>NC_136061.1:1963161478-1963777511 GCF_964261635.1 Lissotriton helveticus | reverse complement strand
ACCATACAGAGTAGATTTCACAGAGAAAGATATAGAGAATATGAACACATCAGGAGCGTTAACTCAGATAAAAGAAATAATTGTATTGCTGAGGAAATGGGGAGACGTAGATCAATGGAGAATTAGGTGAATAAAGAAAAAAGATGAGACAACTGATAAAGCATTGTTAGCTTTCCTTGTCAAAGAAAAAGAACCAGTGGTAGTAGAATGTCCGATGGGAGAAATACAGGGTGGAGGTTGTGTACATGTTCCGTGGACTAGACAAGATATATTGCCATTTACAAATGGTTTTCCAAGATTGCGAGAAAAACCTGTAGAAAGGTACAGTCAAGTAGAAAGGTTTGTAAAGGTTTCAACGGTTTTGTGGGAAGATTTGGATGGATTGTTTGACATTGCTGTGCCAGCTGATTTATGGACAGAATGTAAAATTACAATTGACTGGCCAAAGGAAGAATATCCTAGAGATGCAAAAATGTGAGATCCAGGTCCAGAAGTAATGAGAAAATATGAACAAGTCATAACATTTTTGAAAAATAAGATTCCTCCAAAAGAAACCGATTGGGTAAAAATCGATAGAACAACCAAGAAGCTAAAGAATCTGTGCATGCGTATTATGAAAGATTGCTTCTAGTTTTCAAACAGTATAGTAGATACGAGATTCTGAGTGAGAAGGATATGAGTCACTTGGTATATCGGTTTGTGTTTGGGCCGAGACCTGAGATAAGGGAAATGATTAAGGAGCATATGTTGTGTTGGCAGTCCAGTACGGTAGATGAGGTATTGAGATATGCAAAATATTGTAGTGATGACATTGACGCTAGGCAACGTAAGCTCAAAGAAAGGCAATGTGGGCACAGGTGAAAGTTGCAGAACAGCAAGAAGCTCAGATAATTAATCAGGCTAATGAAGTAGGGTAGAAAAAAATGAAACCTAACATTGGCAAAGGAAAGGGTCAGATGAATATAGAAGAAGCTAAAAAGAAATGGCCATGTTTTAATCGCGGAAAGATAGGGCATTGGAAGAACGAGTGTAAATTGCCTCCAAAAATGTATACCGAAAATAAATCATTGAATCCACAGGTGCAGAATGAGGTGAATAACCAATCACTACCACAACAACAGGTAATTTCTCACCAGAATCAGGTGCCACAACCACCTCGCCCACAGAGTATAAATCCTCAAAGGTACTGTACAGAGACAGGATTCTACGGTGGAGAGCAGGTAAAGAAATTGCCGCGCGCAGCTGCTGTTTCACAGTATTGGCGACGACCAGATGGAAATTAATCGGATGAAAGTTTATGATGGTGTCTAGGGGAGGAAGAGGAGTGCGTGATTGGCGCAACTCTAGAGGTAGATCAGTCTGGCCCCTTTGTGGATGTAAAGGTGAATTGTGTAAATGTTACTTTCCTTGTGGACACTGGTGCTACCCATTCTACTGTTAGATCAGTGGAAATTCCAAAATGTCCTCTCTCAGGAGAATACAGCCAAGTTGTAGGTGTAGTGAATAGACAGATAAAAACCCCTCTCACACAACCAGTGGAGGTGGAAATCGGTCCCTTTAAAGAAATGCATCGTTTTGTGGTGTGCGATAGCAGTCCTGTAAATTTGTTTGGACGCAATATATTATGTGAAATGAACTGTGCCATTTACTGTACTCCAGATGGCATTGCTTTTCAGACATCAGATGATGATGTTTTGCATAAAATGAACATGTCAGTAATTGATTCAGGAAGAGGTGACTCGTTCCCTGTGTTTGATAAAGAATAAATTCCCATTGAATTGAAAAGAATAGTTAAGAATGAGGTGTGGGGTTTTACAGGTGAAGATATAGGTCTAATGAAGGTAGTAAGTCCTGTAACAATTACTATAAAAGAAGAAGCAGTTTACCTGAATACCCCACAATACAAATTGACACCAGAAATCATTGAAGGAATAACACCAGTAATTGACAAAATGATTGAGCAAGGGATTCTAAAAGAAATAATGAGTAGTCCATGTAATTCACCTATAATGGGACTGAAACCACCTAATGGAACTTTTAGAATAGTGCAAGATTTGAGAAAGGTGAATAAAATTGTTGTTACTTGTTGTTCAATTGTGCCAAATCCTGCTGTAAGTTTATACCAAATTCCGCACGATGCAAATGGTACAAAGTCATTGATTTGTGCAATGCATTCTTTTCGATTCCATTACACCCTGATAGCCGACCAATTTTTGCCCATAGGTTTGACGAGCATATTTTGGCATGGTGCTGTATTCCTCAAGGGTATACTGAAAGACCTTCCATTTTTTATCAGATACTGAAGAAATCTCTAGAAAGTTTGAAAATGCCTGGGAAATCTGTGCTTGTTCAATATATTGATGACCTATTGGTGGCATCAAGAACCAAAGAACTTGCATTTCTGATACAATTGCATTATTGAACCACTAGACAGAAGGAGGACATAAGGTGTCCTCATCAAAACTACAGTTCTGTCAACAAGAAGTACAGTGTCTAGGTCATAAGATTGAAAAAGGGATGAGAACGGTGACAACAAAAACAATCAGAATTATGAAAGGAATGAGAACCCCAACAACACAGAAAGATGTGAGAATGTTCCTTGGAATGGTTGGTTATTGCCAACAGTGGATACGTGAATTCTCATTGATTGCAAAACCTTTGCAGCGATTAACAAAAGGTGATGTAAAAGACCCCATTGTGTTCAAAGAGAAAGAGATGGAAGCTTTTGAGCAATTGAGAAACAGTTTGTGTGAAGCTCCAGCGCTAGGCATGCCTGATTATGAGAAATAATGTGAACTGTACTGCAGTGAAAGAGAAGGATGTGCACTTTCAGTATAAGTACAAAGACATGGAAGAATGAGACGACCAATAGCCTATTTTTCAGCTGTTTTGGACCCAGTGGCAAAAGCATTGCTTGAATGTCTGAAAGCTGTAGCAGCGACTTGTGTTAGTCTGGAACAGAGTGAAGGCATTGTAATGGGTTGCCCTGACAAAGTAAATGTCCCACATTCAGTTGAGATCCTTTTGACCCGAACCAGAACCCAGTTCATGACCCACAGTCGATTGACCAGATATGAGAAAGTGATTTTGGGTGCAGACAATGTAACAATTGTGAGGTGCACTAATGTGTTCAACCTTATTGCCTGATGCAGTGAATGCAGAAGTCAAAGATGACGTTGATCACAATTGTTTGGGTGTACTTGAATTCTGTACGAAGCCCTGACCTGACATTCGAGATGAATCTCTTGGAGAATCAGATTATGGGATGTTTGTGGATGGATCATGTTTGACAACAGACAAAGGAGTTTTGAGTGCAGTGTATGCTGTATGTAAAGTGGCACCCATAATGGAAGCATCTTGTTTGAGAGGAATACGTTCGGCCCAACTTGCTGAGCTGATTGGTCTGATTCAAGCTTGAAAGTTGGGAAAGAATGTCCGAATCACTGTGATCATGGATAGCCAGTACAGCTTTGGAGTGGTCCATGATTTTGGACAAATTTGGTCCCAGAGGGGATTCATTACTTCTTCTGGATCTCCAATAACAAATGGTGAGTTTATGAAAATGTTGCTTGAGGCGATACAGCTGCCTAAAATTATTGCGTTTGTGAAGTGTGCAGCTCACAAAAATGGAGATGACTACATCACAGAAGGAAACAAATTTGCGGATGCAATAGCTCAATATTGTGCAAGACATATGAGCTAAATGAATCGGAGAAGGGAAAAAGAACATGTTCCAAGTCCTTTGATGCTTACTAACGTGGTTGAAACGTGAGGAGAAGTGTGACAATTACAGGAAGAGGCGAGTGATGAGGAAAAAGAAAGATGGATAAAATCAGGTTGCCGACAAAGAGAGGAGGAAGTTTGGGTTTACAGGGATGAAAGAACAGTTATGCCTGATAGCATGATCTCCAACATGGCACGAATGTACCATGGGCAGGCACACATTGGCAGGGATGCAATCAACAAAAGAATCACCTTCCGGCTCCTCACCCACGCACACAAAGCCCTACTCAACCAAGGCCCAGGATACCTCAACAGCCGCCTCAACTTCTACGCTCCCAAACGCCACCTCCGATCGACCAATCACGCCCTCGCCGCCGTCCCCCGCATCCGAAGAGCGACAACAGGAGGAAGGTCCTTCTCCTACATGGCCGCCAAGACCTGGAACTCCCTTCCGACCCACCTCCGCCTGACCCAGGACCACCTCTCCTTCAGGAAGAAGCTCAAGACCTGGCTGTTCGAGCAGTAGCAGCACCCCCCCCCCCTAGCGCCTTGAGACCCTCTGGGTGAGTAGTGCGCTCTACAAATGTCCTTGATTGATTGATCGGACTTTTCAAACAGACCTGTTATAACCCAAAGTTTAGGATCATAGCAAAAAGTCTTTGTCAAAGATGTCTTATTTGTCAACAGTTGAATCCAGGAAGAAAGACAGTTGTGAGTGTAGGATCAATAGGACAAGAAGGAGGTCCTTTTACCAGAATGCAACTCGAATTTATTGAAATGCCACCATGTAACAGATTGAGGTATATTTTGGTGATTGTTTATTTGTTCTCTCGTTGGGTGGAAGCAAATCTGACAAGAATGAATGATGGAGTTACAGTAGCCAAGCTCCTGCTGAGAGAATTCATTCCTAGGTATGGTCTCCCAGTGGCGATAGAAACAGACAGAGGAAGTCACTTTCAGAATGAAATCATTCAACTGATATGTGAGGCACTGGACATTCAACAGAAATTGCATTGTGCCTACAGACCAGAGACTTCTGGGGTGAACAAGTAAATGGTACAATCAAAAACAGACAGGGGAAAATGTGTTTGGCCACAGAACTCAAATGGCCTGATGCCTTGCCACTTGTCCTAATGACCCTAAGGAGCGTACCTGATAGAAAAACAGGTTTGAGTCCTCACGAAATATTGATGGGACGAGTAATGAGACAAGGATTCGTGCTTCTCAACAAACTGCTGACTATAACTGATGATCTTATTCTGGACTATTGCAAAGGATTGGCTGATGTGGTACATTCTGTGTTTCATCAGTTTGTAACAGATGCGAACACTCTTGAAAGACACCCAGCTCATGATCTTAGTCCCGGAGATTGGGTGCGTATAAAGGTACACAGAAGAAGGAATTGCCTGGGTCCTCACTGGGACAAACCACGCTAAGTGATCCTGGTCACCACCACAGCAGTAAAGTGTACTGGTGTGAAAAAGTGGATCCATGCCAGTCCTACAATCAAAGTTCCAGAACCTGAAGATTGACATGTCAGTCGACATCTGGAAGTAACACACACTAATTCAGAATCTGATACAGAGAATGAAACAAGCAGTAATCCAGATCTTGAAGCTCGACCTGTAAGTCGACATCTGGAGATATCAGACACTAATGCAGTATCTGAAGCAGAGACTGAAATAATCGAAGATCCAGATCTTGATGATCGACCTGTAAGTCGACATCTGGAAGAATCGAACACCAGTTTAGTACCTGAAAAAGAACAGTTTGAGATTTGTGAAAGAAAAATTGAGAACTCTGCAAGTCAAACAGAAAATTCTGAAAGACAAACTATTGATATTGAAACTGGTGAAACAGAAATAACTCACAGTGAGGATGAACAACCAAGTACAAGCTATGGCGAAATTCCATGCGCATTGCTATCGAAGATGGTGGCGACGGCGGCATGAATGAGCAGAGGGAGCCCCGGGACACAGCGGACAAGGTAAGTGCCTTTTTATTTACTTTTATTTCACCATTTAACAAAATTAGGTATGGTGGGAAGGGGGCAGGCGGCGCGTAGTGGGGCTACGCGTAGTGCGTAGCTGGGCGTAGTTTCTCACCCACTTTGCGTAGCTTCGCGTAGCCCCACTACGCATACTACGCCCAGGGTTAATAATTATTCCATTTAGACTGAATGCAGAAAATGTATCCGAATTGAAATATATAAAGTGAAACCTGGTAAAGTTTTTGGAGAATTTTTCGTAGAAACACAAGAATTAACACTTGAATATGCATTTAGACACAATCTTACCTGTAAATTGAGAAAAGAAGAAAAATGATTTTTAGACATTCTAGAAGATAGAAGGGTAAAATTCCAAAGAAGAGCAACTGGAGAAAAGATGAAAACTCCATCTTGGGGTTTTGAGGAAGGAAATTATGACAAGAGTGATACTAATGTAGCAATAGGATTAGACTTGCCACAGCAAGGAACATTGTGTATTCGTAGAGATAACACTATGTATGACAACTATTTCGTGGGTGCCAGTGAATGCAAAGACACATACAGAATTATAGGGGGATTGGGATTCAAAGGAGGAAAAGATCCAGTATTTCCAGGGATTTATTTTATATGTGGAACAGGGCATATTACAGGTTGCCGGACCATTGGTACGGAACATGGTCTTTCCAAGGATAATCCATGTAGATAGAGGGACTAAGGGAACTCACAAGATAGGTAAACCACTAACACGTAGAAGAAGAGAACGTTTTTCAGAAATAATAGGTGATATTTTTGGAGCACTGATACCCGCAGTGGGTATATCATTAAATGCAAATGAGATTAGAAACCTGACAACAATAGTGGACAGTTCTCCTTTTGCTGCTATAACCTTGGAAGCTGAAAAGGCGATTGATAGGGTTGATTGGGAGTTCGTTTTTGGTGCCCTCAAATGGCATGGTTTCGGCCCTCCTATCCCCCAATACACTCAACTTCTCTATTCAGCTCTGTCTACTTCCGTTTGGGTTAATGGTAGTCAGTCCCGTTATTTCCCTCTTCTTAGATGGACTAGACAGGGATGCCCTAAAACTGTCCACTCAAATTCAGTGGGACCATGTTTGGCTTCCAGAAAATGGCTTGTCAATTTTGTTGCTTGTTTCTTGCAGCGTACTGTGCTTTTGTGCTCAGAAATACGCAGTCTAATTTTTCATGTCGTCATCCCCACATATCATAACTGGCATGGGCAAGTGATCATATATATTAGTTTTTCACTATTACAGTTAGTAAACTTCTTTTGTTGCCACGAACGGCTGGTGCCTAGGTCAACAGTGACTGATTTGCGTGTCTGAGGACATACTGCACATGTACTGCATGAATGGTGACCTTGTATGGCTGGTAGATCCCACATTGTGCCAACAACCCGCTGTGGTTTGCCTTTGGGTCGCGGATGAACCAATTGGTCTTTCAAGTTCGGACCACGTTCAAAAGCAAAAAGAGGGGGCTGTATGGACTCTTGCCCAGTATTTAGGATTGACCAGTGTCTTCTAATGACTTTTTGTATGACATTTGACATTGTACTGTAGGTGTTAACAAAGGTCAATCTTTGAGTATTTTCCTTAGGTATGGCCGGTGTAGGAACCGGGGTTGCCGGCCCCGGTTCGGGTAGCGAGGCACTAGCGGAAGGGCTACATCTCAAAGGCATACGTGTCGTGCTTGCATTACACACTCTACAACACCCCAGCACAAACCCACCAAAAACGACACCACACCAATATGTTAGTTATAAAATGGTGAAACTTTATCTTGTTGCTTTGAGGAAGGAAATGTATGTAAGTTTCACTGTAAAATAATATACGCCTTTCAGCAATTCACTTGGAGAATTAATCACATTAATTGAAAAATCGTATTATACTTTCTCACAGTAATCAGCAATAATCAGCATTAGATTCCTGAATACATTCAATTAGGCAAATAGCCGGTAAAATAGGTCAATAGGAACATGCTAATCAGTAGTAAGTAAATTTAAAGCTTGGACCGGCTTCCGGTCAACTGAGCCGATTTGAAGTAAATGTTCAGAGGAGAGAAATGACAAACTTCTTATGCAGACTATGCATTCCTTCCCAACTCCCCTGATGTTTTCTAGGAGGCTTTTGAAAGGGGGGAAAATCAGAGTCTAAGGCCTACTATTTGATTCAGTCAGTCACAATTTACTGGAGGGTGGATTTGCTTGGGGCAATTTCGTGGCACCCCAATCTCCTCAGTTTGCCCCCTCCTTGTAGGTCTTGTTCCTTTCTACTTCCCCCTCCTCTGTACCTCCCCACAAATACCTGTGCGCCCGATCGGCGCCCTCGTTATTTCTTCTGAGAAGCAAGTTGACTAGGCCGCGCTTCCCCCATCCGCCCGCTCAGGTTCTTCACACTTCACCCGAGGCGGGGCGGGGGTGGCGGCTGAGCGAAGATATGACGGCTTCTCAAGTCGGGTCTCCGAGTGTCCACTTCCGACCACCGGAGCACGAGGCGCCCGAGGGCCGCTGCAGCCTCCCTCTGGGGAGACTCGACTCGAACTGTGAGGTGACGCGCTTGGGGGGAAGGGACCGGTCGCTCAACGGCCCCGCCCAGCATCTTTCACAGAACCTCGCGTCGCTCTGCCTTCCACACGCCTCAGGCTGGGATCGCTCTTCTCAGCACCCAGGTCAGCGACACAGTAACAATTTAGCACCCCTACGCCTCAGAAAGGTCAGAAGGGCAAAGAGGGAAGCTCTGAACGTTGTAGTTCTGAGCCTTCTTGGTTGTCCACGGCACTTGGCACAAAGTAGACCTCAACCCGGCCGAACCAGGCAAGGGCTGAAGTTGAGATCACCCTTCACCTCAGAAATCGTAATAAAGGACCCCTGTTCCGTGTTGCTCTTTGGGTCCACTTCCAAGGTCTCAGGGGTTGGGCAAGTTCACTCTCGCCAGCAGTTGAAGTGAATAAGATTTCCTAACGAGTGGCCACATTGGTTTGTGAGGTTCACAGATCTCCTCACATAAGCAGGGTCAGATCAACAGGGAGGAGGGCAGCACCCACGACTATCTCGCAGCCCCTAGGAACAATCAGAGTAGCCTGTGACACAATCCCCCTGACGCAGTCGTCTGTACTCCAGCCAGCCCAGCAGTGACAAAATGGCCACCCAGTGTTCTCCCTTGTATAGTCTAGGCCCAGGTCACTGGAGTGGACTGGAAGGTTCTAGAACCCTCTAATGCTATCCTATGGCCCAAGCTTTGAGGTAATTCCTGTCAGGCATCCATCTTAGGAACCCTATCTTCCCACCATTTTAGAAAGGCGCACCTGTACCTCAGCACTGGTTAGCAGTGGTGGGGCACCCGGAGACCTAAGGCCACACAAAAAGGACTGGTGGACAAAAATAATGGGAGGCAGAAAGGGACCAAAAACAAAAATAAGTGGAGACCACCCAAATAGCTGACAGGTCTAACAGCCGGTTCCAATAATGACTCTCTATTGTTGTTAGATGCCCGTTTGAGGGATTGGTGAACCAGACTTTTGTGGTACTTCTTTGCTTTCAATTGTTCTGCCAAGCTGGACGAATGTTCTTTAAATGCCTCTTTCGTAGAGCAATTTCTTTGAATTCTCAGGAACGTCCATACGGAAGGTTGTTCCTTAGTGACCTTGGATGACAACTGTCATAGCACAGTAATGAATTTGGTACCATAGGTTTTCTGTACAATTCCGATTCAAGCCCTGTAGGAGTGGCAGATCTTAATAAGTCCAAGAAGGCCAGTTGTTTTTTATCATGTTCGACTGTAAATCACAGAAACCCATTCCTGCTATTGAGCCATTGTAGAAATAGATGGAGATTTTCAATACTTCCTCGCATATGATGAAAATATCATCAAAATAACGGTCAACCAAGCCGTCTCGGGGAGGTAGCTGGTAGCTTGCCCAAATTAATGAATACTGTGAATAATGTTTACAAACACACTTTGCAAGATGAGCACGTAATCCCAAAAGAAACTATTAAAAAAGATGTGGGCTTTTTAGAACGAAAAGTTTCGATTAGTCGGACTACGATAAACTTCAAGTCCCATGAGCCTCTATTGAGAGGCAGCGTTGCTCACGTGATCGCTCCGTCGCATCACGTAATTTAGTGACAAATAAATCAGACAACTACACGCTACCAGCTACCTCCCCGAGACGGCTTGGTTGACCGTCAGGAGTACCGACGGAGAGGTAAGCTGGTAGTGTGTATGGACGCAATGAAAGTGGAAGCAGGCAATGTATGTGCTGCAAACTAATGCTTACGATTGAATTGGGAACATCCCGCATGGTTTGGTAGCACTGACCACAGTAGATCCAGCGGTGTGTGTATGATCTTATGGCAGTCTTAAAGCAGGAAATGAAATGGATGTCTCATTTATGATGGCTTACATGTCCGGCAGGCATGCTTTTTGATAAAATGACGCAGGACCAAATGTTATAGGCATCACGGCACAATTGAATTAAAAGTCGGGTAACACTAGTAACCTCGCTGAAATAGAATACACAGGCTATTTCAATTTCTCTTTTTATGCCAGAGTGGTTTGATTATTATCGGGCTTTATAGTGTATGTCTAACGTAAGAGAATGAGTCCATCTGATGTAGAAATGTTTGTGCATTTTTTAAGGGTTCGAGGGTTTGATCAACCGAAAGAATAAACGTAGTGAGATATGAACAGTGGATATACATAATAGACACTGTCCTAAGATGGTATGGAACCTACATCGGCCTGTGTATTTTTTGGTGGACATGATGCATTAACTAGATTCTTTTCTAGTTAAGTATTAACGCCGGTAAGGATGGTATATATGGTTCGGACTTGCACATTCATACCACGAAGAGTTGGTTATGTGACATGGGTCATGTCTATGCCTTCTTTTTGTTTTTATAGAGCGGTGCTTCTTCCCCCTGAGCCGCAGCCAGGTGAGGTGAAGCTATGAACTCCTGATAAACGGGTAAGGAGGAACAGTCACACACTGTATGCCTGAGGTTAACTGTGATGCTATAGGCACCTCATGGCAACTGTATTAACAAGATAATGTATTTTGTCTCATTGTTTTCCTTATCTTTGACATGTAACCAACATGATTTCTCTACAGTGGTTGAAAATTTGCCACACAGGAGGAGGAACCACACACCTAGGATTCCAGGTGAAATGGTTCATTGTTTTTACTATGTTCTTACACATTCACTTTTTTCCAGTAGCAATACATTGATTAAGGTCCTGACGAAGGCAGGGGATAAGCGTTCCCACTTTTCTGCTGTAACATGTTGACCACATAAATTATATTGGCAGATATTAGTTACAACTGCCATTTTTTGCAGTTGTTTTTAGTCTTGGGCAACTGAGTGATAAGAATAAACTCGGGTTTCTCTCATTTACCCAATTTTAATTCACCACTACTTCACTTTTTCTATGCACTGCAATTTGTCTCTATCCCTTACCCATCACCTGATACTTTTTATTTGTTATCTGCTAAGTTACCCTGTGTCTCATAATTAGGTGTGGGACGCATCCTTCTAGTCCTCTCATACATCTCTTATGACTCACTAAGGGATGGTCACTAGGAAGCCCAGATGATGACTAGGACGGTATCGGACAGTTACTGATGGGTATCCTTACTTATTAGGCACATCTGCATGGCACGTTGTTACACACTGGTTCTATTGGTTCATGCTCTTTTTTAGGTTGATTGGTTACGTATAGACCCGTGGACACTCTGTTGTTATTGCAAAATATTGGAATCTCATGTGGCCAAATGCCTCTGTGCTTTCATTGAGGAGTAAGATTACCTTGATCCTAACCAAGCGGGGTTTCGCCCAGCCCATTCAACTGAGGCAGTAATACTTACTGTACTGGATACGTTTAGAAAGGAAACCGATAAGCGCTCCCCCCAGGCCCTGGTGCTGCTGGAGCTGTCCGTGCATTTGACACGGTCGATCATGGTATCCTGATCGACGGTTTCAGGGCGGCCGGTCTCAAGGGGGTGACGTCCAGCTGGATTGAGTCATTTCTCAAGGAACGTACTCAGTCAGTGCGTCTCTCCCAGTTCTCTGCACCTAAAATGGCAACGACATGTGGAGTACCTCAGGGCTCCACATTGTCCCCTCACTTATTCAATCTTTACCTTCTTCCCTTACTTCACTCCTTGAAAAATAGGAAGTTATGCATGTATATTTATGCAGATGATCTGCAACTGGTGTTTTCTATCGATAACTCCCCTGATTCGATATCTGGATTCCAGGCAACGATGCTACACATCCGTGATTGGATGAATGACAACCAGTCAGAATTAAACCCAGACAAAACAGAAGTGATTCTGATAGGTGGTCCCCTGAACCCCTGGAACACACAGTTTTGGCCAATTGAACTAGGCTCCTCACCCAACTCTTCTTCCTCTGCCAAAAGTCTGGGAGTGATCATCAATAGCGACCTCATCATGAAATCTCAGATAGAAGCAGTAACTTCCACCTGTTTCTTTCAACTGAGGAAAATAAGGAAGATTAGGAGATTACTTACTCAGGAAACGTTAATCCAGGTGGTTTTAGCCATGGTGATCTCACACCTGGATTATGCCAACTCTCTATACTTTGGCATCCTGCTCTATCTCACCAAAAGACTGCAGATGGTACAGAACCAGGCATCCAGGTTGATATCCAAATTTATATCCAGACTTGTTCAGAAATATTTACCTGCACGTAGCGTACGCTCTGCCCACAAGAACCTTCTAACCATTCCGTCCTACAAACGGAAACAAATAGGTGGCTGCAGGTTTGCATTATTGGCACCGAGGTTCTGAACACTCTTCCTTTAGACATAAGAACCTGCGCTGAATTCTCTAGATTCCGTAGGCTTCTTAAGACTTGGCTATTTACCCAAGCTTATAACTAGATTCTACAGACAACTAATTATATGGGGTCCCAGCAATACTTTAAGTTCAGCGCCAAGAAACCAATTGGTGTATGTGCGCTTTATAAGACATTTTAACATTACATAACACCCGAATCAGGCCCTAAGTATGAGTCTCTGCATCCGCTCAACATCCTGTGATTCTGGAGAAATCACTTAATCTCCCCGTACCTACCAGAAATGAATGAGTCCTTTTGTATTGTAACTGGTGATCATGTAAAGTTCTCCAATACCTTCTGCTAGTGTTTGCACCATACACAACTGCAAAACAATTGGTAAAGTCACAAGCCAATGGCTGAAACAGGCTGATTGAATAAAGCCAATGGTTGCAAGGGGCAGGCCCAAAGCTTACTATACACATGTTGTTAGCAATAGGTCTGTTTGAAAGTTGTGCAGTCAAACCCAGACTTAAAAATGGCAAAATCTATCAGCAAACACATCTATATACAAAACATATTACAAATACTTTAGCACAACAAGACTCATTTTACTTTCACATAAACAAACACAGGTCATTAGTAAATTAGGTTCGCAACAAACAAATCTGAACTAACCAAACAATTAACCAACCATGCACAGCCGACTGATTAAATCCCAGAACCATAGAAAAGCAAGGCCTAGTTCAAGAAGGCACTAAGGTGCCATACTAATGGCAGAAAGCTCTTATACAATTGTTGCAAACATATTCACTAAGATTGAATTTAGAAAGTGTTCTTTCCAGTTTTACTATGTTATTTGCATGTATCTTGTAATGATATATGTGTCATTAAGCTCTAAATTGTAAAGTGCTAAAGACCTCGACTCAACTTGGTTTCGTGCTATATCAAACGTCAAATAAATAAATAATAGCCCCTCTTACTTTAGATACTCTCCCTTGAAGCATGTTTAGGAATGCATGCAGCAATGGATAAAGGATAATGTTCACTGCGACTATGGATGCAGGCTTCGGAAACAGGGGCCCAAGTCTGACCATGATCATGCCCTGTGCAGTAACAAGCATAGTCAACAGTGAACATAATACCATAAAGAACCTGCAAAGCTGATCAAAGTTGACAGTGTACTACGAAAGATAAACTGTGCGACTGTCTCTTACACTTCCTTATCCATCGTACTGCTTAGCACTGCATCCCGTAGCTTGATACACATCTTGGGGGTCACCACACACAACAATACTTTTCACTTAGGCTCAAAGCAAAGAAAACAACCTTCCTACTACACACGTTGCATAGTGTAGCATGCACAGGGCCAGACTGGCTGTACCGGGCATCGGGCATTTCCCCAGGAGGCTGGAAGGGTGGGGGCCAGTTGTGCAGTGGTGCTGCAATATCAGCCCAAGTAACAAAAGGAACAAGCAAGCATAATTCACTCACTACCTTTTCCAGCCTTCCTGGGCCAGCCAGTGCTTCACTTTTGCACCCCCACCCCTGCACAAACCCACTTTGTAGTGGTCATGCTAGCTTACTACACACTGTGCTGGGATGGTCTGACAAAATCTCCACGACTGTGATCCAGCGCCCCTATAGAAAAACTGTCTCAACAATGCTACCCAACCCCAAAATACTCACCATTAATCATGAATCACTCACAAGGCCCATTAACAACTGAGACAATTTTGGGCAACTGAATCATGTGACCTAATTAATCAGAACCTATACACAAGCTATTTACACATTTATATACAACTGCAGTTTACTATTTCTTACCATGGTTTTATGCATAAATCATTTTAATTAAGTCACTAAGGTAAATGGATCAGCTAATGATAACTAGATCATGAATAAACAAGACCAGCTTGTCGTTTCAAAAATCTATTTATTAACTTTATTGTTCAAGAATGAGCATTTTATTAAGAATCTTTATTTTATTAGCAAATCTTTATTTTATTAGCAATTTTAGCAGCATCAATTAAGGGAAATGAATTATTGAACTGACATCTTCAAAGCAAATCAGCATGTATGAGTTTAAGCATAATAACAGTTTTTCATTCCCTAAGTCTATTTCCCTGTCTAAAACTCACTTCACCTAAAAGGGAAAAAGTCATTTAAGCCTGTTATCCTTACGTGCGCCAAAAGTCCATCAGCACGACACGCCCTTCAGGAATCGGAAAGCAAGAAGCGCCCTCCTGTCAAAGGGGTCAAGTTTTATACCTTTTCTGTCTAGCTAATCTCTCTAAAATGTATTCTTTCTCTTGCCATCCAGTATTTTTATTGGCTGACAGATGTCAGTCCATGTTAGCTCATCACATTTTCATCCCAAAACCAAGCCTTTTCTTTGACTTCATTGTCCTACAAAATACATGTCTTTTGGCTTCCTCGGAAATGCAACATTCTTTGAGTATCAGTCCGTTACTTCCTTAACTTGGCAGATTTGCCGCATCCTGTCCTTGATTTTGTCACATTCAGAGCACGTCTTGCACAGAAAACTATTCATTATATTTCTTTGACAACTGTCGATGTGGTAAAGGTTTCCACTAAACTTGTGCTGTACGTCCACAACACTAGTGATATATGACAATACCACTGTTTTGAAACAGAACAAATGCACTGTGCAACTTCACCTATTACACTTCTCTTATGCCGGCACAAAACCAGAAATTTTCACACTGCTGGAAAAAACCTTTCGACTGCATATAACAACTGAACAAACTCAACATATGTTAAACATTGATCCTATGTAATTACCATGTAGCATGACAGTTACCATAGCAACCGTAACTCTGCTACCAAAGAATTGATCCTACGCCCCTATAGAAAAACTGTCTCAACAATGCTACCCAACCCCAAAATACTCACCATTAATCATGAATCACTCACAAGGCCCATTAACAACTGAGACAATTTTGGGCAACTGAATCATGTGACCTAATTAATCAGAACCTGTACACAAGCTATTTACACATTTATATACAACTGCAGTTTACTATTTCTTACCATGGTTTTATGCATAAATCATTTTAATTAAGTCACTAAGGTAAATGGATCAGCTAATGATAACTAGATCATGAATAAACAAGACCAGCTTGTCGTTTCAAAAATCTATTTATTAACTTTATTGTTCAAGAATGAGCATTTTATTAAGAATCTTTATTTTATTTGCAAATCTTTATTTTATTAGCAATTTTAGCAGCATCAATTAAGGGAAATGAATTATTGAACTGACATCTTCAAAGCAAATCAGCATGTATGAGTTTAAGCATAATAACAGTTTTCCATTCCCTAAGTCTATTTCCCTGTCTAAAACTCACTTCACCTAAAAGGGAAAAAGTCATTTAAGCCTGTTATCCTTACGTGCGCCAAAAGTCCATCAGCACGACACGCCCTTCAGGAATCGGAAAGCAAGAAGCGCCCTCCTGTCAAAGGGGTCAAGTTTTATACCTTTTCTGTCTAGCTAATCTCTCTAAAATGTATTCTTTCTCTTGCCATCCAGTATTTTTATTGGCTGACAGATGTCAGTCCATGTTAGCTCATCACATTTTCATCCCAAAACCAAGCCTTTTCTTTGACTTCATTGTCCTACAAAATACATGTCTTTTGGCTTCCTCGGAAATGCAACATTCTTTGAGTATCAGTCCGTTACTTCCTTAAGTTGGCAGATTTGCCCCATCCTGTCCTTGATTTTGTCACATTCAGAGCACGTCTTGCACAGAAAACTATTCATTATATTTCTTTGACAACTGTCGATGTGGTAAAGGTTTCCACTTCTGAATACGTGCAGGGCTCCTCTCTGGACAGGATTCTAAACACCACCTTTTATACACTAGACCTTAGGCCTCTCTCTCGGAAACTAGTATTCAAACAAACACAAGACATTAATTAATTAGAGAATTGAGACCCATTCTGTTACCCACCCCCTTTGCTAATTATTAACCCATTAATTAATGTTACCTAGCTAAAGCACAAGCCACAGAATTCTCCACAAACTTATGCCACATAAAAGACGAAAAGACATAACATAAGCACACAAATAAGCACATGCAATTTAATTGAACAGCCGCATTTAATACTGACAAAGACAATAGACAAGGTTAGTTTATTACTTTCAACGCACTTGCAGATGCAACATAGAGCACATAGATTAGTCCCTTATGTCGTGTGATGCATTTTAAAACTAGGTTGATTAGTACTTTTCAACATACACTGATTAATATGGTTATGATATTATGGAAGTTTAACTTTGCGAGTCAGAACAAAATTTTATTCTAAACCTCGCTCCATCAACTCCCTCATCTGGTGATTTCATAATCACAAAACTACACTCAAAAGTTTTAGCAAAAATTTAAACCCTTGAACATGTTTTGACTTTCACTGTATTAGTGTTTCTAAAGTTTTGATTCTGCTGTCTGCTTGTAACTCTCATATTGTGATCTATGAAACTCTTTTAATTCTATTTCTTTATCTTGTTCCTTTCTGAGCTTATAAATCATCTTCTTTTCCCTTAGATATTTCTTTCTTTTGTGTAGTATGCAACTGATTTTCAACAAAAGTATCACAAAAACTATAACTAATAAAGGAGTCATTATTTTGCCTAGAATTGAACTACCAATCTCTTGAAACCAGGTTTTGATTGCTGCAAATCTTTTGCTCAAGCGTTCTGAAAAATCTTCATCTTCTAAAGGTACAATTTCTGAATGAAGCTCTGTAATGTTTTTAATGTACAATTCAATATTCTGGCTCTTGTCAGGAATGTATGTACAGCAATGCTGGACATGTAATATTCCACAAACTCCTCCTTCTTTTGCTAGCAGAATGTCTAAAGCAAGACGGTTCTGCATAACCATAGATCTCATAGCAATAATTTCAGTTTACATTAGCTGGAAACCACCAGCAGTATCAGTGGACAATCTGTCAATAATTGTGGACAATTTTCTGATTTTAACTGCATTCCGAGTTATACCCACAAAAGGTATTACTGCACCAAAAATATCTCCCAAAATTTCTGAAAAACTTTTTCTTTTTGAATCTACTCATGATTGCTAATTTCAAATGAACCTTTTGTATTTCTGTCTACATGAAAAATCTTTGGAAAAACTAAACCGATATAGCAAGTGCCATAACAGTGATCTGGGAGATTATAATAGGCTTTATCTCCACACACAAAATAAATTCCAGGAAAAATTGGATCTTTATCACCTTCAAATCCCCACCCATCCAAGATCTGATAAGTGTCTTCGCATTGACTGGCACCCACAAAATAATTGTCAAATAGAGTATTGTCTCTTCGAATACAAAGCTTGCCACTAACAGGTTTATCTATGTGAATAGCAACATTTTCTGATGATCTACCATTAAGCTTTTCATCCTCAATTTGCCAAAACATAGATTTGGTTTGTTTCAGCATTTCATTTCTTTTATAAATCGCTCTTCTCGCCTCAACAAGGTTCAAGAAAGGTTTTTCTTCAGCTCTCAATTTACATGTTAGATTGTTTCTAAAAGCATACTCATAGGTAAGTTCATTAGTTACAATGTGTTTAGCATGTTTATGTTCATTTAAGCTTTTATCAACTTTTACATTTGCAAAAATCTCGTCGTAATTAGAATAATAGTACTCTAAACGACCTGTTTGATAAAACAGACTAGCTGTTACGCTGCAAGTGATGCCATAAGTAAGGGGAAGCATATTATACGTCACCCTCCTCCGAAACAGAAGCAGGTAGTTTCACACAAATGTAGCAATCTTTAACATCCATGACCCTAACATATTCAGATAAAAGCCTTGAAAAAGTATTACTAGAAAAATCACCAACAGATCTATCTTGGTGGATCTCTGGTTTATGATCAATAACTCTGTTAGTTTCGCCTGCTGTACCATGATTATCTTGTTTAGCCATAGTTTTACTTGTCATATTAGCTTTGTACATCTCCTCGTCAATTCCAAAAGGGAAAATGACAACTAAAATTAACCAGACCAGGATTATTAAAACCACACAAATAAAAGACATTTTACAACATCTTCTTAGAATTGAACATCTTGAATTTCTGTTAGTAGTAGGCATCTTTACTCTGTAACAAGAGCCTTACAAAAAAAATCAAAAATTTTTAAATTACTAAACTACCCCCCTGTTTTACTTTAAAAAAAAAAAAGAAAACCCTACTTTCTAACAGCTTTTCTTTGACCTTACGTCTTACATCAATGTGTATTTCCAAGTAACACAATTTCTTCGACCTTCTGTCACCTAACACAATTTCTTCAACCTTATGCCAAAAACAGATTTCTTTAACCTTAAATTGAAACAAATCAGTCATTATCACTCGTGTCATTTAAATCTTCCTGACTACTACTATTTACCTCTTCTACTGGTGGAATAATTATATAAGTCCACTCAGGGAACTTGTACTTCTGGTTAGGTTTTACAACTCTTTTTGCCCTACTGCTAATTACTTCAATCTTTTTCCCTGCTTGAATTTCCTTATCTGTATCTCCTTTTTGACTTGATATTTCATTAATTTGCTCTTTTGATCTGTTGACTAATTTGAATTTCAGACCTTCATTCTCATTAGGCCAGTTATCTCCTTTTCTTGATAATTTCTTCTTTGGTTCAGTCGAGTTACACTCTGCTCTCCAAGCTCTTTTTCTTGAACTTTTCAGTTTGGATTCATCATCACTTTCATCTGATTCAGTATCTGAGATTTCAAATCTAAATCTAGGTTCTTCTTTACTCGGCAGTTTCACTCTGTTAGGAACATCATCCTTATAGCTGGTACTCGGAATTTCGTCTGCTTCTTCTGCAATAGCTTCCAACTTCCCAGTTTCAGAATTACCGTTCCTGCTTTCAGAGCTTCCAAGCTGCTTTTCAATACTCTCCTGATTTTGAATCTCCACTTGATCAGACTCTTTTTCTGCTTCTTTTTCTAGCAGATTTTCATCATCTTCTGAGTCTCGTATCACAATTTCTTCAGTATTTTCATTCAATGCCTCATTCGCAGTTGAATTCTCCAGATGTCGACCTTCTTGTTGATCATCAGGATCTGGATTTCTTTCAGGTTCTTCCTCAGAATCTGAATCAGTTGTAGTGTCATCCTCGTCAGGATTTTCAGGTGTTGGCACACGAATGGTGTGATTAGCATGAATCCATCTTTTCAAACCTCTGCACTTTACTGCATTTGTTGTGACAAGTATCACCTGTCTTGCTTTTTGCCACCTGGGTACTAGGCAATTTCTTCTCCGGTGTATTTTTGTCCTCACTCAGTCTCCTGGTAACAGACCATGAGCTTGTTCCTTCTCTCTTGTTATCACTTCAGTTCCCACCTGATGGAACACAGAAGTCACGACGTCTGAAAGGTTCCTACAGTATTCCAAAATGACGCTATCATTTATACTCATTAATTTTCCAACTGGAACAAATGCTTGTCTCATGACTCTGCCCATAAGAATTTCATGGGGGCTTAAACCTGTCTTTTTATCAGGAGTACTTCTCAAAGACATCAAAACAAGTGGAAGTGCATCAGTCCACTTTACTCCTGTAGCTAGACACATTATAGCTATTCTATTCTTGATTGCACCATTAATTTGCTCAACAACACCTGATGCTTCTGGTCTGTAGGTACAATGCAGCTTTTGTTTTATATTCAAGGCTTCACAAATCATTTGTAATAGTCTGTTTTCAAAATGTGTGCCACGATCAGTTTCAACAGTTACTGGAAAACCGTACCTAGGTATGATCTCCCTTAAAAGCAATTTTGCAACAGTAACTGAATCATTGTGATGTGTTGGGAACGCTTCCACCCATCTTGAAAACAAACAGACTATCACTAAGACATATCTCAACCTGTTATGGGGTGGCATGTCAATGAAATCCATTTGCAATCTAGTAAAAGGACCACCCTCCCGTCCTATGGTTCCCATGCTCACAACTGTTCTTCTGTTTGGGTTGATCTGCTGGCAGATCAAACATCTCTAACAAAAAGATTCTGCAATCAGTCTGAACTTTGGGTTGTACCATGTCTGTCTAAACAACCTAATCATTGAGTCTCTCCATGATACCATGATACATTCGAGCCATGCCAGCAACCATGCTATTTGGCAAAACTGGTCTGTCATCTTTGTAAACCCAAATTTCATCTTCTTCTCGCTGTCTACAACCTGCTTTTAACCATGTGTCTTTTTCCTCATCATCTGCTCATCTTGTAAATCTTTTATTCCTTGCCATGTCTCAACTACAGATGTTAGCATAAGTGAATTCAAAACATGTTCATTGTCTTTTTCCCGATTGATTGAAAAATTAATCTTTGCACAATACTTGGCTATTTCATCTGCATAAGCATTTCCTTTAGTTATATAATCGTCGCCCTTTTTATGCGCTGTACATTTCACGACATCAATTTTCTCTGGTAGCTGAATGCCATTGATCAATCTCTTGATTAATTTTGCATTCCTGATCGGAGTTCCTGCAGAAGTTAAATAACCTCTTTGAGACCAGAGCTGGCCATAGTCATGAACTACGCCATATCCATACTGACTATCAGTCACTATGGTAATCCTTAAATCCTTAATTCCTTTGCTCCTTCACATGCTCGAATCAAAGCAATCAATTCTGCTACTTGAGCTGAACGAATTCCTTCAAGATAAGAGGCTTCAACTACATCTGCAACTGTACAGACAGAATATGCTGCTCTCAAAACACCTTCATCTGTTCTTAAGCATGAACCATCAACAAAGTAAACAAAATCTGATTCAGTTAACGGGACATCTTTAATGTCCTGTCTTGGTTTTGTACAATATTCTAAAACATCCAGACATTCATAATCAATGTCATTCTCGTTTCTGATTTCTGTTACTATACCATCAGGCAATAATGTGGAAGAATTTAAATTCACACACCTTGCTATTGAGACATTATCTGATCCCAGAATTACTTTCTCATATTTGGTTAATCTGTTACTTGTCAAATGCTGTGTTTTGCTTCTGGTGAGGAGAATCTCAACTGAATGAGGTACATAAACTTTTACAGGAAATCCCATTATAATTCCTTCGCTCTGTTCAAGGCTTATACTTGTTGCAGCCACTGCTTTTAAGCAGCCAGGTAATGCTTTTGCAACTGGATCAAGAACTGCTGAAAAATAGGCTATTGGTTTTCTCAGTTTTCCATGTCTCTGAATTAGAACTGACAATGCACATCCTTCCCTTTCACTGCAATACAGCTCAAATTATTTCTCATAATCTGGCATACCCAATGCAGGTGCTTCACACAGACTTCTCTTTAACTGCTCAAAAGCTTCTAACTCAGTTTCTGTTAGGATAATTGGGTCTTTTATGTCTGC
The DNA here is from genome assembly GCF_964261635.1 of Lissotriton helveticus. NCBI lineage: Eukaryota > Metazoa > Chordata > Amphibia > Caudata > Salamandridae > Lissotriton > Lissotriton helveticus. The sequence continues at coordinate 1,963,755,606 of NC_136061.1, read as the reverse complement.
TTTTGTCAGTCTCTGCAGTGGTTTTGCAATTACTGAAAATCCACTAATCCATTGGCGACAATAACCAACCATTCCTAGAAACATTCTGACCTGTCCCTGTGTCTTTGGAGGTTGCATTCCCTGAATTATTTTAATTCTCTCAATTGTTACTTGCCTGATTCCTTTTGCAATCCTGTGACCAAGATATTTTACTTCTTGTTTGCAAAACTGTAATTTTGCAGGAGACACTTTATGTCCTTCATCTGCTAAATGATTTAAAAGAGTAATGGTATCTGTCACACAGTTATCTCGTGTTTTTGCAGCCACAAGAAGGTCGTCTATGTATTGCACTAATGTCGATTTTCCAGGTAAGTCTAGATTCTCCAACGATTTCTTTAGCAACTGATTAAAAATAGATGGACTCTCTGTATACCCTTGTGGGATACGACACCATGCTAAGATACGGTCCTGGAACCTGAACGCAAAAATTTGCTGGCTTTCTGGATGTAATGGAACAGTAAAGAGTGCGTTGCAGAGGTCTATAACTGTATACCATTCTGCATTATGCAGAATCTTATAAAGAATTACCGTAGGGTTTGCAACAACTGGACAACATGGAACAACTATCTGATTAACCTTTCTCAGGTCTTGAACAATCCTGTAAGTTCTGTTTGGCTTTTTGATTCCCATAATCGGTAAATTGCATGGACTGCTCTCAATTTCTTTTAGAACACCTTGCTTTATGAATTTGTCAATTACAGGTATAACACCTTCAATAGTTTCTGCCTTCATTTTATACTGAGGAATGTTTGGAAAATCTACTCGTTGTCTTACTGTAATTTTAACTGGGTCCACATTTTTCATCAAACCCATTTCACTTCCTGTTAAATCCCAAATTGTAGCATTGACTGTTTCTTTTAATTCTTCAGGAAGATTGTTTTTATCAAATGCAGGAAATAATTTACTTTCCTCTGCTTCAACTATTAACATTGTTAATTTGTAAAGCCCATCTTCCTCTTGAGTTTGCAGCTCAATACCATCCGGTGAGCAATATATTTTGCAATTCATCTTGCATAAAATGTCCCTCCCTAACAAGTTTACAGAACTGCTATTACAAACTACAAATCTATGTTTGTCTTTAAATTTGCCAATTTCAACTTTGACAGCTTCTGTTACATCTGTTTTAATTTGTTGATTAGCTATGCCAACTACTTGGATGGTGTCACCAGAGAGAGGCAGGTTTTCTATTTCTACTGATCTAACAGTAGAACGGGTAGCACCTGTGTCCACAAGAAAAGTGATTTCTACATCATTCACTTTGCCATTAACAAATGGACCCGATTGGTCTATCTCAAGAGTGGCTCCAAGCACACACTCTTCCCCCTCACTCAGGCACCGTCATAAGTAATCCTCAGAATCACTCCCTCCATTTTCTTTCATCAAATACTGTTGAGAAACATTTTGCACATTCACTCTTTGCGATCTGTTTACCTGCTCTCCTCCGCAGAATCCCATTTCTGTATTATATCTCTGCACATTTACACCATTTTACAAGTGACAGTTGTGGAATCTGACTCTGTTGATTCACTACCTGTCGCTGTAGCTGTTGCTGTAGCTGTTGCTGCAGATTTATCTCATTCTGCATCTGCGGATTTAATGATGCATTTTTTAAATTTCTGGGCGGATTTTTACATTCGCGCTTCCAGTGTCCAATTTCGCCGCAATTAAAACATGGGAGTTTCTGCTTTAATTCTTCAATATTTCCCATCAATCTAGGCTTATTACCCTTAAATTTTCCTTGATTCTGATTTACATTTTTTTTTCCAATGTTGCTATTTGCTGTTCAGCTACCTTCACCTGTGCCCACATAGCGTTTTCCTTTAGCTTCTTCTGTTTGGCATCTATCTCATCACTACAATATTTTGCTTTTCTCAAAATGTCATCAACTGATAGTGATTGCCAACCAACAATTCCGTTTCTAATCATTTCACCAATTTTAGGTCTTAAACCATAAACAAACCTGTATATAAGTGGCTCATATACTTTTCACTTAATTTTTCATAGCCACTGTACTGTTTAAAAAACAACAGTAACCTTTCATAGAATGAATGTACTGATTCTTTTGGCTCTTGATTTGTTCTGTCTATTTTAACCCAATCAACTTCTTTTGGAGCAATTTTGTTTTTCAGCCACACAATTACTTTGTCATAGAGATCCATAACATCTGCTGATGGAGCACCTGTTATTTTATCTCGAGCAGGTTCTTCTTTGGGCCAACTTACAGAAATCTTACATTCTGTCCAAAGATCTGATGGGACAACAATGTCAAAGAATCCATCAAGATCAATCCACAGAACTTTTGAAACCTTAATAAATCTATCCACCTGTCGATACCATTCCACAGGCTTTTCTCTCAGCCGAGGGAAAATATTGGTGAACAATAAGATGTCCTGCCTTGTCCAAGGAACATGCACATACCCACCTCCAGCAATTTCTCTCATTGGAAACTGACCAGCTACTTCTCCTCTTTCTCTCCTTTCTTCCTCTCTCTTCTTTGTCCATTGTACTCTCCACTTACTTAATTCACCTAATCTTTTTAGAAACACAATTAATTCTTTTATATGAATTATTCTTCCAGTGGTATTCATGCTTTAATGTCTTTTTCAGAGAAATCCACTCTGTAACTTTTTCCCAAATTTTTCTGTCTACTCAAATCAATTTCCAATTCAACAGCTAATTCCTCTAATTGATCATACTTTGTTTTCGTTTTCCATTGTATGCTTTCGCAAATAAACAATAATTCATCATCCTGATATTGCTTTAAATTGTCAGGACCAATTGTGCCAATAATCAATTCCTCCAAATCCGCTTTCAATTTTGCAACATCAAGTAATTTATTTTCTGGAGTCTTTGGGGTATGTGTTAAATCTATTTTATTTATGCTCTTTTCTGGCGAATCAGCATCAGATTCTGCACCAGTTGGTGTTCTACATAACGGTCTTTGATTAAAAGTTAAATCAGGCATGATTGTTTTTTCTCGGTGAATTTCTGATAAATCTGAATAAAATTTTTCAGCCACTTTCTGAATTTCTGCATTTAATGGAATAGTCAGAGCTGAATGTCTAATTTCTCTTTGATCAAATACTGGTTGAACAGGACCAATCGTTACTGGTACCGTTACTGCTTTCATGCTTTTAGTTAACTGCTGTATTAATTCATCTTTTTTTCTGAAATATTCTGAAGTATTTGAGATTTCCTCACATCTTTCTGTTCTCATTACATTTCTTGAGGTATCGTTTCTGTGAACTGGGGTTTCAGCATAATTTCTATTTTCAGCAGATATACTGGAATTAGATCTTGTTTCTACTCTTTCAGGAGTTTTTGCATTATTTGGATTTAATCTGGGTGGTGCCTCATCAACGATTTCTCTAAGAGGTGCCCTTGGAGTAGTTCCAGGAGGAACTCTCGGGGAAGAAAATGAACAAACTGGTTGATAAGGAGACTGTCTCTGTTTAGTAATATAAATTTCTATTAAAACTGGATCTTCTAATTCACTTTCTTCAGCATTATTATTTTTCTTTCTGACATTATTTTGACTAGTTGCCTCACCAAATCTCGCTGGATACAGACCATCACATGCACTACGTCTCCATCGACGCATTCTATCCTCATGAGTTTCCCTATTTATGTCTAATCTGGTACCTCTTGTTATGCCTTTATTTTCTCGTCCCAATTCAAACATCTCATCCTCCCATTCAGCTAAAGCCTCAAATTGCGTAGGTCTAGGCCTTGGATCAAGAGTCATCATTTTGTCTCTTAAATTTTTCATAACCTTAATGTTAAACGATCCATCTTCCGGCCATGCTAAAACACCATCATTCTTGGTATAATCCATCCAATTTTCAAACCATAGGCAAGTATGATAACCATATTCACCTTCCATATAAGCTGCAGGTGTTTTGTACTTATGAAGCAACTTTCCACCTCGCGTTTCAATTTTCTTGTCAGATTTCAATTTATTTTTCAATTTCTGAAACCATGAAAGTTTCTTTTTCTGCTTAATATAATAATAATCCATGTTTTAAATCTGTTTCCTTTGCTTCAGTAAAGATCGTAACAAGGAAGTTAGTATTCCGCTGCACCAACCAATCCGTGCGCGAAACACACCAACAAGCCAATCAGGCTACGTCACCACCTTACTCAACCAATAGAAACACAGCTTTCAGGATAAGCCAATCAGCTGTCAACTCGTCTTAGTCACGTGAACCAATCAGCACACTTGCTGTGACGTATGTTAGCCAATCACAGCGCGGACCCTGTGACGTATACTGCCGCTGCAGCTTCTCGTCTCTCGCTCCTTGAGCTCACCCCTCCTTCACAAAATGTTTTCACAGCGCCATTTTAACAAAACTTTTTCAATGAAATTCAATTAGTAACTCCAGAAAAACAAACCATTTGTCTGTTTTACTAAAATAAAGTGATAGCTTTTTACAGTCACTCAAGTATTCTTTTGCGTGAAATAGATGACACTATTTTCACAGAATATTTAAATTCGTTGATAAAGTAAGTAGCCTTACTCTACCCTTCTAACAGGTAATAACGAACTTGTTTCCCTCTGAATGCACTTAAAGTGACAATTCAAAGTTTCACTTGATCATATATTACAAATTTCATTTACGCACATTCAAACGGAAAATATCCCTAACCTTACATACATGAATCTTGGTAGGACTTTAACCAACCAATGAAAACCTCATTCGCCAGTAAGATAGACGACGCTTCCTTACCTTTCACTCAAGCTCGGATAAAATCTACTACTCTTTTTACAGTGAGTTTTAAAACAGGCACCAAGTCCTTATACTCAAAGCTAAAATTTCATAGACAATCCTCACTATACATTCTACCTAGCACACCTAGAATCCCTAAACTTGTGCTGTACGTCCACAACACTAGTGATATATGACAATACCACTGTTTTGAAACAGAACAAATGCACTGTGCAACTTCACCTAATACACTTCTCTTATGCCGGCACAAAACCAGAAATTTTCACACTGCTGGAAAAAACCTTTCGACTGCATATAACAACTGAACAAACTCAACATATGTTAAACATTGATCCTATGTAATTACCATGTAGCATGACAGTTACCATAGCAACCGTAACTCTGCTACCAAGGAATTGATCCTACGCCCCTATAGAAAAACTGTCTCAACAATGCTACCCAACCCCAAAATACTCACCATTAAACATGAATCACTCACAAGGCCCATTAACAACTGAGACAATTTTGGGCAACTGAATCATGTGACCTAATTAATCAGAACCTGTACACAAGCTATTTACACATTTATATACAACTGCAGTTTACTATTTCTTACCATGGTTTTATGCATAAATCATTTTAATTAAGTCACTAAGGTAAATGGATCAGCTAATGATAACTAGATCATGAATAAACAAGACCAGCTTGTCGTTTCAAAAATCTATTTATTAACTTTATTATTCAAGAATGAGCATTTTATTAGGAATCTTTATTTTGTTAGCAATTTTAGCAGCATCAATTAAGGGAAATGAATTATTGAACTGACATCTTCAAAGCAAATCAGCATGTATGAGTTTAAGCATAATAACAGTTTTCCATTCCCTAAGTCTATTTCCCTGTCTAAAACTCACTTCACCTAAAAGGGAAAAAGTCATTTAAGCCTGTTATCCTTACGTGCGCCAAAAGTCCATCAGCACGACACGCCCTTCAGGAATCGGAAAGCAAGAAGCGCCCTCCTGTCAAAGGGGTCAAGTTTTATACCGTTTCTGTCTAGCTAATCTCTCTAAAATGTATTCTTTCTCTTGCCATCCAGTATTTTTATTGGCTGACAGATGTCAGTCCATGTTAGCTCATCACATTTTCATCCCAAAACCAAGCCTTTTCTTTGACTTCATTGTCCTACAAAATACATGTCTTTTGGCTTCCTCGGAAATGCAACATTCTTTGAGTATCAGTCCGTTACTTCCTTAACTTGGCAGATTTGCCGCATCCTGTCCTTGATTTTGTAACATTCAGAGCACGTCTTGCACAGAAAACTATTCATTATATTTCTTTGACAACTGTCGATGTGGTAAAGGTTTCCACTTCTGAATAAGTGCAGGACTCCTCTCTGGACAGGATTCTAAACACCGTCTTTTAAACGCTAGGCCTTAGGCCTCTCTCTCGGAAACTAGTATTCAAACAAACACAAGACATTAATTAATTAGAGAATTGAGACCCATTCTGTTACCCACCCCCTTTGCTAATTATTAACCTATTAATTAATGTTACCTAGCTAAAGCACAAGCCACAGAATTCTCCACAAACTTATGCCACATAAAAGACGAAAATACATAACATAAGCACACAAATAGGCACATGAAATTTAATTGAACAGCCGAATTTAATACTGAAAAAGACAATAGACAAGGTTAGTTTATTACTTTCAACGCACTTGCGGATGCAACATAGAGCACATAGATTAGTCCCTTATGTCGTGTGATGCATTTTAAAACTAGGTTGATTAGTACTTTTCAACATACACTGATTAATACGGTTATGATATTATGGAAGTTTAACTTTGCGAGTCAGAACAAAATTTTATTCTAAACCTCGCTCCATCAACTGCTTTGGGTTCCCAGAGCGGCCCTGAGCATACTGCCCATCAGGCAAGATCTTTAACAGCCCACATAGGGGTAGTAAGTGCTCTATAAAAGTTACAATACAATACAATGTGCGTTGACACCTAATTTCGTCAATGATGGGAGAGACCTTGAGCACTTTGGAGGCGGCGTAGGAAGGTCTCTGTTCGATGGTGGCCGGCACAGGTAAAAGCAGTGGGGCGATGGGCGGGGCGGGTGGGGGAAGTCGACAGACGAAAGGATAGGTAAAATTAAATTAAAAAATAAATAAAACCACTTACCTTGCACTCACCGCATCGCCAAGTCGGCGATGCGGCAAGCTCAAGGTATGTGGTTTTATTATTTTTTTATTTCATTTTGCCTAACCCTTTGACTGTCGATTCCTCCCCACCCTGCCACCCCCCCGCCCCCCACCGCTCTTACATGTGCCGGTCGCCACTGTCTCTGTCTATGAGACCAGCCACAGCTAAATGCACATCTACCCCACTGCACAAACTCCAGTTAGGCAGTAAGGAAATACACCTGGAAATTGACTTCCCAGAGTTATGCTATAAACCTTTTCAGTTAAATGAAGACCCTTTTTTTGTGGGGACACACCAACAGGGTCGGGCTGGCCTATAGGGCCATCAGGCAGTGCCCAATGGACTGGTCTGACAGATCAGTGAGTGGGCCAGTGTTTTAGTAGTTTGTGGCCCGGTTTTATGACCAGGTGGGCGGCTTTATATTGTTGATTACCTTGATATTCTCGAAAAAGCATTGCCTGCAGCAAATAAAAAAATGCATGCAGTCTCCTATATCATGCAAAACACCAATACAGCGTATCTTTACACATTAAAATATACCTCATTTGCAAATGTAAGACACTTTTTGAGCTGGCTGGTTTGTGATTGGGGGGGCACTTTTATTTTGGTGCCTGGGCCTGGTTTCTGTCCAGTCTGACCCAGCCTAACAGAATTGGTGACCTACGGCCTCGTTCAGACCTTTTAATTTCCTGCCCAATAATGAGAGAAACTGGCATAACATGCTAGCCAGTCAATCAATCTGTCAGCCTCCTCGGAGGATGGAGGCCTGGGACCAGATTCTACCGGGGAATCAAAGTCTGTTAATTAGAGGATCTGGAACTGCCTGGTACTAGATTCTAAGCACTGCTCACTGCCGCACTATCTCTATCCCCTGACTGATAGCACCATGGTCAAAAGAAATAGTTACTGTGAGACGTCTCCCGTGCCCCACACACATGCACAGATTATTTTTGAGGGTTGATGGCACTCACCTCTGTCAGACAATTGAATGTGTCACAGTGTTTGTGTGTGTATATGGGAGAGACTTAAAAATAGTAAACGGACCGCCGGAATTATGCAGCACGGATGACTAAATTATGGGCAAGGAAAGGCAAACTATGCTGCATATTCTGATAGTATTAATTTCATTCTTTTGTCATTTTTACACTTTGTCTGGTCATAGGTTGCACCCTAGTACCAATCAAAGGGCCTTTCACAGAGTGATGCTGGATGTTTAGTAACTTTCGAACCGTTTGATCTAGTAGTTTGAGCTAGAAAAATGTTTTTGTTGTTGAAATCGGCAGATTATGCAGCAGATAATATATTATGTTGCAAATGCGTCAGATTCATAACTAAGCAAAAAACACCGCAGCCACACAATCACATCATTTCAGTGTGGCCCTGAGAATAAGTGATTTGGCAGTACACGGTCTGCCGTCATTGCCTAATTTCTATGTAGTTTTCTGTAAAACTGCATGGTGATTGGCCAAGCGCTTCTGGCCCTGTGCTGACAGTCTCTTATGTAGTGCGAGAGCGGGAGCATCCCTGTCCCTGGAGCAAACAGCCGCTGAAAGCCAGGATATGTGCATTCAGGACAGCATGAGAGCTGCCTAGCGAAGCTATGAGAATGAGTAGATGAAGGCAGAAAAGAGTATGTGTGTGTGTGTGCGTGTGTGTGCTTCTATATGCAAGTGTGTGTGTGCACGTGCATCAATGTGTGTGTGATTCATGCCAAGGTTAATGTTTATGCTTCTGACTTTTTGGTAGTCCTCCTAGCATGGCCGCTGCTATCATATCCCTGCATCCGGCAGAAGGTTGCCTTCCTCTTCGTATGTTGTGCTGTGGACCCCATCCTTGGCATACTGTGAGTAGCCTTGCCATTTTGTGGGACCTCCTTGACATAATCGTGGTATACTGTGGCGGCTCGCTGTGGGAGTGCTGTGGGTGGTACTGGTAGGGCGGGGGAGGGCCAGGGTGGGAGGGTAGTGGAGTGCTACATACGACGGACAGGAGTAAGGTAAGTAATTAGAAATATAAAAGAATTTACCTTGCACGCGCTGCATCGCCAACTCGGCAATGCAGCGTGTGTAAAGTAAATTGTATTATTTATTTAATTACTTACCTTACTTCTGTCCGTCATATGTTGGACTCGACTATCCCCCCCACCCTGCCTCCCCCCTGCACCACCTCACCGCCCTGCAGCACTCCCACAGCGAGCCGCCACTGCTGGTATAAGGTTATCTACCGTACCATATTGTGGGTAACCTCTGCATTACTATGACCTTCCCTGCCACAATTCCGATCCTGATAAAATTTGCAATCCTGTTATTATTGTGCCCAACACTGGAATAACACTGACCCTGGTATATCACTGTCCCTCTCTTCATATTTTGAGCATCTTTGACATTTCTGTGACCATGCCTTACATCATTTTGACCCTGGCATCATTCTGACCCTGTCATACGGTTGCCCTCCTTTGCATATATTTTGGTCATCCTTGGCATTATTTTGGCCAACCCTGGAACATTTGTGACCATTATTGCCAAATTCAGGGCATCTCTGCCATCACTGTGGCAAATTCTGACATAAAAATGACCCTAGCATGAGGTTGCTCTGCTTGACATATTTAGGTAGTCTTGCTATTGTTGTGGTCAAACTTAGCATTAGATGGGCATGCCTGACATTCACTACTTACCCTTTAGTGTAGGATTCCGCAGCTCATGATTGTGATACAGGGGCTTGTGAGATTGATTCTATGTATGCATATTAGTAGTACATATGAATACTTGATAAAATGACAAGCCGGTTTTACGGGACCAACCCCTGGTTTCACTGAAAATGAAAAACTAGCACCTGTATATAAAGGAATATCTTCAGAATAGTACAAGGCTTTGTTTGGTGGAATTGCATTGGAATGTACCCTATTGAATCCAGAATATTGCAACATGCAAATACAGAAGCCAAAATATCAAATCCAACATATCAAAGAGTAAGTACATATAGATTTTCTATGCCTATCTCTCTCTCTCTCTATGTATCTATATATATATATATATATATATATATATATATATATATATATTCACAGAAAAAACCATAGGTTTCAGGAGCGTTATAGTTAGTTGGACATTTCACTCGTACAAAACCAGTGAAATTCCCCTGTTATAGCTAGTTCAGCTAACTAAACTCGCGCCCCCGCAATGCACTGCTCATGACGTCACATATTACATCACTCATAACATGGTGAGTGACATCACTGATAACATCTCAAATGACATCACTGATGACATCACTGATGACATCATCCATGTGATAATTTCATGCATCATCTCACACCCTAATATAACTTTTGATACACCCACTCTAAATTACAGACTGCCATTCTCAAAACCATAGACACTCCAACACCAATAACTACATACCCACTCATTGATTCTTAGGTCTACACAGACATCCACTCACTCACCCGTACAGTCACTCATACTTACGGTCACTCAGTACAGGACTATCATATGCATTCATACACCTATATAGATACTCACACACCGCCACTCATCCATAGAGGTACTCACACACCTAGTCAGTCATGCAAATAATTAATCACACTCCTATTTACTCACCTATACAGTTATACACACACCAGCTTACGTACTCATACAAATACTAGACACATTCATACGCTCTTATACAATGTTTTTTTCAGTGAATTTCTAAGGTTTTTTAAATGCTAATATTGTAACTATAACATGCCTGAAACCTATGGATTTTTAAGTGAATTTCCAAGGTTTTTTAAATGCTAGTTTCTAACTCTGCCTACAGAGGTAGGTCATGTGAAGAAAGAAGAAAAAACGCACAGAAAGAAGCAAAAGAAATGCAGAAAGAAGCAATAGAAGTCCACAAAGACTAAGAAAAGTGCAGGAAGAAGCAAGACATGTGCAAAAAGAACCAACAGAGGAGCAGAAAGAGGCCTTGTTGCAAAATCATCTTGTGCCCACACCTTTTTCAGACAGGTACTGGTGGTAACCGACTCTGACTAACCAGGCCTAGAGCCGTGCTATGCTAAAAGACACTTCGAATAAAGTGAAAACACCTACGTACACTAGGGAACACTATGCGTTGGGGTACCCCGGTGATTAGCATGACCTCCTGTGTAAGGCTTTAGTACATAATAAGGTTTTTCAAATGCTAGTTTCTAACTATAACGTGCCTTCGTCCCTGTTTTTTAAGTGAATTTCTAAGGTTTTTTAAATGCTAATTTCTAACTATAACGTGCCTGAAACCTATGGATTTTTAAGTGAATTTCTAAGGTTTTTTAAATGCTAGTTTCTAACTCTGCCAACAGAGGTAGGACATGTGAAGAAAGAAGAAAAAACGCACAGAAAGAAGCAAAAGAAATGCAGAAAGAAGCAATAGAAGTCCACAAAGACTAAGAAAAGTGCAGGAAGAAGCAAGACATGTGCAAAAAGAACCAACAGAGGAGCAGAAAGAGGCCTTGTTGCAAAATCATCTTGTGCCCACACCTTTTTCAGACAGGTACTGGTGGTAACTGACTGACTAACCAGGCCTAGAGCCAGTGCTATGCTAAAAGACACTTAGAATACAGTGAAAACGGTAAATGGTCAAAATATCGATTCCAAAATATAGACAAACCAAAATATCGAGTCCAAAATATAGAATGGACAAAATATCGAATGGACAGAATATAGACATCAAAAATATCGTTTTGAAGGTAAGTAATGTAATATCGATTTTAAAAATATAGACAGTAAAAATATCGAAGTACATAATATAGTTTAATAAAAGTATCGAATTTTTTTAAGTGTTTTTTATGTTAGTATATGTGTGTAAAGTGTATATTTTTTTGTAATTTATTTTAAGTAATTAATTTTATGTTATTTAATTATTGTGTAATTTAATTCTGTAACGGGTTGTGGGTTTATAGGGGTATAGGGTGGGAAGTAATTTAATTATAATTAATTAAATATGTTAATTAATTAATTGGTATTTATTGAGAATAAATTGTTAATTAATTTTTAATTGGTAATTAATTAATTCTTAATTGATAATTATGTTTTATTAATTGATGATTATGTGAATTAAATGAATTTATTTTCTGTAGCGGGTTGTGGGTTTATAGGGGAATAGGGTGGGAAGTAATTTAATTATAATTAATTAAATATGTTAATTAATTAATTGGTATTTATTTTGATTACATTGTTAAATAATTTTTAATTGCTAAATAATTAATTGTTAAATGATTATTTTTTATTAATTGATTGATGATTATGTGAATAATATTAATTTATTTTCTGTAGCGAGTTGTAGGTTTATAGGGGAATGGGGTGGGAAGGAATTTAATTATAAATAATTAAATGTGTTAATTAATTTATTGGTATTTATTTCGAACACATTGTTAAATAATTTCTAATTGATAATTAATTAATTCTTAATTGATAATTAATTTTTTATAATTGATTAATTGATAATTATAAGAATGATATTAATTTATGTTCACTAGAGTGGGAATAGTAAATTTTACCCCTACGCTATCCAACGCTTTCCCTACTGTTGCAGTCTCTGGAGTGGGAATAGTAATTTTTACCCCTATGCTATCCAACGCTTTCCCTACTGTTGCACTCTCTGGAGTGGGAATAGTAATTTTTACCCCTACACTTTCCAACGTTTTCCCTACTGTTGCACTCTCTGGAGTGGGAATAGTAATTTTTACCCCTACGCTATCCAACGCTTTCCCTACTGTTGCACTCTCTGGAGTGGGAATAGTAATTTTTACCCCTACGCTATCCTACGCTTTCCTCACTGTTGTACTCAGTGGAGTAGGAATAGTAATTTTTACCCCTACGCTATCCAACTTTTTCCCTACTGTTGCACTTTCTGGAGTGGGAATAGTAATTTTTATCCCTGCGCTATCCAACGCTTTCTCTACTGTTGCACTCTCTGGAGTGGGAATAGTAATTTTTACTCCTACGCTATCCAACGCTTTCCCTACTGTTGCACTCTCTGGAGTGGGAATAGTAATTTTTACCCCTACGCTATCCAACGTTTTCCCTACTGTTGCACTCTATGGAGTGGGAATAGTAATTTTTACCCCTGCGCTATCCAACGCTTTCCCTACTGTTGCACTCTCTGGAGTGGGAATAGTAATTTTTACCCATACGCTATCCAACGCTTTCCCTACTGTTGCACTCTCTGGAGTGGGAATTGTAATTTTTACCCCTGCGCTATCCAACGCTTTCCCTACTGTTGCACTCTCTGGAGTGGGAATAGTAATTTTTACCCCTACGCTATCCAACGTTTTCCCTACTGTTGCACTCTTTGGAGTGGGAATAGTAGTTTTTACCCCTGCGCTATCCAACGCTTTCCCTACTGTTGCACTCTCTGGAGTGGGAATAGTAATTTTTACCCATACGCTATCCAACGCTTTCCCTACTGTTGCACTCTCTGGAGTGGGAATAGTAATTTTTACTCCTACGCTATCCAACGCTTTCCCTACTGTTGCACTCTCTGGAGTGGTAATTGTAATTTTTACCCCTACGCTATCCAACGCTTTCCCTACTGTTGCACTCTCTGGAGTGGGAATAGTAATTTTTACCCCTACGCTATCCAACGCTTTCCCTACTGTTGCACTTCCAGGAGTGGGAATAGTAATTTTTACACCTCCGCTATCCTACGGTAATAATATTGTGTACTTTTTATTAATATTATGTTAATATATATTCATGTTTTAACAGATATGATTGTTTTTTTTATATAGGTTAAATTAGTTATTTAATAATTTTAAGGTAATTTAAGTATTATTAAGTATATTTTAGCTATTTATTTTTAATATTTTTTTAATTTTACATTCATTTTAAGAAATTCGATATTTTTATAATGTATATATATAGAAACGATATTTTGGGGTCGATATTTTGGTACTTACCTGTTTGTAGATAGGAATTCGATATTTTGTCTGTCGATATTTTGGAATCTATATTTTGGGTAGTCGATATTTTGTCCCTCGATATTTAGTCAGTGATTCAGTGAAAACACCTACGTACACTAGGGAACACTATGCGTTGTGGTACCCCTGTGATTAGCATGACCTCCTGTGTAAGGCTTTAGTACATAATAGGGCAGGGGAATTAAAACTACCTCTAAGTCAGAGGTGCACAAATATGCTACTTTAACTAGTAGTCGCGTTTGCAGAGTGGTGAAGAAAGGGTGCTGGGTGTCCAACCAACGCTCAGGAATTCCGCTGCATACAACTTACAGGAGGTACCAGGCAGGGCCGGACTGGCTACCGGGCATTTTGGTGTGCTGCCGAGCTGGGGGCTAATTTCGTTGATGGGGACCTGTGTGTGGTGAACAAAGTTCGTTTTGCTTTTTTTATTTTAAAGGGCACGCAGGTCCCCATCTACGAAATCAGCTCCCACAGCAGAGAAATTAGCCCCCAGCTTTGCAGCACACAAAAACGCCCGGCAGCCAGTCCGGCCCTGGTACCAGGAGGGATTCTTGGCCCCCAAACTCCCTCGGGCCGACAATGGACTTCATCCCCCATCCCTTAGTCTGCCATGAGGAACGTTTGCAGAGTGAGAAAGGGGGCCATGCCCTCTGAAGAAGTCTTAGCAATCCCACTGTGTTGGACAGTAGGTAACAAGGGGGGTAGAGAGGTGATTGGCGCTCTACAAATATAAACTAATAATAACAATAACGCCCCACGAGTTTTGAAAAATCTGAGAAGATACGTCACCTGGTGCCAAAGTTATTGGGAAATGAAAAAACGCTTTTCCTATGAAAACTAGGTCCTAACTATAACTATCTACTGGCGGCCGCCAGTAGATAATATATAAATATATATATGTATATATGTATATATACAAACACACACACACACACCCACACACACAAACACACCCACACATATATATATATATATATATTAACTAAAAGAAACCAACGGTTGCAGGGACATTATAGTTAGGGTCAGATTTTACTCATACGAAACCAGAGGAATTCAGCTGTGATAGTTAGTGGAGTTAACTCTAATTCACGTCCCCGCAATGCACTGCTTATGACCTAACATATTACATCACTCATGGCATGGTCAGTGACATCAATGATGACATCACTGGTGACATCTCAAATTACATCACTGATGACATCATCCACAGCATCTCTGACACACCCACTCATACCTCTGTAGAATCATTTATACACCCACTGCCACTGCCACTCCCACACAACCATTCACAAACCCATTCACATAGCCATACCAGTACTTACACACCCATTCACTAATTCAAAGATCTAAACACACATCCACTCGCTCACCCATACAACCACCCATACACCCACTCACTCACTAATACAGCCATTGATATATCCACTCATACACCCATTCAAATACTCCAACACTGAGTGAGGCACCCATAGAACTACTCACACACCTAGACAATCACCCATACAGTCAATCACACAGCCAGCTACTCACCCAAACAATTACACACACACCCACTTATTTACTCATATAAATAGTAACATGTAGTCACTCACATATACAGCCACTGACAGAAGCATGCACTCATCCATATAGTCACTCTAACATTCACTCACTCATGTATACAGTCACTCATATACCCAGTCATTCACCTATACTGCCTTTCACATACCCAGTTACTCACCCATTCTGACACAAGCACTCAATCAACCACACAGCCATACAGATACTCCCTCATCCATACAGTCAGTCACAAACCTCCTCACTCATACACACAGACACCCAGACAACCATAGAGATAGTCAGAAAACCAATCAATCACCCATATAGCTATTCACATACCCACTAACACACTCATACACTCACTCAGACATCAACTGACAGACAGATACACACATTCAAGAAACCAGTCACTCACCCATACATTCACTGAGACACCTAATTTCTCACTTATGCAGTCAGTCACACACCCACTCAGTCATCCATACAGTCACGTATACACCCTTTCATTCACCAATACACCTTGGTATATATATATATTAAACAATCACAGTCACTGGATGATGTCATCACTGATGACATTAGTGATTAATTTGAGATGTCATCACTGAGGTCACTGACCATGTCATGAGTGATGTAATAAGTGAGGTCATAAGCAGTGCATTGTGGGAGTTTTTTAACTAGCAGTCACGTTTGCAGGGTGGTGGAGAAAAGGGGGCAGCTCTTAGGAATTCCACTGTGTATGACTCACTGGAGGTACCAGGAGGGCTTCTTGGACCCCAAGGTCCCTCTCGAGCCAGGGGGAGTTTATCCACCAACTATTAGTGTGCTGGGAGGCACATTTACAGGGTGGTGGAGAAAGAGGGCGTGGCCTCTGACACCTTCTCAGCAATTCTGCTGTGTGGGACTTACTGGAGGTAATAGGAGGAGTAGTTGGCCCACAAGGATGTCCTTGGGGTCCAATTACCACTCCTATTACCTCCAGTAAGTCCCATAGAGCAGGATTGGTGAGATCTGATAGCAGGCTATGCCCCCTTTCTCCACCACTCTGCACATGAACCTCCTGACGCACTACTAGTATGGCTATTGAGGGTCCTTGGGGGACAACTACCCCTCCTGTTACCTTCAGCAATTCCACAGAGTGGGTTTGCGGAGAGGTTTCCGGTGGCCACGTCCTCTTTCTGCTCCACTCTGCAAACGCGCCTCCTGGTGCACTACTATTTAGGGGATGAAGTCCCCTTGGCTCTTGAGGGTCCCTGGATGCCAATTAGCCCTCTTGTTACCTCCAGTAAGCCCGACTTCCCTTGATTCTTTAGGCCCCGGTGACCCCATCCCCCGGTGCATGAACCGTTAAAAAAAATATGAGCAGGCTGCGTGGCTTCCCTCCCAAGACCAATTTCTGCCCTGGGGATACCATCCCTAAGGCTAGGCCTTTATGTATGTATTATATAAAAAGAGAAGGGGGACACGTGGCCCCTCTTCCCAGGACGATATTGGCCCCGGGGAACCCAACAAACTAGGGGCGCCATTTCTTTTTTTGTTTTTTAAAGGGAGTGGCTCTCGAGGCTGATCTTGGCCCCGGGCCCCCATCCCCGGGGCCCGGCCATTTCTTTTTTTTTTAAGGGAGAGGGCCGCACAGGCCCCCTCACCAGACCATCCCCCAGGGCATGGCTCCTGCAGTCCCGGCAGGCTCCCGCCTCCTGAGAGAGCCAGCATTGCTTTTTACACACAGTTAGCTACATGTTAGAGCTGCTAACATACAGCTCTCTAGGTGTAAAAAGCAAAGCGTACTCCTTATTGTACAAGCAAAGGGAAATGCTCTTGCTTGTTCAAATCTGAGCACACTTGTTTGCAATGGTATCCCATAGTAAACTGCTCCTGGGTAGGCACTCCGGGACATTGCTAGGGGCGGTGGTCCCCAAGGCTCATTTACGACTCCCGGAGGAGGGCCGCGCAGCCCCACATCCATCTTAAAGATAGCCCCGGTGAGGTGGTGGTCCCTGGGGTAGCAGGCGGGATGTGGCCCCCGCCTTTAAGTATAGTAGCCCCAGTGAGGTGGCGGTCCCCGGGGCTTCCTGGGAGACCAGAGCCCCCCACGCATCTTATTGAAATATAGTCCCGGGGAGGTGGTAACCCCTGGGGCAGCATGGGGAGGCAAGAGCCCCCCATGCAATTTAATTTACAAATAGTCCCCAGGAGGTGGCGGTCCTTTGGGCTGTGGGGGCCCGCATGGCCCCCGCATTGCTGTGATTCAGCCCCAGGTAGGTGGCGGACCCCAGGGCTGAGGGGGTGTACTGGGGCCCCCCATCATTATTATTTATTGCCCCACGGTCTTCGCCCGGCCGGGGGCTTAATTAAACAACGCACGGCAGTACACTCTTCGTTTTTGTTTTAATTTTCCCTGTGGGGCTCCCTGAAGAGGCCTAAGGGGTCAGGGTATTTCTACCCTGCCCACTTTTCTTTTTTTTAACGTTTTTTGCTGTGACTCTGTTCAACAGAGTCACAACATGGCTGCCAACACTTTCTGGTTTGAAGGTCTGGCAGCCAATCAAATCTCAGGCACGAGATTAGGAGGGTTCGCGGACCCACTACAGCCACAGTTGTATATCTAAGAAAAATTAAAAATTCTCAGGTACTACTTGAACTGATTCAGCCCTCCCCGGGGCTAAATCACACCAATGGGGGGCCATTCTGAAATACTTCAAGTCACATAGATGTCGAGTTAGAAATAGTAAATCTGAACTTTCCTATCTCGGCTTACCTTTCAATATTTTGTCCCTTTTTAGGGCTCGGACTCCTCCCCACTGAAAGTGGGAGGAGTTAGAGAACTAATGTTAAAGAAGAAAAAAAAAGAAGTATCTCCTAGGGCTTTGGCCGAGACAAATTCCACACATTCCTTAGCGTGTTCTGTCATCTGGCCAGTGATTCGTCTTCCTTGTGTTGTCGTTTTAATAGGCTTGAAGTGATAGGGTAAATGTAGTTTTGTTCCGCCATTTTGGGCATATTTCGTTCGTGCTCGCGCAAAGAAGTACATAAATTATAATTAAGAGCTGTCAGGGTGGCCGTGTAATGCATTCCAGATGGTGTGCGCGCGTTCACCATCTAGCAGTGTGTTTGTCGGGCGCGCGTCCTCCTCACGTGCACACAGGCATAGACGCCGTGTGCGGCTCCTTCCACATTTATTAGTTACTTCACCTATCTGTGTTTAGTTTGGGTTTTGCACACACGTGCGTCTGTAACTCGTTTTAGATGATCCGTGAGGCGAAGGGTTCAGTTTTTTCAGCGCCACTGTATTTTTTTAAAATATATCTCGGAAAGATGAAATAGAAAGAGAAATGGTGTGTAAACACGTCCGGCATTTAATTTGGATGTCTCCGCTTTCCGCACAAAGAGGTACGAAGAGGAGCAGTATTCGTCTCATTAATATATAAATATTGTATATATATTATTCCAAAACTGTGCCATGGTACTTTTCCCCAAATTGGAATTGTGGCAGACGCGTAAGCGGTACGTTTTCTAAAAATCATATATAGATATCCGCGGTCCCCTCGCTTATAAACTTGAATGCAGTTTTTTTTAGTTGCACATTTTTTTTTTTAGCAACTGCGTCATGAACATAATTTATGCAGGGCGAGGGCTGCATGCTAAACAGGATTTCTCTAAAGAGAGGGAGGGCCCTGCAGCTCCTCACAAGCAGAGGAGAGAGGACACCATGCCAAGGACACGGAGATCTCACCTCTGGGACGGAACGGCGGAGGAAACTCCAGGAAGACGCACAACTTGGCCTCCCTGCAAGAATGTGCGAGGCCGGCACTCGGAAAGCAAAGCTGGCTCGGGTGGCTGAGTGGGCTAATGTACCCGCTGCAGGCGTCAGATTTCTGATCTCGTGGTCAAAAGCGTGAACCCCAGTGTGTCCACTCAGCTGCATTCCCGTCTCCGTCAGATTGAGGAGTACCAAAACGGCTGTTTTCAGTGCTTAGCGCCAAGAGGCCAATTGAGGGCGAACAGGTTCTGTACGAATACACCTGCAATGTGGCTTCCTTTCCCAGGTGGGTCCCTGGAGGCTACATGCACTTATTGACGGAATCATAAAGGCGTAGGTACCAGAGCATTGTACACGTCTGTGAGGTTAAGCATCGTGTGTGGCTGAGTTAAGGCTACGGAGAAGGACCCCGAGTGACCTGTATTATCTAAAGTTGTACCTGCACCTGAGGGATATTAGTCTTAACTAGGTCCCGCTTGAGCAGGGGTTTGCCAGTTCAGATAGGTGGTCGGGTCAATGGAACCCTCTATGAAGCTTCCTTAATGGTACTTAACCCACTCATTGCACCTTTAGGGCTCGGGACAGGCTGTGGCCAGATAGGAGCCCTGCACAAGTGCTGCCCTCTGTTGGTAGAAATTCTTCCCAATTCAACCTCTAGTAAGGCTTCCGCCCTCCAACACTGGTCATTTTACACCCACCATAAAACCCTGGCCTTGAGCAAGACTACAGCGATCTTCACAAAGGTGCCGCATCTCAAAAGAGGGTTTGCATTGTTCCCGCCGTCCCTCTATCAGCCCCAAAACCTCTTCCAGTGAACTTTGTCAGCACGTATTACTAACCGAGAATTTAAGGTCTGTCCAAGCTGTATAAGGTCTCCCAGATGAGATGCCTTCATCAGACAATGTTCCATGCAAAAGGGTCACAAGCATTGCATAGTGTGGCACAGATCCACACCGGCATCCTCAGGAGAGAACCCACCTAACAATCTGTAAGAAATAAAGGTCTCTGGTTGGCAGTGGTTTGCACACTGTCAGATTCACAATGGCGGACCCCAGGTACTGCACCTCACACCAGTTCCAATATATTATAGTCCTGGGCAAGAAACCCCTGCACCAGCCGTTGCGCGACGCCCCCGATTTACACACAATTAATAAATAAACGCGAGTTAGGGAACTGACTGTTCTTAGGGTATGTAAATCATGACCGATTAATTTGTTAGTTTTATATCAGAAACGCGATTACGTCCTATATTGTAAACACAAAATATACATTTCAGTAGAGGATTACCCCCCCCGTTCTTCCTTATGACATTCGAGTTCGGAATTAGTAATAGTAAGGAACTGTATTAAGCTATGCGCAAGGGTAGCCCACCTCAACGTTTTAATGCGAACGAGTATAGGCAATTCAAATAGCTGATTCACAGAGCTTAATGACGAACTAACAAGCTTTGGCAAAGCCAATAGGTCTCGACGCCTATGTAAGATCTATTGCCTTAGCCATGTTGTAACATTGCAGAAAGTAAAGAAAAAGCTATATGACACAGCAAGCGTTGACCGTGTCTTAGCGTTCAATTCTTTTTTTTTTAACTTTCAGCCCTGCTGCACTTAAGCTAGCGCTGCTGTACAATATGGCCAAACAAGCATTGGCATAGGCAATAGGTCTCGCCTTTGGGGCCTTATAAGTATTTAGCCGTGCAGCACATTATCCTGGATGTTGCAACTATAAACAATTAAGTAGCTGGCTTAAAACCATAGTCGCAAACTCAATCTACAGAAATGTGCACATTTGCTAGCAGTATAGCAAATTGCGCAATTTATACGTAGCATACTAAAGCATGCAAAGGCAGGTTCCATTGTGACTGCCATCACAAGATATGTTGAAGAGAATTTCTGCCACTTTCATTATTGGAAAACCATACGACGATATCAGGCTTCTTACATGTGTTTTTAGGCCTGGCCTGACCACAGACGTCTGAAAGATCAATTAATACCAATGCTTTAAATTATACATAAAGCGGATTTGCCTCAGCCCTGAGCAGAATTTCATTCTCACCCTGTGCTATTGGCTGTTTCGTTTATCATTTACCTCTTTCAGAGCAGGTGCACTAATGGACTATTTTACATCTCAAAAGGGCAATGACTCATTAGACATTAAATTATTCGTTTGGCGGTGCAGGGAGGTTGGTAGAGAACTTTCTTGGTAGTTCTTTATCAGTCTGTCTTATTGAACAGGATAAGCTCATATCGTTTTACCATTACTTGTTGCCAAATTTCTGGTGAGGTACAAATCCTTTGTTAGTATATATAAGTAACAATAAAAACACATAAAAAAAGAAATTAAATTATGTAATACATGTATGGTTTAGAAGAAAACAATTCTTTGCAGTTTGCAGTTTTTAGGGCTCGGGCCTCCGCCTCCACGAAGTGGGGGGCGGAGCTTCGCGAGGACTTATGCGTTCAAAAACACAGAAGAATTCAGAAAGGGCTCCGGCTGGCACATTCCTTAGTTTTTTCTGGCATGTGCGTAGTGATTCGTCTTCGCTGTGCTGTGTATTTAGTAGCGTTGACGTGATAGGCTGTATGTAATGTACGCGTGCCCGATTTGGCATATTCTGTGCGCGAACGAGCACGGCAGAGTGATTAATCTTAATTAGGAGCTGTCAGAGTGCCCGTGTAATGCAATCCAGATGGTGCGAGCGCGTTCACCATTGCATTGCATGTATCATGCGCGCGTTTAACATTTACCTTTCGCGCACGGCAGTTCATTCAGGTTTACTCGGCTAATTTCAATGTTTGAATAGCTGAAATGCTTTTACCGAAGTTTAAAATGTTTGTTTGGAATAAAAGGTTTACAGTTTTCAGCTAGCTTGCACCTCCTGCGTAGTGCAGAGTGGTAGTGCGTAGTGCAGGGTGGTAGTGCGTAGTGCAGAGTGGTAGTGCGTAGTGCAGAGTGGTAGTGCGTAGTGCAGAGTGGTAGTGCGTAGTGTAGAGTGGTAGTGCGTAGTGCAGAGTGGTAGTGCGTAGTGCAGAGTCGTAGTGCAGAGTGCAGAGTGGTAGTGCAGAGTGCAGAGTGGTAGTGCGTAGTGCAGAGTGGTAGTGCAGAGTGGTAGTGCGTAGTGCAGAGTGGTTGTGCGTAGTGCAGAGTGGTTGTGCAGAGTGGTAGTGCGTAGTGCAGAGTGGTAGTGCGTAGTGCAGAGTGGTAGTGCGTAGTGCAGAGTGGTAGTGCGTAGTGCAGAGTGGGAGTGCAGAGTGCAGAGTGGTAGTGCAGAGTGCAGAGTGGTAGTGCGTAGTGCAGAGTGGTAGTGCGTAGTGCAGAGTGGTAGTGCGTAGTGCAGAGTAGTAGTGCGTAGTGCAGAGTGGTAGTGCGTAGTGCAGAGTGGTAGTGCAGAGTGGTAGTGCGTAGTGCAGAGTGGTAGTGCGTAGTGCAGAGTGGTAGTGCGTAGTGCAGAGTGGTAGTGCAGAGTGCAGAGTGGTAGTGCAGAGTGCAGTTTGAGAGTGCAGAGTGGTAGTGCAGAGTGGTAGTGCAGAGTGGTAGTGCAGAGTGCAGAGTGGTAGTGCGTAGTGCAGAGTGGTAGTGCGTAGTGCAGAGTGGTAGTGCAGAGTGGTAGTGCGTAGTGCAGTTTGAGAGTGCAGAGTGGTAGTGCAGAGTGGTAGTGTGTAGTGCAGAGTGGTAGTGTGTAGTGCAGAGTGGTAGTGCGTAGTGCAGAGTGGTAGTGCGTAGTGCAGAGTGGTAGTGCGTAGTGCAGAGTGGTAGTGCATAGTGCAGAGTGGTAGTGCGTAGTGCAGAGTGGTAGTGTAGAGTGGTAGTGCGTAGTGCAGAGTGGTAGTGCAGAGTGGTAGTGCGTAGTGCAGAGTGGTAGTGCAGAGTGGTAGTGCGTAGTGCAGAGTGGTAGTGCAGAGTGGTAGTGCGTAGTGCAGAGTGGTAGTGCAGAGTGGTAGTGCGTAGTGCAGAGTGGTAGTGCAGAGTGGTAGTGCAGACACTCCTTCACACATGACGAAAACACATTGCCATTTACAATGCCATTAGTTCAAAATTCAATAAATCTGAGCCACCACCACCAGTACTAACACTACCAGTACCACCACCACCAGTACTACCACCATCAGTACTACCAGTACTACCACCACCAGTACTATTACTACTACAGCCACCAGTACTACCACTACCACCACCAACAGTACTACCATCACCACCAGTACTACCAGTACCAGTACTGCTACAACCAGTACCACTACCACCACCAGTACTACCACCACCAGTACCACCACCAGCAGTACTACCACTACCAGTATTATGGGCAGCAGTACCACCACCACCACCAATGCTACTGCTACCAGTACTACCACCACCACCAGTACTCCCGCTACCAGTACCACCACCACCAGTACCACCACTACTACCACCAGCAGTACTACCACCAACAGTACTACCACTACCAGTACCACCACCTCCAGTACTACCACTACTACCAGTACCACCACCGTCAGTACTACCAGTACCACCACCACCAGTACGACCACTACCAGTACCACCAACACCACCAGTACTACCAGTACTACCACCACCAGTACTACCACTACTACAGCCGCCAGTACTACCACTACAACAGCCACCAGTACTACCACTACCACCACCAACAGTACTACCACCACCACCAGTACTACCAGTAGCAGTACTACCACAACCAGTACCACTACCACCACCAGTACCACCACCACCAGTACCACCACCACCAGTACTACCACTACCAGTATTACGGGCAGCAGTACCACCACCACCAATGCTACTGCTACCAGTACCACCACCACCAGTACTCCCGCTACCAGTACCACCACCACCAGTACCACCAATACCAGTACTACCACCACCAGTACTACCACCAACAGTACTACCATTACCAGTACCACCACCTCCAGTACTACCACTACTACCACTACCAGTACCACCACCAGTACTACCAGTACCACCACCACCAGTACTACCAGTACCACCACCACTAGTACTACCACTACCACCACCATCACCAGTACTACCACCATCAGTACTACCAGTACTACCACCACCAGTACTACCACTACTACAGCCACCAGTACTACCACTACTACAGCCACCAGTACTACCACTACCAGCACCAACAGTACTAACACCACCGCCAGTACTACCAGTACCACCACCACCAGTACTACCACTACCACCACCACCACATTAACACACTCCAGTATTACGGGCAGCAGTACCACCACCACCAATGCTACTGCTACCAGTACCACCACCACCAGTACTCCAGCTACCAGTACCACCACCACCACCAGTACCCCCACTACCAGTACTACCACCACCAGTACTACCACCAACAGTACTACCATTACCAGTACCACCACCTCCAGTACTACCACTACTACCACTACCAGTACCACCACCAGTACTACCAGTACCACCACCACCAGTACTACCACTACCACCACCACCAGTACTACCACTACCAGTACCACCACCATCACCAGTACTACCACCATCAGTACTACCAGTACTACCACCACCAGTACTACCACTACTACAGCCACCAGTACTACCACTACTACAGCCACCACTACTACCACTACCACCACCAACAGTACTAACACCACCGCCAGTACTACCAGTACCACCACCACCAGTACTACCACTACCACCACCACCACATTAACATACTCCATAACACTTAGCAAAAATACATTACCATTTACAATGCCATTAGCTCAAACTCAAATAAATCCGAGCCCGATTGCATTTCTAATGCTTGTTTTATTCTGTTGATCGCCTTGCCCCTCTCCGGTAAAACTTTGCATTTATTGGACAACATACATGTCAGTATTGTGCCAGACTGATTCCATGCACACCCTCAGGATATGTTGGCCTGTATCCCTGCTAGCCTACAGTGCACCATCTGAACCCCTAACCTCACAGGGTATGTGTGTGCAACCTCAGTACATGACAACCCAGATCCCCAACGAAATTGTGGTACTGGATATAGAACCCTTTCATTTGGACTCTCCTGCATACCCAAAGAAATGCACAAAAAATTCTCAGCAAAAAATTATCAGCAAGGCGTTTCAATCTTTATTGTATAAAATATGTGTGCTGTGGTAATCAATAGAATGAAACAGAATAGCATAATAAGCTTTATGAGAACTGTGAAAATAATGAACTATTTCACCATTGTGCTATAACAGTGAATATATGTGGGCATATAAGTACTGTGTATAATGTACTCCTACCTAGGGTGTCATAACCTAGTCTTGCCTAGAATGAGTGATCTTCTAAATCCCTGCCCGGGTGGTCCAACTCCCCATTACCTGCGGGTAAGTGTCATCAGGCTGTCTGTCTGGGACTAGAGCTGGACACCCCTTGTGTTAGTAAACAGGGATCAGATGAGCTGGAATTCCGATGTGACCTCGCAGAGTCAGCTGAGTGCTCCTCTTCCTCAAACAAGGAAGTGGTTCTGTGTATATATAATAAACAGCTCCCATGTGGCCATGTCGCAATACCTGTCAGGCCACAATTGTTTTTTCTAGTTGAATAGCGTCATCGTTTACTGGCCAGTAACAATGATGACATATGTGCAGTGAACTTTATCCCTAGAACTAAATGTTGAAGGTGTCGTGATAGTGTGCCTACGAAGTAGAAATGTAAGTAATATCGATTCAGAGAATGTTATCTTGCATTGTCAAGCACGCAAATGTATGTCAAAAGCCATCGTACATAAAAGAGAAGATAACTTAAGAAACGTAAGTATGTAAATGGTAGTGTTTCTCACTAGGCCTATCCTGACCATGTGACAATTACGTCTACGATATTCTTGCCTGTTGACATTCTTGGGCTATATATTCTTTATTACAATCAATTGCATTTATTACCCAAACCATAAAGATGGTATTGGGAAACACATTGTATTTCAATTGAGCAAATCTTAAGTTGTCTATTGTCAGAAGCTGATTGCATTTCCAGAACATATACCCAAAGCTGATATTTGAGTGATCCTTTATGATGAGATGGGAACACATATTGCTGATGTTATTTCCTCATTGCTAAAGGGTTTTTGTTGCTATGCCTATTATCAGAACTCTAGGAGACAAATGTACTATGTTTTCAGGCAGCATGGCAATCAAGGATGCTGCTCTCCATTGCGTGGAAGAGAGAGCAGGACAGTGCCATATGTAACAAAGAAATGGCCCTGCTACACTTTTCCCGCGTACTGGTGCACCTTCTGGCAGCCTAGCTCCATACACACACCTTTACACCACAGTACAAAGATGTCTGTGTGAATCCAGCATAGTAAAATTACTATGCTTAGACTTACTTTAAACATTTCCCACTTTGTAGAAGTACTGTACAGTACAGCACACATGCAAAGTTAGAAACATAAACAAGCATTGGAAATGCAATAGGTCTCGCATGAGGCGGTTTTATACATTTTGGTTATCCATTCGTTGTGGGCAAGAGATGGGGAGATTACCAGTGACGGAGGGCAGGGCGCAGACCTTTGCAGCTGTGAGCGCATTCAATTAATGAAAAACAAAAAGAAGACACGGCCGGCCGGACGTGAAACTGAAAGCACGGCCGGCCGTGAAAAAGCCTTTGATGCAGCAGGGGGTAATTAGGGGAGGAGAATGGCTGGGCTGAGGCAGAGCGCAAAGCCTTTGATGCAGCAGGGGGCGGAGCAGGAAGAGCTGCTGGCGGCACCAAGCTGACGATTTGATGCTGTGCACGCGCATTTTAACTAATTGCGCTTGCGCATTGAGTTAAAAGTACACATGCACTGCATCAAATCGCCAGTCTAGGTAAGCTCTGTTTAAGCCCCTATAGTCTCGCTCTGCTCAATGCGCATGCGCATTGACAGGCGAGACCTAAAAACCATGGGTGGTTGCATGGTAAGGATGCTTTCTGTTACTGTTGGGCAACTTTCCACTGCAAAAAAAGTTTTGCGCAAGAAAGTAAATATTAAATTAGCACTACGGCCCTCATTTCAAGACGCCTGGTTGATTTTTATTGCACTTGATGAATTCCAACTCAGCATAGTCGGATTACATCAGGTGTGATAACTATCACATTAATTAGCTGTCCATTCATAATGAGGGCCTAGGTGTCACTTTGGTGATTTTGCACCACTGCAAAGTGTTAATAAATCTCACGCTTATAAAACACAAGTCCACTCTTGGGCTCACTGATAAGGAATAAGAGATAGCACATGTGCAAATGAAGGGATATTCAGCATAGGGGTAGGGTGAAACCAAAGATGATGCAGATGCACACAGCCAACCTCACTGAGAAACCACGTGTACAGATGGCCGCAAACACGGTACAGGCAGATGTGCAATTGTTTCTTCTTTGCTGATAGGCCCTCTAGATTCTTCCTTCAGTGAGATTGAAAATCATTGATTCTACTGAGTTTGCTCCCAATTTTTTTTTATGTTCCTTCAGCAGAAGGCAAGGCTAATAGAGAATGGGCACTGCACAGCTCAAACCAGGGTTCAGAGGAGACTGATGATTGGTGGTAGCTTAGACTCAAGAGAGAGATAGGCTTCTTTACTTATAATCACAGGCGTGGAGCCCTCTGACCCTTTCCATCTATAATCAGTCACCTCATACGGAAGTGTTTCACTTCCCCCTCCCTAGATATTGTGTACTATGTGCTTGTGATTAAATATGGTGTGCATAGAGGATGTAGTACCAGAAATAGTTGTTGATTTTATCTGACATAAATATTGTGTCCTAAATATCCTGTGCAAAAATATAATCCCACTAGAGTTGATGAGAGAAAATCTACATCTAATTGGCCGATATTTTATAAACTATATTAAGGTCAGACAACATTTCTGTACAGGATATTCGTACATACAACTGTATAGAGACTATGGGGCATATTAGCAAGGGCAATTTCGCCGCTTCAGCTGCACTTTTTGCCGCTAAAGCGGCGATATCTTTATCAGCAAGCTGTCGCTAACAGCAGTTAGCGACAGCTTTCAGGCGACTGGTTTAGGGCCAGCTTTGCATGTCAGCGCTATTTATCGCTAATGACATGCAAGGTTGGCATACTCAAACTGTTAGCGACTGAAAGCAGTCGCTAACACAGCTATCGCCTATTAGCAATGCAGGCTTTGTGATAAAAAAAGTCACTCTAAGCGCGATTATCGCTAGAATCTAACACCTGCTAAAAACATGACTTACCTGTTTCTTCAATGGGGGGTGGATTGTCAGGTTAAATCCCCATTGGTGTTAATGCGTGAATATCGCTGGATTTCCAGCGATATTCAGGCATTTCGCCGCTATTGCTGGATATATTAACACAATAGAGATAAACATTGCTAATAGCATGTTTTCTCCGCTAACATATCCAGCGATAGGCAGCGATAACAATAAACGCGCTAAGCGCGTTTTGCAATAAATATTGCAATTCCTTGCTAATATGCCCCCATGTCCAGTATAAATGGTCCCTTTAGAGGGGAACTATTGCCTGCAGCACAAGATGATGGTTCCCTAAAACAAGGCAAGGGCACTCTTGCCTCCATGTCCTTGAAGAAGCCCCTGGGGACACACTTTAGTAAACATGTAGACGTTTTTCCCTTCTATGGCTTTGGGCTGCAACAAATATCCATCACAGAGCACTGCCTGCACACAAACAAGCCAACTAAACTGATTTCAATGCCTAAGCATGGCTGCTTTCCTATCACCTTGTTTTGCAGTTCCTAGGACTGTGTGTAAATAGAACAACAAAAATTCATAATATAGAGACTGAGTCTTCTTTTTATTTTTTGTATTTTTTTTATTAGAGTTTTTTTTTGTCAGCACACAGAATACAATATACATCCAACTTCCGGGATAATTTAAGAGGTACATGAAAAGACAATAAACATGACAAAGGAAAAACAGCCAATTCGAGTAAACAAATAAAGTTATAAGTTATATCAAAAATATCACAAAAACATATGAAACTCATACATATCCTCATATTAAATAGTATTAAGATCCTAACCAATTAACAATCGGTTCCCATAGTTGGGCCCCTTGCCTTTTTTTTCGAATGTCCTTCGTTCTATAAAGCACCATCTCAAGACGGTAAGTTGTAAGCAGCCTGGTTTGCCAATTTACAAAAGTTGGAGGATCGCTATCTAACCATTGTGATGTTATACATAAGCGATACATGGCAATACAAATAAATACCAAACCCTCCTCCGCAGCCGTCCGGATACTTCCTTGCCATCCAAAGATCACCATTGTCGCTGTGAGCTGCAGTGGAATACTCAGGCTTCCCATGATAAATGTCTCAATTTCCTTTATAAAATTGCAGAGTTTAGGGCAACTAAAAAACATGTGGGCTGCATCAGCTGCGTACTGGCCACAACGATTACAGTTAGTACCCCTACCAGTGTTCCATTTTGCCAGTTTCCCCGGAGTGTAATAAAGCCCAAAGATTGCCATGTAGTGCTGGCTCTTTAAAGGGCCATTAAATAAAACATTAGTTGCAATCTCGATACTTCTAGTCAAATTGACCCCCTACAGTGCCAAGTTTGTTAGCCCACTTTAGCTCATAGGACTCTAAGTCATCCTTTATGCTATCCAAAAATAAATGATAGAGGGGGCTCATTTTACTTCTAACCCCGAGTGCCTCCATAATCTCAAGTTTGCCAAATATAATCGTATTTAGATTTTTTTTCCGCTCACAATAACTACGCAGCTATAAATATTTTAAAAAATCCCCTCGGGGTAAATTATATTTCCTTTGTAAACATTCAAAAGAGACGAATTGTGTCCCCTGAAATACATCCCCTAAAAAACAAATTCCCAAATTATGCCATCTACTCATAGCAGAGTCTTCAAAAATTTCAGGTAACAGAGTACAATTCTGAAGCGGAGTATAGATATTCAGATTCGGACCAAGACCCAACTTCTTTTTAGTTTTCCTCCATATTACAAATGCGGCTAGAACCACCTTAAACTTGTTTTTTTAAAGTAACTGGGCTCAATAATACGATGTATACATTGCTTAGCTTCTTGTCCCAAGAGCATCTCATAAATTGAGGGAGCCGCAAAATCAGGGGTTGGATCTATTGGTAACAATAACACCCGCATATGTTGTAGGATAGCGATCCAATGATATAATTAACCCGGTTCAGATAGGAATGCAATGTCATAAAGTATATGCCTACGTGGATGATATTGCAGTGGTTACATCTAATATCGCAGAGGCGTTACCCAGAATAATTGAGGCGGCGGATGCCTTCGGGAGACGTTCTGGGTATAAATTGAACATTTTAAAAACCCAGATGATTCACTCGCTGGCTGGACGCCCAACGAATATCGCATTTGACTCGGAGGTAACATATCTGGGTATAAAGATTTCACCGAATGGAGAGGATATTGTAGCCAAAAACCTCGACCCGATTATTGCCTCATCTAATAAAACACTGGAAAGAATTAACAACCTTCATCTTTCACTTTTTGGTCGTAGCAACGTCATCAAAATGCTTATCTTCCCCAAATTTCTTTATGTTTTCCTTGCTATCCCTTTCTTAATACCTGCTGTTTTTTTTTCTCGTATAGAGAGAATGAATAGATGTATCTTGCCCCGAGAGAGAGGAGGTTGGGGGATACCTGATTTTCAATTATACTATCAGCCTCCATTGTGGTGATGAAAGGGTCAATGTATAACGCGAACAACAAAGGGGAACAAGGACACCCTTGTCTCGCCCACCTTGCTATCGCGACCTCAATAGAAACATCACCACCTACCCGAATTGTCGCAGTTGGATGAGTATACAACGTTTGTATAGCTTTTATAAACTCGGGGGGAAACCCTTCCAGGCCAAAACTGCTCACAGAAACCGCCACGTGACCCTGTCAAATGCTTTTTCAGCATCCAACAGGGCCATGCCGATGGGTGAGTTACTGGTCCGCGCCCAGTCTAGTATTGATATTATTTTTCTGATATGGTCCATGGTATCTCTACCTTTAATAAACCCGTGTTGACGAGGTGAAACTAATCCTGGAATCAAATCATTAAGCCTATTAGCAAGAATTTTTGAGTAGATCTCGCTGTCGGCGTTCAGTAGTGAAATAGGCCGATATGAACCCATTTCCCTTTTTTTTTTTTAAATGACTATCGTGGCCTGAGACCATGAATCAGGTGCCCTTCCCCGAAAGGCCTGTTGACAACCTTCCAGCAATTTCTTCTGTATTGTGTTCCAGAATATTCGATAAAATTCCAAAGGAATATTATCAGGACCCATTGCTTTCCCATGTGCTAGCCCTAGAAGCGCTGTTTCTACTTCAGACCAATCCGTTGGTATAGCTAAAATTGCCCTATGGTGTTCTGCCAATGTGTCAGACACTAACAATCGAAAATATTCCTGCTCATCCTCCACTCCCCTACCCAAATCCAGATTACTATATAATGTTTGGTAGAATTCTTGAAATGCTTGAAGTACCCCTGGCTTCGACTCTTGTATCCTCCCATTCATGTCTTTGATTTTAGCAATATTGTTATAAACGGCCTTTTCCCTAAGCCTCTTTGCCAGAAGTCTCCCTGTGTTTTCACTGTATTCGTATGCCTCTTCTTTGTGTTGTGTGTATTTCTCCGCAATCTGTTCTGCGATATTGGCATAGGCGAAAGCTCTAGTAATAGTAAGTTCTTGCTGAGACTTTTGAATTAAATCTTTCTCAACACCCCGGGATATTATATCAGCTAAGTTATGCTCTTTAGAAATAACCTGTGCGAAATCATGTTGACATTTGGCCATCGCTTTCTTATATTTAAATTTAGAGAAGCTGAGAGTTTCCCCTCGGACAACTGTTTAAATGTGTCCCATACTACCTCCTGACAAGCCGTACCTTTGTTCAAATTACAAAATTCCTGTATATGTTTAAGCATAGCTTGACAGTACTCCTCATCAACCAAAAGTTTCCTGTCGAAGGACCAGGTCCGTGGGGCTACCCGCTGACCACCCTCCATAATTAATTCTAAAATCACCGTATTTATTTATTTATTTATTTACGCAACTTTTATAGCGCGACAAATACCCGAAGGTGTCTCGGCGCTGTGGAGCAACAAGAGTTCATCATCCTATCATCTTCTCACTGGTTAAACAACCATGTTTTCAGAAGTCTACGGAAGCTAATCAGATTCGGAGCGGCTTTTATGGCAGTTGGCAGAAGGTTCCAAAGTTTTGGAGTGGCCACAAGAAAGCGCCTATCACCCCAGGTGACTGATCTTGTACGCGGCACCGACAGAAGACTGGTATTGGCCGATCTAAGGTGCCTTCTGGGGGTGTAGAGCTGAAAAGCTTCGATCAAGAATCTGGGTCCTGTGCCATGTATGGCCTTATAGGCAATACAAAGGGCCTTAAATTTAACACGGCTCTCGACTCTCAGCCAGTGAAGCTGGCGAATAGCAGAAGTGGTAGATTTGCGGCGAGGGATATTAAGAAGCATCCTAGCAGCCGCGTTCTGAATGGATTGCAGCTTCATGATGACACGCTTCTGAGTGTGGAAGAAGAGAGCGTTCGCGTAGTCTATTTTTGAGAAGACTAAGGTAGAGACCAGAGTCTTCCCGGCTGACGGAGGGAGATAAGGTAGCAGCTTCTTGATCTTTTTCAAGATGAAAAATGAAGATGACACCACCTTATTAACATGGAGGTCAAAGACCAACTTGTTGTCGAAAATCACTCCCAGGTTTCTGGCTTTTTCCACTGGGACAGGTGGATGGCCGAGCTTGTCTGGCCACCAACCGAGAGACCATTCAGGGGAGAGTTTTCCGAATGTCATGATCTCGGTCTTGTCCGAGTTAAGCCTGAGGCAGTTCATGGCCATCCAGGTACTAACCTCGAGCATAGCTTTCTGGAAGTTGGCTGCTACAGTATGGCCATCCTTATGGATACCCAGCACCAGCTGGGTATCATCTGCATACGATGTTAACTGTATCCCATATGCCTTTATTATCCTCGCTAAGTCCGCTACATAGATGTTAAAGAGCATGGGACTTAGCGAGGAGCCTTGTGGGACTCCACAAGGGAGTGCAGAGATGGGAGAGTAATAGTCTCCAAGCCTTACTGTCTGGGTACGGTTTGCCAGGAAGGATGAAATAAGATCCTTAGCCCGACCATTTATACCCAGGGTTGTGACACGGTCGACAAGAGTGACATGGTCGACCGTGTCAAAGGCTGCTGACAAATCCAAAAGGATAAGGACAGCCGCCCCTCCCTGATCCATGATCGTCCTGATCTCATCAGAGGCCTTTATCAAGGCAGTCTCTGTTCCATGCCCTCTCCTGAATCCAAACTGCGTTTCGTCGAGAAGTTGGTGAGTCTCGACGAACTCTGAGAGCTGCTGATTCATCAGGTATTCGCATATTTTGGCAGGAAAGGGCAGGCACGCAATAGGTCTATAACTTGCGACCGCAGTAGGATCTAAGGACGTTTTTTTTAGGAGGGGTTTAATAACAGCCTTCTTCCAGATACTAGGGAATTGGCCTGTTAGGAATATGTTATTACAGATTTCCATCAATGGGAGTGAGATCACTTCTGTGAGTTTCTGCATCACGGACGGGGGACAGGGGTCCAACGGAGAGCCCGATTTAGTGGTGGAAATGATTTTGATCACATCCTGATGTGAGACAGGTGAGAAGCAAGAGAAGGAATCGGGATTAGGGTGTGACAGTATTTCTTTCCTGCTGTCACCTCTATGTTGAACTCTAATATCATTTCCAAATGAAGCGTAGATATCTGCAATCTTAGTAGTGAAAAAGATAGCCAATTCATTGCAGAAAGTCTGCGAGGGCTCCACTCCAGGTCCAGTAGAGGGGGTGGACAAGGTGGTGACAACGGCGAAAAGTTCTCTGGCAGAGTTAGCAGCAGTCTCAATTTGTGCTGAGTAAAAGACTGTTTTCCGAGCCAGGATCGCCTTTTTATAGATCATAAGAGCATCTTTATAAGTTTGTCTAGCTGTGTCACAGTAAGCTTTCCTCCAGCGCCTTTCTAAATTCCTACAATGTTGGCGATGTAGGCGAAGATCTTCATTATACCAGGGGGCTGAAGGAGATACTCTATTTGGTTGCATAAATTTCTCTGGGGCCACTAAATCAGCGGCGCTTCTGATCCAGTCCTGGAACTCTGAGGCTAATGATGGTAAGCTATTTCCTCCCTGAGGATAGGAGGAGGCCAAAGAATGCAGCATCTGAGGGAGATCTGCAGTTTTCCAGGCCAGGGCACCTATCTTGGTGCGAGGTCTGGACTGCAGAATGGTAGAGAATCGTGCATCCAATTGAAAGATAATAGCCCTATGGTCTGACCATGAAATTGGAATAATATCTGATACAGTAATGTCAGGATCATTAGTAAATAGCCCGTCCAGGGAGTGTCCAGCTTGATGGGTAGGACCCTTGACTAGCTGGTGTAGTCCAAGATTGGCGAAATCGGTCATTAGTTGGGCAGTGTCTGGGTTGTCCTGATCTTCCAGATAAAAATTAAAATCTCCCAATATGGTAAATTTATCAGAGCAGATGACATTGTCACTCAGGTCAGAGAGGGAGGAGAGAAAAGAATTACGGGGGCCAGGGGGTCGATAAAGTATTATACCCTTTAATGCCCGTTTGGGGTTAATACTGATGGAAAAAAACGCTGATTCACAGTTAACCGAGTTTATAGGATCAAGTGTGGTGCGATATTTGTCCTTGTAGATAATAGCAAGGCCCCCACCTCGTCCTATGGGCCTGTCATGTCTAGCGACGCTATATCCAGCCGGAGTAGCGTTGCAGAAATCCGGGCCTGACCCGGCGTCTGCCCAGGTCTCGGTAACAAATAATAGATCTAAGTCATAGGTGACTATAAGCTCACTAATGTAGAAGCTGTGACATGGGAGCGAGCGCGCATTGATAAGCGCAGCTCGACAGCCATGTGGGGTTATATTCTCTCTAACAAGTGGTGTGTCATGAATAGGATCAGAGTGAGCTGAGAGACAGGTTGTAGTACATTGATAACTGCAGCCTGGACATATGAAAGGACGAGTGGGTATCGCAGCGGTCAGGACAACAGTAGTACAGGCCTGACATGGCTTACCGGGATTTAGCGCTAGTAGGTGCCGGGGAGAATACAGCAACCGGGAACCAGGGGTTGTGGCCCTGGGCCGGGTCCGGCCGCGGACGGACGCAGACGGGCTTGGCTTTGGCGCGGCTTCGGCGCGCGCCCGCTGCGCCAGCCCGCTGCGCCGTCTGGCCATGGTTCCAATATATGGGGCGTGAGGAGGGTGGGAGGCCGGCGCGACTGGAGCGCAGCCCGAGCCCACACCCAAGATGGCGCCCGCCGCCGCCTTTCACCTAAACAAGCAGCTAGGCGAGGCAGAATAAAAGAAGATCGAGCGTGAAAGGTGTCAGTGTGCCTAACTTCAATTCCCGCTACCTGATAAAGTAATTAGGAACCCCCAAGAATTTTTACAGCATTAAAATTTTTACAAGTTTTAAAATCGTTTTCCAAGTGAGTAACAAGCGGAGAAGCTGGCAGAACAAAGTTTGCTCGCAGCCCTAGTACTCCCGACTAGTGATCAGAGACTACTTTCGGGTGTATCTCGATATTGACTTTTGTTAATAAAGCCGTGGAGATAAGAAAGTAAGCTAAGCGCACAAACTTAGAGTGTGGGGCGGAAAAAAAAGTATAACCTGGCTTATCGGGATATAAAGCATTCCATACATCATGAAGGCCTTGTTCTAACATTAACCCACGTAGGGCACCATACGTTAACGTCTTTCTTCCTATATACCGATGATCTGATCTAGCATTTAAATCTGCAGTAATATTTATATTCAAGTCCCCGCACACCACCACAGGTTGTGGCCATTGTGCTAGTTCCACATTGATAGAGCTCAACAGCTCCACATCATCCAAGTTTGGCCCATAAATATTACATAAAGTGAATGTACTGTATCCAATCTTAACCTTTCCTAATGCCCAACGACCCCATTTATCTGCAACAAAATTACTACATATGCCTAGTCCTCGTTTCATCAATATGGCAACCCCTCGTTTCACCCCAGTTTGTCTAGAGCAGACTACCAGTTCCAAACCCAGATTCTTCAGAATACCCCTTTTCGCCCATGATACGTGGGTCTCCTGCAGACATAATATGTCAATTTGCAATATTTGAATAATTTTTGCCAGTACCTGTTGTTTTTTAACATTATTAAGGCCACATATGTTCAATGTACATATTTTAATTTTCTTATGCATCGTAAAAAATTTCCACCAAGCTTCCCAACCATAAGTAATACATCCTCCGCCCTCCATACCAGAAAATTTCCAAAATAAACATTACTCTTTTTTCCATAATCTGAACAAATTGTTTGCATTCTGATGCTGACTTTTCACCCTTCCACCACCACCCCCCTGCCACCCAGCCCTCCCCACCTACTCCCACCCTGAAACCCCCACCCCCTCGCCCCTGAATCCCCACAACACATGAGGCCCAGGGACCAGCAGTCCCTGCATAATATGGGGCACCGTGCCCCCCTCGGTCCGGGTCCGTCCGAAAAGAACTGAAATCAAATCCAGAAGCCAAATACGACAATCACTCTACTGAGAAAAACTAGAAGTGAAAAGAAGAAAAAAGCATGGGAGAAACACACCTCAGACCCAGAAATCAGCACATTTGTAAATTACCCTCTTATCATGCTACTACATAGTTTCCAGGTACTCTTTGGCCTTAATTTCCGAAACAAAAAATGTTGTTTGCCCCTTAAACAACACTTTAAGCATAGCCGGGTTCTGCAAGTATACCACAGCCCCTTTACTCTGAAATTCGGACATCAACTGTCGGAGGTGCCACCGTTTAGACACCGTAGCTGCACAGAAATCAGGTCTTACAAAAAAACTACATCCTTTAGCCGTAGCTTTCTTATCTGGGCGAGCACGAACAAAAATATCTTCCCAGGCTAAAAAATTATTAAAACAGACTAGAATAGCACGCGGAAGGACTTCTTCTGCCTGTCGTAATTGTTTCTTTGTAAACGGGAAGCGGTACGCCCTTTGAATTTCTTTTGCCCAGTCCCATGTTGTTAATTCGGGAAAAGCCTCTTGTATTAGTTTGGTCTGCCCTGGCTTGGTAGTTTGGTCTGCCCTGTTCCCATGATGCACTGGGCCAGGGTCAGACTAATTTGCATATAGCCAGGTTCTGAGCTGGGATGGTGCAGTGAGCTAAAAAACGGTGATGGATCAAGCCCTGATCTTTTGACTGGGTAGGAGTGTTCTGCTTAATTCAGATGCTCTGTCCATCACCACCCCCTTTTCTGAATCGTTTTGGCCACTATAGGAGTGGAAGGGTATGCTCAGACATGAGTCCCTTGCTCACTGCACCATCAGGATTCAAGCAAGCCGGGCCGAAGACGGCTGTAATGCCAGAAACCGGTCCCCGGAAGCTTGTTTCCTTTCCAGTAAAGAATTGGCTTGGTAGTTTGGTCTGCCCTGTTCCCATGATGCACTGGGCCAGGGTCAG
Source organism: Lissotriton helveticus (assembly GCF_964261635.1). Classification (NCBI taxonomy): domain Eukaryota; kingdom Metazoa; phylum Chordata; class Amphibia; order Caudata; family Salamandridae; genus Lissotriton; species Lissotriton helveticus. Next base: position 1,963,717,906 of record NC_136061.1, on the reverse strand, counting down.
ACTATTTTGCATATAGCCAGGTTCTGAGCTGGGATGGTGCAGTGAGCTAAAAAACGGTGATGGATCAAGCCCTGATCTTTTGACTGGGTAGGAGTGTTCTGCTTAATTCAGATGCTCTGTCCATCACCACCCCCTTTTCTGAATCGTTTTGGTCACTATAGGAGTGGAAGGGTATGCTCAGACATGAGTCCCTTGCTCACTGCACCATCAGGATTCAAGCAAGCCGGGCCGAAGACGGCTGTAATGCCAGAAACCGGTCCCCGGAAGCTTGTTTCCTTTCCAGTAAAGAATTGGCTTGGTAGTTTGGTCTGCCCTGTTCCCATGATGCACTGGGCCAGGGTCAGACTAATTTGCATATAGCCAGGTTCTGAGCTGGGATGGTGCAGTGAGCTAAAAAACGGTGATGGATCAAGCCCTGATCTTTTGACTGGGTAGGAGTGTTCTGCTTAATTCAGATGCTCTGTCCATCACCACCCCCTTTTCTGAATCGTTTTGGCCACTATAGGAGTGGAAGGGTATGCTCAGACATGAGTCCCTTGCTCACTGCACCATCAGGATTCAAGCAAGCCGGGCCGAAGACGGCTGTAATGCCAGAAACCAGTCCCCAGAAGCTTGTTTTCTTTCCAGTAAAGAATTGGCTTGGTAGTTTGGTCTGTCCTGTTCCCATGATGCACTGGGCCAGGGTCAGACTAATTTGCATATAGCCAGGTTCTGAGCTGGGATGGTGCAGTGAGCTAAAAAACGGTGATGGATCAAGCCCTGATCTTTTGACTGGGTAGGAGTGTTCTGCTTAATTCAGATGCTCTGTCCATCACCACCCCCTTTTCTGAATCGTTTTGGTCACTATAGGAGTGGAAGGGTATGCTCAGACATGAGTCCCTTGCTCACTGCACCATCAGGATTCAAGCAAGCCGGGCCGAAGACGGCTGTAATGCCAGAAACCGGTCCCCGGAAGCTTGTTTCCTTTCCAGTAAAGAATTGGCTTGGTAGTTTGGTCTGCCCTGTTCCCATGATGCACTGGGCCAGGGTCAGACTAATTTGCATATAGCCAGGTTCTGAGCTGGGATGGTGCAGTGAGCTAAAAAACGGTGATGGATCAAGCCCTGATCTTTTGACTGGGTAGGAGTGTTCTGCTTAATTCAGATGCTCTGTCCATCACCACCCCCTTTTCTGAATCGTTTTGGCCACTATAGTAGTGGAAGGGTATGCTCAGACATGAGTCGCTTGCTCACTGCACCATCAGGATTCAAGCAAGCCGGGCCGATGACGGCTGTAATGCCAGAAACCGGTCCCCGGAAGCTTGTTTCCTTTCCAGTAAAGAATTGGCTTGGTAGTTTGGTCTGCCCTGTTCCCATGATGCACTGGGCCAGGGTCAGACTAATTTGCATATAGCCAGGTTCTGAGCTGGGATGGTGCAGTGAGCTAAAAAACGGTGATGGATCAAGCCCTGATCTTTTGACTGGGTAGGAGTGTTCTGCTTAATTCAGATGCTCTGTCCATCACCACCCCCTTTTCTGAATCGTTTTGGCCACTATAGGAGTGGAAGGGTATGCTCAGACATGAGTCCCTTGCTCACTGCACCATCAGGATTCAAGCAAGCCGGGCCGAAGACGGCTGTAATGCCAGAAACCGGTCCCCGGAAGCTTGTTTCCTTTCCAGTAAAGAATTGGCTTGGTAGTTTGGTCTGCCCTGTTCCCATGATGCACTGGGCCAGGGTCAGACTAATTTGCATATAGCCAGGTTCTGAGCTGGGATGGTGCAGTGAGCTAAAAAACGGTGATGGATCAAGCCCTGATCTTTTGACTGGGTAGGAGTGTTCTGCTTAATTCAGATGCTCTGTCCATCACCACCCCCTTTTCTGAATCGTTTTGGCCACTATAGGAGTGGAAGGGTATGCTCAGACATGAGTCCTTTGCTCACTGCACCATCAGGATTCAAGCAACCGGGCCGAAGACGGCTGTAATGCCAGAAACCGGTCCCCGGAAGCTTGTTTCCTTTCCAGTAAAGAATTGGCTTGGTAGATTGGTCTGCCCTGTTCCCATGATGCACTGGGCCAGGGTCAGACTAATTTGCATATAGCCAGGTTCTGAGCTGGGATGGTGCAGTGAGCTAAAAAACGGTGATGGATCAAGCCCTGATCTTTTGACTGGGTAGGAGTGGTCTGCTTAATTCAGATGCTCTGTCCATCACCACCCCCTTTTCTGAATCGTCTTGTAGTAGTTCAGCCACGAATTTACAGGTATCAGGGCCCTCTTGATCCTCCGGAATCCCCAAAAAGCATAAATTGTTCCTACGGCTGTGATTCTCCAATTCCATGAGTTTATGATTGAGATCATCCCGGTGCGCCCTGACAAGATCTAACTCCACTTTCTGGGCACCCATTTCATCTTCCAATACAGAAATTCTGGCCTCAGTTTCTGTTACCCTATTGGCTGTCTCAGCACAATTCTTAATCGCCCTTCTGACGGCATTTTTTACTTTGCAACACATGGCCTGTGTTCGTAAGTTCTCCGCTTTGCTATCTTCCCTGTGTTTCATCATAGTTTCATATATTGTTGCCAATGTTATCTCCTGTGGGATACCTCTATCTGATTCATTCTCACCGTTGTCCAAAATTTCTTTGACCCTTTCTTCATTCTTATCCTTAGCCTTATTGACAGAATCGCCTCCCTTATTCCCCTGAAGTTGCTGTACTCTCTTCTTGTGCTTCTTAACTATTGCAGTACTAAGGTTTGGCGATGTAAGACTTATCCTTAAATCCTCCGGTGAAGAGCTACCCTCACTCAAATCCACCCAATCTCGACTCACATTTGTGCTCTCATCCGAAGAAGGGTCCGACATTGAGTAAAACTTTTCGCCCACCTCGAATGGAGTAGTCACCGTCTGATCAACTTCAATAATCCTCCCTTTACCTAACTCAGGCTCTTCGAGCCCTTTTTCATTACAGCCCATCTGAGTCTGAGTCTGAGTCTGAGACTGATTAATTGCTGAATTTGGGCTTATTTCAGACAGAACTACATCCCCCATAATACCGCTCACCTCCATCCTTATATTAGTGAAAAGGGCAGGATTCACTTCGGTTTCGACCATCGGTGGGTCTAACACAATGTCCGTACCATAAGAAGGTTCAATTGTAGCGGCTGTAGCCGGGACATAAGTTTCTACATTGGCATCAACAGGTGTTCTATTCGTGACTGATATACATATGGGAGCTATATCCTCCACTGCCACATGCGACCCCAAATTCTTCACATTCTGCCGCTCAAACATAGCCACCAGATTCTGTGAGGGGACACGCGGCAAAACAGTATTTTTAAACACGGCATTGTTTTTCTGAATAGATTTCGGGGGACACAGCTGTATGCTCTCACCTCCAGCCATGTCCGTAGCTGCAGACTCGACAGTCTTCACCGCTTCCGATGCTCCGCTTGCAGTAGGCTGACTACCGTTTGCTGCGCTACGAGTTACAACCTTGGCCTGTGCCTGTGCCTGCACTTTCGATGTCTGCGGTTTAGGTGGCATTTTCTTCCGCGATGCGGCGCCTCCTCTGCCTCGTACCACCCGAAATCGAATTCCCCACAGTAACGCGGGGAGCAGCCAAAGAAAGATCCGTCGGCGAGCAAAGGGGCAGACGACCTGCATCGGTATCACACAGCCTGATTACTGTTCCTCAGACTCTGCTGCTGCAAAAAAAAAGCCTGCAATCCCTCCGGCAGCTGCCTTCGCCGGGACGCCGCTTCAAACACACGAAGTTGTGTCCACGTACTCCCGCGTTCAAATACAGTGCCGCCCTGACCGCTGCTCCGGTTCTTTCTGCCGCATCAAACAATGCTCCACAAAGCACGTTTATCCCACAGTCTCAGCAGAGAAGCTTTTATTTTCCTTCCCGGGCACATAACTTTCAGCAGAAGCCGTCGTTACTGACCATCTTTTCGGACTTTTACGGAGAGGGGGGTAGGAGCTGCCTACACAGCCCACGCCACGGCCGCCATCTTGCCTCCACTGAGACTGAGTCTTCTTATGTAATCAGTAAATGTTGCTGTGTATGGCTAGCTCACAGTGCTGCATCTAAACTCCTAAACTTACAGACTTATAGATGTTGTCAATAACCTAGAACGTGATTCTCACATTTCCAAGAAAATCGTTGGAACAGATGTAACCCTTTCGTTTGTCACTTTTGCATGCCCAAAGTATCACTAATGAAAGATATGATATTGCATTTTTAAAGGTTTATTTAAAAGCTCTAATCTTTGTATATAAAACGAGAACTACGATTAACAGAAAGATGAGAAACATCATTGCTATAAGCATTGTTAGATTTGTGAAAAACACAAGCAATTGAACCCTATTAATTGTTCATAATATTACCAAGATTACTGCTATCTGTTAGTAATTTCTCTATGCTAAAGAGAGCATGTCCGAAGTACCCATCTGCCAGGCCTATTGGAATGACTCAACCCCATACATTGGTACTGCATGTCAGGAAGCCAGTCTCGGTGCATTGACCAATGCACTCCTGTCCATGTGTGCAGCTATCTTTCTTCTCAGGATGAAGGTCCGGGACAGTGGAACTGCATCTCAGCTACAGCTCAAAACAGTGTTCAATGATAACTCCAGCTGGAAGTAAATCTCTCACTAACTTCAGCTTGGACACTGTTTAAATAATAAAATGGCAAGCTTATTTGTAGAAAAGTCAGCCCAGATCGCACCCGATGCCCAGGCTGCTGGTGCAGGGCGACTCTTCGTTCCCATCTTGAATAATTACCAAAAATAAAGAGACGGGCGCTGAAGGCAGGAAAACAAGAACAGAGTTTATTACTCCAGAGGAGAGCATGTCATTTGGGACACTCGCATAGTGTCTTCGGGAGGTGCTCTAACAAGGTTATCTGAGGCTTCGTCTTTTATACACAGGTTTATGACACACACACATCCTTCATTACAATCAAGACATTGTAAAGTACGAAGATATTCCAACACGTGGCTACAGTAGGGGCCCTTATCCTTCATGCAATAGGAGGGGGCTGTCATGCAGCTGAGAGTTCTGCTGATTCCATTGGAATGTGTGTGCCTGATCGAATCTCAGGGGTGGGGTGGCCATGATCAATAGTGGCTTCTTTCAAGAGAGACGAGTGCATACAGTAGTGGGCAATAAACTGTATCCTCGGGCTAAGGGATGACCAGCGGTCCGTGCAAACAATTAGGTTCAGAGGAAGAGGTCATCACAGGAGGGGTATTCATGGTGGGACAGGAGGTGTTGGTCAGGCGCGGGGTGCGTTTCTCAGAGACAGAGTCATGCGGGAGGGGAGGGCTCATGACTTGTGCATGTGAGAGCGGGGGCCGTCAGGGTGCATGGGGAAGCTTGCAGGGTCAGGGAAGGGGCGCTGGTGATCGATCGCAAACTGGGAGACCATGATACCTAAAATGGCTGTCGTGTACGTGTGTGCATGGGTCTATGCTAGCGGGATAACACAGTCAGTGCTTTAGCGATATCCGTTCTGCTTACAACAAGGGGTACAGTGAACACAAATGAACGCCGCTTATGTGTATACACATTGCCAATTTCAACAATCTGTGCCAAAGGTGCAGAAGGACACAACTAAGGACAGGGGGAACCCCTACTCACTTGGAACCAGGGTATTGGGATTATATGAAGAAACAACGGTTCTAGTGGCTAATACACACACAATTACGATAATAAGTAGGCACAATGGCAGTAAATTGTGTAAAGACCTTGTTAACATCATGAGCGGAAACTGACACGCCGAGGCCGCAGATTACTTCACAGGCCATTCCACAGTCGGAGAACGATCCGCACAGAAGGACTAACGCACAATTCCCGGAGCATATGCAGGGACTCGCTAGAGCCCGGTTTTCTCAATAATGAAATAGAAGAGGCAGCTATCTTCACCTCACAGTGAGAACCCGGCTGGGTCCTCACGTGAGTCCCTTATATTCCTTTTCACCACCTTGGTCACACCACTCACGTAGTAGCTGCGCTATATGACATCAGATTTCCCCACAATTACAGTCCTGAAGAGACCCCTCATATATAGTGGGTTGAAACGTCGTCGGCAAACCTTACAGATCAGACCTAATCACAGCCATTGTAATCATACACTAAGGCTGTTCATAAATGAATTAATTTTAAGGTCGATTTCTGTCTCTATGAAAAACTTACATTGCACATTGTAAATAATCACAAATGTTCCTTGTTTTCATGTTTCACTTGGGGGCACAATGCACATAATGTAGCGCTTTTTGAATGTAAGAAAGTGTTCTATACTATTGAACTGTATATATTAAATTACCCTTCGAATCAAACTGTGTAGACTGTCCCTTCTGATCTCTGATGTTAACAAGGTCTTCACACAATTTACTGCCATTGTGCTTACTTATTATCGTAATTGTGTGTGTATTAGCCACTAGAACCGTTGTTTCTTCATATAAAAAAAGGTGCAGAAGGAGGCATTGTGTTCTCAGTTGTGCAACACTGGAACTAAATGTGCAGACAATGCCTTTCAGAAATAAATGCATGCATGTGCCATTCTAGCAAACAGGAAAACATGTGCAAACCACCATTTGAAAATGATGCTAAGGTAAAACAAGAAACTACAATGGAGACTAAATACAACCTGGAATGTAGATTTATGTGAAGTCAACTGTGGCCTCCCCCTTTAGCGCGCTTCAGATTACTGACTGTGAATCCTAGTCTCTTGAGGGAGGTTACACGGATCCCCTGGCAAAACATAATGCTGTGACCAGTTGGTTCTTGCCCCCCTCCCGCCCCAATCCTTTGTGAAGGCTGAGGAAAGCATTTGCAGAGGTTTTCTCCACTTTGATTAAGTGTGGTTACAGTGTTTGACCCAGCCATTCAACAGGATCGACCCTGGATTGCTCCGTGTGCCCTCAGTTTTAGATGCAAACTTCCCCTCGTCAGCTGCTGGTTATGTTTGTCTGACCTTCTAGAGAAACAACTGTGAGTCAGTACAGGACATCCAAAGGCCCGAAATTCCTACTGCACTCTCGAGGGAACTAGAAGATGAGACTTCCTGGAGCAACTTGTACTCCCAAGTATGAAGAGAAGAGTTGCCATCTGGTATGGTAGGTTTTTACTGCCTGGTCTGTATTTGTATGTCCAACTCAGTAAGAAATGGGAAAAGCAGCGAAATCTGGCATTTTTTCCATTTCCAATATAAACCTTAAACAGTAAGAACATGAAGAAATCTCTTGAAAAGTATTTGCGAGCTATCTAATTTTTTTCTAATTGATTCTTAAAGCAAACCGAAGGATAATTTCCATGTTACAAAAGAATACTGAAAATGTTGCCCACATTATTTGTCACCTGCCAGCTTATGGCCCCTCCAAGACAACAAAACGCAAAATAATGGCTAGTATTTTTTCCGAGAAGCATGACAGCCCCAGTGAGAAGAGGAGGAGAGCTGTACCCATGAGGATACAGAGTAAGGCCCACTGAACTGAACCCCGCTTTGAGGGGATCTTGCAGAAGCAAGAACTATGAGGACCTTGCAGTAAATCTGCCCACAACCAATCAAAAAACATTCCATGACCACAAGTCTGATGGCCTTCATCATCAAGACCCACCCAGTACCCCCTGAAGTTTGGTACTCCTTGGTGACCTTTTGTGAGGGAATGCCCATTTCCAGTACCAATATCGTCTCTGTATTAATTTTGACTTTTGTGACAATGGAGCTGTAACAGGTCTTCCTTTGGCCTGTGTCCGGCACATCTCGTCTCCCTCTCTGAGCACGAGTAGATATTTTAACTGCACAGTTCTATCCAATCCAAGATGGTGAGTCAAACTGTTCCAGTGATATCATCCTTGTTGTATTTAAGCATTTTGATTGTAAGCTGTTTTTTTGTTCCACGTGTCAGACTTATCAAGTATCGATGATGTTACACTTCATGTAATGATAATGTCTTACTTCATGTACTCTATTCGTGGTGTGTCGAGAAGACATGTGGCAAGCGGTCTCACAACATCTTTAGCACATAATTAGGTATCTTAACTTTGAAAGGTAATTGAAGACATTTTTCTTTGAAGCTTATGATTCAATGTATATTGCAAGTTCAATGTAAAAAAATTATAATTAAAATAAATATCACAATACACATTAAAAAAACAATAAATATTAAAGAGGGTAGCTATCACCCATTTTCAACAGAAAATACAAAGATTGTTAATCATATGGTCCCTTTCTTTCATGGACACAGCATGTAAAATGAATAGACATTTAAGAAATGGGCCATAGCTGTGTACATAGGTTTAACAGTTGAACCTGTTGACTGCAATTCGTCACCCTTTAAGCACAGTACCTGTTTGAAAATCCATACATTCCTCTACTCGCCCAACATTTCTTTACTTTCTCCTTTCATTCAAAAATGCTGGAAATATGCACAATATATGCGATGCTGATTCTTTGGCACAACAACAGAGCCTATAATCCCTCTTGACTTCCCACTGTAAGGTACGAGGACACCATATGATCTGCCAGTGGTGAGTGGAAATAAACAGGAGGGGTATTGTCATTCATTGGTGTTTACAGGCGGTTTGGGGTATACACTTACTCTCATATTGGAAACCTGAAATCACTATATTTATTTAAACAGGGATCAACTTTTTTATTTTTTATTTTATTGATCTTTTTTAGCAATATCATGACAGTTCAGTAGTCCAGGTTAAAGCATCTTAACAGTAAAGCATCCCTCCCTCCCTTTCTCGTGAGTCACCAGCGATATATGTCACATGAATGGTGCAAAATAATGCATGTAGCAATCAGCTAAGAGGTATGTTGAAGGGCAATGCGATGCAAGAGCAGTGTGTAAGTCTGTGGGTTCTTGATCACGTAGGACCTCTAGGGGTATCTCAGTTAGAGTTAGAGTGTCTATGTTGGAGGGGGTTTGTTATAGGTCTTCTCCCTCCTCCTCGGGGGGGGATCTCCAACTCTGAGTGCGCTAGGTCATGCAGGAGAGTCTCCCAGGATCTGTCCATCTTTATGTTGCGCAGCCCTCTTGGCTTCTCTCCTCAGCATTCATCCCTCACAGCCTGCCCATTTCAAGAGTTCTTTTTTCCAGGCGGTCACTCTGGGGCTCCCTGGTGATTCCAGTTTCTGGTTATTCACTAGTACGAGAGATAGGTCCTGAAATTATTAGTGGCTTTGGTTTTTGCTGTGTGGGGGCACCACCCTAACAGGCAATGGGCTGGTGAGTAAGGGAAACAAGATCAACTTAACCTAAAAAAAATATCTTTTTTAAATACTCTACAACGGAACCTCAAAAGTTTCAACTAGACACCATTCATATGATTTATTCATACCTTGCAGGAGTTCGGCTTGCATTATAGGTACCTCAGTCCTTCCCCTCCTTTTTCCACCCTCTCCCTTTCCCTCCTTGCTTGCCCAAGCCCGATGCACACTGAAGAAGCCATTGGATGCATGTATTGCAGTTTCATTAAGAGGCCAACTAAATAATAACAAGCATTGGCAAAGCCAATAGGTCGCGCCTACGCAAGAGCTATTGGCATTGGCAATGGATTTTAGTCATGTTGTACACCAGTGTGGTTGCTGTTCACCATGGCTAAAAGTTAGAGGCGTAGAGGAGAGAAGCATGGAGTGTTGTATAGTGGAATGGCAAAGAGTGTAACAGAGTCTCATAGAGTGGAGTGGCATAGATTGTTATGTATTGGAGTGGCCTAGAGCGGAGTTGCATAGAGTTGCATACAGTGGAGTGGCGCAAGAGTAGAGCTGACTGGAGTAGAGTGCATTGGTGTAGAGTGTTGCAGAGTATAGTGTAGTAGAGTTCAGTGGTGTAGAGTGCAGCAGCATAGAATTCAGTGGCATACAATGCAGTATCGTAGAATGCAGTGGTGTATATTAGAGTGTTCCATAGTAGAGTGTAGAGGGCCAGCGTAGAGTGCCGTGGTGTAGAGTAGAGTGCAATAGCGTCGAGTGCAGTGGTACAGAATAGAGTGGCGCAGAGTGCAGTGGGATAGAGTGGTGCATAGTAGAGTGATGTAGAGAGGTGCAGAGTAGAGTATAATAGCATAGAGTGCAGTGTTGTAGAGTGGAGTGTTGCAGAGTGCAGTGGTGTAGAATGGAGTGATGTAGAGTACAGAGGTGTAGAGTGCAGTGGTGTAGAGTGCATTGGCATAGGATGCAGTAGCCCAGATTAGAGTGACGCAGAGTGCAGTGTTGCAGAGTAGAATGTCACAGAGTGCAGTGGCGTAGAGTGGTGTAGAGTGCAGTGGTCTTGAGTGCAGTGGCGTTGAGTACATTGGTGGAGAGTAGAGTGCAGTGTAATAGAGTAGAGTGGTGCAGAGCAGAGTAGAGTGCAGTGGTGTAAAGTGGCATACAGTGGTGTGGAGTGGCGTAGACTAGAGTGATCTGGTGTAGACTTTATTGTCACACAGTGTTGCAGAGTTGTAGTTGCATAGAGTGCAGTAATGTTGAGTGCAGCAGCATAGAATTCAGTGGCATACAATGCAGTGGCGTAGGATGTAGTGGCTTAAGTTAGTGTTGCATAGTAGAGTGTAGTGGTATAGAGTGCAGTGGTGCAGAGTGGAATGGTGCAGAGTACAGTAGTGTAGAGTGCAAGGCGTAAAGGCAGTGGTGCACAGTAGAGTATAGGTGAAGCAAGTGCAGTGGTGTAGAGTGATGCAGAGTAGAGTGGCATAGTGTGCATTGGCATAGAGTGCAGTAGTGAAGAGTAGAGTGTCATAGAGTTAAGTGGTGGAGAATGCAGTGTTGCAGAGTAGAGTGTCATAGAGTGCAGTGGTGTAGAGTGTATTGGCATAGAGTGCAGTGACATAGAGTAGAGTCTTGTAGAGAGCAGTGGCATAGAGTACAGTGGTGCAGTGATGTAGAGTGCAGTGGCATAGAGTGCAGTGGTGTAGAGTGGAGCAGAGTAGAGTGGCATAGAGTGCAGTTTGATAGAGTATTGTGGCACAGAGTGGAGTGGCGCAGAGTAGAGCAGAGTGGCATAGAGTAGATAGTTTCAGAGTAGAGTGACGTGGGACAGAGTGTAGTGGTGCAGTGGTAGAGAGCAGATAGAGTGAACTACAGTGGAATGCCTAGAGTGCAGGGGCATACAGTGGTACAGAATAGAGTGCTTTGGCAGAGACTCCAGTGGCATAGAGTGCAGTGTTGCAGAGTGGCGTAGAGTAGAGCTTTTCAGAGTAGAGTGGAGCGGCCTATACTGAAGTGGTATAGAGTAGAGTGGGGTAGAGCGCATTGGCAAACAGTGGGCCGTTGCAGAGTAAAGCAGAGAGGAATAGAGAGAAGTGACGTACATTGCAATGTCGTAGAGTGGAGTGTTGCGGAATGGAGGAGAGTGCAGTGGCGCAGAATGCAGTGGCGGAGAGTGCAGTGGTGTGGATTGGTGCAGAGTAGAGTGCAGTGGCATGGAGCCTGACATTCGATCTCTGTCTGTGAATGCACAGGAAACGTGACAAGACAAGAAAAAGATTTACAGGCCTGTTTACAGTAAGGAGCACTTATGGAAGAATACAAGGAGAGGTAGTGTGAAAAGACTTTACTCCTTGGGAGGGAAGAACTCAGGCTGGACATCCTAAAACAAATAAAGCCAGCAAAAAGAAAGCCGGACAACGTGAATTACAAACCACAAAGCCAATGGATTAACAGCCGTGTGAGTAAATCCTGAGGCGGAAAGCCGGGACCCTGCATGTGTTATCTGTAAATACTGGAATTTGGTGCATGCGATTTTTAACTTGTTGCTAAATTGTATTTACGATCGTTTTGTGTTCCACCATATTTTTAAAATATTCACCTTCTTCCCTGCGCACTCGGCGCTTGTATTTTGGGTACTTCCTACCTTGCCCCAAGGCGCTGTAGCCCCCATTACAGACGACTAAGGTCTGGCTGGGATCGACTACTTTGGGCGCCATCTTGGGTGAGGCGAGGAGCCGGCGAGCGGTCTAGTGCTCGGCCCCTCCCGCCCCACAAGCATAAAATCTTCGGTCTTTTCCTCACTCGGCGATTAACAGCCGTGTGAGTAAGTCCTGAGGCGGAAAGCCGGGACCCTGCATGTGTTATCTGTAAATACTGGAATTTGGTGCATGCGATTTTTAACTTGTTGCTAAATTGTATTTACGATCGTTGTGTGTTCCACCATATTTTTAAAATATTCACATTCTTCCCTGCGCACTCGGCGCTTGTATTTTGGGTACTTCCTACCTTGCCCCAAGGCGCTGTAGCCCCCATTACAGACGACTAAGGTCTGGCTGGGATCGACTACTTTGGGCGCCATCTTGGGTGAGGCGAGGAGCCGGCGAGCGGTCTAGTGCTCGGCCCCTCCCGCCCCACAAGCATAAAATCTTCGGTCTTTTCCTCACTCGGCGATTAACAGCCGTGTGAGTAAGTCCTGAGGCGGAAAGCCGAGACCCTGCATGTGTTATCTGTAAATGCTGGAATTTGGTGCATGCGATTTTTAACTTGTTGCTAAATTGTATTTACGATCGTTTTGTGTTCCACCATATTTTTAAAATATTCACCTTCTTCCCTGCGCACTCGGCGCTTGTATTTTGGGTACTTCCTACCTTGCCCCAAGGCGCTGTAGCCCCCATTACAGACGACTAAGGTCTGGCTGGGATCGACTACTTTGGGCGCCATCTTGGGTGAGGCGAGGAGCCGGCGAGCGGTCTAGTGCTCGGCCCCTCCCGCCCCACAAGCATAAAGTCTTCTGTCTTTACCTCACTCGGCGATTAAAAGCCGTGTGAGTAAGTCCTGAGGCGGAAAGCCGGGACCCTGCATGTGTTATCTGTAAATGCTGGAATTTGGTGCATGCGATTTTTAACTTGTTGCTAAATTGTATTTACGATCGTTTTGTGTTCCACCATATTTTTAAAATATTCACCTTCTTCCCTGCGCACTCGGCGCTTGTATTTTGGGTACTTCCTACCTTGCCCCAAGGCGCTGTAGCCCCCATTACAGACTACTAAGGTCTGGCTGGGATCGACTACTTTGGGCGCCATCTTGGGTGAGGCGAGGAGCCGGCGAGCAGTCTAGTGCTCGGCCCCTCCCGCCCCACAAGCATAAAATCTTCGGTCTTTTCCTCACTCGGCGATTAACAGCCGTGTGAGTAAGTCCTGAGGCGGAAAGCCGGGACCCTGCATGTGTTATCTGTAAATACTGGAATTTGGTGCATGCGATTTTTAACTTGTTGCTAAATTGTATTTACGATCGTTTTGTGTTCCACCATATTTTTAAAATATTCACCTTCTTCCCTGCGCACTCGGCGCTTGTATTTTGGATACTTCCTACCTTGCCCCAAGGCGCTGTAGCCCCCATTACAGACGACTAAGGTCTGGCTGGGATCGACTACTTTGGGCGCCATCTTGGGTGAGGCGAGGAGCCGGCGAGCGGTCTAGTGCTCGGCCCCTCCCGCCCCACAAGCATAAAATCTTCGGTCTTTTCCTCACTCGGCGATTAACAGCCGTGTGAGTAAGTCCTGAGGCGGAAAGCCGGGACCCTGCATGTGTTATCTGTAAATACTGGAATTTGGTGCATGCGATTTTTAACTTGTTGCTAAATTGTATTTACGATCGTTTTGTGTTCCACCATATTTTTAAAATATTCACCTTCTTCCCTGCGCACTCGGCGCTTGTATTTTGGGTACTTCCTACCTTGCCCCAAGGCGCTGTAGCCCCCATTACAGACGACTAAGGTCTGGCTGGGATCGACTACTTTGGGCGCCATCTTGGGTGAGGCGAGGAGCCGGCGAGCGGTCTAGTGCTCGGCCCCTCCCGCCCCACAAGCATAAAATCTTCGGTCTTTTCCTCACTCGGCGATTAACAGCCGTGTGAGTAAGTCCTGAGGCGGAAAGCCGGGACCCTGCATGTGTTATCTGTAAATGCTGGAATTTGGTGCATGCGATTTTTAACTTGTTGCTAAATTGTATTTACGATCGTTTTGTGTTCCACCATATTTTTAAAATATTCACCTTCTTCCCTGCGCACTCGGCGCTTGTATTTTGGGTACTTCCTACCTTGCCCCAAGGCGCTGTAGCCCCCATTACAGACGACTAAGGTCTGGCTGGGATCGACTACTTTGGGCGCCATCTTGGGTGAGGCGAGGAGCCGGCGAGCGGTCTAGTGCTCGGCCCCTCCCGCCCTACAAGCATAAAATCTTCGGTCTTTTCCTCACTCGGCGATTAACAGCCGTGTGAGTAAGTCCTGAGGCGGAAAGCCGGGACCCTGCATGTGTTATCTGTAAATGCTGGAATTTGGTGCATGCGATTTTTAACTTGTTGCTAAATTGTATTTACGATCGTTTTGTGTTCCACCATATTTTTAAAATATTCACCTTCTTCCCTGCGCACTCGGCGCTTGTATTTTGGGTACTTCCTACCTTGCCCCAAGGCGCTGTAGCCCCCATTACAGACGACTAAGGTCTGGCTGGGATCGACTACTTTGGGCGCCATCTTGGGTGAGGCGAGGAGCCGGCGAGCGGTCTAGTGCTCGGCCCCTCCCGCCCCACAAGCATAAATGGCCACCTGGCCACCTGGCATCGGAAGCGCAGCGGGCGCGCCAAAGGCGAGCCCGTCTGCGCCCGTCCGCGCCAGCTCCGTGCCCAGGGCCAGCCATGCTGTTGCTCCACCTCCTTCCCGCTGTTATTTCTGGTCCAGAGCTCAGCTCATGGCATTCAACCAGGCACCCTGCACCCCCGAGACTCGATGCAACTTGGCTTCTCCTTACTGCTCCAATTTCACATGTAATAATTGTCCCTTTGCTTTTACCACCTCCCCTGCCACCTCCCCTACCACCACAAAGCCTTCCACCCTGGCTACACGAACCCTCACGGCGGGCCTATTAAACTGCCGCTCCTTGCCATGCCATTCAAGCGACATTTGGATATTATTATCATCCACATCCTGGGATCTACTATTTCTTACCGAGACCTGGATTAAAGATACATCCAACCCAGACATAGCCTTAGCTATTCCCCCGGGCTATCGCCTCATAGGAATTAGCCGCGAGGGTTCAAAACAAGGCGGTGGCATAGCCGTTATTTTACGGGAACATCTTACTATTACCTCTAGGAAAATTCCAAACCTAGAGCCTATAGAGGCTTTGTATTTTTCCATCACTGAGTCATCTGCTGCCATATTTTCAGGACTGTTGGTATATATTCCTCCACGCTCCCATCAGTCGGCACTCACCTCGCTAATAGCCATTACGGCTGACCTCTCTTTAAAGCATTCCGACTTCATTGTTTTGGGAGATTTTAATCATCATGTGGATGTACTTGATTGTATACCTGCTAAAAATCTTCTTGACGCAATGCAAGGCCTGAACCTATCCCAAAGGGTGTGTGGCCCGACCCATTCTGCAGGCCACACCCTCAATTTAATTTTTTCTAATCTGTCTGACCTTAAAGTCCTTCCGTCTGTGCCCCTCACGTGGACTGATCATTATTTAATCCCGTTTGAGGTGTCCATGTCCAAGTCACCTAGGATAGAAACTCTTTGCAGGGATAAGGGTAGAAATTGGCACAAAGTTACCTGCACTCTGGCTTCTCCAGCTAATGATCTCAATGAACGTGTGGCCACTCTTAATAAAGATCTTCTTGATGCTATTGAGCAAATTGCCCCCTTAAAAAACCTCTCCTCTTTAAGATCTAAACCTTCGGCCCCCTGGTTCACTCAGTTATTGCGAGATAACAGAAGCCATTGTAAGAAACTGGAGCGTAGTTGGCGCCGTGGATATGACCCGGAGGCTAAAGCCCGTTATAGATCTGCGCTAAAAGAATTTCATAAATTGAAACGCACAACTACGAAAGAGTACTTTGCAGACAAAATTAAAAGTGCGGAAAATTCTACCAAGGCCCTCTTTAATATTGTTAAGGAATTCGCTAATCCCTCTGCACTAGAAACACCAATTACTCCAACTCCTTCACTCAGTGAAGGACTATCTGATTTTTTCTATGAAAAGATTAATAACATCACCGTAAACTTCCAGCATATTTCCCACGCTATACCGCCAGCTCAGGTCAGTAACTGTGCGGCAGTGTTTACTTCATTTCAGCCACTCATGGAAGACCATGCTCTGTCTCTGTATCTGAAATGTAAATCTGGCTCTCCCTTGGACCCTGCCCCTGCCCTTGTCTTGAGTGACTTAGCACCAATACTGATCAAGCCCATGTTAGATATTTGGAACTCCTCTCTGCAGTTGGGCCTTTTTCCCTCTTTATGGAAACAGGCGCTGTTGATACCTATTCTAAAAAAAACAGGCGCCGACCCACTTTGCTTCAACAACTACCGCCCCATTTCTCTGCTCCCCAAGCCCGCAAAAGTGCTGGAGAAAGCGGTACAGGAGCAGCTGTCTGAATATCTGGAAGTTAACCATCTCCTCCATGAT
The DNA here is from genome assembly GCF_964261635.1 of Lissotriton helveticus. NCBI lineage: Eukaryota > Metazoa > Chordata > Amphibia > Caudata > Salamandridae > Lissotriton > Lissotriton helveticus. Next base: position 1,963,701,516 of record NC_136061.1, on the reverse strand, counting down.
ACACAGTCAGGATTTAGGCCTGATTTCAGCACAGAATCAGCATTGCTGGAAGTGTCTGAATCTATCCGCGAGTGTGTGGATAGGGGCGAGGAGGCCATGTTGGTCCTCCTCGACCTATCCGCAGCATTCGACACCATCTCACATGACACTCTACTGATTCGTCTACAGGAGGTGGGCATAGGAGGAACTCCCCTGGCATGGGTGAAATCTTTCTTGTCTGACAGATTTCAACAGGTCTCCTTGGGACCTTTTGTCTCCTCCAAGAAACCATTGAGATGGGGGGTACCGCAGGGATCTGCCCTCAGTCCCCTGTTATTTAATGTATACCTGAGGCCATTGGCAGAGTTAGTTGAGGCATGGGGCGTCAGAGTGATCTCCTATGCTGATGATACTCAGCTTGTGTTCTCTTTTAGGGATCGCTCTGACAGCACCATGTCTCACTTCCGCCACTGCCTGGTTAACATCGCCTCATGGATGTCCACCAACAATTTAAAATTGAACACCGATAAAACTGAGGTGCTATTTTTTAATCAAAAATCTCCTATCCCCTCTAACATTTGGTGGCCTTCTCAACTCAATCCCCCCCCTGTATCTGTGCAAGCTGCTCGTAACTTGGGTTTCCAATTTGACACAGCATTGTCCTGTAAAACCCAAATCACTAAGGTTTCATCAGCCTGTTTTGGTAAACTCCGAATGATTAAAAAAATCATTCCTTTCATACCTCTCGAGTCCCGTAGAGCAGTTGTACATGCTCTAATTACATCCCACCTGGATTACTCCAATAGCCTATATGTTGGTGCCCCTGCATATCTCATTAATCAGCTGCAACTTGTGCAGAATTCAGCAGCTCGGCTGATATGTAACATCCCCTATCGCCATCCGATCTCACCCTACTTAGCCAAACTACATTGGCTACCTGTGAGATATCGCATTCAGTTCAAGGCCCTAGTCCTTGCCTTTAGAGCTCTTAATGACCGTGGCCCGGCATTTTTAAGGCATAGAATCAGACGATCTCTTGCTACAAGGGATCTAAGATCCAACCATCTTGGACTCATGTTTTGCCCTCGCTTTCGTCTGACCCGAACTGGCGGTAGAGCATTCGTTGTGGCCACTTCTAGATTATGGAATGCTCTTCCAGTAGAACTCAGACTCCTCTCTTCTGAGGTTATTTTCCGCAGGAAACTCAAAACCTGGTTTTTCTCTCAGATTTAGCCTGCAGGAACTTTTTGCTATACCCTTTGGGACTTCACATGCTGTCAGCGCCGGGACACCCCCGATGGGGGTAGCTGTATGCGCTTTACAAATGACTAAATAAATAAATAAATAAATGGTAAGCAACAGGCAGAATGCATTCCAAGGGAAGCTTTCTGAACGTCCCCAAGATGTCTTTAACAAACCATATATATATATATGTACCAGTTACGATTGTGTAAAGACGCAATGCTACACACAGAAAGATGTATGTACATTATACAATTAGCAGCGATAGTACTTTTCCACTGTTTGTACTAACACATGCAACACTGCAACACTGGAGGTCACCACCAGGGGGTGGTGACACCTTCCAAAAATAAGTGTATAAAAGAGCATTACAAACATTACTATGTTGCAGCGTGAACAAGGGCACCTTGGCCCGAAACGCGTCGCTGGTTCTGTGGGTGATGTAGTAATAAAAATGACATCTTGCTGACTTGTTGGTCCGGTCCTCTACTTGCTGGCGTGGAAGCGTGGGCTGCGAGCGCAGAGCGTGCAGAGGAGGAGTGGTGTTTTCATATATATATATATATGCAAAAAATCCTAGGCAATCCTAAGTAGACAACAAGTAACTAGACCCAAATGCAAAAGGAACAGGCAAAAAAGGGGAATATAATCATTTGTAAAAAGCAAACATGTTTTTAATGTACATAATAAAAATCATATAGAAAACTGAAGTTAATCAGACTATATGACAATTCAAATATAAAAATATATGCAATTAATACATATAATGACACAAATTACAACATTTTTAAATAAATAAAAAGACATCATCAGATACTAAAAAGTGTCCGCAAACAAGATGAAGATAAAGTACTCGTCGCGCGTTTCGGCAAAAACGCCTTCTTCAGGAGCCACAAGTTACAATCTGCAATTACATGTAAAGAGAGAAATAATAAAGTACAATTCTCAAGTGGCTTACAATCACAAGTTAAGTACATGAAATAAAACAATTTACATATAGAAAATACAATTTTTACATATATTACATTACGTATTACCTCTAACCTAATGCTATTGGGTCCAACATCCTTACTTTGTTTCTAACATGTCCTATGATAAACATATTCTAAAACGTGATTGTATAGTACTCAAAAACATCTTTATACTCCAATTTTCAAATTTCAAGTCAAACGTAGCTCTATGTGTATCATATTTATAACAATCTCAGAAATCAAGAGAAGACCCCAATGTATATAATGATAGCAACTTTCAAGCGGAGACAGGAAAAACACACAGTTGGTATCTTTATAAAGATGGCAGGCAGACGATATACCTAAGCACAGAAAACAAATGTGTCAGAATAAAAAACGATATTACTGATACGAGGTGAATTAAGAGTCAAATGAGCACATGATGTCATACAAATGCAAAACCAGGTAAAAAGACCGCACAATGATTTATAGTTAATATCGTTGATATGTGGGAGGCCTAGGCAGATGTATATCATGAACCCGAAAAATTTCATATATAAGTAATATCAGGAATTTGCTAAATGCAAAGGGCTCAATATAAACTAACATTTACTCATGATCGGTCATACCTGTGAAATTGGTATGTCGTATCCTTGCTGAAAACTTATTAATAGAACGTCCCGCTAAAGATGAATAGCGCAAGACTTGGGAACACAGCCGGTAGATATTCATTCGCTGTGTCCTCGCAAATGGCTGTAAGATACAATGATGCCCAGATCGGGTCTATTTAAAAAAACGGAGTGTAATAAAAAAGATGTAAACACTCGTCAAAATTGAGAACATAATAACAGACCAATTACCTTGGTAAGTTTTTCTCGAGTCCCGATAATTAATACTCGAGACGTATGTGTTTAAAATTTCTCAGCGTCAATAGTGTGCTTGAATTAATATGCCTAGAAAAAAAGGGTAAGAATATATATCAGATGTCTGGTATAATAATCTTTGTATGATGTAAATAGTAACTACCGACTCATTTACCTGAGCAAAGTGTAAACATATACTGCCGTTAATCAATATTAACCCTGGGCGTAGTGTGCGGAGTGGGGCTCCGCGTAGCTACGCGTAGTGGGCGCACAACTACGCCCACCCGCGCACTCCGCGTAGCCCCACTCCGCGCCGCCCGCCTCCCTCCCGCCCTCCCTAAATACATAAATAAATGTATAAAAAGCTTTTAAAAACACTTACCTTGTCTGCCGCGTCCCCGGGGCTCCCTCTCGCCGTCCCACCGTTCGCGCCGCCACCGAATCGGATCCTAATGCGCATGCGCGGGCGGCCGTGCATGCGCATTCCTCACGAGAAATGCGCGGCCGCCCGCGCATGTGCATTAGGATCCGAAATGGCGGCGCGCATCGCGGGACGGCGCGAGGGAGCCCCGGGGACGCGGCAGACAAGGTAAGTGTTTTAAAAAGCTTTTTACACATTTATTTATGTATTTAGGGAGGGTGGGAGGGAGGCGGGTGGCGGCCGGCTACGCTCCGTCTGCGGAGCGCGCGTAGTGCCGCCTGGCTACGCCGGCTACGCAAAATGCGTAGGAGGCGGCACTCCGTGCACTCCGTGCACGGAGCGTAGCTGGCCGCCCAGGCTTAATCAATATCCCATAAATTACTGGCGTGTGGATGATCAATGTTTTGTTTTGGTATTCCACAAGGAGAATCGCTGTAAATATAAAAGCGCCCGAGTTAGATATGTATTAAGCCGGTGCATAGTTACCAGACTTGCTGTTAATTAAAACATTAATCAAACAAAAGATAGTCCTAACCTAAAATAGATAAACTGGTCCCAAGTGAAATCTCACTTGGAGTTTATATTCGACACAAATGAATCGTAGGTAATGGCATTTCAACAATCATGGTAGTCTTTATAGAGAGTGAACCCATCAGTGCAACCGTTAGTGTAGACAACCGGTATGTGATAGAAAGACACATTCGACGACTGATGTCCAAAATCCAAACTAAATAAGGATGGAAGAAATTAATACTCCGTATCTCTAGCCCGTATCACAGAAATGACGAATCTTACCTGATATAGGAAACACTTAAAGCCGGATAGAGCTTACAGAGTTGCTGCGTTGCGGCGTACCGTCAGCCGAAAATTGAATCAATGGGAAGGTACTAACCAATCCCTTTAAATATTACACCTGGTGGGCGGGGCTTGAATAACACCCGGGTCTCCCGAAAAAAATGGTACCTCACTTGCCTGGGTCTGCCTAGTGCCTGCGACAGGAAACAGCGCAAAACGCAACGTGGTCGCACCTCAATTTCGCAGTGAAATCGTGCCCTTTTTGGGGAAAGAGACTACCTTTTGTTTTTGAACCCTAGCTCCGCCGGCACCTAGGGAAACCTAGCAAACCTATACATTTTTGAAAACTAGACACCCAGGGGAATTCAGGATGGGGTGACTCGACTGCCTACCACCAGGTTCTGTTACCCAGAATCCCTTGCAAAGCTAAGAAATTGACAGGAAAAAAAGCATTTTCCTCATATTTCTGTGGTGGAAAGTTCTGGAATCTGCGTGGATCAACGAATTTCCACCCACCCAGCCTTCCCCCAGATCTCCCGAATAAAGTGATACCTCACTTGCCTGGGTCTGCCTAGTGCCTGCGACAGGAAACAGCGCAAAAGGCAACGTGGTCGCACCTCAATTTCGCAGTGAAATCGTGCCCTTTTTGGGCAAAGAGACTACCTTTTGTTTTTGAACCCTAGCTCTGTCGGCACCTAGGGAACCCTAGCAAACCTATACATTTTTTAAAGGTAGACACCCAGGGGAATTCAGGATGGGGTGACTCGACTGCCTACCACCAGGTTCTGTTACCCAGAATCCCTTGCAAAGCTAAGAAATTGACAAACAAAAACGCATTTTCCAGTCATTATTGTGGTGGAAAGTTCTGGAATCTGTGCGGATCAACAAATTTCTACCCACCCAGCGTTCCCCCGGGTCTCCCGAAAAAAATGGTACCTCACTTGCCTGGGTCTGCCTAGTGCCTGCGACAGGAAACAGCGCAAAAAGCAACGTGGTCGCACCTCAATTTCCCAGTGAAATCGTGCCCTTTTTGGGCAAAGAGACTACCTTTTGTTTTTGAACCCGAGCTCTGCCGGCACCTAGGGAAACCTAGCAAACCTATACATTTTTGAAAACTAGACACCATGGGGAATTCAGGATGGGGTGACTGGACTGCCTACCACCAGGTTCTGTTACCCAGAATCCCTTGCAAAGTTAAGAAATTGACAAAAAAACGCATTTTCCTCACATTTCTGTGGTGGAAAGTTCTTGAATCTGCGTGGATCAACAAATTTTCACCCACCCAGCGTTCCCCCGGGTCTCCCAAAAAAAATGGTACCTCACTTGCCTGGGTCTGCCTAGTGCCTACAACAGGAAACAGCGCACAACGCAACGTGGTCGCACCTCAATTTCCCAGTGAAATCGTGCCCTTTTTGGACAAAGAGACTACCTTTTGTTTTTGAACCCTAGCTCTGCCGGCACCTAGGGAAACCTAGCAAACCTATACATTTTTGAAAACTAAACACCCAGGGCAATTCAGGATGGGGTGACTCGACTGCCTACCACCAGGTTCTGTTACCCAGAACCCCTTGCAAAGCTAAGAAATTGACCCAAAAAAATGCATTTTCCTCACATTTCTGTGGTGGAAAGTTCTGGAATCTGCGTGGATCAACAAATTTCCACCCACCCAGCGTTCCGCCGGGTCTCCCGAAAAAAATTGTACCTCACTTGCCTGGGTCTGCCTAGTGCCTGCAACAGGAAACAGCGCAAAACGCAACGTGGGTGCACCTCAATTTCGCAGTGAAATCGTGCCCTTTTTGGCGAAAGAGACTACCTTTAGTTTTTGAACCCTAGCTCTGCCGGCACCTAGGGAAACCTAGCAAATCTATACATTTTTAAAAACTAGACACCCAGTGGAATTCAGGATGGGGTGACTCAACTGCCTACCACCAGGTTCTGTTACCCAGAATCCCTTGCAAATGTAAGAAATTGACAAAAAAAACGCATTTTCCTCACATTTCTGTGGTGGAAAGTTCTGGAATCTGCGAGAATCAACAAATTTCCACACACCCAGCGTTCCCCCGGGTCTCCTGAAAAGAAATGGTACCTCACTTGCCTGGGACTGCCTAGTGCCTGCGACAAGAAACAGCGCAAAATGCAACGTGGTCGCACCTCAATTTCCCAGTGAAATCGTGCCCTTTTTGGGCAAAGAGACTACCTTTTGTTTTTGAACCCTAGCTCTGTCGGCACCTAGGGAACCCTAGCAAACCTATACATTTTTTAAAGGTAGACACCCAGGGGAATTCAGGATGGGGTGACTCGACTGCCTACCACCAGGTTCTGTTACCCAGAATCCCTTGCAAAGCTAAGACATTGACAAAAAATGCATTTTCCTCATATTTCTGTGGTGGAAAGTTCTGGAATCTGCGTGGATCAACAAATTTCCACCCACCCAGCGTTCCCCCGGGTCTCCTGAAAAAAATGGTACCTCACTTGCCTGGGACTGCCTAGTGCCTGCGACAAGAAACAGCGCAAAACGCAACGTGGTCGCACCTGAATTTCCCAGTGAAATCGTGCCCTTTTTGGACAAAGAGACTACCTTTTGTTTCTGAATCCTAGCTCTGCCGGCACCTAGAGAAACCTAGCAAACCTATACATTTGTGAAAAGTAGACACCCAGGGGAATTCAGGATAGGGTGACTCGACTGCCTACCACCAGGTTCTGTTACCCAGAATCCCTTGCAAAGCTAAGACATTGACAAAAAATGCATTTTCCTCACATTTCTGTGGTGGAAAGTTCTGGAATATGCGTGGATCAACAAATTTCCGCCCACCCAGCGTTCCTTCGGGTCTACCAAAAAAAATGGTATCTCACTTGCCTGGGTCTGCCTAGTGCCTGCGACAGGAAACAGCGCAAAAGGCAACGTGGTCGCACCTCAATTTCGCAGTGAAATCGTGCCCTTTTTGGGCAAAGAGACTACCTTTTGTTTTTGAACCCTAGCTCTGCCGGCACCTAGGAAAACCTGGCAAACCTATACATTTTTGAAAACTAGGCACCCAGGGGAATTCAGGATGGGGTGACTCGACTGCCTACCACCAGGTTCTGTTACCCAGAATCCCTTGCAAAGCTAAGAAATTGACAAGAAAAAAAGCATTTTCCTCATATTTCTGTGGTGGAAAGTTCTGGAATCTGCGTGAATCAACGAATTTCCACCCACCCAGCCTTCCCCCAGATCTCCCGAATAAAGTGATACCTCACTTGCCTGGGTCTGCCTAGTGCCTGCGATAGGAAACAGCACAAAACGCAACGTGGTCGCACCTCAATTTCCCAGTGAAATCGTGTCCTTTTTGGACAAAGAGACTACCTTTTGTTTTTGAACCCTAGCTCTGCCGGCACCTAGGAAAACCTAGCAAACCTATACATTTTTGAAAACTAGGCACCCAGGGGAATTCAGGATGGGGTGACTCGACTGCCTACCACCAGGTTCTGTTACCCAGAATCCCTTGCAAAGCTAAGAAATTGACAAGAAAAAAAGCATTTTCCTCATATTCCTGTGGTGGAAAATTCTGGAATCTGCGTGGATCAACGAATTTCCACCCACCCAGCCTTCCCCTAGGTCTCCCGAATAAAATGGTACCTCACTTGCCTGGGTCTGCCTAGTGCCTGCGATAGGAAACAGCATAAAACGCAACGTGGTCGCACCTCAATTTCCCAGTGAAATTGTGTTCTTTTTGGACAAAGAGACTACCTTTTGCTTTTGAACCCTAGCTCTGCCAGCACCTAGGGAAACCTAGCAAACCTATACATTTTTTAAAACTAGGCACCCAGGGAAATTCAGGATGGGGTGACTCGACTGCCTACGACCAGGTTCTGTTACCCAGAATCCCTTGCAAAGCTAAGAAATTTACAAAACAACGCATTTTCCTCATATTTCTGTGGTGGAAAGTTCTAGAATCTGCGTGGATCAACAAATTTCCACCTACCCAGCGTTCCCCCGGGTCTCCTGAAAAAAATGGTACCTCACTTGCCTGGGACTGCCTAGTGCCTGCGACAAGAAACAGCGCAAAACGCAACGTGGTCGCACCTCAATTTCCCAGTGAAATCGTGCCCTTTTTGGACAAAGAGACTACCTTTTGTTTCTGAATCCTAGCTCTGCCGGCACCTAGAGACACCTAGCAAACCTATACATTTGTGAAAAGTAGACACCCAGGGGAATTCAGGATGGGGTGACTCGACTGCCTACCACCAGGTTCTGTTACCCAGAATCCCTTGCAAAGCTAAGACATTGACAAAAAATGCATTTTCCTCACATTTCTGTGGTGGAAAGTTCTGGAATCTGCGTGGATCAACAAATTTCCGCCCACCCAGCGTTCCCCCGGGTCTACCAAACAAAATGGTATCTCACTTGCCTGGGTATGCCTAGTGCCTGCGACAGGAAACAGCGCAAAACGCAACGTGGTCGCACCTCAATTTTGCAGTGAAATCGTTCCCTTTTTGGGCAAAGAGACTACCTTTTGTTTTTGAACCCTAGCTCTGCCGGCACCTAGAGAAACGTAGCAAACCTATACATTTTTAAAAACTAGACACCCAGGGGAATTCAGGATGGGGTGACTTGACTGCCTACCTCCAGGTTCTGTTACCCAGAATCCCTTGCAAAGCTAAGAAATTGACAAAAAAATGCATTTTCCTCACATTTCTGTGGTGGAAAGTTCTTGAATCTGCGTGTATCAACACATTTCCACCCACCCAGCGTTTCCCCGGGTCTCCCGAAAAAAATGGTACCTCACTTGCCTGGTTCTGCCTAGTGCCTGCGACAGGAAACAGCGCAAAAGGCAACGTGGTAGCACCTCCATTTTTCTCAGTGAAATCGTGCCCTTTTTGGGCAAAGAGACTACCTTTTGTTTTTGAACCCTAGCTCTGTCGGCACCTAGGGAACCCTAGCAAACCTATACATTTTTTAAAGGTAGACACCCAGGGGAATTCAGGATGGGGTGACTCGACTGCCTACCACCAGGTTCTGTTATCCAGAATCCCTTGCAAAGCTAAGAAATTGACAAGAAAAAAAGCATTTTCCTCATATTTCTGTGGTGGAAAGTTCTGGAATCTGCGTGGATCAACGAATTTCCACACACCCAGCCTTCCCCCAGGTCTCCCGAATAATATGGTACCTCACTTGCCTGGGTCTGCCTAGTGCCTGCGATAGGAAACAGCACAAAACGCAACGTGGTCGCACCTCAATTTCCCAGTGAAATCGTGTCCTTTTTGGACAAAGAGACTACCTTTTGTTTTTGAACCCTAGCTCTGCCGGCACCTAGGGAAACCTAGCAAACCTATACATTTTTGAAAACTAGGCACCCAGGGGAATTCAGGATGGGGTGACTCGACTGCCTACCACCAGGTTCTGTTACCCAGAATCCCTTGCAAAGCTAAGACATTGACAAAAATGCATTTTCCTCACATTTCTGTGGTGGAAAGTTCTGGAATCTGCGTGGATCAACAAATTTCCACCCACCCAGCGTTTCCACGGGTCTCCCGAAAAAAATGGTACCTCACTTGCCTGGTTCTGCCTAGTGCCTGCGACAGGAAACAGCGCAAAAGGCAACGTGGTCGCACCTCAATTTCGCAGTGAAATCGTGCCCTTTTTGGGCAAAGAGACTACCTTTTGTTTTTTAACCCTAGCTCTGTCGGCACCTAGGGAACCCTAGCAAACCTATACATTTTTTAAACGTAGACACCCAGGGGAATTCAGGATGGGGTGACTCGACTGCCTACCACCAGGTTCTGTTACCCAGAATCCCTTGCAAAGCTAAGAAATTGACAAAAAAACGCATTTTCCTCATATTTCTGTGGTGGAAAGTTCTGGAATCTGCGTGGATCAACAAATTTCCACCCACCCAGCGTTCACCCGGGTCTCCTGAAAAAAATTGGTACCTCACTTGCCTGGGACTGCCTAGTGCCTGCGACAAGAAACAGCGCAAAACGCAACGTGGTCGCACCTCAATTTCCCAGTGAAATCGTGCCCTTTTTGGACAAAGAGACTACCTTTTGTTTTTGAATCCTAGCTCTGCCGGCACCTAGAGAAACCTAGCAAACCTATACATTTGTGAAAAGTAGACACCCAGGGGAATTCAGGATGGGGTGACTCGACTGCCTACCACCAGGTTCTGTTACCCAGAATCCCTTGCAAAGCTAAGACATTGACAAAAATGCATTTTCCTCACATTTCTGTGGTGGAAAGTTCTGGAATCTGCGTGGATCAACAAATTTCCGCCCACCCAGCGTTCCCCCGGGTCTACCAAAAAAAATGGTATCTCACTTGCCTGGGTATGCCTAGTGCCTGCGACAGGAAACAGCGCAAAACGCAACGTGGTCGCACCTCAATTTTGCAGTGAAATCGTTCCCTTTTTGGGCAAAGAGACTACCTTTTGTTTTTGAATCCTAGCTCTGCCGGCACCTAGAGAAACCTAGCAAACCTATACATTTGTGAAAAGTAGACACCCAGGGGAATTCAGGATGGGGTGACTCGACTGCCTACCACCAGGTTCTGTTACCCAGAATCCCGTGCAAAGCTAAGACATTGACAAAAATGCATTTTCCTCACATTTCTGTGGTGGAAAGTTCTGGAATCTGCGTGGATCAACAAATTTCCGCCCACCCAGCGTTCCCCCGGGTCTACCAAAAAAAATGGTATCTCACTTGCCTGGGTATGCCTAGTGCCTGCGACAGGAAACAGCGCAAAACGCAACGTGGTCGCACCTCAATTTTGCAGTGAAATCGTTCCCTTTTTGGGCAAAGAGACTACCTTTTGTTTTTGAACCCCAGCTCTGCCGGCACCTAGAGAAACCTAGCAAACCTATACATTTTTAAAAACTAGACACCCAGGGGAATTTCCGTCCACCCAGCGTTCCCCCGGGTCTCCCAAAAAAAATGGTATCTCACTTGCCTGGGTCTTCCTAGTGCCTGCGACAGAAAACAGCGCAAAACGCAACGTGGTCGCACCTCAATTTCGCAGTGAAATCGTGCCCTTTTTGGGCAAAGAGACTACCTTTTGTTTTTGAACCCTAGCTCTGCCGGCACCTAGGGAAACCTAGCAAACCTATACATTTGTTAAAAGTAGACACCCAGGGGAATTCAGGATGGGGTGACTCGACTGCCTACCACCAGGTTCTGTTACCCAGAATCCCTTGCAAAGCTAAGAAATTGACAAACAAAACGCATTTTCCTCACATTTCTGTGGTGGAAAGTTCTGGAATCTGCGTGTATCAACAAATTTCCACCTACCCAGCGTTTCCCCGGGTCTCCCGAAAAAAATGGTACCTCACTTGCCTGGTTCTGCCTAGTGCCTGCGACAGGAAACAGCGCAAAAGGCAACGTGGTCGCACCTCAATTTCGCAGTGAAATCGTGCCCTTTTTGGGCAAAGAGACTACCTTTTGTTTTTGAACCCTAGCTCTGTCGGCACCTAGGGAACCCTAGCAAACCTATACATTTTTTGAAGGTAGACACCCAGGGGAAATCAGGATGGGGTGACTCGACTGCCTACCACCAGGTTCTGTTACCCAGAATCCCTTGCAAAGCTAAGAAATTGACAAGAAAAAAAGCATTTTCCTCATATTTCTGTGGTGGAAAGTTCTGGAATCTGCGTGGATCAACAAATTTCCACCCACCCAGCCTTCCCCAGGTCTCCCGAATAAAATGGTACCTCACTTGCCTGGGTCTGCCTAGAGCCTGCGATAGGAAGCAGCACAAAACGCATCGTGGTCGCACCTCAATTTCTCAGTGAAATCGTGTCCTTTTTGGACAAAGAGACTACCTTTTGTTTTTGAACCCTAGCTCTGCCGGCACCTAGGGAAACCTAGCAAACCTATACATTTTTGAAAACTAGGTACCCAGGGGAATTCAGGATGGGGTGACTCGACTGCCTACCACCAGGTTCTGTTACCCAGAATCCCTTGCAAATGTAAGAAATTGACAAAAAAAACACATTTTCCTTACATTTCTGTGGTGGAAAGCTCAGGAATCTGCGTGGATCAACAAATTTCCACCCACCCAGCGTTCCCCCGGGTCTCCTGAAAACAATGGTACCTCACTTGCCTGGGACTGCCTAGTGCCTGCGACAAGAAACAGCGCAAAACGCAACGTGGTCGCACCTCAATTTCCCAGTGAAATCGTGCCCTTTTTGGACAAAGAGACTACCTTTTGTTTTTGAATCCTAACTCTGCCGGAACCTAGGGAAACCTAGCAAACCTATACATTTTTGAAACGTAGACACCCAGGGGAATTCAGGATGGGGTGACTCGACTGCCTACCACCAGGTTCTGTTACCCAGAATCCCTTGCAAATCTAAGACATTGACAAAAAAATGCATTTTCCTCACATTTCTGTGGTGGAAAGTTCTGGAATCTGCGTGGATCAACAAATTTCCGTCCACCCAGCGTTCCCCCGGGTCTCCCCAAAAAAATGGTACCTCACTTGCCTGGGTCTTCCTAGTGCCTGCGACAGGAAACAGCGCAAAACGCAACGTGGTCGCACCTCAATTTCGCAGTGAAATCGTGTCCTTTTTGGACAAAGAGACTACCTTTTGTTTTTGAACCCTAGCTCTGCCGGCACCTAGGGAAACCTAGCAAACCTATACATTTTTGAAAACTAGGCACCCAGGGGAATTCAGGATGGGGTGACTCGACTGCCTACCACCAGGTTCTGTTACCCAGAATCCCTTGCAAATGTAAGAAATTGACAAAAAAAACACATTTTCCTTACATTTCTGTGGTGGAAAGCTCAGGAATCTGCGTGGATCAACAAATTTCCACCCACCCAGCGTTCCCCCGGGTCTCCTGAAAACAATGGTACCTCACTTGCCTGGGACTGCCTAGTGCCTGCGACAAGAAACAGCGCAAAACGCAACGTGGTCGCACCTCAATTTCCCAGTGAAATCGTGCCCTTTTTGGACAAAGAGACTACCTTTTGTTTTCGAATCCTAACTCTGCCGGAACCTAGGGAAACCTAGCAAACCTATACATTTTTGAAAAGTAGACACCCAGGGGAATTCAGGATGGGGTGACTCGACTGCCTACCACCAGGTTCTGTTACCCAGAATCCCTTGCAAATCTAAGACATTGACAAAAAAATGCATTTTCCTCACATTTCTGTGGTGGAAAGTTCTGGAATCTGCGTGGATCAACAAATTTCCGTCCACCCAGCGTTCCCCCGGGTCTCCCCAAAAAAATGGTACCTCACTTGCCTGGGTCTTCCTAGTGCCTGCGACAGGAAACAGCGCAAAACGCAACGTGGTCGCACCTCAATTTCGCAGTGAAATCGTGCCCTTTTTGGGCAAAGAGACTACCGTTTGTTTTTGAACCCTAGCTCTGCCGGCACCTAGGGAAACCTAGCAAACCTATACATTTTTAAAAACTAGACACCCAGGGGAATTCAGGATGGGGTGAATCGACTGCCTACCACCAGGTTCTGTTACCCAGAATCCCTTGCAAAGCTAAGAAATTGACAAGAAAAAAAGCATTTTTCTCATATTTCTGTGGTGGAAAGTTCTGGAATCTGCGTGGATCAACGAATTTCCACCCACCCAGCCTTCCCCCAGGTCTCCCGAATAAAATGGTACCTCACTTGCCTGGGTCTGCCTAGTGCCTGCGATAGGAAACAGCACAAAACGCAACGTGGTCGCACCTCAAATTCCCAGTGAAATCGTGTCCTTTTTGGACAAAGAGACTACCTTTTGTTTTTGAACCCTAGCTCTGCCGGCACCTAGGGAAACCTAGCAAACCTATACATTTTTGAAAACTAGGCACCCAGGGGAATTCAGGATGGGGTGACTCGACTGCCTACCACCAGGTTCTGTTACCCAGAATCCCTTGCAAAGCTAAGACATTGACAAAAAAATGCATTTTCCTCACATTTCTGTGGTGGAAAGTTCTGGAATCTGCGTGGATCAACAAATTTCCACCCACCCAGTGTTTCCCCGGGTCTCCCAAAAAAAATGGTACCTCACTTGCCTGGTTCTGCCTAGTGCCTGCGACAGGAAACAGCGCAAAAGGCAACGTGGTCGCACCTCAATTTCGCAGTGAAATCGTGCCCTTTTTGGGCAAAGAGACTTCCTTTTGTTTTTGAACCCTAGCTCTGTCGGCACCTAGGGAACATTAGCAAACCTATACATTTTTTAAACGTAGACACCCAGAGAAATTCAGGATGGGGTGACTCGACTGCCTACCACCAGGTTCTGTTACCCAGAATCCCTTGCAAAGCTAAGAAATTGACAAAAAAACACATTTTCCTCATATTTCTGTGGTGGAAAGTTCTGGAATCTGTGTGGATCAACAAATTTCCACCCACCCAGCGTTCCCCCGGGTCTCCTGAAAAAAATGGTACCTCACTTGCCTGGGACTGCCTAGTGCCTGCGACAAGAAACAGCGCAAAACGCAACGTGGTCGCACCTCAATTTCCCAGTGAAATCGTGCCTTTTTTGGACAAAGAGACTACCTTTTGTTTTTGAATCCTAGCTCTGCCGGCACCTAGAGAAACCTAGCAAACCTATACATTTGTGAAAAGTAGACACCCAGGGGAATTCAGGATGGGGTGACTCGACTGCCTACCACCAGGTTCTGTTACCCAGAATCCCTTGCAAAGCTAAGACATTGACAAAAAATGCATTTTCCTCACATTTCTGTGGTGGAAAGTTCTGGAATATGCGTGGATCAACAAATTTCCGCCCACCCAGCGTTCCTTCGGGTCTACCAAAAAAAATGGTATCTCACTTGCCTGGGTCTGCCTAGTGCCTGCGACAGGAAACAGCGCAAAACGCAACATGGTCGCACCTCAATTTCGCAGTGAAATCGTTCCCTTTTTGGGCAAAGAGACTACCTTTTGTTTTTGAACCCTAGCTCTGCCGGCACCTAGAGAAATCTAGCAAACCTATACATTTTTAAAAACTAGACACCCAGGGGAATTCAGGATGGGGTGACTTGACTGCCTACCACCAGGTTCTGTTACCCAGAATCCCTTGCAAAGCTAAGAAATTGACAAAAAAACTGCATTTTCCTCACATTTCTGTGGTGGAAAGTTCTTGAATCTGCGTGTATCAACACATTTCCACCCACCCAGCGTTTCCCCGGGTCTCCCGAAAAAAATGGTACCTCACTTGCCTGGTTCTGCCTAGTGCCTGCGACAGGAAACAGCGCAAAAGGCAACGTGGTCGCACCTCAATTTCGCAGTGAAATCGTGCCCTTTTTGGGCAAAGAGACTACCTTTTGTTTTTTAACCCTAGCTCTGTCGGCACCTAGGGAACCCTAGCAAACCTATACATTTTTTAAAGGTAGACACCCAGGGAAATTCAGGATGGGGTGACTCGACTGCCTACCACCAGGTTCTGTTGCCCAGAATCCCTTGCAAAGCTAAGACATTGACAAAAAATGCATTTTCCTCACATTTCTGTGGTGGAAAGTTCTGGAATCTGCGTGGATCAACAAATTTCCATCCACCCAGCGTTCCCCCGGGTCTCCCAAAAAAAATGGTATCTCACTTGCCTGGGTCTTCCTAGTGCCTGCGACAGGAAACAGCGCAAAATGCAACGTGGTTGCACCTCAATTTCGCAGTGAAATCGTGCCCTTTTTGGGCAAAGAGACTACCTTTTGTTTTTGAACCTTAGCTCTGCCGGCACCTAGGAAAACCTAGCAAACCTATACATTTTTTAAAACTAGACACCCAGGGGAATTCAGGATGGGGTGACTCGACTGCCTACCAGCAGGTTCTGTTACCCAGAATCCCTTGCAAATCTAAGACATTGACAAAAAAATGCATTTTCCTCACATTTCTGTGGTGGAAAGTTCTGGAATCTGCGTGGATCAACAAATTTCCGACCACCGAGCGTTCCCCCGGGTCTCCCCAAAAAAATGGTACCTCACTTGCCTGGGTCTTCCTAGTGCCTGCGACAGGAAACAGCGCAAAACGCAACGTGGTCGCACCTCAATTTCGCAGTGAAATCGTGCCCTTTTTGGGCAAAGAGACTACCGTTTGTTTTTGAACCCTAGCTCTGCCGGCACCTAGGGAAACCTAGCAAACCTATACATTTTTAAAAACTAGACACCCAGGGGAATTCAGGATGGGGTGACTCGACTGCCTACCACCAGGTTCTGTTACCCAGAATCCCTTGCAAAGCTAAGAAATTGACAAGAAAAAAAGCATTTTTCTCATATTTCTGTGGTGGAAAATTCTGGAATCTGCGTGGATCAACGAATTTCCACCCACCCAGCCTTCCCCCAGGTCTCCCGAATAAAATGGTACCTCACTTGCCTGGGTCTGCCTAGTGCCTGCGATAGGAAACAGCACAAAACGCAACGTGGTCGCACCTCAAATTCCCAGTGAAATCGTGTCCTTTTTGGACAAAGAGACTACCTTTTGTTTTTGAACCCTAGCTCTGCCGGCACCTAGGGAAACCTAGCAAACCTATACATTTTTGAAAACTAGGCACCCAGGGGAATTCAGGATGGGGTGACTCGACTGCCTACCACCAGGTTCTGTTACCCAGAATCCCTTGCAAAGCTAAGACATTGACAAAAAATGCATTTTCCTCACATTTCTGTGGTGGAAAGTTCTGGAATCTGCGTGGATCAACAAATTTCCACCCACCCAGTGTTTCCCCGGGTCTCCCAAAAAAAATGGTACCTCACTTGCCTGGTTCTGCCTAGTGCCTGCGACAGGAAACAGCGCAAAAGGCAACGTGGTCGCACCTCAATTTCGCAGTGAAATCGTGCCCTTTTTGGGCAAAGAGACTTCCTTTTGTTTTTGAACCCTAGCTCTGTCGGCACCTAGGGAACATTAGCAAACCTATACATTTTTTAAACGTAGACACCCAGAGAAATTCATGATGGGGTGACTCGACTGCCTACCACCAGGTTCTGTTACCCAGAATCCCTTGCAAAGCTAAGAAATTGACAAAAAAACGCATTTTCCTCATATTTCTGTGGTGGAAAGTTCTGGAATCTGTGTGGATCAACAAATTTCCACCCACCCAGCGTTCCCCCGGGTCTCCTGAAAAAAATGGTACCTCACTTGCCTGGGACTGCCTAGTGCCTGCGACAAGAAACAGCGCAAAACGCAACGTGGTCGCACCTCAATTTCCCAGTGAAATCGTGCCTTTTTTGGACAAAGAGACTACCTTTTGTTTTTGAATTCTAGCTCTGCCGGCACCTAGAGAAACCTAGCAAACCTATACATTTGTGAAAAGTAGACACCCAGGGGAATTCAGGATGGGGTGACTCGACTGCCTACCACCAGGTTCTGTTACCCAGAATCCCTTGCAAAGCTAAGACATTGACAAAAAATGCATTTTCCTCACATTTCTGTGGTGGAAAGTTCTGGAATATGCGTGGATCAACAAATTTCCGCCCACCCAGCGTTCCTTCGGGTCTACCAAAAAAAATGGTATCTCACTTGCCTGGGTCTGCCTAGTGCCTGCGACAGGAAACAGCGCAAAACGCAACATGGTCGCACCTCAATTTCGCAGTGAAATCGTTCCCTTTTTGGGCAAAGAGACTACCTTTTGTTTTTGAACCCTAGCTCTGCCGGCACCTAGAGAAATCTAGCAAACCTATACATTTTTAAAAACTAGACACCCAGGGGAATTCAGGATGGGGTGACTTGACTGCCTACCACCAGGTTCTGTTACCCAGAATCCCTTGCAAAGCTAAGAAATTGACAAAAAAACTGCATTTTCCTCACATTTCTGTGGTGGAAAGTTCTTGAATCTGCGTGTATCAACACATTTCCACCCACCCAGCGTTTCCCCGGGTCTCCCGAAAAAAATGGTACCTCACTTGCCTGGTTCTGCCTAGTGCCTGCGACAGGAAACAGCGCAAAAGGCAACGTGGTCGCACCTCAATTTCGCAGTGAAATCGTGCCCTTTTTGGGCAAAGAGACTACCTTTTGTTTTTGAACCCTAGCTCTGTCGGCACCTAGGGAACCCTAGCAAACCTATACATTTTTTAAAGGTAGACACCCAGGGAAATTCAGGATGGGGTGACTCGACTGCCTACCACCAGGTTCTGTTGCCCAGAATCCCTTGCAAAGCTAAGACATTGACAAAAAATGCATTTTCCTCACATTTCTGTGGTGGAAAGTTCTGGAATCTGCGTGGATCAACAAATTTCCATCCACCCAGCGTTCCCCCGGGTCTCCCAAAAAAAATGGTATCTCACTTGCCTGGGTCTTCCTAGTGCCTGCGACAGGAAACAGCGCAAAATGCAACGTGGTTGCACCTCAATTTCGCAGTGAAATCGTGCCCTTTTTGGGCAAAGAGACTACCTTTTGTTTTTGAACCCTAGCTCTGCCGGCACCTAGGAAAACCTAGCAAACCTATACATTTTTTAAAACTAGACACCCAGGGGAATTCAGGATGGGGTGACTCGACTGCCTACCACCAGGTTCTGTTACCCAGAATCCCTTGCAAAGCTAAGAAATTGACAAACAAAACGCATTTTCCTCACATTTCTGTGGTGGAAAGTTCTGGAATCTGCGTGTATCAACAAATTTCCACCTACCCAGCGTTTCCCCGGGTCTCCCCAAAAAAATGGTACCTCACTTGCCTGGTTCTGCCTAGTGCCTGCGACAGGAAACAGCGCAAAAGGCAACATGGTCGCACCTCAATTTCGCAGTGAAATCGTGCCCTTTTTGGCCAAAGAGACTACCTTTTGTTTTTGAACCCTAGCTCTGTCGGCACCTAGGGAACCCTAGCAAACCTATACATTTTTTGAAGGTAGACACCCAGGGGAATTCAGGATGGGGTGACTCGACTGCCTACCACCAGGTTCTGTTACCCAGAATCCCTTGCAAAGCTAAGAAATTGACAAGAAAAAAAGCAATTTCCTCATATTTCTGTGGTGGAAAGTTCTGGAATCTGCGTGGATCAACGAATTTCCACCCACCCAGCCTTCCCCCAGGTCTCCCGAATAAAATGGTACCTCACTTGCCTGGGTCTGCCTAGAGCCTGCGATAGGAAGCAGCACAAAACGCAACGTGGTCGCACCTCGATTTCCCAGTGAAATCGTGTCCTTTTTGGACAAAGAGACTACCTTTTGTTTTTGAACCCTAGCTCTGCCGGCACCTAGGGAAACCTAGCAAACCTATACATTTTTGAAAACTAGGCACCCAGGGGAATTCAGGATGGGGTGACTCGACTGCCTACCACCAGGTTCTGTTACCCAGAATCCCTTGCAAATGTAAGAAATTGACAAAAAAAACGCATTTTCCTCACATTTCTGTGGTGGAAAGCTCAGGAATCTGCGTGGATCAACAAATTTCCACCCACCCAGCGTTCCCCCGGGTCTCCTGAAAAAAATGGTACCTCACTTGCCTGGGACTGCCTAGTGCCTGCGACAAGAAACAGCGCAAAACGCAACGTGGTCGCACCTCAATTTCCCAGTGAAATCGTGCCCTTTTTGGACAAAGAGACTACCTTTTGTTTTTGAACCCTAGCTCTGCCGGCACCTAGGGAAACCTAGCAAACCTATACATTTTTAAAAACTAGGCACCCAGGGGAATTCAGGATGGGGTGACTCGACTGCCTACCACCAGGTTCTGTTACCCAGAATCCCTTGCAAAGCTAAGACATTGACAAAAAATGCATTTTCCTCACATTTCTGTGGTGGAAAGTTCTGGAATCTGCGTGGATCAACAAATTTCCATCCACCCAGCGTTCCCCCGGGTCTCCCAAAAAAAATGGTATCTCACTTGCCTGGGTCTTCCTAGTGCCTGCGACAGGAAACAGCGCAAAATGCAACGTGGTTGCACTTCAATTTCGCAGTGAAATCGTGCCCTTTTTGGGCAAAGAGACTACCTTTTGTTTTTGAACCCTAGCTCTGCCGGCACCTAGGAAAACCTAGCAAACCTATACATTTTTTAAAACTAGACACCCAGGGGAATTCAGGATGGGGTGACTCGACTGCCTACCACCAGGTTCTGTTACCCAGAATCCCTTGCAAAGCTAAGAAATTGACAAACAAAACGCATTTTCCTCACATTTCTGTGGTGGAAAGTTCTGGAATCTGCGTGTATCAACAAATTTCCACCTACCCAGCGTTTCCCCGGGTCTCCCAAAAAAAATGGTACCTCACTTGCCTGGTTCTGCCTAGTGCCTGCGACAGGAAACAGCGCAAAAGGCAACATGGTCGCACCTCAATTTCGCAGTGAAATCGTGCCCTTTTTGGCCAAAGAGACTACCTTTTGTTTTTGAACCCTAGCTCTGTCGGCACCTAGGGAACCCTAGCAAACCTATACATTTTTTGAAGGTAGACACCCAGGGGAATTCAGGATGGGGTGACTCGACTGCCTACCACCAGGTTCTGTTACCCAGAATCCCTTGCAAAGCTAAGAAATTGACAAGAAAAAAAGCAATTTCCTCATATTTCTGTGGTGGAAAGTTCTGGAATCTGCGTGGATCAACGAATTTCCACCCACCCAGCCTTCCCCCAGGTCTCCCGAATAAAATGGTACCTCACTTGCCTGGGTCTGCCTAGAGCCTGCGATAGGAAGCAGCACAAAACGCAACGTGGTCGCACCTCGATTTCCCAGTGAAATCGTGTCCTTTTTGGACAAAGAGACTACCTTTTGTTTTTGAACCCTAGCTCTGCCGGCACCTAGGGAAACCTAGCAAACCTATACATTTTTGAAAACTAGGCACCCAGGGGAATTCAGGATGGGGTGACTCGACTGCCTACCACCAGGTTCTGTTACCCAGAATCCCTTGCAAATGTAAGAAATTGACAAAAAAAACGCATTTTCCTCACATTTCTGTGGTGGAAAGCTCAGGAATCTGCGTGGATCAACAAATTTCCACCCACCCAGCGTTCCCCCGGGTCTCCTGAAAAAAATAGTACCTCACTTGCCTGGGACTGCCTAGTGCCTGCGACAAGAAACAGCGCAAAACGCAACGTGGTCGCACCTCAATTTCCCAGTGAAATCGTGCCCTTTTTGGACAAAGAGACTACCTTTTGTTTTTGAACCCTAGCTCTGCCGGCACCTAGGGAAACCTAGCAAACCTATACATTTTTGAAAACTAGGCACCCAGGGGAATTCAGGATGGGGTGACTCGACTGCCTACCACCAGGTTCTGTTACCCAGAATCCCTTGCAAAGCTAAGACATTGACAAAAAATGCATTTTCCTCACATTTCTGTGGTGGAAAGTTCTGGAATCTGCGTGGATCAACAAATTTCCATCCACCCAGCGTTCCCCCGGGTCTCCCAAAAAAAATGGTATCTCACTTGCCTGGGTCTTCCTAGTGCCTGCGACAGGAAACAGCGCAAAATGCAACGTGGTTGCACCTCAATTTCGCAGTGAAATCGTGCCCTTTTTGGGCAAAGAGACTACCTTTTGTTTTTGAACCCTAGCTCTGCCGGCACCTAGGAAAACCTAGCAAACCTATACATTTTTTAAAACTAGACACCCAGGGGAATTCAGGATGGGGTGACTCGACTGCCTACCACCAGGTTCTGTTACCCAGAATCCCTTGCAAAGCTAAGAAATTGACAAACAAAACGCATTTTCCTCACATTTCTGTGGTGGAAAGTTCTGGAATCTGCGTGTATCAACAAATTTCCACCTACCCAGCGTTTCCCCGGGTCTCCCCAAAAAAATGGTACCTCACTTGCCTGGTTCTGCCTAGTGCCTGCGACAGGAAACAGCGCAAAAGGCAACGTGGTCGCACCTCAATTTCGCAGTGAAATCGTGCCCTTTTTGGCCAAAGAGACTACCTTTTGTTTTTGAACCCTAGCTCTGTCGGCACCTAGGGAACCCTAGCAAACCTATACATTTTTTGAAGGTAGACACCCAGGGGAATTCAGGATGGGGTGACTCGACTGCCTACCACCAGGTTCTGTTACCCAGAATCCCTTGCAAAGCTAAGAAATTGACAAGAAAAAAAGCATTTTCCTCATATTTCTGTGGTGGAAAGTTCTGGAATCTGCGTGGATCAACGAATTTCCACCCACCCAGCCTTCCCCCAGGTCTCCCGAATAAAATGGTACCTCACTTGCCTGGGTCTGCCTAGAGCCTGCGATAGGAAGCAGCACAAAACGCAACGTGGTCGCACCTCGATTTCCCAGTGAAATCGTGTCCTTTTTGGACAAAGAGACTACCTTTTGTTTTTGAACCCTAGCTCTGCCGGCACCTAGGGAAACCTAGCAAACCTATACATTTTTGAAAACTAGGCACCCAGGGGAATTCAGGATGGGGTGACTCGACTGCCTACCACCAGGTTCTGTTACCCAGAATCCCTTGCAAATGTAAGAAATTGACAAAAAAAAACGCATTTTCCTCACATTTCTGTGGTGGAAAGCTCAGGAATCTGCGTGGATCAACAAATTTCCACCCACCCAGCGTTCCCCCGGGTCTCCTGAAAAAAATGGTACCTCACTTGCCTGGGACTGCCTAGTGCCTGCGACAAGAAACAGCGCAAAACGCAACGTGGTCGCACCTCAATTTCGCAGTGAAATCGTGCCCTTTTTGGGCAAAGAGACTACCGTTTGTTTTTGAACCCTAGCTCTGCCGGCACCTAGGGAAACCTAGCAAACCTATAAATTTTTAAAAACTAGACACCCAGGGGAATTCAGGATGGGGTGACTCGACTGCCTACCACCAGGTTCTGTTACCCAGAATCCCTTGCAAAGCTAAGAAATTGACAAGAAAAAAAGCATTTTTCTCATATTTCTGTGGTGGAAAGTTCTGGAATCTGCGTGGATCAACGAATTTCCACCCACCCAGCCTTCCCCCAGGTCTCCCGAATAAAATGGTACCTCACTTGCCTGGGTCTGCCTAGTGCCTGCGATAGGAAACAGCACAAAACGCAACGTGGTCGCACCTCAAATTCCCAGTGAAATCGTGTCCTTTTTGGACAAAGAGACTACCTTTTGTTTTTGAACCCTAGCTCTGCCGGCACCTAGGGAAACCTAGCAAACCTATACATTTTTGAAAACTAGGCACCCAGGGGAATTCAGGATGGGGTGACTCGACTGCCTACCACCAGGTTCTGTTACCCAGAATCCCTTGCAAAGCTAAGACATTGACAAAAAAATGCATTTTCCTCACATTTCTGTGGTGGAAAGTTCTGGAATCTGCGTGGATCAACAAATTTCCACCCACCCAGTGTTTCCCCGGGTCTCCCAAAAAAAATGGTACCTCACTTGCCTGGTTCTGCCTAGTGCCTGCGACAGGAAACAGCGCAAAAGGCAACGTGGTCACACCTCAATTTCGCAGTGAAATCGTGCCCTTTTTGGGCAAAGAGACTTCCTTTTGTTTTTGAACCCTAGCTCTGTCGGCACCTAGGGAACATTAGCAAACCTATACATTTTTTAAACGTAGACACCCAGGGAAATTCAGGATGGGGTGACTCGACTGCCTACCACCAGGTTCTGTTACCCAGAATCCCTTGCAAAGCTAAGAAATTGACAAAAAAACGCATTTTCCTCATATTTCTGTGGTGGAAAGTTCTGGAATCTGTGTGGATCAACAAATTTCCACCCACCCAGCGTTCCCCCGGGTCTCCTGAAAAAAATGGTACCTCACTTGCCTGGGACTGCCTAGTGCCTGCGACAAGAAACAGCGCAAAACGCAACGTGGTCGCACCTCAATTTCCCAGTGAAATCGTGCCTTTTTTGGACAAAGAGACTACCTTTTGTTTTTGAATCCTAGCTCTGCCGGCACCTAGAGAAACCTAGCAAACCTATACATTTGTGAAAAGTAGACACCCAGGGGAATTCAGGATGGGGTGACTCGACTGCCTACCACCAGGTTCTGTTACCCAGAATCCCTTGCAAAGCTAAGACATTGACAAAAAATGCATTTTCCTCACATTTCTGTGGTGGAAAGTTCTGGAATATGCGTGGATCAACAAATTTCCGCCCACCCAGCGTTCCTTCGGGTCTACCAAAAAAAATGGTATCTCACTTGCCTGCGTCTGCCTAGTGCCTGCGACAGGAAACAGCGCAAAACGCAACATGGTCGCACCTCAATTTCGCAGTGAAATCGTTCCCTTTTTGGGCAAAGAGACTACCTTTTGTTTTTGAACCCTAGCTCTGCCGGCACCTAGAGAAATCTAGCAAACCTATACATTTTTAAAAACTAGACACCCAGGGGAATTCAGGATGGGGTGACTTGACTGCCTACCACCAGGTTCTGTTACCCAGAATCCCTTGCAAAGCTAAGAAATTGACAAACAAACTGCATTTTCCTCACATTTCTGTGGTGGAAAGTTCTGGAATCTGCGTGTATCAACAAATTTCCATCCACCCAGCGTTCCCCCGGGTCTCCCAAAAAAAATGGTATCTCACTTGCCTGGGTCTTCCTAGTGCCTGCGACAGGAAACAGCGCAAAATGCAACGTGGTTGCACCTCAATTTCGCAGTGAAATCGTGCCCTTTTTGGGCAAAGAGACTACCTTTTGTTTTTGAACCCTAGCTCTGCCGGCACCTAGGAAAACCTAGCAAACCTATACATTTTTTAAAACTAGACACCCAGGGGAATTCAGGATGGGGTGACTCG
This sequence comes from Lissotriton helveticus, assembly GCF_964261635.1. Lineage (NCBI taxonomy): Eukaryota > Metazoa > Chordata > Amphibia > Caudata > Salamandridae > Lissotriton > Lissotriton helveticus. The sequence continues at coordinate 1,963,676,750 of NC_136061.1, read as the reverse complement.
ACTGCCTACCACCAGGTTCTGTTACCCAGAATCCCTTGCAAAGCTAAGAAATTGACAAACAAAACGCATTTTCCTCACATTTCTGTGGTGGAAAGTTCTGGAATCTGCGTGTATCAACAAATTTCCACCTACCCAGCGTTTCCCCGGGTCTCCCCAAAAAAATGGTACCTCACTTGCCTGGTTCTGCCTAGTGCCTGCGACAGGAAACAGCGCAAAAGGCAACATGGTCGCACCTCAATTTCGCAGTGAAATCGTGCCCTTTTTGGCCAAAGAGACTACCTTTTGTTTTTGAACCCTAGCTCTGTCGGCACCTAGGGAACCCTAGCAAACCTATACATTTTTTGAAGGTAGACACCCAGGGGAATTCAGGATGGGGTGACTCGACTGCCTACCACCAGGTTCTGTTACCCAGAATCCCTTGCAAAGCTAAGAAATTGACAAGAAAAAAAGCAATTTCCTCATATTTCTGTGGTGGAAAGTTCTGGAATCTGCGTGGATCAACGAATTTCCACCCACCCAGCCTTCCCCCAGGTCTCCCGAATAAAATGGTACCTCACTTGCCTGGGTCTGCCTAGAGCCTGCGATAGGAAGCAGCACAAAACGCAACGTGGTCGCACCTCGATTTCCCAGTGAAATCGTGTCCTTTTTGGACAAAGAGACTACCTTTTGTTTTTGAACCCTAGCTCTGCCGGCACCTAGGGAAACCTAGCAAACCTATACATTTTTGAAAACTAGGCACCCAGGGGAATTCAGGATGGGGTGACTCGACTGCCTACCACCAGGTTCTGTTACCCAGAATCCCTTGCAAATGTAAGAAATTGACAAAAAAAACGCATTTTCCTCACATTTCTGTGGTGGAAAGCTCAGGAATCTGCGTGGATCAACAAATTTCCACCCACCCAGCGTTCCCCCGGGTCTCCTGAAAAAAATGGTACCTCACTTGCCTGGGACTGCCTAGTGCCTGCGACAAGAAACAGCGCAAAACGCAACGTGGTCGCACCTCAATTTCCCAGTGAAATCGTGCCCTTTTTGGACAAAGAGACTACCTTTTGTTTTTGAACCCTAGCTCTGCCGGCACCTAGGGAAACCTAGCAAACCTATACATTTTTGAAAACTAGGCACCCAGGGGAATTCAGGATGGGGTGACTCGACTGCCTACCACCAGGTTCTGTTACCCAGAATCCCTTGCAAAGCTAAGACATTGACAAAAAATGCATTTTCCTCACATTTCTGTGGTGGAAAGTTCTGGAATCTGCGTGGATCAACAAATTTCCATCCACCCAGCGTTCCCCCGGGTCTCCCAAAAAAAATGGTATCTCACTTGCCTGGGTCTTCCTAGTGCCTGCGACAGGAAACAGCGCAAAATGCAACATGGTTGCACTTCAATTTCGCAGTGAAATCGTGCCCTTTTTGGGCAAAGAGACTACCTTTTGTTTTTGAACCCTAGCTCTGCCGGCACCTAGGAAAACCTAGCAAACCTATACATTTTTTAAAACTAGACACCCAGGGGAATTCAGGATGGGGTGACTCGACTGCCTACCACCAGGTTCTGTTACCCAGAATCCCTTGCAAAGCTAAGAAATTGACAAACAAAATGCATTTTCCTCACATTTCTGTGGTGGAAAGTTCTGGAATCTGCGTGTATCAACAAATTTCCACCTACCCAGCGTTTCCCCGGGTCTCCCCAAAAAAATGGTACCTCACTTGCCTGGTTCTGCCTAGTGCCTGCGACAGGAAACAGCGCAAAAGGCAACATGGTCGCACCTCAATTTCGCAGTGAAATCGTGCCCTTTTTGGCCAAAGAGACTACCTTTTGTTTTTGAACCCTAGCTCTGTCGGCACCTAGGGAACCCTAGCAAACCTATACATTTTTTGAAGGTAGACACCCAGGGGAATTCAGGATGGGGTGACTCGACTGCCTACCACCAGGTTCTGTTACCCAGAATCCCTTGCAAAGCTAAGAAATTGACAAGAAAAAAAGCAATTTCCTCATATTTCTGTGGTGGAAAGTTCTGGAATCTGCGTGGATCAACAAATTTCCACCCACCCAGCCTTACCCCAGGTCTCCCGAATAAAGTGGTACCTCACTTGCCTGGGTCTGCCTAGAGCCTGCGATAGGAAGCAGCACAAAACGCAACGTGGTCGCACCTCGATTTCCCAGTGAAATCGTGTCCTTTTTGGACAAAGAGACTACCTTTTGTTTTTGAACCCTAGCTCTGCCGGCACCTAGGGAAACCTAGCAAACCTATACATTTTTGAAAACTAGGCACCCAGGGGAATTCAGGATGGGGTGACTCGACTGCCTACCACCAGGTTCTGTTACCCAGAATCCCTTGCAAATGTAAGAAATTGACAAAAAAAACGCATTTTCCTCACATTTCTGTGGTGGAAAGCTCAGGAATCTGCGTGGATCAACAAATTTCCACCCACCCAGCGTTCCCCCGGGTCTCCTGAAAAAAATAGTACCTCACTTGCCTGGGACTGCCTAGTGCCTGCGACAAGAAACAGCGCAAAACGCAACGTGGTCGCACCTCAATTTCCCAGTGAAATCGTGCCCTTTTTGGACAAAGAGACTACCTTTTGTTTTTGAACCCTAGCTCTGCCGGCACCTAGGGAAACCTAGCAAACCTATAAATTTTTGAAAACTAGGCACCCAGGGGAATTCAGGATGGGGTGACTCGACTGCCTACCACCAGGTTCTGTTACCCAGAATCCCTTGCAAAGCTAAGACATTGACAAAAAATGCATTTTCCTCACATTTCTGTGGTGGAAAGTTCTGGAATCTGCGTGGATCAACAAATTTCCATCCACCCAGCGTTCCCCCGGGTCTCCCAAAAAAAATGGTATCTCACTTGCCTGGGTCTTCCTAGTGCCTGCGACAGGAAACAGCGCAAAATGCAACGTGGTTGCACCTCAATTTCGCAGTGAAATCGTGCCCTTTTTGGGCAAAGAGACTACCTTTTGTTTTTGAACCCTAGCTCTGCCGGCACCTAGGAAAACCTAGCAAACCTATAAATTTTTTAAAACTAGACACCCAGGGGAATTCAGGATGGGGTGACTCGACTGCCTACCACCAGGTTCTGTTACCCAGAATCCCTTGCAAAGCTAAGAAATTGACAAACAAAACGCATTTTCCTCACATTTCTGTGGTGGAAAGTTCTGGAATCTGCGTGTATCAACAAATTTCCACCTACCCAGCGTTTCCCCGGGTCTCCCCAAAAAAATTGTACCTCACTTGCCTGGTTCTGCCTAGTGCCTGCGACAGGAAACAGCGCAAAAGGCAACGTGGTCGCACCTCAATTTCGCAGTGAAATCGTGCCCTTTTTGGCCAAAGAGACTACCTTTTGTTTTTGAACCCTAGCTCTGTCGGCACCTAGGGAACCCTAGCAAACCTATACATTTTTTGAAGGTAGACACCCAGGGGAATTCAGGATGGGGTGACTCGACTGCCTACCACCAGGTTCTGTTACCCAGAATCCCTTGCAAAGCTAAGAAATTGACAAGAAAAAAAGCATTTTCCTCATATTTCTGTGGTGGAAAGTTCTGGAATCTGCGTGGATCAACGAATTTCCACCCACCCAGCCTTCCCCCAGGTCTCCCGAATAAAATGGTACCTCACTTGCCTGGGTCTGCCTAGAGCCTGCGATAGGAAGCAGCACAAAACGCAACGTGGTCGCACCTCGATTTCCCAGTGAAATCGTGTCCTTTTTGGACAAAGAGACTACCTTTTGTTTTTTAACCCTAGCTCTGCCGGCACCTAGGGAAACCTAGCAAACCTATACATTTTTGAAAACTAGGCACCCAGGGGAATTGAGGATGGGGTGACTCGACTGCCTACCACCAGGTTCTGTTACCCAGAATCCCTTGCAAATGTAAGAAATTGACAAAAAAAAACGCATTTTCCTCACATTTCTGTGGTGGAAAGCTCAGGAATCTGCGTGGATCAACAAATTTCCACCCACCCAGCGTTCCCCCGGGTCTCCTGAAAAAAATGGTACCTCACTTGCCTGGGACTGCCTAGTGCCTGCGACAAGAAACAGCGCAAAACGCAACGTGGTCGCACCTCAATTTCGCAGTGAAATCGTGCCCTTTTTGGGCAAAGAGACTACCGTTTGTTTTTGAACCCTAGCTCTGCCGGCACCTAGGGAAACCTAGCAAACCTATACATTTTTAAAAACTAGACACCCAGGGGAATTCAGGATGGGGTGACTAGACTGCCTACCACCAGGTTCTGTTACCCAGAATCCCTTGCAAAGCTAAGAAATTGACAAGAAAAAAAGCATTTTTCTCATATTTCTGTGGTGGAAAGTTCTGGAATCTGCGTGGATCAACGAATTTCCACCCACCCAGCCTTCCCCCAGGTCTCCCGAATAAAATGGTACCTCACTTGCCTGGGTCTGCCTAGTGCCTGCGATAGGAAACAGCACAAAACGCAACGTGGTCGCACCTCAAATTCCCAGTGAAATCGTGTCCTTTTTGGACAAAGAGACTACCTTTTGTTTTTGAACCCTAGCTCTGCCGGCACCTAGGGAAACCTAGCAAACCTATACATTTTTGAAAACTAGGCACCCAGGGGAATTCAGGATGGGGTGACTCGACTGCCTACCACCAGGTTCTGTTACCCAGAATCCCTTGCAAAGCTAAGACATTGACAAAAAAATGCATTTTCCTCACATTTCTGTGGTGGAAAGTTCTGGAATCTGCGTGGATCAACAAATTTCCACCCACCCAGTGTTTCCCCGGGTCTCCCAAAAAAAATGGTACCTCACTTGCCTGGTTCTGCCTAGTGCCTGCGACAGGAAACAGCGCAAAAGGCAACGTGGTCGCACCTCAATTTCGCAGTGAAATCGTGCCCTTTTTGGGCAAAGAGACTTCCTTTTGTTTTTGAACCCTAGCTCTGTCGGCACCTAGGGAACATTAGCAAACCTATACATTTTTTAAACGTAGACACCCAGGGAAATTCAGGATGGGGTGACTCGACTGCCTACCACCAGGTTCTGTTACCCAGAATCCCTTGCAAAGCTAAGAAATTGACAAAAAAACGCATTTTCCTCATATTTCTGTGGTGGAAAGTTCTGGAATCTGTGTGGATCAACAAATTTCCACCCACCCAGCGTTCCCCCGGGTCTCCTGAAAAAAATGGTACCTCACTTGCCTGGGACTGCCTAGTGCCTGCGACAAGAAACAGCGCAAAACGCAACGTGGTCGCACCTCAATTTCCCAGTGAAATCGTGCCTTTTTTGGACAAAGAGACTACCTTTTGTTTTTGAATCCTAGCTCTGCCGGCACCTAAAGAAACCTAGCAAACCTATACATTTGTGAAAAGTAGACACCCAGGGGAATTCAGGATGGGGTGACTCGACTACCTACCACCAGGTTCTGTTACCCAGAATCCCTTGCAAAGCTAAGACATTGACAAAAAATGCATTTTCCTCACATTTCTGTGGTGGAAAGTTCTGGAATATGCGTGGATCAACAAATTTCCGCCCACCCAGCGTTCCTTCGGGTCTACCAAAAAAAAATGGTATCTCACTTGCCTGGGTCTGCCTAGTGCCTGCGACAGGAAACAGCGCAAAACGCAACATGGTCGCACCTCAATTTCGCAGTGAAATCGTTCCCTTTTTGGGCAAAGAGACTACCTTTTGTTTTTGAACCCTAGCTCTGCCGGCACCTAGAGAAATCTAGCAAACCTATACATTTTTAAAAACTAGACACCCAGGGGAATTCAGGATGGGGTGACTTGACTGCCTACCACCAGGTTCTGTTACCCAGAATCCCTTGCAAAGCTAAGAAATTGACAAACAAACTGCATTTTCCTCACATTTCTGTGGTGGAAAGTTCTTGAATCTGCGTGTATCAACACATTTCCACCCACCCAGCGTTTCCCCGGGTCTCCCGAAAAAAATGGTACCTCACTTGCCTGGTTCTGCCTAGTGCCTGCGACAGGAAACAGCGCAAAAGGCAACGTGGTCGCACCTCAATTTCGCAGTGAAATCGTGCCCTTTTTGGGCAAAGAGACTACCTTTTGTTTTTGAACCCTAGCTCTGTCGGCACCTAGGGAACCCTAGCAAACCTATACATTTTTTAAAGGTAGACACCCAGGGAAATTCAGGATGGGGTGACTCGACTGCCTACCACCAGGTTCTGTTGCCCAGAATCCCTTGCAAAGCTAAGACATTGACAAAAAATGCATTTTCCTCACATTTCTGTGGTGGAAAGTTCTGGAATCTGCGTGGATCAACAAATTTCCATCCACCCAGCGTTCCCCCGGGTCTCCCAAAAAAAATGGTATCTCACTTGCCTGGGTCTTCCTAGTGCCTGCGACAGGAAACAGCGCAAAATGCAACGTGGTTGCACCTCAATTTCGCAGTGAAATCGTGCCCTTTTTGGGCAAAGAGACTACCTTTTGTTTTTGAACCCTAGCTCTGCCGGCACCTAGGAAAACCTAGCAAACCTATAAATTTTTTAAAACTAGACACCCAGGGGAATTCAGGATGGGGTGACTCGACTGCCTACCACCAGGTTCTGTTACCCAGAATCCCTTGCAAAGCTAAGAAATTGACAAACAAAACGCATTTTCCTCACATTTCTGTGGTGGAAAGTTCTGGAATCTGCGTGTATCAACAAATTTCCACCTACCCAGCGTTTCCCCGGGTCTCCCCAAAAAAATGGTACCTCACTTGCCTGGTTCTGCCTAGTGCCTGCGACAGGAAACAGCGCAAAAGGCAACGTGGTCGCACCTCAATTTCCCAGTGAAATCGTGCCCTTTTTGGACAAAGAGACTACCTTTTGTTTTTGAATCCTAGCTCTGCCGGCACCTAGGGAAACCTAGCAAACCTATACATTTTTGAAAAGTAGATACCCAGGGGAATTCAGGATGGGGTGACTCGACTGCCTACCACCAGGTTCTGTTACCCAGAATCCCTTGCAAAGCTAAGACATTGACAAAAAAATGCATTTTCCTCACATTTCTGCGGTGGAAAGTTCTGGAATCTGCGTGGATCAACAAATTTCCGTCCACCCAGCGTTCCCCCGGGTCTCCCCAAAAAAATGGTATCTCACTTGCCTGGGTCTTCCTAGTGCCTGCGACAGGAAACAGCACAAAACGCAACGTGGTCGCACCTCAATTTCGCAGTGAAATCGTGCCCTTTTTGGGCAAAGAGACTACCTTTTGTTTTTGAACCCTAGCTCTGCTGGCACCTAGGGAAACCTAGCAAACCTATACATTTTTGAAAACTAGACACCCAGGGGAGCTCAGGATGGGGTGACTCGACTGCCTACCACCAGGTTCTGTTACCCAGAATCCCTTGCAAATGTAAGAAATTGACAAACAAAACGCATTTTCCTCACATTTCTGTGGTGGAAAGTTCTGGAATCTGCGTGGATCAACAAATTTCTACCCACCCAGCCTTCCCCCAGGTCTCCCGAATAAAATGGTACCTCACTTGCCTGGGTCTGCCTAGTGCCTGCGATAGGAAACAGCAAAAAACGCAACGTGGTCGCACCTCAATTTCGCAGTGAAATCGTGTCCTTTTTGGACAAAGAGACTACCTTTTGTTTTTGAACCCTAGCTCTGCCGGCACCTAGGGAAACCTAGCAAACCTATACATTTTTGAAAACTAGGCACCCAGGGGAATTCAGGATGGGGTGATTCGACTGCCTACCACCAGGTTCTGTTACCCAGAATCCCTTGCAAAGCTAAGAAATTGACAAACAAAACGCATTTTCCTCACATTTCTGTGGTGGAAAGTTCTGGAATCTGCGTGTATCAACAAATTTCCACCTACCCAGCGTTTCCCCGGGTCTCCCGAAAAAAATGGTACCTCACTTGCCTGGTTCTGCCTAGTGCCTGCGACAGGAAACAGCTCAAAAGGCAACGTGGTCGCACCTCAATTTCGCAGTGAAATCGTGCCCTTTTTGGGCAAAGAGACTACCTTTTATTTTTGAACCCTAGCTCTCTCGGCACCTAGGGAACCCTAGCAAACCTATACATTTTTTAAAAGTAGACACCCAGGGGAATTCAGGATGGGGTGACTCGACTGCCTACCAACAGGTTCTGTTACCCAGAATCCCTTGCAAAGCTAAGAAATTGACAAAAAAATGCATTTTCCTCATATTTCTGTGGTGGAAAGTTCTGGAATCTGCGTGGATCAACAAATTTCCACCCACCCACCGTTCCCCCAGGTCTCTCGAATAAAATGGTACCTCACTTGCCTGGGTCTGCCTAGTGCCTGCGACAGGAAACAGCACAAAACGCAACGTGGTCGCACCTCAATTTCCCAGTGAAATCGTGTCCTTTTTGGACAAAGAGACTACCTTTTGTTTTTGAACCCTAGCTCTGCTGGCACCTAGGGAAACCTAGCAAACCTATACATTTTTGAAAACTAGACACCCAGGGGAGCTCAGGATGGGGTGACTCGACTGCCTACCACCAGGTTCTGTTACCCAGAATCCCTTGCAAATGTAAGAAATTGACAAACAAAACGCATTTTCCTCACATTTCTGTGGTGGATAGTTCTGGAATCTGCGTGGATCAACAAATTTCTACCCACCCAGCCTTCCCCCAGGTCTCCCGAATAAAATGGTACCTCACTTGCCTGGGTCTACCTAGTGCCTGCGATAGGAAACAGCACAAAACGCAACATGGTCGCACCTCAATTTCCCAGTGAAATCGTGTCCTTTTTGGACAAAGAGACTACCTTTTGTTTTTGAACCCTAGCTCTGCCGGCACCTAGGGAAACCTAGCAAACCTATACATTTTTGAAAACTAGGCACCCAGGGGAATTCAGGATGGGGTGATTCGACTGCCTACCACCAGGTTCTGTTACCCAGAATCCCTTGCAAATGTAAGAAATTGACAAAAAAAACGCATTTTCCTCACATTTTTGTGGTGGAAAGCTCGGGAATCTGCGTGGATCAACAAATTTCCACCCACCCAGCGTTCCCCCGGGTCTCCTGAAAAAAATGGTACCTCACTTGCCTGGGACTGCCTAGTGCCTGCGACAAGAAACAGCGCAAAACGCAACGTGGTCGCACCTCAATTTCCCAGTGAAATCGTGCCCTTTTTGGACAAAGAGACTACCTTTTGTTTTTGAATCCTAGCTCTGCCGGCACCTAGGGAAACCTAGCAAACCTATACATTTTTGAAAAGTAGACACCCAGGGGAATTCAGGATGGGGTGACTCGACTGCCTACCACCAGGTTCTGTTACCCAGAATCCCTTGCAAAGCTAAGACATTGACAAAAAAATGCATTTTCCTCACATTTCTGTGGTGGAAAGTTCTGGAATCTGCGTGGATCAACAAATTTCTGCCCACCCCTGCGTTCCCCCGGGTCTCCCAAAAAAAATGGTATCTCACTTGCCTGGGTCTTCCTAGTGCCTGCAACAGGAAACAGCGCAAAACGCAACGTGGTCGCACCTCAATTTCGCAGTGAAATCGTGCCCTTTTTGGGCAAAGAGACTACCTTTTGTTTTTGAACCCTAGCTCTGCCGGCACCAAGGGAAACCTAGCAAACCTATACATTTTTAAAAACTAGACACCCAGGGGAATTCAGGATGGGGTGACTCGACTGCCTACCACCAGGTTCTGTTACCCAGAATCCCTTGCAAACTAAGAAATTGACAAACAAAACGCATTTTCCTCACATTTCTGTGGTGGAAAGTTCTGGAATCTGCGTGTATCAACAAATTTCCACCTACCCAGCGTTTCCCCGGGTCTCCCGAAAAAAATGGTACCTCACTTGCCTGGTTCTGCCTAGTGCCTGCGACAGGAAACAGCGCAAAAGGCAACGTGGTCGCACCTCAATTTCGCAGTGAAATCGTGCCCTTTTTGGGCAAAGAGACTACCTTTTATTTTTGAACCCTAGCTCTCTCGGCACCTAGGGAACCCTAGCAAACCTATACATTTTTTAAAAGTAGACACCCAGGGGAATTCAGGATGGGGTGACTCGACTGCCTACCACCAGGTTCTGTTACCCAGAATCCCTTGCAAAGCTAAGAAATTGACAAAAAAACGCATTTTCCTCATATTTCTGTGGTGGAAAGTTCTGGAATCTGCGTGGATCAACAAATTTCCACCCACCCACCGTTCCCCCAGGTCTCTCGAATAAAATGGTACCTCACTTGCCTGGGTCTGCCTAGTGCCTGCGACAGGAAACAGCACAAAACGCAACGTGGTCGCACCTCAATTTCCCAGTGAAATCGTGTCCTTTTTGGACAAAGAGACTACCTTTTGATTTTGAACCCTAGCTCTGCCGGCACCTAGGGAAACCTAGCAAACCTATACATTTTTGAAAACTAGACACCCAGGGGAGCTCAGGATGGGGTGACTCGACTGCCTACCACCAGGTTCTGTTACCCAGAATCCCTTGCAAATGTAAGTAATTGACAAACAAAACGCATTTTCCTCACATTTCTGTGGTGGAAAGTTCTGGAATCTGCGTGGATCAACAAATTTCCACCCACCCAGTGTTCCCCTGGGTCTCCTGAAAAGAATGGTACCTCACTTGCCTGGGACTGCCTAGTGCCTGCGACAAGAAACAGCGCAAAACGCAACGTGGTCGCACCTCAATTTCCCAGTGAAATCGTGCCCTTTTTGGACAAAGAGACTACCTTTTGTTTTTGAATCCTAGCTCTGCTGGCACCTAGGGAAACCTAGCAAACCTATACATTTTTGAAAAGTAGACACACAGGGAAATTCAGGCTGGGGTGACTCGACTGCCTACTACCAGGTTCTGTTACCCAGAATCCCTTGCAAAGCTAAGAAATTGACAATAAAACGCATTTTCCTCATATTTCTGTGGTGGAAAGTTCTGGAATCTGCGTGGATCAACAAATTTCCACCCACCCAGCGTTCCCCCGGGTCTCCCGAAAAAAATGGTACCTCACTTGCCTGGGTCTGCCTAGGGCCTGCGACAGGAAACAGCGCAAAACACAACGTGGTCGCACCTCAATTTCCCAGTGAAATCGTGCCCTTTTTGGACAAAGAGACTACCTTTTGTTTTTGAACCCTTGCTCTGCCGGCACCTAGGGAAACTTAGCAAACCTATACATTTTTGAAAACTAGACACCCAGAGGAATTCAGGATGGGGTGACTCGACTGCCTACCACCAGGTTCTGTTACCCAGAATCCCTTGCAAAGCTAAAAAATTGTGAAAAAAATGCATTTTCCTCACGTTTCTGTGGTGGAAAGTTCTGGAATCTGCGTGGATCAACAAATTTCCACCCACCCAGCATTCCCCCGGGTCTCCTGAAAAAAATGGTACCTCACTTGCCTGGGACTGCCTAGTGCCTGCGACAAGAAACAGCGCAAAACGCAACGTGGTCGTGTCACGCTTCCGTGTGAAGGCCTGTCACGCTTCCATGTGCAGGCCTCCTCAGGAGGCCTGAAGCACTTTATGGCCTTATTTGCCAATATAAAACCCACCCCTTTCCCGTGCACCTGCACTCCATTGTGATGTTATGTGGTTCTGTGTTTGGTGACTGTCAGATGTAATGTTATTGGTAAACTAGATTTGTGGTTTTCACTTCGTAATTGATTTCAGGATTTCATTCTGCTTTAGACTTATTCTGCATCATTTTGTTTCTTAGAGGATTAGGGGCTGCAGGGGTGCTGCGGTTGGGAACTCGAGGTCAGAACAGTGTGAGCGCTTTAGGTAAGGCTTTCTGCATTCTGATCTCTTACGTGCGCATCAGTTATTTCAGCTGAGCGCATGTAAGCGTGGGGCGCGGTTGGGTGCGGTCAGGTATTTAAACCACACCCAGCCTTCTGAAGGCCGCTTTGCCTTCTGCTAATGCAAGAGGAAGGTCGTGTGATTCTCTCCCGCCCTCGAGGATGGCTGCTTTCCTGAATAAAGACCAAGAAACTTCAATCTGCATCCACGGCATCATCTAGAGAGAGCAACTGCTCGATACTTTCCTTTTACAAACGGAACCTGCAAGGACAAGAGACAAAAGAGATAAGTGCAATTTCTTTTGGTTTTAAAGGTGCCCTTCGCAAGAAAGGAACCCCGAACAATTTTTGGAACTCTTTTGAAGAGACTTTCAAGAACTAAAGATTTTATGTGGAATACAGTCAGGATTTTAAAGTTAGAATTCTATTTTAAGAGTTTGTATTCTATTTAAAGGAAGGTGTGAAGAAGAAATCCCTGTAATGAGAAAGAGATTATTTCTGTATGTCATGTCTGTTGTGTTTTCTCGCTTTGGTGAAATCTTTTATTTAGATTGCAAGACACAGAGTGAAGACACAGATCGTAACACTGAGTAAGTTACTGGGAGAGTGGTGTGTTATTGAAGGAATCAGACTAAAGGGGGAATTGCTCTTAAGTTTTCGGAAGGGGTTTGATAACAAATGGTTTGTTCTTTCCAGTGACGCTTTCCAAGGGATAACACAAAAGAAGACAACAACACAGAGGACAGAACACTCTCCCAACTCATCTGACAAGAAAGACATACTGGACGAAAGACGGACAACAGCTGAACGCAGGTAGGCGACAGTTAGAACCTAGGGAAGAGAACAGAAGTTAGAATCTTTTTGAATCCACTAAGAGATTTGAGTTAAAAATTAAACTTAGGGTTCTTGTTGTTTCGCAGGTCGTCAGCAAGAACACTACGTCCAGTACCGGCCCTCCTCCCCTTTGTCTAGCCTAAACCTAGTAGTGTTTAATAATTCCTCAAGGTAGAGGTTAGTCTTTAGGGAGGTTGGTCCCTTGCGTCCCTGCGATTTTGCTACTCGTCTCAGGATTTACCCTTCAAGACAAGGTAAGAGACGATGTAGTGTTAGTCCTGACAGAAGGCAAAGCCCAAGTAGATTAAACTCGCCTGGACGCAATGGACCAAGTATCTCTACAAGACATAGCGGCAATGTTAAACGAGTTAAAACAAGAAAATGAAGTATTGCGTAGAGACATGGCTTCTCTCCAGTCTACAGTACAACAACAAAAGCCGATTCTAAAACCAGCTACCTTTCTGGCAGGACCCTCCTCTTCCGAAGCACAGACTCAAATTCAAGTTGTCACACCTGTTCCTACACCTTTAGCTCAACCAGAGAGATTTTATGGAGATCCCAACACATTTTCTATCTTTTTAAATCAGTGTCATTTACATTTTTTGGCCAAAACCACAGCTTTTCCAGATGATTCTTCTAAGGTGGCTTTTATGCTCTCCTATTTAGGAGGAGACGCAGCTCTATGGTCCGTCCCTTTGGTTGAAAGAGATGACCAAGTTTTATACAATTTTAGGGCCTTTGAACGATCTTTAAGAAAGATCTTTGCAAAACATGTTTTTGTTCAATCTGCGGATAGTGAACTCTTGAATTTAAAACAAGGTTCGTCTGATTTGCTTCACTATATTTCCGTTTTTAATCGTTTAGTTTTAGAAGCAGATTGGCCACAGGAAAAGAGGGTGTCTTTGTTCTATCGTGGCTTAAGAGACGAGCTCAAAGACATGGTGACACAAATTTTGGAACCTCCAGGAGAGATTAGTGAATTCATTGACCTTGTAGTTAAATTAAATCATAGGCTCTCAGAAAGAAAAGGAGAAAAAGGAAGATTAGAACACAAGATTTTGTTTCAAAAGGAGAGAGGCTCGACTCCTCGTGAAACGACTCAGAAGTTAGATCAGGTAGAACCCATGCAGATAGGATCCATTCGGGGACCTTTGACAAGAGAGGAAAAAGAAAAGAGACGGAAATTGAACCAATGTTTATATTGCGGTAAGGCTGGACATTTCGTGAAGGAATGTCCTTCAAAACCTAACAAAGGAAAGCCCAAGTCTTCTGAAGTAGCCTTAACTTCAGAGAAGTCGGAAAACTAGAACACTCGATAAAAGAAGAGGTCAGTTTGTCGAGTGTTAGTTCTAGTTTGGCCTCTACTGTCCCACCCAAGGGGTGTCGACATTTCTGTATTTTAGTAGAATTAAAGAGCTTAGTTGGTCCAGTTAGTTCCGTGACAGTAGAAGCAATAATTGATTCAGGGGCTACTGGAAATTTCATTGACACACATTTTGTGAAACACTTAGGGTTTGATTCGATTCTTAAGACCCACCCAGAGACTGTGAGGGCAGTAGATGGTAAGGAGTTGACTTCTGGACTTATCAACAGACAAACTGAGGTTTTACAAATGGACTGTTCTCCTATCCACAGAGAAAATATCCAGTTTGATGTCATTGACGCTCCTCAGTTTAAACTCATTTTGGGAATTCCTTGGTTAGTCCTACACAATCCTAATATCGATTGGCAAACAAGAACTTTAACTTTTAAATCTCACCATTGTCAAAGAAAATGTTTTTTGTTAGACAGGTCTGAAGACTCAATTCAAGGTTTTGACTTTTCTACAGACTCATCTAGTATTCTGCTCCTAGAGGGAGTGCCTGCAGTGTATTCGGACTTACTTGACGTATTTGATAAAAAAAGGGCAAACACTCTCCCTCCCCATAGGGATTTTGATTGTAGAATAGATCTTATGCCGGGGGCAACTCTGCCTTGCAGCAGAATCTATGCCTTGACGGAAAAGGAGAATGAACACTTAAGAGAATACTTAGATGAATACCTTGCTAATGGTTTTATCAGACACTCCAAGTCTCCAGTTTCCTCTTCTCTTTTTTTCATCCCAAAACGAGGAGGGGAATTGAGGACGTGCATAGATTATAGAGCTCTGAATAATGTAACTATAAAGGATAGTTACCCTCTGCCTTTAATTCCAACTCTTTTAGATCAAGTGAAAAAGGCTACCATTTATACTAAATTGGATTTACGCGGAGCTTACCATCTTGTCAGAGTTCGAAAAGGCGATGAATGGAAGACAGCATTCCGAACCAAATTTGGTCTTTTTGAATATCAAGTTATGCCTTTTGGACTCTGTAACGCTCCTGCAGCCTTCCAATTTTTCATAAATTAAGTATTACATGAATTCATGGATATCTGTTGTGTGGTTTATATCGATGGTATCTTGATCTACTCGCAGTCAGAGGAAGAACATGTACAGCAAGTCCGCGCCATTCTTCAGAAACTGCTTTCTAATTCCTTGTACGTAAAATTAGAAAAGAGCCTTTTCCATGTGTCCAAGGTGGATTTTTTGGGTTACATAATTAGTCCCTCAGGAATTGAGATGGACCCTAAGAAAGTGGAAGCTGTAGAATCTTGGCCCAGACCCTCATCTGTAAAACAGATACAAAGCTTTCTAGGGTTTGCGAATTTCTATCGTCGTTTTATCCAGAATTTCTCTCAAACAATAACTCCCATTACCAAATTACTTCGCAAAGGAGTAACATTTGACTGGACAGAATCTGCCGAACAAGCTTTCCAAGAACTAAAGGACAAGTTTACATCAGCTCCCATTTTGAGTCATCCTGATCCCAAACAACCATTCATAGTTGAGGCGGATGCTTCTCAGTTTGCTTTGGGGGGAATTCTGTCACAAAGAGATTTGGAAACAGGGCAAATGCATCCCGTAGCCTATTTCTCCAGAAAGTTGTCCCCCGCAGAACTAAATTACGCAACTGCTGATAAGGAACTATTGGCTATAAAAGCAGTTTTTGAAGAATGGCACCACTACTTGTTAGGGGCGCGGCACCCAATCACTATTTATACAGACCATAGAAATTTGCAAGCCTTACAAAAGGTAAAAGCCTTATCAGCCAGACAACTAAGATGGTCCCTGTTCTTTAATGACTACACCTTTGTAATTACTTACCGTCCTGGAAAGGAAAATCTAAAGGCTGATGCTTTGTCTCGTTTAGGAGAAAGTTGTGTGGATCAAGAGACAGAGGTCCATCCGGTTTTACCTACAGCTTGTTTTCAGGCATGTTTATCTGTCAAGAGCATTACTGAAGAAATAAAAAAAGAACTAAAAGTAAGAGGTCTAAAGGAATGGAAGAAGGAGTACCCCTATCTCTTAGAAAGAGATGAACTTGGTTATGTACACGATCTTGTCATGGTCCCTACTAAACCTCTTCAAGATGCTATTATTCATCTCCTACATGACACCCCTCTTTCAGCTCATCCAGGGGTGGCCAAGACTTATGAACTGATTAAAAGACAATTTTGGTGGCCTGCAATGTTTAAAGATATTCAATGTTATGTAACTACTTGTAGTGTTTGTATCCAAAATAAGGTCTCTCATCAGCCTCCTAGTGGTTTATTAACGCCTCTTCCTATTCCACCTCATCCTTGGCATTCCATATCTTTGGATTTTATTGTCGAGCTTCCTGTAACTCAAGAAGGGTACACCACTATCCTCACTATTGTAGATCAGTTTTCTCGAATGGCTCATTTTATCTCTCTGAAAAAACTTCCTACCTCTATGGAGTTAGCAAAATTGTTGGTAATGCATATCATTAGACTACATGGTATTCCATCAGTAGTAATTTCTGACAGGGGGTCCCAGTTCATATCTCATGTGTGGAAAAATTTGAGTTTTCTTCTTCAAATGGACATTCGATTGTCATCTAGTTACCACCCTCAAACAGATGGTTTAACTGAACGCACTAATCAAACCATAGAACAGTTTCTTCGTTGCATGCTGACAACAATTTCAGGTGATTGGTCGGACCTTTTAGGCACATTAGAATTTGCATACAATAATGCAGAACATTCGTCTACAAACATGTCACGTTTCTTCTGTAACTATGGCTTCCACCCTAAGAATTTTCCAGAGGATTTGAAGGCACATAATGCTGTACCCGCAATTTATGATTATATATCTGGTTTGTCTACTATTCATGAGGAAGCTCGTTACGCCCTGGCCAAAACTAAAGAATGTCAAAAGAAAGCTGCTGATAAACACAGAAGAGAACAACCCCAGTACAATCCTGGAGACAAGGTTTGGTTAAGTACCAAACATTTGGCTATAAGAGGAAATAAAAAATGTAGCCCCAGGTTTATTGGTCCGTTCCCTGTTGAAAAGGTTATAAATCCAGTTTGTGTGAGATTATCCCTTCCTGAGAAGTATCGAATGCATCCGGTATTCCATGTATCCTTAGTCAAACCTTTTGATCCTCAGACCCAGTTGATTCGACCTCCTACTGCCATCTTAATCGATGGACATCCTGAATTTGAAGTCAAAAAGGTTCTGGACTCCAAGAGAATTCGAGGCAAACTTTTCTACTTGGTAGATTGGAAAGGGTACGGTCCAGAAGAACGGTCATAGGAACCTATTGCTCATTTACAAAATGCTCCAAAAGCTTTAAGATCTTTTCATATGCAAAACCCCTCCAAACCTAAACCTATAGCAACAGTATTAGGAGGGATCTTGAGGAGGGAGTACTGTCACGCTTCCGTGTGAAGGCCTGTCACGCTTCCGTGTGCAGGCCTCCTCAGGAGGCCTTAAGCACTTTATGGCCTTATTTGCCAATATAAAACCCACCCCTTTCCCGTGCACCTGCACTCCATTGTGATGTTATGTGGTTCTGTGTTTGGTGACTGTCGGATGTAATGTTATTGGTAAACTAGATTTGTGGTTTTCACTTCGTAATTGATTTCAGGATTTTATTCTGCTTTAGACTTATTCTGCATCATTTTGTTTCTTAGAGGATTAGGTGCTGCAGGGGCGCTGCGGTTGGGAACTCGAGGTCAGAACAGTGTGAGCGCTTTAGGTAAGGCTTTCTGCATTCTGATCTCTTATGTGCGCATCAGTTATTTCAGCTGAGCGCACGTAAGCGTGGGGCGCGGTTGGGTGCGGTCAGGTATTTAAACCGCACCCAGCCTTCTGGAAGCCGCTTTGCCTTCCGCTAACGCAAGAGGAAGGTCGTGTGATTCTCTCCCGCCCTCGAGGATGGCTGCTTTCCTGAATAAAGACCAAGAAACTTCAATCTGCATCCACGGCATCATCTAGAGAGAGCAACTGCTCGATACTTTCCTTTTACAAACGGAACCTGCAAGGACAAGAGACAAAAGAGATAAGTGCAATTTCTTTTGGTTTTAAAGGTGCCCTTCGCAAGAAAGGAACCCCGAACAATTTTTGGAACTCTTTTGAAGAGACTTTCAAGAACTAAAGATTTTATGTGGAATACAGTCAGGATTTTAAAGTTAGAATTCTATTTTAAGAGTTTGTATTCTATTTTAAGGAAGGTGTGAAGAAGAAATCCCTGTAATGAGAAAGAGATTATTTCTGTATGTCATGTCTGTTGTGTTTTCTCGCTTTGGTGAAATCTTTTATTTAGATTGCAAGACACAGAGTGAAGACACAGATCGTAACACTGAGTAAGTTACTGGGAGAGTGGTGTGTTATTGAAGGAATCAGACTAAAGGGGGAATTGCTCTTAAGTTTTCGGAAGGGGTTTGATAACAAATTGTTTGTTCTTTCCAGTGACGCTTTCCAAGGGATAACACAGAAAGAAGACAACAACACAGAGGACAGAACACTCTCCCAACTCATCTGACAAGAAAGACATACTGGACGAAAGACGGACAACAGCTGAACGCAGGTAGGCGACAGTTAGAACCTAGGGAAGAGAACAGAAGTTAGAATCTTTTTGAATCCACTAAGAGATTTGAGTTAAAAATTAAACTTAGGGTTCTTGTTGTTTCGCAGGTCGTCAGCAAGAACACTACGTCCAGTACCGGCCCTCCTCCCCTTTGTCTAGCCTAAACCTAGTAGTGTTTAATAATTCCTCAAGGTAGAGGTTAGTCTTTAGGGAGGTTGGTCCCTTGCGTCCCTGCGATTTTGCTACTCGTCTCAGGATTTACTCTTCAAGACAAGGTAAGAGACGACGTAGTGTTAGTCCTGACAGGTCGCACCTCAATTTCCCAGTGAAATCGTGCCCTTTTTGGACAAAGAGACTACCTTTTGTTTTTTAATCCTTGCTCTGCTGGCACCTAGGGAACCTTAGCAAACCTATACATTTTCGAAAACTAGACACACAGGGGAATTCAGGATGGGGTGACTCGACTGCCTACCACCAGGTTCTGTTACCCAGAATCCCTTGCAAAGCTAAAAAAATTGTGAAAAAAATGCATTTTCATCACGTTTCTGTGGTGGAAAGTTCTGGAATCTGCGTGGATCAACAAATTTCCACCCACCCAGCATTCCTCCAGGTCTCCCAAATAAAATGGTACCTCACTTGCGTGGGTAGGCATAGTGGCTGCAACAGGAAAAGGTCCAAATCGTACGGTGGAGAATTTAAAATAACCTATAGCAAAACAACCTTGATTTTGGGGGGGGCACCTGAGGTTTTGGCCCGGGGCTCGGCGGCCATCTTTGGAAACTACCAAACCCAAACAGTTCTGAAAACTAGACACCCGGGGGAGTCCAGGGAGGTATGCCATGCGTGGGTCCCCCAATGTTTTCCTACCCAGAATTCCTTGCAAACCTTAAAATTAGGTAAAAAAATCACTTTTCCAAACTTTTTTGCATGGGATCTCTGTGCTGGCAAAAATGTCCTACAACCCAGCGTTCCCCTTGTTCTCCCAAGTAAAATGATACGTGGTCCGTTGGTTTGGGAGCGGTGCCCAGGACCGGGGGCCACCAGGAGTCGTCCCAGGCGGAGGGTCCCAGGATGAGGACTTCCGTCTTGTCTGAATTCAGTTTAAGGCGGCTGTTTCTCATCCAGTCGGTGATGTCTTTCATCCCTTCGTGTAGGTTGGGTCTAGCGGTGGTGGGGTCGTTGGTGAGGGAGAGGATTAGCTGGGTGTCGTCGGCGTAGGAGATGATGTTGAGGTTGTGTTGGCGTGCGATGGCTGCGAGGGGGCTCATGTAGACGTTGAAGAGGGTTGGACTGAGTGAAGATCCTTGTGGTACGCCGCAGATGACTTCGGTGGCCTCGGATCTGAACGGAGGGAGGCGGACTCTCTGGGTTTTTCCGGCGAGGAACGAGATGATCCACTCCAGTACTTTCTCTCGGATTCCGATGTTGCTGAGGCGCTTCATTAGGGTGCGGTGGCAGACAGTGTCAAACGCCGCAGAGAGGTCCAGGAGGATGAGGGCCGCTGTTTCCCCGTTGTCGATCAGGGTTCTGATGTCGTCGGTGGCTGCGATTAGGGCGGTCTCGGTGCTGTGGTTGGCCTGGAACCCGGACTGCGAGGGGTCGAGGGATCCGTTTGTCTCGAGGAAGGCGGCAAGCTGTCTGTTGATGGTCTTCTCGATGACTTTGGCCGGAAAAGGAAGGAGAGAGATGGGGCGGTAGTTCTTGAGGTCGGTGGGGTCCGCCGTTGGTTTCTTCAGGAAGGCGGTCAGCTCGGCGTGCTTCCAGCTCTCCGGGAAGGTGGCGGTGTGGAAGGAGGAGTTGATGATGTCTCGGATATGGGGTGCGATGATGGCGTCGGCTTTGTTGAAGACGTGGTGTGGGCATGGGTCGGTTGGTGATCCGGAGTGGATGGAGTTCATCGTGCGGGTGGTGTCATCGGTGCTGATTGGGGTCCAGTTGCAGAGGGTGGTGGTGGCGGGCGTTGGTTCGGTGGTAGGGTGCGTGGTCTGTGCGTCGAAGCTGTAGTGGATGTCGGCGATCTTGCAGTGGAAGAACGAGGCGAGTGAGTTGCAGAGGTCTTGCGAGGGAGTGATGTCGTTGTTTCCGGCGCTGGGGTTGGAGAATGCTTTGACGATGCTGAAGAGTTCCTTGCTGTTGTGGGCGTTGTTGTCCAGTCGTTCTTTGAGTGCCGTCTTCTTGGTGGCACGGATCAGCTGATGGTGTTTGCGGGTGGCGTGCTTGAAGGCGGTCCTGTTGTCTGTGGTCCGGTCGAGCCGCCAGGCTTTCTCGAGGGTGCGGCAGTTCTTCTTGGATTCCTTGAGTTTGTCGGTTAACCAGGGGGTTTTCTTGCTGCCGGGTCTGCTGGGAGGGTTCTTTAGTGGTGCGAGGTCATAGGCGCAGGCGGTCAGCCACTTGGTGAGGTTGCTGGCTGCTTCGTTGGGGTCCGTTGTGCTGGTGGGAGTGTTCTGGTTGAGGGAGGCGGTGAGCTGCTCGGCGGTGATCTTGCTCCAGCTTTGGCGGGGAACCTGTTGCGGGTGGTGGTGGGTCGTAGTTCTTCTGAAGCTGAAGTGGACGCAGCTGTGGTCGGTCCAGTGGAGTCTGGTGGCGTGACTGAAGGAGATGTGCTTGCTGGATGAGAAGACGGGGTCAAGCGTGTGGCCGGCGTAGTGGGTGGGGGTGTTCACCAGTTGCTTGAGTCCGAGGTTGGCGAGGTTGTCCAGCAGGGCGGTGGTGTTTCTGTCGTTGTTGTTCTCCAGGTGGAAGTTGAGGTCTCCTAGGAGGATGTAGTCGGCGGAGGGAAGGGCGTGCGGGCTGATGAAGTCTGCGATGTCTTCGCTGAATTGTGTGCGTGGTCCCGGTGGTCGGTAGATGAGGGTGCCTCGGAGGGTGGTCTTGGAGTCAGTGTGTATCTGGAAGTGCAGGTGTTCGGCGGTGGTGAAGGTTTCGTCGGAGTTAGTCGAGATGCGGATGGTGTTCTTGTGTACGATGGCAATGCCTCCTCCCGTCTGGTTGACACGGTCCTTCCGGGTGATCTTGTATCCGTCCGGGATGGCTATGGCGATGTCGGGCGCCGAGGAGGCGTTCATCCAGGTTTCAGTGAGGAAGGCGACGTCCGGTGCTGTCGCGTCGAGCAGGTCCCAGAGTTCCACGGCGTGCCTGTGGGCGGAGCGGGTGTTGAGCAGGATGCACTTCAGGTGGTTGCTACTGGTGCTCGACTTGGCGGGGGTGGTGCAGGTCCGGTAGCAGGTGAATCGGCAGACTTGGCAGGCGAAGGGTCCGTGGGTGCGTCTCGGGGTTGCTCGGTAGCAGGCAGGGTTCCGGCCGGCATTGAGTGCGTTGAGAGGGGCGGCGTCGTAGGTCTGTCGGGTAGTCTTGCATCGGCGGCGGTGGTCAGGGGTTCTGGCGCTGGGCGCGGACGGGCACAGACGGGCTTGCCTTTGGCGCGCCTTCGGCGCACCAGTGGCGCGCCCGCTGCGTGTCGACGCTGCGCGTACGCGTGCACTCTGCCATAAATGGAGAGTGGGGAGGGGAGGGGCGAGTCGAGGAAGGAGCAGCTGGGAGGCGGGAGCGGGGTGGCGGGAGGGGGGGCAGCGGTGCAGTGATGCTGGAGGGAGCGTGGGTGGGGCTGCGGGGAGCAGCGGAAGGGAGCGGGGTGGGGCAGGGGACAAGCGGCACAATAAGCCAGCAGAAATCAGGAAAAATACAGAACTTCGCAATAAAACAATAAAACAAATAAAATACCACAAATGCACAGGACGGCGGAACGAGAAGCCAAGCGGCAGAGAAAAGGGGCGGCGATACAGGTGCCTAGCATGAGCAGGTACCGAGGGCAGGCAGGGTCCAGAGGCAGGGGCAGAACTCAGCAGCAGCAGGAGGAGGCCGGGCACACTCGGGGCGGGCCACGTGGCGGGAGGAGGGAGCGACCGCGTCTGACCAGGTCAGATCAGCTCGTGAGCTGTAAAGCCATGTCAAGGCACCAACCTCTTTACAGGCCATTCATACAACTTTCGTACGTGTGAAACATACAAAACATTCACACCGCCAGCCGCGGACCCATCACATTTCAACACTCACAGTAGCAGACAGCGCCATTCAAGGGCCCATCACTTTCACACGCCCACACTTCTGACACTGCAACTACACATAATGATGGACTGCGTGGAGTGTCACTCAACTAGCAGTGTGTGTAGTGACCAACAGACAGTAACTACTCACACACCGCCAGCCGAGCGCCAGTCCACCCACACCACCATCCAAGCACCACACCATGCACACCGCCAGCCAAACACCACTCAGCGCACACCGACAGCCAAGTGCCACTCCACACACACCACCAGCCAAGCACCTCTCCACGCACACCGCAAGCCAAGCGCCACTCCACACACACCGCCAGCCAAGCACCACTCCGTGCACAGACAGCCAAGTACCACTCCACTCACACCATCCAGCCAAGCGCCACTCCACACACACCGCCAGCCAAGCACCACTCCACGCACACCACCATCCAAGCACAAGACCATGCACACCGCCAGCCAAACACCACTCAGCGTGCACCGACTGCCAAGTACCACTCCACACACACCACCAGCCAAGCACCACTCCACGCACACTGCAAGCCAAGCGCCACTCCACACACACTGCCAGCCAAGCACCACTCCGTGCACAGACAGCCATGTTCCACTCCACGCACACCATCCAGCCAAGCGCCACTCCATACACACCGCAAGCCAAGCACCACTCCACGCACACCACCATCCAAGCACCAGACCATGCACACCACCAGCCAAGCACCACTCCACGCACACTGCAAGCCAAGCGCCACTCCACACACACTGCCAGCCAAGCACCACTCCGTGCACAGACAGCCATGTTCCACTCCACGCACACCATCCAGCCAAGCGCCACTCCACACACACCGCCAGCCAAACATCACTCCGTGCACAGACAGCCAAGTACCACTCCACGCACACCACCAGCCAAGCGCCACTCCACACACACCGCCAGCCAAGCACCACTCCGTGCACAGACAGCCAAGTACCACTCCACGCACACCATCCAGCCAAGCACCACTTCACACACACCGCCAGCCAAGCACCACTCCGTGCACACCACCAGCCAAGCGCCACTCCACGCACACCACCAGCCAAGGACAAATCCAAACCCAACACCAGGCAAGCGCAAGAGCACGCACACCACCAACCAAAGACCAGACCACGCACACTGCCAGCCAAGCACCAGTCCACAGACACCGCCAGACAAGCACCAGTCCACATACACCGGCAGCCAAGCGCCAAACCATGCACACCGTCAGACAATGGACACTACACGCAAACTAACATCATACTTTTGATTTTTTTTTAAATAAAAGAGAAACAAAAACAAATTGAAAATTGATACAAATCTACTAACTCAACAACTAAATCTAAAAAGATTACACAAATGCCAACTTTAAAACTGAACAATAAGTTATAAAGAATAAAGACCAACCAGTTCACTTTACCACTCATGAATGCTCCCAAAAATTCTTTTGCGTGTGGTACAATCTAAAACAAGCAGGTACACACAGCCCGGGGTTTGAAGGGCAGTCGGAGCAGTACATACGAACCTCCTTCCGCAAACCTCTTCGCCAACAGACTCTACATCTCCGACTGGGAAAGTCTTTTGAGGTTGTAAGAGGAATTTGATCAGCAAAGTGGCGATCTTTCAATCTGGCAACATCTTCCACCACTCCAACTCTAGGAACACTTGCCTGTTCCACTAAAACAAGGCTGCCTATTACAGACTCCTGAAACTTTACAAAAGTCATCTTTGACTGGGGACAAGATTTCTGGAACACAACAAAAGCATTAAAGGTTGCCAAGTGGAAAAGATGGATAGCCAACTTCTAGTACCAAATGTAAGCCTTACGAAGAGCAGCATACGGTTCCAACCTCTGATCTACTCTGTCAACACCACCCATGTGCCTATTGTAGTCGATTATGCACACAGGTTTGCGCGCTTCTGCAACCTGACCCCAAACAGTCACCGGTTCAGTGCTTTCATCATGTATTGTAGTCAACATGTAGACATCTCTCCTGTCTGAAAACTTCACAGCTTGAAGCTCCTCACAACGCAATGCACTGCACTGTCCCCGAGCAAGTTTTCAACAAACAAGTTCTTTTGGAAAACCTTTACGGTTTGAGCGGATTGTGCCACAAGCAACCGTTTCCACTTTGGGGGAGGAGCCAAGCTGGCGACCGAGATGGCTGCATAGACGCTCGGCTCCGTGAGCCTTCTCACCCCGCGCATACATCCTGGCAAATATCCTGAGCCGTAACGGCATATTTAAGTAGGCGAAGGACAACTTTCACTGACCGTTTGCTCCTGAGGCTTTTACGTGTGGCAGACCCGTGGAAATCTCCCCGACTGTTTTGCGGCCTTCACGGAGCTGGGACCGGGGTGTCGAGTGAGGAGAGTAGCCGGCCGCGACTGCGACAACAGCGGCCTCTGGTGAGGGTGGGGAGTCGGCCGGAGGGCACCGAAGTTCTGATGGGCCGATGGTGACGGTGCCGACCCAGTCCATCTAGCGGAGTGCCTTGTGGGATGTGCGGTAAAGCAGGGTCGAGGGGAGTGCACGATACTTGGCCCCCTTTCCAGTGTTGTGTCGGGCATGACTATTGACTTCTCCCGGACTCGGCGGGCGGCTCCCAGGGAGCGGCAGAGATTTTGTTTAGCCTTTTGGTGACCCTCCGCTGAGAAGCCTGCCTTGACCTTCGGGGTCCTCATGGTGAATCCTGTTGCGCCCTGGTGTGGGGCCCGGACCCGAGGTGAGGTGGAGAAGGACGAGGCTGGATCAGCTAAGATGGCGGATGGCACCCTCTTATGCAGACCACATCCAGGCAGAGAAGCTGCCGTGCGGGAGAGTCCTGGGGTCTGGCGACACGAGATGGAACCCACGTCCCGAGATGTACTAGATGCGCTAACAACCCTGCATATGACCCTGATCCGGGACGCCAGGGATCTGGGAAGAAGGATGGCCGCCATTGTTGTCCCACCATTCCACACGGACATAGTTCGATCTCAAGGAAGCGCCGATGTGCCCGCCTCTGCGTCAGTGATGAGTGCTCCGGCTACGCCTATTTTCGTGGAGACGCTGGAAGACCCGATTCGTGAGATCGCTTTGGACAGATCTGTTGTACATGTGAGTGACTCGTCGGGGCACATATCTATTCGGCGGCTGGGGAAACAACGTCGATCTATGGTTTGGGCTGCCCCGGCGGCGTTTCAGCGCTTACCGGATGGTGTGACTCTCTTTCCCTGGCTGGTGAGACTGTGTTCGGACTGGAGGATGTTTTCGGGGTCGATACTGACACAGTTGGATTTCCGCCATACATATTCGGCTGGGTTTTGGTGGCTGAAGTCCCATGGAGTAACAACACTGCCCGGACCGCCCAGATCTCTTGGACCTTCTACGCTGCTCTGTATGCCGATTGAAAAGTGGATGTATGTTGGTACTACTGATAGAAAAGGCCAGGGGTGAGACCGTCTAGGACATAGTGGACCTTATTGTTGGCTGACGGTGATTTGGGGGACACTCAGCGGGGATGTTATTGATTGTGCTATCGGTGATTAATGTTTTCCATGGCTATTCTGATCTTGCTTTTAGGATGTTTACTGTGCGCGGTGGTGGGGGGGGGGGGGGCAGGTGGTCAGATCGATGGCTCTTCCCCACATTTTTCTCTTTTTCTTCTTTTTCTCTTTTTCTATATTTCGGGTCTCTTATTTAGGGCGACAGGCACGCTGCTGGGGGGGGATAGGCCGTAGCCTTCTGCAGGGATGCAGGGTGGGGGGTAGGGGAATGGGGTTTGTTAATTTGTCCTTTCTTTGTTTCTATGGCCCTTTGTCTTTCTTCCTTTTTGGTGTCGTCGTTTTTCATGTTTCCTACAGTATGTTTCGTTTTGAGGGGTGGGGTGCAGCATTGTTACGAAACGTGTTTGTTTTTACATTTATCCTGACTTGTATGCCTTACCCCCAATACTTCAAACGTATTTGCACTATTTGCGGATTTCCTGCTTTATGCTTGCTATTGTAGGACCTTGTATGACCGTGTGGCATTGATTCTGAGTTTTTCTTTATTGTAAAATTAACCTTCTTGAATCCTGAATTTTGTATTGTACGCTTGAAGACAAGTTATATACTGGACACTTATTAGATCCCGATTTTCGGGCTGCTGTATTCTTCTATATTGATTTGCTGTACTTACGACCTGTCTAGCGGCCGGCCAGGGTGGTTGTAGGCCCATGCGTGTATTTCCTTGAAGTACCAATAAAGGTTCTCCAAAAAAAAAAACTGTTTCCAATTTGGCCAATTCCCTGAACAACCGCACACCAGTGTAGAAGTTATTGACATACAAATGATGGCCTTTGTTAAAAAATCCACAACCAAGTTCCCACACAATTTTCTCAGTCACTCCAAAAGTCGACGGACAACCAGGGGGGTTAATCCTGGATTCCTTACCAGTGTACACCCTGAAATTAGAGACATATCCAGTCTCACTGTCACACAGCATATACAGTTTGATTCTATAGCGTGCCCTCTTACTAGGAATGTATTGCCGAAATACCAAGCGGCCCTTAAACAACAGCAAAGACTCATCCACTGCAATTTCTTTCCCAGGATAAAAGATCTCAGGAAATCGATCAACAAAATGATCAATGACAGGCCGAATCTTGAAAAGACGGTCACAATTAGGGTGATCTCGTGGCAAAGCAAGACTATTGTCAACAAAATGCATCATCCGAAGCAGAAGCAAATACCTATCACGACTCATGACTGCCGGAAATATAGCTGTTGCCATCAAGGGACTAGTAGACCAATATGAAGCCATTGATGGTTTCCTAAGCAAGCCCATCAAAAAAGTTAAACCGAAAAACTTTTTCATCTCCTCCAAATTTGTGGGAGTCCACCGGGTAGCTCTAGCGTGGGGCTTAAGGCTGGCACTGTTCACCCTCAAAAAAATGTCAGCATACAAATTAGTCTGCTCTACAATCTCTGCCAAAAACACATCATCCATAAACAACTTGAAAAAATCAATAGGCAAAATGTTTTCAGTGTTCACCCTACACCCTGGAACACCAGTAAATTCAGGCAATGCCGGCTGCACCATGCCTGGTGCAACCCAGAGGTCAGAACTTTCAATGTCAAGTCTTGCAGCCGCAGGCTGCCGCCCAGCTGCCTCTTGTCTCACTATACCATCTGGAAGTCTAGCAGCCCCAGGCTGCAGCCCAGATGTCTCTTGCCACACTATTGGCACAGCAATGTCCTCCGCAACCACAGGCACTTCATCCACACCAAAAGTAGCTTCATCAGCACTCAGAGTGTCTTCATCATCAGATGAAGCCATGTGTAGAGAAAACTCACTACCTGAATCTTCACCTCCCACCTCTGGCTCAGATTCAGAGTCAGTCTCTGGACCATGGTCAGAGGAAGAATCAAAAAGCATTCCAACAACTTGCTGAGCAGTAATCCGGCGGCTAGCCATTATCCTTACAAATAAAGGAGTCTGCACAAACAACTCAACAACCCCAACACTGTGCAAAGTAAGATAAAAAATGTAAGCCTTTATCACAAATATCTATATTTAGAAAAAATATACAATTCACTTACAAGAGACAACTACACTCACCAGCACCTACTCTGCAAAGACACAGCAAATAGGCAACGATATCCCACTAGAAAGAAGAAAAAAAAACTTACATCTACAGAAGGACACATCAAAAACAAATGCAAAACATGTTTTACAATCACAAAAAACAGAAACCAAACATACTCGTATTTCTACACACTTTGCAAAATAAACAATGACATTACAATTGAACAAAACAAACAAACACATGCAACTACAGAAACAGCAGAACAACAGAACCACCAGTAACGGAACCGCACACTGCAACAATCTAAAGAAAAGAGAAAAAAAAACAATACACATTAGAAGAAACAAAAACAACACACATTACAACAGGCTATGTCACAGGGTATGTCACAAATGGGGTGTCTGTCCCCAAGGGGGGCAGAATATAAATCATTATAAACGTGGGCCCCCTGGAAGCAACCCTACAGAGGGCAGAGCGGCCAAATAAAGATACGGCAGAACATACTTTTGAAAACAAATGGGCCCAAGGAAGCAACTCTTGGCCAAGGGGTCGCTCCCTATAAAAAAAAAAACTGGAGTCTAGTGGGCTTTTCTATCCCCCCCTGGGTCCAGAAACGGTAAAAAAAACAGCCGATCTGCCCCCAGGAGGGGGGGGGGGGGCAGAACAGTCTACAATATTTATAATGCCCCCTGGAAGCGACCCTTGCCCAAGGGGTCGCTTCCTTTATAAATATAATAAAATCCCTGGTGTCTAGCGGGCTTCTCTGCCCACCCTGGGTCCAGATGCGGCCCAAAAAACGGCTGATCTGCCCCCAGGGGGGCAGAAAAGTCTAAAAACAATTATGGGCTACTAGGAAGCGACCCTTCCCCAAGGGGTCGCTTCCTTTATAAATATAATTAAATTCCTGATGTCTAGTGGGCTTTTCTGCCCCCCCTGGGTCCAGATGCGGCCGAAAAAACGGCCGATCTGCCCCCAGGGGTCGCTTCCTTTATAAATTAAAAGCATTCCCTGGTGTCTAGTGGGCTTTTCTGCCCCCCCTGGGTGCAGATCAGCCAAAAAAACGGCCGATCTGCCCCAGGGGGGCAGAAAAGTCTGAAAAATAATTGGGCCCAAAAAGGAAGCGACCCTTGGGCAAGGGTCGCTTCCTACACAATATTGCGGCAAAACAAACAATCCCTGGTGTCTAGTGGGGCATTCCTGGTGCACGATCGTGGCGCTGTGCGCGATCGTGCACCAGGAATGCCCTGCATTGGGACATCAGGGGAGAGGAAACACAGTTTCCTCCCCCCCCCCGATGCCTCAAGGCACCGAAAAACGCCCCCCCCGCCCCAACGGAGCACAAACACTCACCTAGCTGCTGGACGTGCTGGAAACAAATGGCTTCCAGCGCGTCCAGCTCTTCCTGATGACGTCGGCGTGCGCTGTGCTCGCTGACGTCACCAGGAAGCCTGGGGGGGCCAGGGGGTGGCAGCGGAAAGTCTTCCGCTGCCACCCCTGCTAAAACTACCAGGATCGATGCCCCAGGGGGGGAGCGCCAGCGCTCCCCCCCAGGGCTGTACTGATGACGGAACGGTTCCGTCATCAGCACAGCCCAACCGATGCTGATGACGGAACCGTTCCGTCATCAGCATCGAAGGGGTTAAAGGAGTGTTAAGCAGCTTGTTTTACCACATTTAATTGACAGTGTAGATTAGATGAAAAATAATCACACAGTGTTTTATGAAAATGTCTATTTATTAAGACAATCACTAACACATTGGTATATCTCCTACCCAGAGATATCAACAATACACACAAGACTACTTCAAAATAATCAGGTAAGTAGCACAAATATATACTGCTCTCCAGGGGAGAGACCAAACCATATACTAAGAAAGTGGAATGAGAACTACAAAGGAGAACGGGACTTGGACCAGAAGACCCAGAGGAGCCGGGGACTCAAGGTACCGCCCATGGGCAGTCCCCAAGAACACCACGTAGGATGTGTGCAGAGTGGAAACACAGCTGCATGCCCAATGTAAGTCAATGGAAGAAGGATCCTTCCCAGTGGACCCTGAAGAAACTCTTTGGGAGACAGGAGGTTGGAGAGCTACCCCACCCATGGACGCCCCAGGAACCAGGCTACCTACACCAGGGAACCTGGGTGCATAGAGGTGAAGTGACGTTGGAACCTGTTGTAAATGACAATGGAAAAATTCAAAGAAGATGCCTCTGGAGAACCCTGTGAAGGAGTCGAGTGGAATCCAAGAGTAGATTCTTGAAGAGGAGAACCTTCAAGCAGAGGGGACATAGTCTATGCCACTGGGAAGGGACCAGGAGGCAGAGAAGCACAAGGCCCATCAATATCTGGAGGTTCAGGAGTGAAGACAGTGACCTTGTCGCTGCAGCTCTGAGGACCAGGCAATGCTGAGGAAGACATGGAGCTGTGCATAAGCTGTCCCTCATCGGATGTCGGCGTCCAGGTGGTTGGTGTCCGGCAAAAGCACCAACAAGCCTTGGTACCCGCAACTGGTGTGAAAGCAAAAAGATGCAAACGTTGGGACCAGCAATCTCCTATATTGGTTCACTGTAGCGTACCGGAGCAGCATTCAGGTTTGCAGGTACGTGACAGTGAAACAATATAGGATATTGTAAACCTTGATTGCACTATTTGAGCCAAGCAAGTGAAGCCCCTTGCTGACTGCGCTGAAATCCCGGCATTTAACCACGGAAGTAAAATGTTGGTGAATAGAAAGATTTGTGAATCCTGACTGCACTATTTTGAGCCAAGCAAGCGAACCCTCTTGCTGACTGCGCTGAAATTCCTGGATTTAACTACGGAAGGAAAACACTGGTGAATAACAAGATTAAGAACTGTTTTGCCGCAAGCGATACCTTCGCTTTTTTGTGTTCCATCTATTGGGGTACAAAACGTCCTCTACATATTACACACATTGAGAACGTGTCTTTGTGACCAGACTAAGATTGATATATGTCAGGTCCAAAATTCGTGAGGACATCCAGTGGAGCCACATGATTTTGTCAAAACTCAGGGGTCAACTATTACAATACTTAACAGTCCTAAAGATGGTCTCGTCTGTGAAAAAGTAGAGACCGAAAAGTCGACCTACGCTTTTTCTTCTGAAATTTGTTTTAATTCTTATTAAGAAGAAAGGTGTTGACAATTGTTACAGTGAAGGCCTCAAATTTATACTGCTACCTTCTTGTCACATTGTTTGTATTTTTTTTTAAAGTACCCTAACTTAACCAATTAAGATAAAAAGTGAATATTTTTCTATATACACCCGTCTTTGATCCATTTTTTCCTGTATGTTTTTGCACTTATGATTTATATCATGAATGACAATTAATGTTTCTATTTGTGATTCTTACACACTATTGCACTGAGGTATCAAATTGCTGAAATTAATTACCAATCAAGGAAATCATACATCTGGCCTTGCAATTTAATTATACAAATAATTTAAACTAAACACTTGAATAAATCCCTTGAAGGCATCTTTACCTTACCATTTCACTTTGCCCAAGCCCTCAAAGGTAGTTTGGGTTGCCCATTTAGTTTTGTACTGCTCATGCAGGGGCACTCTCATACTTGTAACCAAGTACCCTGCCCTCAGGACTGAAGGGCCTACCATAGGGGTGACTTATAGGTTTTAAGTGCAGTGACTTCAGATATAGAGAAACTATTATCTGTTGTGAGAGGTGCAATCACCATCTCACACATGCTGCAGTGGCAGGCCTGTAGTTAGAATTTAAGTGGACTCCCATGTGTGGAACAATACATGCTGCAGTCCATGAGAGAATCCTGGTGTTTCTATGCCCTGGGTACCTTATACCATATACTAGGGACATACAAGGGTACACCAGTAGCCAATTGTGGATGTACCAGAGTACTTACCAGAGCCAATTTAGGGGAGAGAGCACAGTTGCTGGGATCCTGATTAGCAGTATCCCAGCAGACTGCAGTCAAAACACACAAACACCAGGAAAAAAGTGGGGCAACCATGAAAGCAGATCCTACTTTCCCACAGTGGTTTTGTGGGCTAGGCATCACATTTAAATGTTATCCATGTCTTATTAAGAGCCTAGTGTAACTCAATGGGAATTAGAGTAATGTGATCGAATTTCAGCGATAAAGACATACATCTAGTTTGTCATATAGGACAGTTTTTACTGGCAAGAGGAAGGCTTGTGAGACACCCACCAGGAAGGCATAGCCAAATTCCGGTCATGACAGTATTTTTAGCAGAAAAAAGACAAGTATAGCTTAATCTTTTCAGGACCTAGAGGTAATAGTTTGCCACTTTAAGGGTTTTGTTTCTGGGGAGGAGTCAAATGTGTTGACGAGCTATGAAACAGAAGTGGGGAAGTCAGCAATGTCTATGAGTCTTTGGGCTTTTGCATCACATTGTCCACTAATAAAATCCTGGCTGCCTTGCTGATCTATTGTGCCCTAGGCATGCAAGGGGGGGTTCTGTCTTCCCTGGACGAGTTCCTTAAGAAGTATATGTTGAAATGCTTGAATTTCACAACTCTAGGGGCCCATAATATACATGTGGACGTATCTTCTGACCCACATGGTCAACTTCTTTTGGAGCATACCTCTTCTTGGGATAAGTCTCAGTTTGTAACTCAGCTCACTCACATCGCGGGTCACACCTTAGACACCATTTTTTCTATAACTCAAGTTTTGGTAATTGACATTAGTCCCTAGACTTGGTCCGACCATGCTCTCATTCACTTCCATTAGTCACTGGACCTCGGCCCTCACAGATGCGAGTTTCGCTGCTCTCTACCGCATCATAATTGGGCCATTTTTTCATCTATGGAGTTTAGTCTTGACTTGAGCAAGCACTCTCGCCCTATGACGGAAGACATGGAGGTCGATGTCAGTCGGTCGAACAGGTGAATAACCACATTGTACAGATTAAACACAGAGATATTAATTCCTCAGGAAAAAGACGGTCAACCCCTTGGGTTAGTGAGCAGCTTAAAGTGCTTTGTAAGCACTGTAAGAAAATGGAAACTGATTGTAGGAGTCATTACCTTTATAATGAAAAAGCGCTCTACAAGAAGGCTCTAAATCTCTACCATTGTGCAAGTAAGAAAGCTCAGTCTGACTTTTTTACAGATCAGATTGACATGTCTCAAAACAAGTCTGGTGAGATATTTAAAATCGTCAAAAGGTTTATCCATCCGAACCCTTGCTTCAGACTTTAAAACCTTCTCTTAATTTATGTACCCAATTGTCCAACTTCTTTGACACTAAAATCCAAACCATTGTGGATGCCTTACATCTCACGGACGCCACCCTAATGAGGATCAGTGACCACACTGCAGGTAGAAAAAGTGCCCTTTCATGGCCATTAGCTACAGGAATTTGCCTTGATTTCACTTGAGAAGTCCGCTCAGGCCTTTAGTGCCTGCAAATCAGGGTCGCCAGATGACCCCTGTTCTCTTCATATTCTTGCCGCCAATTGTACGGCGATCAACCCTGTTAAAACCAGCTTCTAAATCAGTCAATATGTTTGGCCACATTGCCCAGTGGTTGGAAGCAGGCCAAGATGATTCCTCTTTTAAACAGAACCTCTGCAGACAAGACCAATCTTGCCAATTTCCATCCCATTTCTCTGCTGCCATCCTTTACCAAGATTTTAGAGAAGCTCATAAACAAGTAGCTCTGCTTTTTGAGAACAAAATGTGCTTCTTCACCCTACCCAGTCAGGTTTCCGCCTGGGTTTCAGCACCAAGACCACACTGTTAGAGGTCTCAGATAAAATTAGGCTAGTGGCACATCAAGGGTAGCAGGTGGCACTGATCCCCCTTGATCTATCCGTGGCTTTTGACCCGGTATCACTTTTAATGCTCCTGCAGCACCTCAAAGCCATAGGTGTCTGCGGGTCCGCTTTGCCATGGCTCCGTTCCTTTATGACAGGCAGGTCCCAGTCAGTCTGGATGGTCCCATTTGCCTCTGATCCTAAACCATTGGGTCCCTCAAGGGTCTGAACTAAGTCCCACCTTGTTTTCAATGTGGATGTGACCCCTTTGACACCCATAGCTGAATCCTTTGGAGCACAGACAATATCTTATGCAGATGATACACAACTGCTCCTCACCCTTGACAGAAATTCACCTAATGCACTGCGTAACTTCCAGACCTGCTTGACGTCTGTGTTCAGTGAAAGTGCGATAGTGACCTCCAATGCAATACTAACAAGACAGAAATTCTGCCCTTTGGGGTCCCCTCACCTAGCTGTGACAATGACCATTGGCCCAAGGATGTCCCCAGTACCTCCTCCTACCATGGTAGTGCGTAATCTTGGAGTAACATTCAATACTACGGCTTCATTCACCCACCCAGGTAGGGGGTAGTAGGCACCTGCTTTACCCTGCTAAAAGCATTAAAGTTCCTCTAAATTTTCCTCCTCCCACAGCAGAAAACAGTGATCTATGCCTTGATCACCTCAAGGTTAATTGTATTAACTCTCTCTACTGGGGCCTACCTGTCTATCTCCTGAAGAGATTACAGCTGGTGCAGAATACTGCTGCCAGGCTTCTACTACGCCTTCCCAAGCAAGCCGACATTCAACCAGGTGTTAAGGCCCTGCACTGGTTACCTTTAAAAGAAAGTGTGAGGTTCAAATGTTTAATTCTGGCACACAGAGCTTTTTGTACCACAACAGATTCACACCTTTCCAACCAGCTCAGTCTCTTCAGTCATCCAACTCCTTGCTGGTAGTAATTTCTCATTTCATTTGAAAAACGTGGAGCAGTAACTCCTTCTCTTATCTGGCTGCCAGGAAGTGAAATGCCTTCCCAGTTCAGCTCCTTGCTTCAAGGGACATTTTGGCCTTTAGGAGACTTCTTAAGTCCTGGCTTTTTGGTTCTGCCTTTTAGTACTTCTGTTATTTAGGGATCATACTTGCTACTTTGCACCGGGACACTCTATTGAGCAGCTGCTGCTCTTTACTAATCTTTAAATAATAATAATAATAATAATGTGTAATTGCTTCAGCAGGTTAGGGTTCAAAGACTTTTTGTCCTTTGAGAAGAACAGGATGAATATTTTTTGTGAATTTAGAATAAAGAAGTTCTTTAAATGTTGTAAATGTTTACAAATACAGAATGAGCATGTCCTGTGGTGAAGACATGTTAAGGTAGATGAGGGTGTTGTCTCGGTATTGTTGGATGGAAACATCTCTTTCCACCAGTTACATAACTTGGTGACCATGGAATCCAATGCAAAAACGTAAACCGAGACCCCACTGAAACAGTTAGCTGTCCCATATGTGAGAAGTTGGCCTGATATGTACTGTCCACTATTCTAGTGGGCACCCTGTATCAGTCCAAACAACCCTTATGGTGATGGTTGTAAAGTCAACCTTATAGACCAGCTATCCTAGTGGTAGCATGGACAAAGCAGTCTTAGGCTAAACTCAAGAGGGCATGTGAAGACAGCTATTTTGCCATATGCAAGCCCTTTAATACCAAGTGAAAGGACACCACACAGGTTATATATATAAAATATATATGTATTTATTACTAAATTAATCCTCTGAACTCTTTATGAGGTCAGAGGCACAAGCACATAACAAGATACTCAATTATCATACAATAAGTTGCACAAAATACAGTAATGCCCTGAGGGCACTTCAAACCATATACTAAAATAATGGTATAAGAAACACTTTACGAACAAAGGATAGGCCTAGGGCCTAGAGAATCACTGGGGCTACGCTGTACTACCAAAGGATAGGGAGCAGGAGGCCCACGGGATGCGTGTGCAGTGTCTTTACACACATGCGAGTTACCATAAAGTTAGAATGGGAACGAAAGAATTGGAAACTTGTTCTTTTAGGGCACTTCCTGATGGACTAGGAGAAAGCTACTTAAAACTTAGACACTAGGATAGTCAATACCCACAGGAGCACCGACGTTCTCGCGTTCCCTCACCCACAGGAAGCGGGTGCATAGGTGTCGAAGTGTGTCGGGTTTCGTCGCTGATTCCTATGGAGCCTTGGAGAAAGATGCTGCAGGCGACCAGGAGAGAAGTGTCCGGGTGGATCCAAGGTCGGATTGAGGATGAAGAGTACCTGAAAGCAGAGGGGACAGAGTCTGGGTCACTAGCCAGTGACCAGGAAGGAACCAGGAAGGAACCAGGCGATGTCGGGACGCGATCAGTTGATGTCATGAAGCTTGACTCTGCAGCCACGTGGACCAGGAGGCGTTGACAATGACCAGGAGCTGGATACGGACTGTCCCACAAAGGATCTCGCTGTTGGCGGTGACGGCTTCCGTATTGGAGTCAACAGGCCTTGGCAAATGCAACCCATGCAGGAATCGAATATTAATTTCGGGATAGACCAGCAAGGTCTATGGGGCTTCTCCTTTGCAGGGAATCAGGGGTCCACCTGGAGCAACCAGGCAGATGGTGTAGATTCAAAGGTTCGTCGTCACAGAGGCCACTAGCCAACAGGCAAGTGACCGGACAGACGCGTCAAGCAGGAAAATGCAGAAGGGCCCCACGCAGAACTCGTGGAGTGTGGAGGGCTGATCTTCGGTGCAGTTGGTGCTCGGGGCTGAGGTTTCTCAATTCCCAATGCACAACTTCCAGGGTGTCTCAGAAGTTGCACGGAAAGCAATTCGCTGGCTTTCCAAGATGGCCGGTCCCACGTCTCTCGTCGCCTCCACGGGTCTCAGCTCTGCTGTGACTGTGGATCGGGCTGTTGGAAGTCTGGAAGTCTGGGTCTTGTCAGGCTCTGTGCTCGGGCTCCGGCGGGAGCGTCAACAAAGCAAACCATTGATCGCTTGATGGTGCCTGCTTACACAGGGTGATCACTCCTTGACCACAAGGGAGATTCTTCAGTCTTCTATCTTCAGGTAGAACGTCGAAGGTCCAGAGTTTCATTTCAAGTTTCAGTCAGGATAAATCTAAAGTCTTGGGACTCAGCTTCAACCTATATACCAAATTTAGGGTCTGGATTACCTGCTAGGCCCCTCCTATGGGTGGGACCAGGGAAGGGGGTGGTTACACCCCTTTCCCTTTGTCCAGTTTCGTGCCAGAGCTGGGGCTGGAGTGCCCCAGCACCGGTTTGAACCGGACTATGCATGGGACACCTTGTGTGCCCCAGGCAGTGTCTCATTTCATTCAGCCCTCCCTGCCCCGATACACTATGGCCTGTCTGGGGTGGTGCTAGCACCTCCCAAGACAGGAAACCTATTGTCCAAGCCTCCCTCGCTGGAAGGACTCCCAGCAGCAGGAGGTTAGACTTCTGTCTGTGGCAGCAGCATCCATTTTGTGATGCTGAGGCTCTGGTTAACTTTAACCGGGATTAGTAGGAACAACATGTCTTCTCCCTCTAGAAGGGTGGAATGCTACCCCCCGTCGCCAGAATTGGCGAGGGGGCAGTATTCCAAAGCATATGACACCTTACACGACATGTTTTGATAAAGCCAAACCAAAGTTAGCATTCAACCGCGAGGATTATAATGCACTTAAGAGTATATGGAATCGCTATATCATAGAACAGCCATAAGGACATGGTTCCGAAAGCTGCCGAAAGGCTCAGCTCATGCTAGAGCACCATCTCACATAAAACCAAGCACTCTGCCTTCAGGATTGTTAAGGCCTGCCATAGGAGTGACTTATAGGTGTATATGTGTCCATATATAATGGTAGGTATAGGAATACTATACCTAAGCAAGGGGTGATTACACGACCTTGCCCCAGCTGAGTGATCAGCCAGTTGTGTCAGTTTGGATGGCCAGCCAGGGGTGGCAAAAGATATGCTGCAGCCCCTGGTAGGCCTTGGGTGCACCTATGCCCTGGGTACCTATGGTACACTGTACAGGGACTCACAAGAGTGACCCAATTCCCAATTGGTGATGTGCCTAAAGTACATGGTGTGAATTTAGAGAGAGAACAGCAGGGCTGCGGGTCTGATTAGCAGGCCCACAGCCGCATTACGTCGAAAACCAGGGAAGCAAAAAGCAAAAAGTGGGGTGACCATAGGAAAGCAGACCCTACTCTCCTACATAACCCCCCCCCCAATCGCAGGGACATTAGACTGACCTTGACCAGTTGTGTCTTCATGTTCTAAGTGGAAGTACCTGGAGAGACCATCTGCATTGCCATGGTCAGTCCCTGGTCTGTGCTCCACTGTAAAGTCCATCCCCTGTAGGATAATGGACCACCTGAGCAGTTTGGGATTCTCACCCTTCATCTGATTTAGCCACAAGAGGGGCTTATGGTCTGTCTGAATTTTGAAGTGAGTGCCAGACAAGTATGGCCTCAACTTCTTCAGGGCCCAAACCACAGCAAAGGCCTCCCTCTCAATGGCTGACCAATGTTTCTCTCTAGGGGTCCGCCTTCTGCTAATAAAAGCAATGGGCTGGTCTTGACCATCTACATTAAGTTGTGAAAGCACAGCTCCCACCCCCAACACAGAAGCATCTGTTTGACAATGAACTCTTTGGAGTAGTCAAGACTCTTCAAAATAGGTGCAGAGCACATGGCCTTCTTCAGGTCATCAAATGCCTTTTGACAGCTTACTGTCCACTGAACCTTTTTTGGCATCTTCTTTGAAGTCAAGTCATTAAGTGGTGTCACAATGGACCCATAATTCTTATCAAACTTGCTGTAGTAACCAGACAGTCCCAAGAAAGCTCTGACCTGTGTCTGGGTGGTTGGAGGAGCCCAGTCCTTGATGGTCTGGATCTTACTCTCCAATCGTTGAAACTGACCCCCACCTACAAGGTGGCCCAGGTACACAACCTTACTCTGCCCTATCTGGCACGTTGTGGCCCTGATAGTTAGGCCTGCCTACTGCAGGGCTCTAAAACCTTCTTCAGGTGGATCAGGTGATCCTCCCAGGTGGAGCTGAAGACAGCAATATCATCAAGGTAAGCTGCACAAAAGTCATCCAACCCAGTGAGGACTTGGTTCACCAACCTTTGGAAAGTGGCAGGTGCATTCTTCAAACCAAAGGGCATCACCACAAATTGGTAATGACCTCCTGGGGTTGAGAAAGCAGTTTTGGCCTTGGCATCCTCAGCTAACCTGATTTGCCAATAGCCTGCTGTCAAATCAAATGTGCTCAGAAACTTGGCAGAAGCCAATCTATCAATGAGCTCATCTGCTCTTGGAATTGGGTGAGCATCTGTCCTAGTGACAGCATTGAGACCTCTATAGTCCACACAGCACCTCATCTCTCTCTTACCATCTTGGGTGTGAGGTTTTGGTACAAGGACTACTGGGCTGGCCCAGGGGCTCTCTGATGGCTCAATTACTCCCAGCTCCAACATTTTCTGTGCCTCAGTCTTTATACAGTCCCTGACATGGTCAGGTTGCCTGTAGATCTTACTCTTCACGGGCAAACTGTCACCAGTGTCCACCTCATGGGTGCACCAGTTAGTCTGACTAGGTGTCAAGGAAAACATATGTCTGCAGGACTGTAGAACTTGTCTGCAGTCCTGTTGCTGCTGGCCAGTGAGGCTGCCAGTTAAGGCCACACCATCAACTGAACCATCATCAGGGTTCTGAGTCAACAGGTCTGGGAGAGGGTCACTCTCTTCCTCCTGTCCCTCATCTGTAGCCATGAGCAAGCCCATGTCCGCCCTGTCAACATATGCTTTGAGTCTGTTGACATGGAGCACCCTGTGGGGGCTCCTGGGAGTTCCATGGTCCATCAAGTAGGTGACCTCTCCTTTTTTCTCTACAATTGTGTGGGGTCCAGACCATTTGTCTTGGAGTGCTGCTGGGGCCACTGGCTCCAACACCCACACCTTCTGTCCTGGCTGGTACTCAGTCAGCACAGCCTTTTGGTCATGCCAAGCTTTTTGAAGTTCTTGGCTAGCCACAAGGTTTTTAGAAGCCGTCTTCATATACTCAGCCATCCTGGAGCGGAGACCAAGTACATAGTCCACTGTGTCTTGTTTAGGCTTTTTGAGAGGTAACTCCCATCCATCCTTCGCCAGACATAGGGGTCCCCTTACAGGATGCCCAAACAAAAGCTCAAAAGGGCTGTGGGACCTCTCTGTAAGCAAACAGAAGGCAGGGTAGAAGGATGTCCCATCTTCGCCTAAGCTTTTCAGGTAAACCCTTGATCATGCCCTTTAGGGTCTTGTTAAATCTTTCAACAAGCCCATTGCACTGTGGATGGTAGGGTGTAGTTAATTTGTAATTAACACCACACTCCTTCCACATTGCAGTCAAGTACCCAGACATGAAGTTTGCACCTTTATCTGAGACAACCTGCTTTGGAAAGCCCACTCTTGAGAAAACTCCCAGGAGGGCTCTTGCCACAACAGGTGTTGTTGAGGTCCTTAGGGGAATAGCTTCTGGATACCTGGTGTCATGATCCACTACCACCAGTATAAATCTGTGCCCAGAGGCTGTTTGGGGATCCATCGGTCCAACAATGTCAATCCCTACTCCAGGTGGAGGTATAAGGGGGGCCTTTGTTGTGCCACCTGATTTGCAACTGGCTTGGCAGGTCACACAGGAGCGACAAAACTCCTTGGCATCTTCTGACATATGGGGCCAGTTAAAGTTAGGGACAAGCCTGTCCCAATTCTTGTTCTGGCCTAGATGTCCTGATAAGGGAATATCATAGGCTAAGGTAAGAAGGAAACCCCTAAAGGCCTGAGGTATGACCAACCTCCTGGAAGCACCAGGCTTGGGGTCTCTACCCTCAGAATAAAGGAGTCCTTCATCCCAGTAAACTCTGTGGGTACATGTAGCATTCCCAGCAGCCTCAGAAGCAGCTTGCTGTCTGAGGGGTTCAAGAGAGGGGCAGTCTAACTGTGCCTGCCTCAAGTCTGCCCTTGAAGGTCCCCCTGTCCCAAGAAACTCAACCTGGTCAGGATCAAGTTCTTCTAGGACAGTTCCTTCAGGGGTCTCACAATCAGCTTCCTGAGAAGGCTGATCTTCACCTGAGGGCAGGGGGGAAGGTACTGCCTTAACCCTACTGCTCTTTCTCTTGGGTGGTACTTGGTCCATAGTTACAGGACCCAAGACCTGTTCAGTTTGGCACTTTTTGGCCTGTGAACTGGTCACAGCAAAGACATGAGCTGATATGCCTAACATCTCTGCATGAGTCCTATACTCCACTTCTGACCATACTGAGGATTTAAGATCATTGCCCAACAGACATTCAACTGGGAGGTCTGCACTTACCACAACTCTTTTGAGGCCAGTTACCCCTCCCCAGGAGAAGTTAACAACTGCCACTCTATGGGGCCGATTCCGATCCTGTGAAAGCCCTCTACAAATAGCCATACGTAGCGGATTTCCCATGCGACTCGTACTCGTACACTTCTCCGTACATGCGAGGTAGTACGATTCGTACCGAAAGCAGGTTTACGTATGACTCGTACAAAGTCCATACGAATCAATACTACATACGAATCGAATCCGGAACAGCCAGTACGCAACATCTGTATGTATTTGAGCAGTATTTCCCGTACAAGCAAGTATGATTCATACATTCGACACTCCGTACGGCTCGTTTTCTACTGGACCTCAAAACTGCCGTAAAAGCATAGTCCGACCCGAACCGCGTACGAGGCGTACCCCGATTCATTCCCGGGGTATGACTCGTACCCCTGTACAACTCATACTGTATGACTCGTACCCCTGTATGACTTGTACTGTACGTCTCATACCCCTGTACGACTCGTACAGGGGTACGAGTCATACAGTACGAGTGGTACAGGGGTACAAGTCATACAGTACAAGTGGTACAGGGATAGGAGTCATACAGTACAGTACGAGTCGTACAGGGGTACGACTCGTACAGGGGTACGAGTCATACAGTATGAGTCGTACAGGGTACGAGTCGTACAGGGGTACAAGTCATACAGTACAGTACAAGTCATACAGGGGTATGATTCGTACAGTACGAGTCGTACAGGGGTACGACTCTTAGCCCGGTATGAGTCATTCCCCATATACGTGATGTTTTCCGTAGGGTTCGCATTGGGATTCCCGGTCTGATTCGTACTTGTCGGGTCGTACAGCATTTGTACGATTCGTACGGTTCTTTTTACGGGTCTGTGTCGTACGGGTTTTCCCAATGCGATTCGTACGGTTCGGGCCGTCCCGTATGTATTTTTCCTGTAAGAATCGTACTACACGGGTTGGACGGGTGTTGTACGATTCGTACGGAAAAAAATACGGATTCGAGTCGTATGGAGTTTTTTTTTCCAGGATCGGAATCAACCCATATGTGTAGTAGTGACATTGCTTGCATTGGTCACCAGGTAATTATCACCCAGTGCAATCTGTCCAGGGTCCACAAAGTTAGGTGTCACCATAGTGACACTGGCACATGTGTCCCTGTAGGCCTGAGCCACTTTGTCATTGATTAAAGGTGTTTGCCTGTACTTGCCCAGAGTACTGGGACTCACAGTTGAGGACATAGATATGTCCACATTACAGACAAGAACAGCCTGGGTTGGTATCCTGACTAAGCCAGAATCCACCTCAGTACCCATGGTTAACCCCACTAAAGCCTTGGGTTGGGAACTACCACTGTTAACTGTACTACGGGGTGCAGAT
This sequence comes from Lissotriton helveticus, assembly GCF_964261635.1. NCBI lineage: Eukaryota > Metazoa > Chordata > Amphibia > Caudata > Salamandridae > Lissotriton > Lissotriton helveticus. The sequence continues at coordinate 1,963,634,158 of NC_136061.1, read as the reverse complement.
GCCTTAGGGGCTACAGTGGTAGGGGCTGCACCTTTCTTGGTGCACTCACTGAACCAGTGAGAGGCAGATTTACAATACTTACACCAAGGTTTCTTTGGACCTTTTTTAATCTTTTTCTTGTAATTTTGGGACCCCCCCTCATTAGAAGTTTGTTGAGGGCCTGAAGAAGACTTCTGATCTTTTAGTTTCTGATCCCCACCTTTTTGGTCTGCCTTTTTCTGATCACCACCTTGGACCTAGTTTTTCTGCTTAACCCTGGTTCTGACCCATTTGTCTGCTTTATTTCCCAATTCTTGGGGAGAGGTCAGATCTAAGTCAATCAGGTGTTGGTGCAACAACTGGTTCTGACAATTGTTAAGTATTTGCTCTCTCATGATGAAATTATACAATCCTGTATAGTCCTTAACTTTACATCCCAGCAACCAGCCTTCCAGAGCCTTAGTGGCACAATCAACAAAATCAGTCCAGTCCTGAGTCTCTGTCTTCTGGGTATCTCTGAACATCAACCTGTACTGTTCAGTGGTTAGGCCAAACCCATCAATTAGAGCACTCTTCAGGACAGTGTAATTGTTAGCATCATCATCACTAACTGTGAGGAGCTTGTCTCTTCCTTTTTCCGAAAAGGAGAGCCACATGATTGCTGCCCACAGACTTTGGGGTACCTGCTGTACTTTGCAGGCCCTCTCCAAAGCAGTTATCCATTTGTGGATATCATCCCCAACTTTATAGGGGGGCACAATCTTACTCAGGTGTCTATTGTCATAGGACCTGTCTTTATCCTTAGGGATATTGCTGCCACCAGTGGAATCTAATCCACCCAACGTTTGCTCCCTTGCCAAAGCAAGTTTTGCTTGGGCTAGGGCAAGTTCTTCCCTCTCTATTCTGATTTGGACTTCCCTCATCCTAGCCTGGTGTTCTCTCCTCCGAGGGGAAGTCATTCCCCTCTGAGAACCCCTTGAAGCATTGGAGTGGAAAGATTCTCCTGAATGTGATCTTTCCCTCCTATACCTCTGATTAAGTCTACTGATAGGTCTGTATGGGGCTTGCCCCTCTCCAGCCCCATATAGGCATAGGTTAGCCTGGCTAAGTCTCCTAACTTCAACCTGGCTGCCTACATCATCTTCAGAATCTTCCTCCTCCACTATCTCATCATCTATGACAGTAGGGTCAGTGGCATCTTCTGTTGAGGGTAGTACCTCCTCTGCATTACCTGTAGGGCCTGTGTTAGAGGCCTTAAGAACCTCAGATTCTTCTAGGAGTTCTATCAGGTGCTGAAGGGTAGGGTTAGAACCCTGTTTCAACTTCCTTGTGGTACACAAGTGTCTCAGTTCTCTGAAGCTGAGTATGTCAAATTTTGAGGGTGCCCTGGGAAGGTCACCTCCCACAGGTAGCGGTTCACTAGGTTCACCTGTGGTTGACATTTTCTAGTGAGGTGTGGTGTGTGCACCTACCTACACTAAGTGTTTCCTACTAAACCTCTCTAGGAGTTGTAGTCAGGATGTGCTAGGCCCTTTGGTCTACAATCACTAAGTTCAGTAGAACTTAAGTATTATAAGTCTTGTTATATGTACCTATGGTACCTAATGTGATCTTTTAAATGATATCTCAAAGATTACCATTGGTAAAGCAACAGCAAGCTCAAATCCCAACCGCTGCACACCAATGTGAGAGGTTGGCCTGATATGTGATGCCCACTATTCTAGTGGGCTCCCTGTATCAGTCCAAAAAACCCTTATGGTGATGGTTGTAAAGTCAACCTTATAGACCAGCTATCCTAGTGGTAGCATGGACAAAGCAGTCTTAGGCTAAACTCAAGAGGGCATGTGAAGCCAGCTGTTTTACCATATGTAATCTCTTTTAATACCAAGTAAAAGGACACCACGCAGGCTATATATATATAAAATATATATGTATTTATTACTAAATTAATCCTCTGAACTGTTTATGAGGTTAGAGTCACAAGCACATAACAAGATACTCAATTATCATACAATAAGTTGTACAAAATACAGTAATGCGCTAGGGGCACTTCAAACCATATACTAAAATAGTGGTATAAGAACCACGTCACGAACAAAGGATAGGCCTAGGGCATAGAGAATCGTTGGGGCTACGCTTTACTACCAAAGGATAGGGAGCAGGAGGCCCACGGGATGCGTGTGCAGTGTCTTTACACACACGCGAGTTACCATAGAGTTAGAATGGGAACAAAAGAATTGGAAACTAGTTCTTTTAGAACACTTCCGGATGGAAGAGGAGAAAGCAACTAAGAACTTAGACACTAGGATAGTCAATACCCACAGGAGCACCGAAGTACTCGTGTTACCTCACCCACAGGAAGCGGGTGCATAGGTGTCAAAATGTCGGGTTTCATCGCTGATTTCTATGGAGCCTTGGAGAAAGATGCTGCAGGCGACCAGGAGAGAAGTGTCCGGGTGGATCCAAGGGCAGATCCAGGATGAAGAGTACCTGAAAGCAGAGGGGACAGAGTCTGGGTCACTAACCAGTAACCAGGAAGGAACCAGGAAGGAACCAGGCGATATCGGGACGCGATCAGGTGATGTCGTGAAGCTTGACTCTGCAGCCACGTGGACCAGGAGGCATCGACGACAACCAGGAGCTGGATACGGGTTGTCCCACAAAGGATATCGCTGTTGGCGGTATCGGCTTCCGGATTGGAGTCAACAGGCCTTGGCGAATGCAACCCATGCAGGAATCGAATATTCGCTTCGGGATAGACCAGCAAGGTCTATGGGGCTTCTCCTTTGCAGGGAAGCAGGGGCCCACCTGGAGCAACCAGGCAGGTGGTGTAGATTCAAAGGTTCGTCGTCACAGAGGCCACTAGTCACGGGCAAATGACCGGACAGACGCGTCAAGCAGGAAAATGCAGAAGGACCCCACGCAGAACTCGTGAAGTGTGGAGGGCTAATCTTTGGTGCAGTTGGTGCTCGGGGCTGGGGCTTCTCAATCCCCAATGCACAACTTCGAGGGTGTCTCAGAAGCTGCACGGAAAGCAATTTGCTGGCTTTCCAAGATGGCCGGTCCCACGTCTCTCGTCACCTCCACGGGTCTTAGCTCTGCTGTGACTGTGGATCGGGCTGTTCGAAGTCTGGAAGTCCAGGTCTTGTCAGGCTCTGTGCTCGGGCTCCGGCAGGAGCTTCGACAAAGCAAACCATTGATCGCTTGATGGTGCCTGCTTACACAGGGTGGTCACTCCTTGACCACAAGGGAGATTCTTCAGTCTTCTATCTTCAGGTAGAACGTCAAAGGTCCAGAGTTTCGTTTCAAGTTTCAGTCAGGATAAATCTAAAGTCTTGGGACTCAGCTCCTATCTATATACCAAGTTTAGGGGCTGGATTACCTGCTAGGTCCCCCCTATGGGTGGGACCAGGGAAGGGGGGTGGTTACACCCCTTTCCCTTTGTCCAGTTTCGTGCCAGAGCAGGGGCTGGAGTGCCCCAGCACCGGTTTGAACCGGACTATGCATGGGACACCTTGTGTACCCCAGGCAGTGTCTCATTTCATTCAGCCCTCCCTGCCCCAATACACTATGACCTGTCTGGGGTGGTGCTAGCACCTCCCGAGACAGGAAACCTATTGTCCAAGCCTCCCTCGCTGGAAGGACTCCCAGCAGCAGGAGGTCAGACTTGTGTCTGTGGCAGCAGCATCCATTTTGTGATGCTGAGTCTCTGGTTAACTTTAACCGGGATTAGTAGGAACAACATGTCTTCTCCCTCTGGAAGGGTGGAATGCTACCCCCGTCGCCAGAACTGGCGAGGGGGTAGTTTTCCAAAGCGTATGACACCTTACACGACATGTTTTGATAAAGCCAAACCAAAGTTAGCATTCAACCGCAAGGATTATAATGCACTTAAGAGTATATGGTATGGCTATATCATGGAACAGCTATAAGGACATGGTTCCGAAAGCTGCAGACAGGCTCAGCTCATGCTAGAGCACCATCTCACATAAAACCAAGCACTCTGCCTTCAGGATTGTTAAGGCCTGCCATAGGAGTGACTTATAGGTGTATATGTGTCTATATATAATGGTAGGTATAGGAATATTATACCTCAGCAAGGGTTGATTACATGACCTTGCCCCAGCTGAGTGATCAGCCAGTTGTGTCAGTTTGGATGGCCAGCCAGGGGTGGCAAAAGATATGCTGCAGCCCCTGGTAGGCGTTGGGTGCACCAATGCCCTGGGTACCTATGGTACACTGTACAGGGACTCACAAGAGTGACCCAATTCCCAATTGGTGATGTACCTAAAGTACATGGTGTGAATTTAGAGAGAGGACAGCAGGGCTTTGGGTCTGATTAGCAGGCACACAGCCACATTAAGTCGAAAACCAGTGAAGCAAAAAGCAAAAAGTGGGGTGACCATAGGAAAGCCGACCCTACTCTCATACACCATATCCTCAGCGAACCTTGCTACTCTTTAGCCTTATTTCCACCAGTTACATAACTTCATGACCATGAACCCTAATGCAAAAACATAAAATGAGACCCCACTAAATCAGTTAGCTGTCCCATATCCTCAGCGAACCTTGCTACTCTTCAGCCTTATTTCCACCAGTTACATAACTTTGTGACCATGAACCCTAATGTAAAAACATAAAATGAGACTCCACTAAATCAGTTAGCTGTCCCATATCCTCAGCGAATCTTGCTACTCTTTAACCTTCTTCAGAATTTTCCACGGAAGTCTGTCTGTCACAGGGGGTGACAGCAATGACATACCTTTACTTAAGATTAGATGTAATAGATGTCACTCCTAGCACATCACATTGTCTTTGCTATTAGTGTTCATAATGGCTCAAGTTAGAACAAAACCATAACAAATACAAGCACCATTATTAAACCATAATTTTACATTCAGAACACAGTCCAAACAGAGTACCCCACCATAAGATGTATGTGCTATGTTTCTAGAATTCTTTATGAATGATCGTCTGCCTAAGTTTACACTATCCAAAGGAGAGTAGCAGGGCACTTTTTTGCCTGGTGTTGACAGTGATGCTGTAATGGACAAATGTTCTCATTTTCCACAGTGATACTGTAAAGTTCACATTTGCCAATGTCAGTTAACTTTTTGTGGTGTTCGTCGTTGCTTTTTCTCTGTGTAGGCTAAACTACCCGTTTTTCACCAGTATTCAGTTATTTCCACAGTTTAGAAGAAGTTATATGTTTGTTTAAAAACAATACATTGTGTTGTGTGACAGCTCCTCATCAGACAAACACATATTTTAGTTTTTTGCTTCAAAGACAACAGAAGCCGTTTCCTTTGATACTTCTGAGATTTTCCCTCACTTGTTTCTGTTTGTGCCTCAATAATGCTGTGTTTAATGAGATGGAAAGAATAGGTCTTCACTACATCCAGTGTGAAGGTGAAGCATTTTACTTTAATTCTGGCTCCCCCTCCACCTCCACTCAATGTAGTGTGATCTCTTAGAATTTGGCTACTAAAAGGCATTATGCTTAGAAGGACTGAGCTTCTATTCGTTTGTCAAATTGCGTGCCAATCCATTAAGGGGTGGAAGACTGAATTTTCATTTGCTTATGATGTTGGCGCTGTTTGGTGAATCTCAATGAAATGTGCATGCAGTTAGCAAGTTACTCAGTGCAGATACTTCGTATTTTATGCAGATCCAATGGTGGCTAAGTTGGAAGGGTCAAATTTTTTTTTATTTACTAATAACTTTGGCACTGACTGATGGAAATATTTTAGCTGAACACTTAGGGCCTCATTTATGAGTTTTTGCCGTAGGACAGCGCAGCACGCCTTCCTGCTGCGCTTCCCTACCGCAAAAGAAATGGGCAGTAATGCACCGTATCTATAAGATACGGCGCATTCCTGTCCTTATCCACTGCGCCGGCGCACAGTGGACTGCCGAGCGCCAACGCAGGCACCTTTGCACAATGGTGCAAGGGTGCCTGCCTTGCGGGGATGATTATTTTTGTACAGGAAGGGACACCTTTCTGTACAAAAATAATCTTTCTACGGGTGCTGCAGAAATGAAAAATTAGGAGAAATAAAGATATTTCTCGACGTTGCGCCTCCCTTACGCCTCCCCTGAAAAGACGTAAGCTTTTGGCACTGCCTCAGATTTACGATTTCTCGTAAATCTGGGGCAGTGTCAAAAGGCCATGGATGTTGCTGGGAACGCCCCTAGTAACACCCATTGCACGCCAGGCCGCAATAAGCCAAAAAAAGTGGCTTAGTGCTGCCTGATAAATATCATGCAGGCTTCTGCGCCACGGAACCTTTCCAATGGCGCAAGGGGACTCATACATGAGGCCCACAGTTTTCTCAGTTTCTTGTAGATCCATCAAGGGGACGGCAAATTAAAAAGGGGGCAAATAAGTGTTCATCTGCTAATAAATTTGTCTCCGTTTTATGACGCCTCACAAATTTTGCAATGCTTGACAGGCTTAACTTTCGGATGGTTAAGTCATGTTTTGAGACAATTTCTCGTCAAGGGCAAAGATAAATGAGAGACAGTAATAGATTCCTGCACTAATACCGTTTGTGCTTATGGAAGAACCTTCATGAATTTTGGCAGACTGGTAGCAAATTAAGTCATGGCCAGACCAACACGTACTGCATGTGTACAAAGGGGGAGGCTACAGGACCTGACTGAAGGCTGCGCACAGTGCAAAATGGGTACAAGGCTGATGAATGTTGCTCATTGTATAAAACCATGAAATACAATGCAAATGCACATACTACTTAAGGGGTGGGTTGCAAAAAAACTAAGCCAAAGGCCGTCTGCACAGAGCACAATATTGGGGAGCGACTTAAAGTATTCATTGTGTGCACTGCAAACCACAACATGCACATTTCATGGATTTTTCGGTTTTGTGCTCACCGAACTACACCTAATTTTTTTAAGCTGCAAAAGATAAGTTTATTAAAAGTATGTGAAAGAGGAAACATCAAATTATTACATAACATAGCATCAAAAAGAAACAACTAAGGGGGTCATTAGGATGACAGGCGGACTTTGTCCGCCCGTCACCCTACCGTTGAAAGGGACCGCCCGCCATAAGGGCGGGGGTCCCGTGGCTAGCATTAGGATGCGCCCGCCACAGTGGCAGGTGCATCCAGCATTCCTACCATTGTGGCGGGCGGTGCACTCAGCACCGCCTGCTACAATGGCAGGATGGCATGCTGTGCACTTCCATGCACAGCATTGCAGGCACCGCGCGGTGCCTGCCATGCTGTGCATGGAACTGCTGGAGGGTACCATAGGTACCCCCCATGTGCACCCCCCCCCCCCGGAGACCATGGGGGCCCGCATCAGGCCCCCAAAGCAGACTCCACGTGCCTTTAAGGCATCTGAAAAAGACCATTGTAATATGGCTGGCGGTGTCTGATAGACACCACCACCATATGAACCCATTTCCGCCCCGGTCACGAGGCGACCGGGACGGAAAAGCGGCGGACGGTCTTTCTGTACGCCGCGGACCCCCCAGCTATACTAATATTGCGGGGGGTCATTCCAGCTAGGATGGCGTGCGGATCACCCCCACCAGGCCGGCGGTAGCCACTGAAGACCTGGCGGGGGCGATCCGCCCGCCATCATAATGGGGGCCTAAGTTTTAAATGTGTTTTTATCAGTGAATAAATACACTACAGTGCTTTCTGAATGTAATGGGCTACTTGCTGCAAAACCACTTAATTCCATCCTCTCCCTTCACATTGAGCCTTACCCAGCAGCATATCACTTCACATGACTGTTAGTGCAGGACAGTTTAATTTCTGTCAGATCTCATGGTTCCATCCCATCTACGCCTTAAGGTCTATTGCAATCTAGAGCTAATAACTAAATTCAGCCCAGATTCAGTGTGTACATCTAATCAGGCCCAAAAGTGCCATTGCATCCCATGTCGACCCAATGGTTCCTTCCTGTTGATTGTCAGTGCTTAATCTGAGACGGTGGTTGCATGTGGGGCCCATTCGCACTCATTTTTTTGGACCAGCATGTATTTTTCCTTTAATAACTAGACTTTGCTCCAATGCAAACAGAAAGAAAAACACAAAAGAGGGAAAGGAGGAGGAAGAGAAAGACGAAAAACAGTGACAAAGGGCTAAACCAATGATAAAAAAGTATTTGCATGAGTGAGGTAGAGGCAGGGAGTGTCTGGTGGTGGGTTAAAGAGAAATGAGGTGGAATTAGGACTATGCAGCCTTGGTAATCAGAACCCTGAACTTCAATAGCGCAGATTGTGGTTTTCTGAGTAAAACTTTGGACCCTAGCTTTATTCTTTTACAAATTAAGGATTGTTTATCCTTTGAATACTTCTTCCATTCGGCCATGTTCAATAAGCAGCACATATTTACAAGTATTAGAAAATTGATTTCAAGGAAATAGAAAATATGGTTTCTGGGTCCATCTAGGAGTCTGGTCCCTCAAGCTGCCTCATTATTAAAATGGAAGACTTGCTTGCAACTAAAAATAAATAAATTATTATATAATTATTTTTTGTGACATGTAAAGTGCCCAAATCACCCCAGAGGGGTATATCCGCGCTACGGAGTTGCTACTGTTAGGGAGAGGAGAGAGTGAATAACGGGAAACGGCCACTACAACGCGGCCGTTTCCACGAATACCTTAACCACGTTTGCAGTACAACGCATGCGTGGTTACCACGAAAGCCTTTACCACGCATACCTTTACTACGAGGTTTGTAGTAAAGGCATATGTGGTAAAGGTAAAAAGTAAAAAGGGGGGCTTGGGGGTTACCCCCCCCAAGAAAAAAACTCACCAGAAGTCACGTCGGGATATGCAGATAATCAGAGTCGTTTAGGAGAAAACGGAAAAAAACTTCTGCTTCCTCTTAACGACGTATGACGTCACCACACAAGTATTCGAGGAAAAGCTAATGTGTAGAAATTTCATTCCGTTGTAATGCATGCGTGGTAAAGGCATGCGTTGCAAAGGCATGCGTTGCAACGGAATGCGTTGTAAGAACATACAACCGTAAATAACTGCTGCCGGAGAAAAGTGGGTCACCTGGAAAGCACCAGGCTTGAGGTATAATGCACACTCAATCACGTTCTTTAGACCGACTGATCTCTTCTTTGTCACACAGTTCAATTCCATTTAGGTCCAGGAGGTTTCTTCCATCAGTGCTCACAGTCCATCTCAGTCAGACTCTGCACTCTGGTCCATCTATATAAAACATTTCAATCCAAATGCAATTGCCCCACTCAGATTGACTGAATTGGCTCATCCTATGTTACCCCAAGAATCTTAGACCAGGGTAAGGTAACAGTTCCAGTCCTATCTGAGTACGATCCAACAAGTTAATTCAAACAGGAATCAGGGTTTCAATCACATTGTGGCCCAACATTTTCATCACACGGGCTTAACAATTTTGTCCCAACTTGAGAAACAAGTCTATCGCATACTTCAATGGGTCAAGTCCGATAGCTTTCCCCTGGCTAAAGATCCAGTGAACAGGCTTGTGTGCGTCTGACTTGCGACTGACTCTTTCCCATCCCTGAAGACTTTTCAAAGGCAATCGCCTGTCAGAAAATCTCCCATTCTACGAGCAGATGAGCCTGCCTCTGATTGAAATGTTTAATTGTGAGGTGGAATTATCTATGCATATTGTGACTCGTGGGAAGAGGCGAGGCGGCGAGCACCAGGTGGCACCGCATAGGGCGGTCATGTAGGCAGGCGTCACTAGGGGGGTGCGGGGGGTGCAGACCGCACCGGCTGACACCCTCACATGGGGGTGACACCATCTGGTTGCGCCCCCCCAGCAGGCCTCTGTACATAGCACCCCCTGCACCGCACCCGAAGGCCTCGGAGAGACTCGATCCGCTTTAAAAACAACAGCGAACTGAGATATTTTCTCACCTATTCGAATTAAAATGTTCTCATTAGTTAAAGTTTGAAAAGTGTAGTAATGAGGGGCCCCCGCCATTTATATGGAAAAAGACACGGTGCTAAAGAGGGGGGGCCGGGGAGGGGGGGGGGTATTAACCGCTTGGAAATTAGCTTTTACTTTAGCTGTTTCATATCGTAAAATTCTCACGTCTACAAACTCGCTGGTGCCTTGTACACCAATTTCTTTTTGCATCTTGAAAAGCTTTAAAAGAGAAACCACATGAAAGCGGCAGAGAGTGTAAAAGGGGGGGGGGTCCTGGCCCCCCGCCCCCGGGTTTAATGTGCGAGAGAGAGGGAGCTAGAGGGAGTAAGAAGACAGAGAGAGAGAGAGTTAGAGTGAGAAAGACAGAGAGAGAGGGAGCTAGAGTGAGAAAGACAGAGAGAGAGGGAGCTAGAGGGAGTAAGACAGAGAGAGGGAGACAGAGGTATCTAGAGGAAGTAAGACAGAGAGAGAGAGAGGGAGCTAGACAGAGAGAGGGAGCTAGAGGGAGTACGATAGAGAGAGAGGGAGCTAGAGGGAGCAAGACAGAGAGAGAGGGAGCAAGACAGAGAGAGAGGGAGCTAGAGGGAATAAGAGAAAGGGAGCTAGAGGGAGCAAGACAGAGAGAGAGGGCGCTAGAGGGAGTAAGACAGAGAGAGAGGGAGCTAGAGGGAGTAAGACAGAGAGAGAGGGAGACAGAGGGAGCTAGAGGGAGTAAGACAGACAGAGAGAGGGACCTAGACAGAGACAGAGGGAGCTAGAGGGAGTAAGACAGAAAGAGAGGGAGCTTGAGGGAGCTAGACAGAGAGAGGGAGCTAGAGGGAGTAAGACAGTGAGAGAGGGAGCTAGAGGGAGCTAGACAGAGAGAGAGAGCTAGAGGGAGTAAGACAGAGAGAGAGGGAGTCAGAGGGAGCTAGAGGGAGCAAGACAGAGAGAGAGGGAGCTAGACAAGGAGAGGGAGCTAGAGGGAGTAAGATAGAGAGAGAGGGAGCTAAAGGGAGTAAGACAGAGAGAGAGGGAGCTAGAGGGAGTAAGAGAGAGAGAGGGAGCTAGAGGGAGGAAGACAGAGAGAGGAGCTAGAGGGAGTACGACAGAGAGAGAGGGAGCTAGAGGGAGTAAGACAGAAAGAGAGGGAGCTAGAGGGAGTAAGACCGAGAGAGAGGGAGACAGAGGGAGCTAGAGGGAGCAAGAGAGAGGGAGCTAGAGGGAGCTAGACAGAGAGAGGGAGCTAGAGGGAGTAAGACAGAGAGAGAGGGATCTAGAGAGAGTAAGACAGCGAGAGAGGGAGCTAGACAGAGAGAGGGAGCTAGAGGGAGTAAGATAGAGAGAGAGGGAGCTACAGGGAGCTAGAGCGAGCAAGACAGAGAGAGAGGGAGCTAGAGGGAGTAAGAGAGAGAGAAGGCGCTAGAGTGGGCAAGACAGATTGGGAGCTAGACAGAGAGAGGGAGCTAGAGGGATTAAGATAGAGAGAGAGGGAGCAAGACAGAGGGAGAGGGAGCTAGAGGGAGTAAGAGAGAGAAAGGGAACTAGACAGAGAGAGGGAGCTAGAGGGAGTAAGACAGAGAGAGAGGGAGCTAGAGGGAGTAAGAGAGAGGGAGACAGAGGGAGCCAGAGGGAGCAATACAGAGAGTGAGGGAGCTAGACAGAGAGAGGGAGTAAGACAGGGAGAGAGTGAGCTAGAGGGCTCTTGACAGAGAGAGGGAGCTAGAGGGAGTAAGAGAGAGAGGGAGCTAGAGGGAGCAAGACAGAGTGAGAGGGAGCTAGAGGGAGTAAGACAGAGAGCTAGAGGGAGCAAGACAGAGAGAGAGGGGGCTAGAGGGAGTAAGAGAGAGAGAGGGAGCTAGAGGGAGTAGGAGAGAGGGGGCTAGAGGGAGTAAGACAGAGAGAGAGGAAGCTAGAGGGAGAAAGACAGAGACAGGGAGCTAGAGGGAGCAAAACAGAGAGAGAGGGAGCTAGAGGGAGTAAGAGAGAGAGAGGGAGCTAGAGGGAGTAAGAGAGAGAACGGGAGCTAGAGGGAGTAAGAGAGAGTGGGAGCTAGAGAGAGTAAGACAGAGAGAGGGAGCTATTTATTTATTTATTTATTTTATAACACTTATAATGCGCACAGCTACCCACAAAGGGTTTCCCGGCGCCGGACTAGCAAAACACAGAACACAACTGAATAGAGAACAGTCAAAGGCACTTATTTGTCGAACAACCAGGTTTTTAAATTTTTTCTGAATTTCATGTAATTTTCTTCCTTGCGTATGTGAATAGGCAATGTGTTCCAAAGAGTTGGACCTAGAAAGGCAAAGGATCTTCCGCCCGTTCTAGCCCGTTTGAACCTCGGCACCGCGAAATTCGCTGCTGTGCATGAACGGAGGCTGCGATTGGGGAGGTAGGGCTTAGCAAGGTCTTTTAAGTATTTGGGGGCAGTGCCAGCTTTGATTTTAAACAGGTAATTCAAGGTTTTAAAGCGAATCCGATTTTCAACCTTGAGCCAATGCAGGTCCCTAAGATGTTTAGTGATCCTGGCGGATCTAGGGATTCTGCAAAGCAGTCTGGCAGCAGCGTTTTGCACCAGTTGCAAACGTCTTATTACTGCTTTGTTTGAGCCCAGGTACAAGATGTTACCGTAATCAAGCCGAGATGTCACTAAGGCATTGATTACGGTCTTCTGGGTAGTAGATGGTAACATCCAGACAATTTTGCGAAGCCATCTAAGAATGGTGAAGCATATGCCTGCCACTTTGTTGGCTTGCTGTATCATAGATAGACTGTCGTCTATGATAACCCCAAGGTTTCTGACCTGAGAAGCTGGAGGTGGGAGTTTACCTAATGACGACGGCCAATGGGGATCACTCCAGAGATCTTTACTATTCCCTAAGAGGAGAATCTCTGTTTTCTCCCCATTTAATTTGAGCTGATTAGCCGACATCCAACTGAATATTTCATGAAGGCCTATTTTTAATACAGATGGAGCAGACGAGTCAGATTTAGAAAGTGAAAACAAGATTTGAGAATCGTCTGCATACGTCATTAAAATGAGACCGAAATTTTCTGCAAGGTTGGCCAGTGGTCGTAAATACAAATTAAAAAATAAAGGACTCAAGATCGACCCTTGTGGTACACCGTGAGGAGAGTGGAATACCTCAGAGCATGCCTCAGAAGAAGTGATCTGGAAGGTACGGAGGGATAAGTATGATCTAATCCAAACCAGTGCCCTGCCATCGACACCATTCTCCTCCAGCCTGACAAGCAGTCTGGAGTGAGAAATAGTGTCGAAGGCCGCACTTAAATCCAACAAGACCAATGCTACCGTTTGGCCATCATCCATGAGCTCCCTAATTTTTCTGTGACCCCGAGCAGGGCCGTCTCGGTGGAGTAGCCACTCCTAAACCCAGACTGGGACGGATGAAGAAGGTCATTATTTTCAACATAAGTTGAAAGAGCCTTATGAATGTGCCTCTCCAAAATTTTAGAAAAGGCAGGCAATAATGATATTGGACGATAGTTGGCCAATATCGTCGGGTCTGCGGCCGGCTTTTTGAGCAGAGGACTGACCATTGCATGTTTCCATAAGGCAGGAACTGTGGCCTGTTCTATGGAGGCGTTCAGTATCTCTGCTATGGAAGTTATGGCAGAGTCCTCTAGTTGACCAATGATACTAATAGGAATAGGGTCACGTGGGGAGCCCGATTTAATAGATTTTAATAGTTCCTTCAGTTTATCTAAAGTAATGGGAGGCCAAGCTTCAAGGTGACAATTTCCTTTGGGGACCTGGGGGGTTTTGTCTTGCTTTTGTGCAATCGTGCTGTCTTTGTTGATATTAGAGACAATATTCTCAATCTTTTCAGTGAAAAAAGATGCCAAGTCCTGGCACTGCTGGGTATTGAGAGGGATGGGCTCCGCTCTTGAATTCTCACCAGCCAACTCTTTTACAGTGTTAAAGAGAGTCTGGTATTTATTTATGGCCATGTTGATGGTAGTGGTAACATAGCATGCTTTAGCTTTCATGCATGCCGAATGGTAGCTATTTCTGGCCTTACGATAGACTTCTTTTTGATGTAATTCGTAGTTTTTACGCCACTGCCTCTCCAGGGTCTTACATGTAGATTTTTCTTTCTTAAGGGCTTCTGTGTACCAGGGGGCGGGGGGACGATGTACTTTTCCTTTGCAGCGAGATAGGGGCAGACAGGCATTCGCTGCACCATTTAGCCATGTTTGAGTAGCCTCTGCTATACTTTCCATATCTCCATCTGAACATGGGTGCTCTTTCCTCAACGCATTGTTGAGGTCCTCCATGTTTAGAGTTTTCCAATTTCTCCTAAAGATTTCCGAAGGAGTTGTAACAGGGCGTTTGGTAGGTTTTAGTGAGATAGTGAAAAGTATAAGAAAATGGACTGACCAAAAAATAGGGGTGGTGTTTAGCCATGAAAGTTCTCTCATGTTTGATATGATAGGGTCTAACAAATGTCCAGCTTTGTGGGTTGGACCCTTATTGTGTAAAGTCCTATCTAAGACCATAAAGTCATCGATTAAATTTTTACCGATCTTGTTGTTGTCGTCTTCTAAATGAAGATTCAAATCTCCAAGTACAGTAAAATTTTGGGCATTCAGATGTTGAGGTAGAATAAAATTCACCAAATTGTCTGACCAAGAGGGATTATTTACTGGCGGTCGATAAATCAGTAAGCCAGAAAAAGTAAAGTTAGGACTGAGGGTAATTTTAAATGATGCCGCTTCACAGTTAGGGATGTCAGCAGGTTCAAAATTGCACACAAGATCTCTACTGTGTATAATGGCAATACCCCCTCCTGTTTGGCCTACACGGTCCCTCCTTACAATAGCATAGCTCGGGGGGAGAGCAGTTGCAACATCTGGACCTGATCCATCATGAAGCCAAGTCTCGGTTAAGAATATCGCGCTGGGCTTTTTTTCCATTAAAAGATGAAAGATATCTAATTTATGTTGTGCTAGTGAGCGACAGTTTACCAAATAAAATATAAAGTTGTTAGAACTCTCTCCCTGACGGTAAGGTTTTTGAAAAGTACCATAAGGGGTGTCAGAATAGGGCTGATGGTTAGTCAGGGAAAGGGTACATTCAGGGCATGTTTGTATTCCAGCTAAAAGCGGGTTCAGTGTGCAGCATTTATCATGGCTATGGGGGCGTAACGCCTTCAGTTGCTCACGTGTTATCATACCTGATAATAACGTGCAGAGATTTGTGCCCTGTGTCCCGGTCTGGCCCGGACGGGCACAGACGGGCTGACTCTGGCTGGACTCCGGCGAAGACGAGGCGCGTCCGCTAACGCGGAGAGGGAATGTTTCCTTTTATCGCCGAGACTAGAGCGCTCTCACCGCTCTGTCCCGCCCTAAGATGGCCACCACTAAATCCCTGCTGCTCGGTGCCTTGCCCTAAATCGGCAGGTATCGAGCGTGTGTGTGCTGGAGTGATTGCGTGTAAGCGACGAGTGTGCTGACTGCAATTTAGTGATTTTTAAAACACAAGTACAAAAAATTAACACACATGCAATTTTAAAATTTCAGTTCGAATAAAATCGGTTTTGATATGTCCTCTAACAAGATGTTAAGCAGTAAGATAACACACTGCCTGAGTGCTCGCTGACTCGCAAGACACTGCCTGGGGGCTCCTTTTATCGCCGAGACTAGAGCGCTCTCACCGCTCTGTCCCGCCCTAAGATGGCCGCCACTAAATCCCTGCTGCTCGGTGCCTTGCCCTAAATCGGCAGGTATCGAGCGTGTGTGTGCTGGAGTGATTGCGTGTAAGCGACGAGTGTGCTGACTGCAATTTAGTGATTTTTAAAACACAAGTACAAAAAATTAACACACATGCAATTTAAAATTTCAGTTCGAATAAAATCGGTTTTGATATGTCCTCTAACAAGATGTTAAGCAGTAAGATAACACACTGCCTGAGTGCTCGCTGACTCGCAAGACACTGCCTGGGGGCTCCTTTTATCGCCAAGACTAGAGCGCTCTCACCGCTCTGTCCCGCCCTAAGATGGCCGCCACTAAATCCCTGCTGCTCGGTGCCTTGCCCTAAATCGGCAGGTATCGAGCGTGTGTGTGCTGGAGTGATTGCGTGTAAGCGACGAGCTAGAGGGAGTAAGACAGAGAGAGAGGGAGCAAGAGGGAGTAAGACAGAGAGAGAGGGAGCAAGAGGGAGTAAGACAGAGAGAGAGGGAGCTAGAAGGAGTAAGAGAGGGAGAGAGGGAGCTAGAGGGAGCAAGACAGAGAGAGGGAGCTAGAGGAAGTAAGACAGAGAGAGAGGGAGCTAGAGGGAGTAAGGCAGAGAGAGAGGGAGCTAGAGGGAGTAAGACAGAGAGAGAGGGAGACAGAGGGAGCTAGAGGGAGTAAGACAGAGAGAGGGAGCTAGAGGGAGCTAGACAGAGAGAGGGAGCTAGAGGGAGTAAGACAGTACCTAGCACCGTACATTTCCGACAGAGGTGGTCCATGCGGTAAGTCATGAGGGGGTGACACCATGAGTTAGAGGGAGCAAGACAGAGAGAGGGAGCTAGACAGAGAGAGGGAGCTAGAGGGATTAAGATAGAGAGAGAGGGAGCAAGACAGAGGGAGAGGGAGCTAGAGGGAGTAAGAGAGAGAGAGGGAGCTAGAGGGAGCTAGACAGAGAGAGGGAGCTAGAGGGAGTAAGACAGAGAGAGAGGGAGCTAGAGGGAGTAAGACAGAGAGAGGGAGACAGAGGGAGCAAGACAGAGAGAGAGGGAGCTAGACAGAGAGAGGGAGTAAGACAGAGAGAGAGTGAGCTAGAGGGCTCTTGACAGAGAGAGGGAGCTAGAGGGAGTAAGAGAGAGAGGGAGCTAGAGGGAGCAAGACAGAGTGAGAGGGAGCTAGAGGGAGTAAGACAGAGAGCTAGAGTGAGCAAGACAGAGAGAGAGGGGGCTAGAGGGAGTAAGAGAGAGAGAGGGAGCTAGAGGGAGTAAGAGAGAGGGGGCTAGAGGGAGTAAGACAGAGAGAGAGGAAGCTAGGGGGAGTAAGACAGAGAGAGGGAGCTAGAGGGAGCAAGACAGAGAGAGAGGGAGCTAGAGGGAGTAAGAGAGAGAGAGGGAGCTAGAGGGAGTAAGAGAGAGAACGGGAGCTAGAGGGAGGAAGAGAGAGTGGGAGCTAGAGAGAGTAAGACAGAGAGAGGGAGCTAGAGGGAGTAAGACAGAGAGAGAGGGAGCAAGAGGGAGTAAGACGGAGAGAGAGGGAGCAAGAGGGAGTAAGACAGAGAGAGAGGGAGCTAGAAGGAGTAAGATAGGGAGAGAGGGAGCTAGAGGGAGCAAGACAGAGAGAGGGAGCTAGAGGGAGTAAGACAGAGAGAGAGGGAGCTAGAGGGAGTAAGGCAGAGAGAGGGAGCTAGAGGGAGTAAGACAGAGAGAGAGGGAGACAGAGGGAGCTAGAGGGAGTAAGACAGAGAGAGGGAGCTAGAGGGAGCTAGACAGAGAGAGGGAGCTAGAGGGAGTAAGACAGTACCTAGCACCGTACATTTCCGACACAGTGGCGTCACTAGGGGGGTGCGGGGGGTGCGGACCGCACCGGGTGACACCCTCACATGGGGGTGACACCATCTGGTTGCGCCCCCCCAGCAGGCCTCTGTACATGGCACCCCCTGCACCGCACCCGAAGGCCTCGGAGAGACTCGATCCGCTTTAAAAACAACAGCGAACTGAGATATTTTCTCACCTATTCGAATTAAAATGTTCTCATTAGTTAAAGTTTGAAAAGTGTAGTAATGAGGGGCCCCGCCATTTATATGGAAAAAGACACGGTGCTAAAGAGGGGGGGCCGGGGAGGGGGGGGTATTAACCGCTTGGAAATTAGCTTTTACTTTAGCTGTTTCATATCGTAAAATTCTCACGTCTACAAACTTGCTGGTGCCTTGTACACAGATTTCTTTTTGCATCTTGAAAAGCTTTAAAAGAGAAACCACATGAAAGCGGCAGAGAGTGTAAAAGGGGGGGGGGTCCTGCCCCCCCCGGGTTTAATGTGCGAGAGAGAGGGAGCTAGAGGGAGTAAGAAGACAGAGAGAGAGAGAGTTAGAGTGAGAAAGACAGAGAGAGAGGGAGCTAGAGTGAGAAAGACAGAGAGAGAGGGAGCTAGAGGGAGTAAGACAGAGAGAGGGAGGCAGAGGTATCTAGAGGAAGTAAGACAGAGAAAGAGAGAGGGAGCTAGACAGAGAGAGGGAGCTAGAGGGAGTACGATAGAGAGAGAAGGAGCTAGAGGGAGCAAGACAGAGAGAGAGGGAGCAAGACAGAGAGAGAGGGAGCTAGAGGGAGTAAGACAGAGAGAGGGAGCTAGAGGGAGTAAGACAGAGAGAAAGGGAGACAGAGGGAGCTAGAGGGAGTAAGACAGAGAGAGAGAGGGAGCTAGACAGAGACAGAGGGAGCTAGAGGGAGTAAGACAGAAAGAGAGGGAGCTCGAGGGAGCTAGACAGAGAGAGGGAGCTAGAGGGAGTAAGACAGTGAGAGAGGGAGCTAGAGGGAGCTAGACAGAGAGAGAGAGCTAGAGGGAGTAAGACAGAGAGAGAGGGAGACAGAGGGAGCTAGAGGGAGCAAGACAGAGAGAGAGGGAGCTAGACACGGAGAGGGAGCTAGAGGGAGTAAGATAGAGAGAGAGGGAGCTAAAGGGAGTAAGACAGAGAGAGAGGGAGCTAGAGGGAGTAAGAGAGAGAGAGGGAGCTAGAGGGAGGAAGACAGAGAGAGGAGCTAGAGGGAGTACGACAGAGAGAGTGGGAGCTAGAGGGAGTAAGACAGAGAGAGAGGGAGCTAGAGGGAGCAAGAGAGAGGGAGCTAGAGGGAGCTAGACAGAGAGAGGGAGCTAGAGGGAGTAAGACAGAGAGAGAGGGAGCTAGAGAGAGTAAGACCGCGAGAGAGGGAGCTAGACAGAGAGAGGTAGCTAGAGGGAGTAAGATAGAGAGAGAGGGAGCTACAGGGAGCTAGAGCGAGCAAGACAGAGAGAGAGGGAGCTAGAGGGAGTAGGAGAGAGAGAAGGCGCTAGAGGGAGCAAGACAGATTGGGAGCTAGACAGAGAGAGGGAGCTAGAGGGATTAAGATAGAGAGAGAGGGAGCAAGACAGAGGGAGAGGGAGCTAGAGGGAGTAAGAGAGAGAGAGGGAGCTAGACAGAGAGAGGGACCTAGAGGGAGTAAGACAGAGAGAGAGGGAGCTAGAGGGAGTAAGAGAGAGGGAGACAGAGGGAGCCAGAGGGAGCAATACAGAGAGTGAGGGAGCTAGACAGAGAGAAGGAGTAAGACAGGGAGAGAGTGAGCTAGAGGGCTCTTGACAGAGAGAGGGAGCTAGAGGGAGTAAGAGAGAGAGGGAGCAAGACAGAGTGAGAGGGAGCTAGAGGGAGTAAGACAGAGAGTTAGAGGGAGCAAGACAGAGAGAGAGTGGGCTAGAGGGAGTAAGAGAGAGAGAGGGAGCTAGAGGGAGTAAGAGAGAGGGGGCTAGAGGGAGTAAGACAGAGAGATAGGAAGCTAGAGGGAGAAAGACAGAGACAGGGAGCTAGAGGGAGCAAAACAGAGAGAGAGGGAGCTAGAGGGAGTAAGAGAGAGAGAGGGAGCTAGAGGGAGTAAGAGAGAGAACGGGAGCTTGAGGGAGTAAGAGAGAGTGGGAGCTGGAGAGCGTAAGACAGAGAGAGGGAGCTAGAGGGAGTAAGACAGAGAGAGAGGGAGCAAGAGGGAGTAAGACAGAGAGAGAGGGAGCAAGAGGGAGTAAGACAGAGAGAGAGGGAGCTAGAAGGAGTAAGAGAGGGAGAGAGGGAGCTAGAGGGAGCAAGACAGAGAGAGGGAGCTAGAGGAAGTAAGACAGAGAGAGAGGGAGCTAGAGGGAGTAAGGCAGAGAGAGAGGGAGCTAGAGGGAGTAAGACAGAGAGAGAGGGAGACAGAGGGAGCTAGAGGGAGTAAGACAGAGAGAGGGAGCTAGAGGGAGCTAGACAGAGAGAGGGAGCTAGAGGGAGTAAGACAGTACCTAGCACCGTACATTTCCGACAGAGGTGGTCCATGCGGTAAGTCATGAGGGGGTGACACCATGAGTTAGAGGGAGCAAGACAGAGAGAGGGAGCTAGACAGAGAGAGGGAGCTAGAGGGATTAAGATAGAGAGAGAGGGAGCAAGACAGAGGGAGAGGGAGCTAGAGGGAGTAAGAGAGAGAGAGGGAGCTAGAGGGAGCTAGACAGAGAGAGGGAGCTAGAGGGAGTAAGACAGAGAGAGAGGGAGCTAGAGGGAGTAAGACAGAGAGAGGGAGACAGAGGGAGCAAGACAGAGAGAGAGGGAGCTAGACAGAGAGAGGGAGTAAGACAGAGAGAGAGTGAGCTAGAGGGCTCTTGACAGAGAGAGGGAGCTAGAGGGAGTAAGAGAGAGAGGGAGCTAGAGGGAGCAAGACAGAGTGAGAGGGAGCTAGAGGGAGTAAGACAGAGAGCTAGAGTGAGCAAGACAGAGAGAGAGGGGGCTAGAGGGAGTAAGAGAGAGAGAGGGAGCTAGAGGGAGTAAGAGAGAGGGGGCTAGAGGGAGTAAGACAGAGAGAGAGGAAGCTAGGGGGAGTAAGACAGAGAGAGGGAGCTAGAGGGAGCAAGACAGAGAGAGAGGGAGCTAGAGGGAGTAAGAGAGAGAGAGGGAGCTAGCGGGAGTAAGAGAGAGAACGGGAGCTAGAGGGAGTAAGAGAGAGTGGGAGCTAGAGAGAGTAAGACAGAGAGAGGGAGCTAGAGGGAGTAAGACAGAGAGAGAGGGAGCAAGAGGGAGTAAGACGGAGAGAGAGGGAGCAAGAGGGAGTAAGACAGAGAGAGAGGGAGCTAGAAGGAGTAAGAGAGGGAGAGAGGGAGCTAGAGGGAGCAAGACAGAGAGAGGGAGCTAGAGGGAGTAAGACAGAGAGAGAGGGAGCTAGAGAGAGTAAGACAGCGAGAGGGAGCTAGAGGGAGTAAGACAGAGAGAGAGGGAGCAAGAGGGAGTAAGACAGAGAGAGAGGGAGCAAGAGGGAGTAAGACAGAGAGAGAGGGAGCTAGAAGGAGTAAGAGAGGGAGAGAGGGAGCTAGAGGGAGCAAGACAGAGAGAGGGAGCTAGAGGAAGTAAGACAGAGAGAGAGGGAGCTAGAGGGAGTAAGGCAGAGAGAGAGGGAGCTAGAGGGAGTAAGACAGAGAGAGAGGGAGACAGAGGGAGCTAGAGGGAGTAAGACAGAGAGAGGGAGCTAGAGGGAGCTAGACAGAGAGAGGGAGCGAGAGGGAGTAAGACAGTACCTAGCACCGTACATTTCCGACAGAGGTGGTCCATGCGGTAAGTCATGAGGGGGTGACACCATGAGTTAGAGGGAGCAGGACAGAGAGAGGGAGCTAGACAGAGAGAGGGAGCTAGAGGGATTAAGATAGAGAGAGAGGGAGCAAGACAGAGGGAGAGGGAGCTAGAGGGAGTAAGACAGAGAGAGGGAGACAGAGGGAGCAAGACAGAGAGAGAGGGAGCTAGACAGAGAGAGGGAGTAAGACAGAGAGAGAGTGAGCTAGAGGGCTCTTGACAGAGAGAGGGAGCTAGAGGGAGTAAGAGAGAGAGGGAGCTAGAGGGAGCAAGACAGAGTGAGAGGGAGCTAGAGGGAGTAAGACAGAGAGCTAGAGGGAGCAAGACAGAGAGAGAGGGGGCTAGAGGGAGTAAGAGAGAGAGAGGGAGCTAGAGGGAGTAAGAGAGAGGGGGCTAGAGGGAGTAAGACAGAGAGAGAGGAAGTTAGGGGGAGTAAGACAGAGAGAGGGAGCTAGAGGGAGCAAGACAGAGAGAGAGGGAGCTAGAGGGAGTAAGAGAGAGAGAGGAAGCTAGAGGGAGTAAGAGAGAGAACGGGAGCTAGAGGGAGTAAGAGAGAGTGGGAGCTAGAGAGAGTAAGACAGAGAGAGGGAGCTAGAGGGAGTAAGACAGAGAGAGAGGGAGCAAGAGGGAGTAGTACGGAGAGAGAGGGAGCAAGAGGGAGTAAGACAGAGAGAGAGGGAGCTAGAAGGAGTAAGAGAGGGAGAGAGGGAGCTAGAGGGAGCAAGACAGAGAGAGGGAGCTAGAGGGAGTAAGACAGAGAGAGAGGGAGCTAGAGGGAGTAAGGCAGAGAGAGAGGGAGCTAAAGGGAGTAAGACAGAGAGAGAGGGAGACAGAGGGAGCTAGAGGGAGTAAGACAGAGAGAGGGAGCTAGAGGGAGCTAGACAGAGAGAGGGAGCTAGAGGGAGTAAGACAGAGAGAGAGGGAGCTAGAGAGAGTAAGACAGCGAGAGAGGGAGCTAGACAGAGAGAGGGAGCTAGAGGGAGAAAGATAGAGAGAGAGGGATCTACAGGGAGCTAGAGCGAGCAAGACAGAGAGAGAGGGAGCAAGAGAGAGAGAAGGCGCTAGAGGGAGCAAGACAGATTGGGAGCTAGACAGAGAGAGGGAGCTAGAGGGATTAAGATAGAGAGAGAGGGAGCAAGACAGAGGTGGAGGGAGCTAGAGGGAGTAAGAGAGAGAGAGGGAGCTAGACAGAGAGAGGGAGCTAGAGGGAGTAAGACAGAGAGAGAGGGAGCTAGAGGGAGTAAGAGAGAGGGAGACAGAGGGAGCCAGAGGGAGCAATACAGAGAGTGAGGGAGCTAGACAGAGAGAGGGAGTAAGACAGGGAGAGAGTGAGCTAGAGGGCTCTTGACAGAGAGGGAGCTAGAGGGAGTAAGAGAGAGAGGGAGCTAGAGGGAGCAAGACAGAGTGAGAGGGAGCTAGAGGGAGTAAGACAGAGAGCTAGAGGGAGCAAGACAGAGAGAGAGGGGCTAGAGGGAGTAAGAGAGAGAGAGGGAGCTAGAGGGAGTAAGAGAGAGGGGGCTAGAGGGAGTAAGACAGAGAGAGAGGAAGCTAGAGGGAGAAAGACAGAGACAGGGAGCTAGAGGGAGCAAAACAGAGAGAGAGGGAGCTAGAGGGAGTAAGAGAGAGAGAGGGAGCTAGAGGGATTAAGAGAGAGAACGGGAGCTAGAGGGAGTAAGAGAGAGTGGGAGCTAGAGAGGGTAAGACAGAGAGAGGGAGCTAGAGGGAGTAAGACAGAGAGAGAGGGAGCAAGAGGGAGTAAGACAGAGAGAGAGGGAGCAAGAGGGAGTAAGACAGAGAGAGAGGGAGCTAGAAGGAGTAAGAGAGGGAGCTAGAGGGAGCAAGACAGAGAGAGGGAGCTAGAGGAAGTAAGACAGAGAGAGAGGGAGCTAGAGGGAGTAAGGCAGAGAGAGAGGGAGCTAGAGGGAGTAAGACAGAGAGAGAGGGAGGCAGAGGGAGCTAGAGGGAGTAAGACAGAGAGAGGGAGCTAGAGGGAGCTAGACAGAGAGAGGGAGCTAGAGGGAGTAAGACAGTACCTAGCACCGTACATTTCCGACAGAGGTGGTCCATGCGGTAAGTCATGAGGGGGGTGACACCATGAGTTAGAGGGAGCAAGACAGAGAGAGGGAGCTAGACAGAGAGAGGGAGCTAGAGGGATTAAGATAGAGAGAGAGGGAGCAAGACAGAGGGAGAGGGAGCTAGAGGGAGTAAGAGAGAGAGAGGGAGCTAGAGGGAGCTAGACAGAGAGAGGGAGCTAGAGGGAGTAAGACAGAGAGAGAGGGAGCTAGAGGGAGTAAGACAGAGAGAGGGAGACAGAGGGAGCAAGACAGAGAGAGAGAGGGAGCTAGACAGAGAGAGGGAGTAAGACAGAGAGAGAGTGAGCTAGAGGGCTCTTGACAGAGAGAGGGAGCTAGAGGGAGTAAGAGAGAGAGGGAGCTAGAGGGAGCAAGACAGAGTGAGAGGGAGCTAGAGGGAGTAAGACAGAGAGCTAGAGGGAGCAAGACAGAGAGAGAGGGGGATAGAGGGAGTAAGAGAGAGAGAGGGAGCTAGAGGGAGTAAGAGAGAGGGGGCTAGAGGGAGTAAGACAGAGAGAGAGGAAGTTAGGGGGAGTAAGACAGAGAGAGAGGGAGCAAGAGGGAGTAAGACAGAGAGAGAGGGAGCAAGAGGGAGTAAGACAGAGAGAGAGGGAGCTAGAAGGAGTAAGAGAGGGAGAGAGGGAGCTAGAGGGAGCAAGACAGAGAGAGGGAGCTAGAGGAAGTAAGACAGAGAGAGAGGGAGCTAGAGGGAGTAAGGCAGAGAGAGAGGGAGCTAGAGGGAGTAAGACAGAGAGAGAGGGAGACAGAGGGAGCTAGAGGGAGTAAGACAGAGAGAGGGAGCTAGAGGGAGCTAGACAGAGAGAGGGAGCTAGAGGGAGTAAGACAGTACCTAGCACCGTACATTTCCGACAGAGGTGGTCCATGCGGTAAGTCATGAGGGGGTGACACCATGAGTTAGAGGGAGCAGGACAGAGAGAGGGAGCTAGACAGAGAGAGGGAGCTAGAGGGATTAAGATAGAGAGAGAGGGAGCAAGACAGAGGGAGAGGGAGCTAGAGGGAGTAAGACAGAGAGAGGGAGACAGAGGGAGCAAGACAGAGAGAGAGGGAGCTAGACAGAGAGAGGGAGTAAGACAGAGAGAGAGTGAGCTAGAGGGCTCTTGACAGAGAGAGGGAGCTAGAGGGAGTAAGAGAGAGAGGGAGCTAGAGGGAGCAAGACAGAGTGAGAGGGAGCTAGAGGGAGTAAGACAGAGAGCTAGAGGGAGCAAGACAGAGAGAGAGGGGGCTAGAGGGAGTAAGAGAGAGAGAGGGAGCTAGAGGGAGTAAGAGAGAGGGGGCTAGAGGGAGTAAGACAGAGAGAGAGGAAGTTAGGGGGAGTAAGACAGAGAGAGGGAGCTAGAGGGAGCAAGACAGAGAGAGAGGGAGCTAGAGGG
This sequence comes from Lissotriton helveticus, assembly GCF_964261635.1. Lineage (NCBI taxonomy): Eukaryota > Metazoa > Chordata > Amphibia > Caudata > Salamandridae > Lissotriton > Lissotriton helveticus. The sequence continues at coordinate 1,963,609,534 of NC_136061.1, read as the reverse complement.
AGTAAGAGAGAGAGAGGAAGCTAGAGGGAGTAAGAGAGAGAACGGGAGCTAGAGGGAGTAAGAGAGAGTGGGAGCTAGAGAGAGTAAGACAGAGAGAGGGAGCTAGAGGGAGTAAGACAGAGAGAGAGGGAGCAAGAGGGAGTAGTACGGAGAGAGAGGGAGCAAGAGGGAGTAAGACAGAGAGAGAGGGAGCTAGAAGGAGTAAGAGAGGGAGAGAGGGAGCTAGAGGGAGCAAGACAGAGAGAGGGAGCTAGAGGGAGTAAGACAGAGAGAGAGGGAGCTAGAGGGAGTAAGGCAGAGAGAGAGGGAGCTAAAGGGAGTAAGACAGAGAGAGAGGGAGACAGAGGGAGCTAGAGGGAGTAAGACAGAGAGAGGGAGCTAGAGGGAGCTAGACAGAGAGAGGGAGCTAGAGGGAGTAAGACAGAGAGAGAGGGAGCTAGAGAGAGTAAGACAGCGAGAGAGGGAGCTAGACAGAGAGAGGGAGCTAGAGGGAGAAAGATAGAGAGAGAGGGATCTACAGGGAGCTAGAGCGAGCAAGACAGAGAGAGAGGGAGCAAGAGAGAGAGAAGGCGCTAGAGGGAGCAAGACAGATTGGGAGCTAGACAGAGAGAGGGAGCTAGAGGGATTAAGATAGAGAGAGAGGGAGCAAGACAGAGGTGGAGGGAGCTAGAGGGAGTAAGAGAGAGAGAGGGAGCTAGACAGAGAGAGGGAGCTAGAGGGAGTAAGACAGAGAGAGAGGGAGCTAGAGGGAGTAAGAGAGAGGGAGACAGAGGGAGCCAGAGGGAGCAATACAGAGAGTGAGGGAGCTAGACAGAGAGAGGGAGTAAGACAGGGAGAGAGTGAGCTAGAGGGCTCTTGACAGAGAGGGAGCTAGAGGGAGTAAGAGAGAGAGGGAGCTAGAGGGAGCAAGACAGAGTGAGAGGGAGCTAGAGGGAGTAAGACAGAGAGCTAGAGGGAGCAAGACAGAGAGAGAGGGGCTAGAGGGAGTAAGAGAGAGAGAGGGAGCTAGAGGGAGTAAGAGAGAGGGGGCTAGAGGGAGTAAGACAGAGAGAGAGGAAGCTAGAGGGAGAAAGACAGAGACAGGGAGCTAGAGGGAGCAAAACAGAGAGAGAGGGAGCTAGAGGGAGTAAGAGAGAGAGAGGGAGCTAGAGGGATTAAGAGAGAGAACGGGAGCTAGAGGGAGTAAGAGAGAGTGGGAGCTAGAGAGGGTAAGACAGAGAGAGGGAGCTAGAGGGAGTAAGACAGAGAGAGAGGGAGCAAGAGGGAGTAAGACAGAGAGAGAGGGAGCAAGAGGGAGTAAGACAGAGAGAGAGGGAGCTAGAAGGAGTAAGAGAGGGAGCTAGAGGGAGCAAGACAGAGAGAGGGAGCTAGAGGAAGTAAGACAGAGAGAGAGGGAGCTAGAGGGAGTAAGGCAGAGAGAGAGGGAGCTAGAGGGAGTAAGACAGAGAGAGAGGGAGGCAGAGGGAGCTAGAGGGAGTAAGACAGAGAGAGGGAGCTAGAGGGAGCTAGACAGAGAGAGGGAGCTAGAGGGAGTAAGACAGTACCTAGCACCGTACATTTCCGACAGAGGTGGTCCATGCGGTAAGTCATGAGGGGGGTGACACCATGAGTTAGAGGGAGCAAGACAGAGAGAGGGAGCTAGACAGAGAGAGGGAGCTAGAGGGATTAAGATAGAGAGAGAGGGAGCAAGACAGAGGGAGAGGGAGCTAGAGGGAGTAAGAGAGAGAGAGGGAGCTAGAGGGAGCTAGACAGAGAGAGGGAGCTAGAGGGAGTAAGACAGAGAGAGAGGGAGCTAGAGGGAGTAAGACAGAGAGAGGGAGACAGAGGGAGCAAGACAGAGAGAGAGAGGGAGCTAGACAGAGAGAGGGAGTAAGACAGAGAGAGAGTGAGCTAGAGGGCTCTTGACAGAGAGAGGGAGCTAGAGGGAGTAAGAGAGAGAGGGAGCTAGAGGGAGCAAGACAGAGTGAGAGGGAGCTAGAGGGAGTAAGACAGAGAGCTAGAGGGAGCAAGACAGAGAGAGAGGGGGATAGAGGGAGTAAGAGAGAGAGAGGGAGCTAGAGGGAGTAAGAGAGAGGGGGCTAGAGGGAGTAAGACAGAGAGAGAGGAAGTTAGGGGGAGTAAGACAGAGAGAGGGAGCTAGAGGGAGCAAGACAGAGAGAGAGGGAGCTAGAGGGAGTAAAAGAGAGAGAGGGAGCTAGAGGGAGTAAGAGAGAGAACGGGAGCTAGAGGGAGTAAGAGAGAGTGGGAGCTAGAGAGAGTAAGACAGAGAGAGGGAGCTAGAGGGAGTAAGACAGAGAGAGAGGGAGCAAGAGGGAGTAAGACGGAGAGAGAGGGAGCAAGAGGGAGTAAGACAGAGAGAGAGGGAGCTAGAAGGAGTAAGAGAGGGAGAGAGGGAGCTAGAGGGAGCAAGACAGAGAGAGGGAGCTAGAGGGAGTAAGACAGAGAGAGAGGGAGCTAGAGGGAGTAAGGCAGAGAGAGAGGGAGCTAGAGGGAGTAAGACAGAGAGAGAGGGAGACAGAGGGAGCTAGAGGGAGTAAGACAGAGAGAGGGAGCTAGAGGGAGCTAGACAGAGAGAGGGAGCTAGAGGGAGTAAGACAGTACCTAGCACCGTACATTTCCGACAGAGGTGGTCCATGCGGTAAGTCATGAGGGGGTGGCACCATGAGTTACCCGCACCGGGTGACACCAACCCCAGTGACGCCACTGCTGTAGGTAGGAGAGCAGCTGTTCCGATCAGTCATCTGACTCACATTCGGCAATGTTACTGTACAGCTCATTAAGAATGTTTACCCAACTTAGGGTCGGACATACAATAGGCTTGACTGTGATCAGTTGTGTTTTTACAAGCCTGCCGAGAGAAGTGCATCAAATGGCCGCAACCGCAGCCATAAATCTCCGCGTTAGCTTCAGGTTATGGTTGGATGGCAGTGATATATGTCTTGTCCTAGTGAAGCATCTGTAAAAATAGACCGCACCATGCCTGCACCGCAGGGGGGTGGTTCTGAAGGGAGCTGCGGTCACAGGCCATAACTTCATCATGGGAGCCAGGCCCTAATGTCAGCTGGGGTTGCAGCCAAAGGTTTACTGTCCACATATGGGCCACCGTTGAAGAATTCACACACAGAACTCTATCCTACACACACCTATTACGCATACATGCACTCTGGGCGCCCACTCCAGGTCACAAAACAGGTTTCGGACCTCGCATTTCAGGACCGGTCTAGGCCTCTGTGCACACACTGGATCAGAGTGATGAAAGGGCAAACAAGAAGTCAGGATACCAGATTCACAAGAGTAGGCACTCAGAGCAAGGGTGCACCCCTGTTTAACACGAGGGGACATTCGCATCCCAACATCAATACACTCTGTTTTTCCTTTGATTGAGAGAACACCATTAGTACTTTTCCTTGTGCCACAATAGTTCATCCAATACAACACTTAGCCAGGGCTTTAAGTGGGATGAAAAAACTGGGGGTCTCTCAAAGGGGCGTGGCCAATGTAATTTAGGGCGTGGCTTAAAAACACGTAAGCTAAACACCTGTGCTTGCGGCCCAACAGGTATTTTGCTGTTTCTGTCATTGCATTCAGATATATGGTACAACAAGTAACAACATACCTACAACAAGTCAGGACTATTGGCTTTGTCAATGATTATTAGTTACAGAACATAAATTAGCAGCAACTATAGCTTCTATATAATATTAAAAAAGCTTCCACTAATAGCCCTGGTGACACCACGATAATGTTGCTGCTCGTGAGTTTAAAAAAAGAAGGGAAATCCAGAGAGAAATAGCCTCTCTCAAGGAATTCCCTTCCCCTACAAGGCTCACCTGGCATAACATCATGCCCTCACTTCTCCACTAGTGTGAAGTGAGCAGTATGAGCAGCGCACATAATGTGCCTGCTGTCACTGCACTCCAGGACAGCCTGTGCCAGGGCACAAAACAGAGCCCGCTAGAGACCCGTTTCGAGGCCCCCTTCAAAAAACTGCCGGTGCTCAGAACCGGTGAGACCCGGCCCACTTAAAACCCTGCACTTAGCACAGAATATTGCACACGCACCCAACCCAACCCAGCTACGCCATACAGAAGGAGCCAGGGGCGGATAGGCAAGGCGGGCATTCGGGCATGGGCCGAAGGGCCGGTGCCTCAGTGCCCTCTGTGGGCCGTTTTTTCTCCCCGTCCCAGTCCACAGAGAGTGGACTAGGAAAGGGGAGAAAAAAAAACGGCCCACAGAGTGCACGGAGACAGACAGAGAAAATGAAAGCAGCCTCGCACACGGCCGGACAGCGATTGTCAGATGTGGCCACTCCTTTACCCCTGCCCTGCCAAGCAATCAAGCTGAGGCTGGGCTGGGGAGGAGTGATTGTTTGCAAGAATCGGCCTCCCAGGGGGCCAGGTGTTTCTCAGGCCTTTGAGCCATTTTCACCTCGGCCCCCCCGGGGCCCATGCAGCCCAGAAACGGTGTTAGTCTTAACACCTCGCCCACAGCCCTTCACATTCAGAGCATAGTGGGCGAGGAAGAATGGGTCTTGCTGTGGGGGCTAGGTGATGTTTGGAACATGCACCAGGTTCACCTCAGCCTCCGCCCTGGCTACCTGGCTACCTTGGATGACCCAGAAAGCAGTGTTTTGTGCTCCCCTGCCAGGACATTTTCCCGAGGCCTGGAGGGCTGATTAATTTACTAATTGCAGGGGCCTTACCTTTGTTCATGTGCTCCTGAGCTGAAGTTCTGGGGAGGGCTAAGTAGGTTAGTAATAGCAGGGGCTTTGCTGCTTTTCAGGTGCTCCTGTGCCCAGGGGGCTGGAATAATTTTGTGACAGAAAGGGGCCTTGCTATTTTTTTTAGTTGCTCAGCTTGGCCCTGTGTCCTGTGCAAGAACAGTATCCTCCCACTTTAATTCCTTGTCTGTGCAAATGGTGTTTCATGAAAGGGCACGCCCCTTGAATGTGGGCCACGCCCCTTAAATATGGGCCAGCCTCTTGAATGTGGGCCACTTTTTTCGTCAGTGCCCGGGCCGAATTGTGATCCCAATCCGACCCTGGAAGGAGCCCAGTGAAAACACATAGACATGCTCTATAGTTGAATGTCGACATGATGTCAATGGCACTTCCCAACAAATACGTCACTAGAATACTTATTAAGATAGAACTCTGAACATACATGCAACAAAGCCTTGATAAGCAAATAACTGGCGTCCAACAGCGTTTGCTACTATCTGCATCTTACCTAACATAGATATACAAATGGGGAGGTTGTGTCCAAAAGCGAACTGGGTAGGACAACGTATTAACATGTAATGAATGAAGGGAACCCAGTCGCTGTTTGTTACTGCTGCTTTATTTTATTTGAAGCAGATGTCACCCAACTTTTTCAAAATTCGTGGGTGTTTATGATTTATTTATTCGTAAACAATTTTACAAATTGTTTCACTTGAACAATTCCGTGTGTTAGTCCGAGGGTTATTTTTGTCATACACCAGAGGCTACTCTTTTATATACAATTTGTACAAACAACATTCAAAATTAACCATTTAAACAACGACACTTTACATTACTATACATGATTACTTGTATTTACATATACTATACAACACAATCCTACTAGACCCTACTAACAATTTTTACTGCCAGACCGTTAGTGTATTACTTCGGTATAGTTAGGGACTGGCTGCGCCAGGGCATGCCTTTTTCATGCGCCTGTCTGTGTGGAAATCACAACAATCAATAAATGGCCCTTAGCGCATTAAATGAACAAGAACAAATCAAGTGTTAAACAAGCCGACGCGTTTCCAAGCCTAAGTGTTGCTCGCTAGGCTTTTCATCAGGGCTTCTGTTAGTTGGGAACCTAGAAGTACAAAGGGGAATCTTATTTACAATGGGACCTTCACATAAGCGTCAGTTTCAAAAGCGTTTGCTATAATATTACCTTTATGGGCTGTAAGTGGATTTTATCATGGTAGGAGCTGCCGGGCATTCAATATTTCTGTGGGGGTAAAAGGAGTTTGTTATCTCCGTAATCTACATTTGTCAAACCAGTTGTCACGATGTTTCAAAGGAAAGAGGGATGAAACTTACGTTTTAGTAAACTCTGTGTCTGTATTAAAGAAGGGGATCTGTTTTTCTTGGAACTTTTGGTCCCGTTTTTCAGGGCTGCTGCGGCAGGGTCTGTTTTGAATGAGACGTGTGGGAGACCTATTAGTCATTAGTTCGTACAATTCCTGATCGAATGACGGTTACTTACTATTAGGCTTGCTTACTTGTGGGTTTAGTCCACGAATCACCGCCGCTTTTTTCTGATACACGGTGCCGCCTATGGCTTTATTTTCATGGTGCTCGCGTGTAGCTGAAAAATATGTGTAACAAAGGAATTTGTTTAAAAATTATGCCGTTTTGGCGCCTCGTTTGCCCCGCGGTTGGTTGCCCTTACCTTACAATCTTTCAGGGACACTGGTGATTTTCCTGCCTGCTTCCGTGACAAACTGGTGTTGGGTGATGCTTGATCACATGACAACTTCCCTTTAGTTCTAGTCATGTGACAAAGGAATTGTGGGAGATGTAGTCCTAAGTTTCCGTTTGTGGGCCAGTGTCTTCACAGCTGACATCGGCGTACGTTCAGATTTCAAATTGTTCGTTCAGTCCTGTATTCACGCAGTTGAACTTTGCAATTAGGTATGCTTCTCTTCTTAATAGCAATTGTTCTACATTTCCTCCTCTGGGAGGAGTTTTGATTCCAGATAGGACAGACCAACGTAGATCTTTCTCGGTATGATTTTTCTCCACAAAATGTTGGACCATTGGAGCTGTCATCACTTTCTGCTTAATTCTGGAGCGATGTTGGGCTAATCTCTGTGTAATTTGCTGATTGGTTTTGCCCACGTATATTTTGTCACAAGGACAAAGTATCACATAGACAATATTTTTGCTTTTGCAATTGGTGAACTCGTAGTGATTCCATCTAATGGAATTGTGTTCAAAAGTGGTCCCCTCTATTGTGCTAGCACATGAAACACAGGTGCCACATTTACGGTGGCCCTGAATGGGACTGAGATTCCATATTGTGCGTAAGTCGCTCTTAACTGTTGAAATCCCCAAATCTGCTCTTATTAGTTGTTGGCCCAAATTTTTGTTCTTTTTTAGGGCGAACATTGGTTTTCTGAAGGGGGCTTCTAAATTAGACAACATGTGCCAGTTTTTCAGCACAATTGATTTAAATTTGTTTGTCAGGGGGCCATATGTTGAAACACACACTAGTTGTTCCAGAGGTTTTTTCTCTTTTTTTGTTAACAACACTTCTCTTGGAGTGAACCATGCGCGTTTAGTTGCATGTTTCAACATCTTTCTCGGGTAGCCTCTCGCTTTCAATTGTTCGCAGAATATTTCAGCATTGGCGAAATAATCCTCTTTCCTTGAACAATTACGCCTGATTCTCAATAGTTGGCTGTACGGTAGGTTTTCTTTTAAACTCTGAGGGTGAAAACTTTGGTAATGTAGAATGGTGTTTTTATCTGTTTCTTTACGATGTAATGTGGTACTTAGTTCGTTATTGTTAATGAAGACCTCGACATCCAAGAAAGTTAAGCGGGTATTGCTATGCGTCATGCTGAATTTGATGTCTGGATGCCTTTTGTTCAGCCAATCATGGAACTGGGCCAGATGTTCTTGGGTCCCACTCCAATGGCACCAGACATCGTCAATGTAGCGATACCATTTTAGGATGTGCTTGTTGTATGGATTGTTTTGGTAGACAAATCTCTCTTCGTACAGGGACATGAAGAGCACCGCCATCTCAGGGGCATAAGGACACCCCATGGCGGTGCCCTTCACCTGCACGTAGAAAGTGTCCATGAATCTAAAAAAGTTTCTTTTTAAAGCCAAGCTGGCCAGGTCTCTTATGAATTTAGTGGGGACTCTTTGTGGTTTTGGTCTGGTGTCTAAATAAAATTCAATGGCTTCAAGTCCTTCCTCTTGGGGAATCTGCGTGTACAATGAATTAACATCGAACGCTACCATTAGTTCTTTCTTATCATCAAAGGGCAAGTTCTCAACCTTGTTGATGAAGTCTCCGGTATCTTTAATGTAAGATTTGACCTCACTCAAGAATGGTGTTAGGAACACATCCACATATTTGGCTAGTGGTTCTAGGATCGAGTCACACCCGGAGACAATCGGTCTTCCGGGTGGATTTTGCAGATTTTTGTGCACCTTTGGCAGGAAATAAATCACTGGGGTTCGAGGGTTCTTTTTGGACATGTACTCAAACTCTTTTGGGCCCAATATGCCCGCATCTAGTCCTTCTTTTAGTATAATTTGGATCTCTACCTGGATCCTGTCTGTTGGATCATCTGTTAGTTTTCTGTACCATTCTGTGTTGTCTATTTGACTTGTCGCTTCTTTAATGTATTTATCTTTTTGCCAAACCACTAGAGCTCCCCCTTTATCGGCCGGCTTCACAACAATAGTTGTGTCTTCGCTTAAATGTTTTATTGCTGCCTGCTGTTCTTTCGATATGTTTCTCTTAACGAATGTCTTTTGGAGGCCCAACTGCGTGATTGAGGAAAGAACTGCTTGTTCAAATGCCAATATTTGTTTGGGAACCATTTGTGATGTCGGAGTGAAAGACGACTTGTTTGATAAGTTGGATGGTTCTGTTGGTCTTGTATTTTCTTTGTTGTGGAAATAAGATTTTAATCTGATTTTCCTGAACAGATCTTGAGCTTCTATTTTTAAGTTAATTATGTCCGTTTTGACGATTGGGACAAACTTGAGTCCTAGTTCGAGGACTGATGTCTCGTGTATCGTAAGCTGTTTGGTGGAAAGATTAATAATGGACGAGTTGGTTATGTCTTGTAGTAGTTTTTGTTGCGGGTTCTCATCTCCCATACTTGCGGTTGGGGTTTGAACCTTACGCGGCCTCTGCCTTCGCCCTTCTCTAAAAAAGTGTTTTGTCGTTTTGATGGACCTTCTCTGGGGTCTTGATCACCTGAGGAGTCCGAGGATGAACTCTCTGAGAAGGTGAGAAAACGATTTTTGGAGCGGCCCTGGTATTGGGAAAGTGCTCTACGAGACTCTTGTTGGGTATAGAAGTCCTCCCTCAAGTATGGGTAAACCGTTTCCAAATTAAACGCTTTACAATCCTTCTCAAATTTGTTGATTCTATAGTTTATTGTGGTATCTTTGAAGGTTTGCAACTCTTTCTCAATTTTTTCTAATAGAGCCTTCGCTTCTGTTGTATTATGGTTATCAGATATCTCTTTAGTCAAGGCGTCTATTTCCTCCTGTTCTTCTGAACAAATCCGTTGGGCAGTCTCTACTGTATGGACCATAAGGTCCCTACTGCACTTTGTGGCAATATAACTGAAACCTTTTTTATACACCGGGTCCTCTGTGAAAACTACCGGCACATTCTTAACTTGGAGCCCCCAAGGTATGGTACCGGATTTCAAATGTTGGAACAAAAAATGCCCATGTAGTTCCGTCCGTACATGTTTTTTACTCAACCGCATTAATTTATCACTTTCATTTTGTTGCTGAGCATTGGTACTCAATTTTAAGGACGCGAATGGTGATGGTCCAGAAATTAAATTTTTGGTGTATTCCTCTGTGTATGACAAGGTTTCCTCCTCGGACATATTTTGATAGGCTGGGGACCAGCCTATATATCTAATTTAATTCTGTGCGTTGGTTCTGCAAGTGGCATTAGTTTTAAATGCAAAGCCTCGCGGAAGAGTTACCGCTCTAAATAGATATACAAATGGGGAGGTTGTGTCCAAAAGCGAACTGGGTAGAACAACGTATTAACATGTACCTAACATAGGCATGTCCCAGGCAAGTGGCACGTGTGCCAACTAACCAATTGAGGGGCAGATTTACGAGTCCCTTGCGACACTTTTACGCCGCCGTCACGTCACTTTTGTGACGCAGCGGCGGCGTAAACAATGCGCCATGTTGCGACTTATTTACAACGTGACGCATCTAGGCAGATGCGTCACGTTGTAAAGCCCTGCGCCACATGAAACCTGCGTCAGGTTTCATGTGGGCGTTCTGTCGTAGGGTGGGCGTTCCCTCGTAGGAAAGCCCCGTAAAACTGACGCAGTGAAATCTACAAGATTTCACTGAGTCAGTTTTATGACGCTGCTGCGTCAAATCCTTACGCCTGCTTGAAGCGGGCATAAGGAGTGACGCACCATGTTATGTATGAGTGGCCCCTGTGCATTGCAGGAGTTGCGTCGCACTTGCGACGCGACTCCAGCAATGCGCCGCCCGTACGCCACAAGATGCGTCACGCATCTGCCCTTCCTTGCACCATGGTGCGCCGCATTATAAATGCGGCGCATCTGTGGTGGCGCAAGGAGGGAATTGCATGACGCATCGGTTCTGGCGCATCCCTGCTGATTTGCAGAGATGCGCCAGAACTTGTAAATATGCCCCTAAATACGTAAGCAATGTGGTACAGTCCTCCAGTCTCATGCAGCAAAAAACCCGTAACTCACTAAAATTGCCTCTAACTCCACAGGCTGCACACCTCTCGTATCCAAATCTTTTGGGAAGTCGTACTGTGGATTACTGAAAGGTACTGTGATGCCTACCAGTAGCAGATTCTGTGCTGTGCAAGTGCTGTATAACAATAGCAACAATAATAATAGATATTTGTACAGTCGGTGAAGAGATATATGTGGGAGCGGTAACCATCAGTAAAGTTGTGCTATGTCCCATTGGAAAGGTGCATAATAATTTTGTGTGCACTTTTGTGTGCACTGAAAAGTTTGAAGTAAAGGTTAATTTTTTGTGACTACAGCAAATCTGTCAGCCGGCAGCCCTGGTATCAACCATATTGTCTGGCGCAACATAGTTCAGAAAAAGCTTTTTAACAAAATAGCAGGTTAAACAAACCAATGCAGTAACTAGCTACGTAGACAAGGGGGGGTCATAAGAAATGCCATTAAGGGACCTTCAGGGCTGCTCAAAGTTGGCAGCTTACAGAAACAATAAACCATGTATCTCTCCCACTCACCTCTTCATCCACCACATTGCTAAGCGCCGTGTCCCATAACCAGCGCTTTAAATTGGCCGGTACTATCCAGTATCCATGGAGTACCAGCACTTTTTTATTTTGAGAGGCAGAGTACCGGTCTCAAGAGAGACGTAATACTTTTAATTGGAGAGTACCGGCACTTCTCAAGAGAGATGTAATACTATTAATTGGAGAGTACCGGCACTTCTCAGAAACGAGCAGGTACTCTGGTACAGAGTACCTGCACTTCTATTTTTCCATTTCAAGCACTGCCCATAACACGATAACCACACCTCTGTAGCCCTTAAGAATTACAAGGAAACACACACCACAGATGACAAAAACAAAGACAACACCCTTTCAACCACACACCCTACACAGTGCAGCTGTCCTTGAAGGGGAAGGGAAGCGCTTCAGTGCGCCACATATGGGTAGAAAGCGCTATATAGATGCTGCAGTTCAATGCAATACTGTCCCTTATTGGCACATTCCATGAGACCCAAAACAGAAGGTAATTCCCACGTGGCCTATATTCCTTTTTCACTATTGTAACATTTCTACTTTCAAAAAAGATCCTTCAAAATATGGCGGACACATTTATTTCATATTTGTACATTCTTTATTTATTTTTTCTTATACTTTTTTGCAAATTATTTTTTATATATTTTTGAATTCATTATCATCATATCTCAAAAATAGTACATACATTGTAGGAGAGTAGGGTCTGCTATCCTATGGTCACCCCAAATTTTTGCTTTTTGCTTCACTGGTTTTCGACTTACTGAGGCTGTGGGCCTGCTAATCAGACCCCCAGCCTGCTGTTCTCTCTCTAAATTAGTAATACATGTGCTATAGGTACATACCACAATTGGAAATGGACTCCTTGTCAGCCCCTGTACCATGCACTATAGGTGCTCAGGGCATAGGTGCCACCAAGGCCTACCAGGGGCTGCAGCATATCTTTTGCCACCCCTGGCTGGTTCTTAAATTGACACAACTGGCTGATCACTCAGCTGGGGCAAGATGGTGTAATCACCTCTTGCTTAGATATAGTATACCTATATCTACACCTATATCTGGACACATATAAACCTGTGAGCCACTCCTATGGAAGGCCTTATCAATCCTGGAGGCAGAGTGCGTGGTTTAATGTGAGATGGAGCTCTAGCATGAGCTGAGCCTATCTGCAGCTGTCGGGAACAACTCCCTAAGCTGTCCCGGGATAATGCCATACCATATACTATTAAGTGCATTATAATCCTTGCGGTTATATGGCAACTTTGGTTTGGCTTTATCAAAACATGTCGTGTAAGGTGTCATACGATTTGGAATACTATCCCCTCGCCAGTCCTGGCGACGGGGATAGCATTCCACCCCTCTAGAGGGAGAAGACATGTTACTTTACTGAAATGCGGTTGATTTTTAAAAGAGCCTCAGATCCACAAAATGGATGCTTCTGCCACAGACATGGGTCTGACCCCCTGCAGCTGACCGAAACTCAGCCAAGGGGGCCTGGACAAAGGGTTTCCTGTCGCAGGGAGGTGTCACCCCCCCCCCCCCAGACAGGAGATAGTGGATTGTAGCAGGGAGGTTTGAAAGAAACCAGACACTGCTTGGGGAGCACAAGGCTGCCCCTTGCATAATCCGGCCAAACCGGTTCTGGGGCACACCAGCCCCCGTCCCAGCGTGGCCTGGATCAAAGGAAAGGGGTGTACCCACCCCCTTCCTGGATCCCACCCATAGGAGGGGACCTAGCAGGTAATCCAGCCCCCTATATTGGTATAAGAATGGGAGCAGTGCCAATGCACTTCAGATTATCCTGATGAAACATAAGAAACAAAACTCTGGACCCTTCGACATCCTACTCAATGTAGAAGACTGAAGAATTTCCCTTGTGGTCAAGGAGTGACCACCCTGTGCAAACAGGCACCATCCAGCACCTCTACGTCTGCTTTGTTGCAGTTCCCGCCGGAACTCGAGCAACAGAGATCGACGAGATCAAGCTTTCCTGCCTTCTTACAGCCCGATCCACAGTCCCTGCAGAGCTGAGACCCGTGGAGGCGACCGGAAGCGTAGGGCACGCCATCTTGAAAAGACCACGAGACGCTGACCGTGCAGCCCACAAGTGACCCTCGAACCTGTACACCGGGGTTTGAGAAGCCCCAACCCTGAGCCACTCTTGCACCGAAGTTCACCCCTCTACACTCGACGAGTGCTGCGTGGGGCCCTTCTGCTTTCTTTGGCTCAATGCATTGGCCGGTCACTTGCCAGCTGGCTTGTGGCCCCTGTGCCGGCGAAAACCTAAATACGACTTGTGATTCTGGTTGCTCCAGACTTACACCAGCTCCTCTGAAAAGGAGCACCCACTCTGACCCTCCTGGTCCGAGTGAGAAGCAATCTTCCAGTTCCGCGTGGAGGGCTCTTGCCAAGTGTTGTTTGCTCCAATCTTGAAGCCGACAGTGCCGACAGTGAGAGCCTTTGTGGGACAGCTTGTGACCCGCTCCTGGACATCGCAGATGCCCCAGAGCCCACGTGGCAGCGGAGAGAAGCTCCTCGACAACCACCTGATTGCGCCCAACATTGCCTGGTTCCCTCCTGGTTCCACCCTGGTCACTGCTGAGTGACCCAGACTCTGTCCCCTCTGCTTTCAGGTACTTTTCGACTCTGATCCACCCTTGGATCACACGGGACACTTCTCCTTCACATCGCCTGCAGCATCTTCAGCTTCAAGCACCCAGAACCTGCGTGACAAAACCCGACGCCACTTCGACCCTATGCACCCGCTTCCTGTGGGTGAGGTAACATTGCAACACCGGTGTTCCCACACTGGTACACACCTCTAGGGTCTGTGTCTAAAGTTTTGTCCTTCTAGGTTCAGCGGAAGTATCCTAAAACTCTGTTTGTGTAACTTTTACGCACCATTGACTAACATTGGTGCATGCGTGTGCTTTAAGCACTGCACCCGAATTCTGCGGGCTTTTCCCGACTTCAGCATTGCTTGTCCCGACTGCTCCCAGCGATTCCCTAGGCCCTAGGCCTAACCACTGTTCGATTGGTATCTCTTATACCACTTTCTTAGTATATGGTCTGAGTGGCCCCCCGCCCTCATCCATAATTGTGCAACTTTGTATGTTATACTGTGCTTTTGATTTAACGCTTGTGCCCCTTTTTTCATAAAGAGTACTGGGGATTATTTTTAGAAATAAACACATATATTTTTATAATATATACTTGTGTGGTGTCCTTTCATTTGATATTACAGGACTGTGATTGGTAAAACAGCTCGCTTAACACGACCTCTTGAGTTTAGCCTTTAAGGCTGCTTAGTCTATGCTACCATTAAGATAGCTTGTCTACAAGGTTGACTTACAACCAGACACCATAAGGGATAGTTTGGACTGATACAAGGTGGTTCCAGAATTGGGAACATCAAATATCAGGCCAACTTCTCACATTGGTGCGCAGCGGTGCGGATTTGAGCTTGCTGTTGTGTTACCATTGCAATCTTTTTATCAAATTGAAAGATCACATCAAGTACCTTAGGTACATATAAATCAAAAGCTTAGCATATTTAAGTTCTACTGAACTTAGTAGTTGTAGATTAAAGGGAGTAGCACACCCTGACTACAACTCACTAGCAAGGTACAGTAGGGAAACACTTAGTGTAGGTAAGTGCACCACTTACACCTCACTAGAGTCATGTCTGGCACAGGTGAAGCTACAAGCTCTCTGCCTATGACAGTTGACCTTACCAAGGCAACTTCCAGCTATGACAAACTTAGCCACAAAGACTTGTGTGCCTTGTGCATTGCAAGGGGGCTAAAAAGGGGCAGAAGTCCCACCAGTCCTACCCTGATAGCCATTCTGGAAAAGGATGACTTAGATACGGCGAGTGCAGCTCCCTTAGACTTAGGGGATGGAGTGAAACCCCTTGAGAATGAGACCCCTCCAGAGGAGGAAGAAGAAGAGGAGGAAGAAGACCTAGAGGAGCCTGAAAATCAGGATCAGAGGGGTAACCAGGTTGTAGTTGCCAGGCTTAACCAGGCCAACTTAGACCTACTTGGGAATGGAGAGGGCCAGCACCTCCCCAGATCCCATCATATCATTCTCCCAGGCAACAGAAGAGTGAGATCTCCATCAGGGGACTCTCATATTTCTAGTGCCTCAAGAGAATCTCAGAGAGGAATGACTCCCTCTCAGAAGTTAGAGCATAAGGCAAGGATGAGGGCTGTCAAACTCCAGATAGAGAGGGAGGAGGTAGCCCTGGCTCAAGCTAGACTTGCTTTAGCAAGAGAACAGAAGTTGTGTGGCTTAGATGCCACTGGTGGCAGCATAATTCCTAGAGAGAAAGACAGGAGCTATGATAATAGAAACCTGACAAAAATTGTGCCCCCCTACAAGGAAGGGGATGACATCCACAAATGGATGACTGCCCTTGAGAGAGCCTGCATGGTACAGCAGGTTCCTCAGGATCAGTGGGCTGCAATTTTATGGTACTCCTTTTCTGAGAAAGGGAGGGATAGGCTCCTCACAGTTAGACCCGAGGATGCCAAAAACTACTCTGTCCTGAAGAGTGCTCTTATTGAAGGCTTTGGCCTAACCACTGAGCAATACAGGTTGTTGTTCAGAGACACCCAAAGAGCACAGACTCAGGACTGGACTGATTTTGTTGATTGTGCCACTAAGGCTCTGGAGGGTTGGCTGCAGGGAAGTAAAGTCTCAGACTATACAGGATTGTACAATCTTATAATGAGAGAGCAGATCCTTACTAACTTTCAGAACCAGCTGTTGCATCAATACCTTATTGACTCTGATCTGACCTCTCCCCAAGAATTGGGAAAGAAGGCAGACAAATGGGTCAGAACAAGGATTAAGCAGAAACCCCAGAACCAAGGTGGTGACCAGAAGAAAACAGACCAGAAGGGTAGGAATCAGAAAGATAAAGAAAAGGACCAGAAGTCTTCAGGCCCCCAAACTAGTAATAA
Source organism: Lissotriton helveticus (assembly GCF_964261635.1). Taxonomy (NCBI): domain Eukaryota; kingdom Metazoa; phylum Chordata; class Amphibia; order Caudata; family Salamandridae; genus Lissotriton; species Lissotriton helveticus. Next base: position 1,963,593,537 of record NC_136061.1, on the reverse strand, counting down.
GGAGGGTGGTTCCCAAAATGGAAACAAGAAAAAGAAGAACGATGGCCCAAAGAAACCTTGGTGTAATACCTGCAAATCAGTTTCACACTGGGGCAGTGAATGCACCAAGAAAACTCCAGTCCCCACCACTGCAGCTCCTACAGCACCTGCACCCCCTAGTACAGTTAGCAGTGGTGGTACACAACCAAAGGGTATAGTAGGGTTAACCTTGGGTACTGAGATGGAATCTGGCCTAGTCAGAGTCCCTACTCAGGCAGTTCTCCTATATGATGTGGACGTATCCTTGTCCACTACAGTGAGTCCCAGTAACCTGGGCAAATATAGGCAGACGCCTTTGGTAAATGAGAGACTGGCTCAGGCCTACAGGGACACATGTGCCAGTGTCACTATGGTGACACCTGACTTTGTGGACCCTGGACAGATTGTACTAGGTGAAAGTTACCTAGTGACCAATGCAAGCAACTCTACTACTACACATAGTGTGGCTGTTGTGAACTTCTCCTGGGGAGGGGTAGATGGCCTAAAGAAAGTTGTTGTGAGTGCAGACCTCCCAGTAGACTGTCTGTTAGGCAATAATCTTGAAAGCTCAGTTTGGTCAGAAGTGGAGTACAGGACTCATGCAGAAATGCTAGGGATTTCAGCACATGTCCTTGCAGTGACAAGGACTCAGGCTCAGAAGTGCCTTCCTGAACCAGTGGTGGATCTTGGAACAATAGACTAACCACAACCCAAGAGAAGGAGCAAGAGGGTAAAGGCTGTGCCTTCCCCCTTGCCCCAGGTTGAGGATCAGATTTCACCGGAAACTGATTCTGCAGTCCAAGAGGAGACTGTCTCTGAGGAACTTGAGCCTGACCAGGTTGAGTTTCTGGGGACAGGGGGACCATCAAGGGCAGACCTGGGGCAGGCCCAATTAGATTCCCCTTCATTTGAACCCCTCAGACAGCACGCTGCTGCTGAGGCTGCAGGGAATGCTCAAGGTGCCCATAAAGTATATTGGGATGATGGACTCCTTTACTCAGAGGCTAGAGACCCCAAGCCTGGTACCACCAGGAGGTTGGTTATACCTTTGACGTTTAGGGGTTTCCTTCTCACCTTGGCCCATGATATTCCCCTTGCAGGACACTTAGGCCAGAACAAGACTTGGGACAGGCTTGTTCCTCACTTTCACTGGCCTCATATGTCAGAAAATGTCAAGGAGTTTTGTCGCTCCTGTGTCACTTGCCAAGCCAGTGGTATGTCAGGTGGCACAACAAAGGCCCCCCTCATACCACTACCTGTGGTGGGGGTACCCTTTGAAAGAGTTGGAATAGATATTGTGGGTCCCATGGATCCTCAAACAGCATCTGGGCACAGATTTATACTGGTGGTAGTGGATCATGCCACCAGGTACCCAGAGGCAATTCCCCTGAGGACCACCACAGCCCCTGTGGTGGCAAAAGCCCTCATTGCAGTTTTCTCAAGAGTGGGCTTTCCAAAGGAGGTACTTTCAGATAGAGGCACTAACTTCATGTCTGGATACTTAAAAGCAATGTGGAAGGAGTGTGGCGTAAACTACAAGTTTACCACACCCTATCACCCACAGTGCAGTGGGCTTGTGGAGAGATTCAACAAGACCCTCAAGGGAATGATAAAAGGATTACCAGAGAAGCTTAGGCGGAAATGGGACATCCTTTTACCCTGCTTGCTCTTTGCTTACAGAGAGGTCCCACAGAAGGGGGTTGGCTACAGCCCTTTTGAACTTTTGTTTGGCCACCCTGTGAGGGGTCCACTATGTTTGGTGAAGGAAGGTTGGGAGTTACCTCTCAAAAAGCCTAAGCTAGATGTTGTGGACTATGTACTTGGTCTCCGCTCCAGGATGGCTGAGTATATGGAGAGAGCATCCAAAAACCTGGAGGCCAGTCAAGAATTACAGAAAGCTTGGCATGACCAAAAGGCTGTTCTGGTTGAGTTCCAGCCAGGGCAGAAGGTGTGGGTGTTGGAGCCAGTGGCCCCAGCAGCACTCCAGGACAAATGGACTGGACCCTACCCTATTATTGAGAAAAAGGGAGAAGTCACCTACCTGGTTGACTTTGGAACCCCTAGGAGCCCCCACAGGGTGCTCCATGTAAATCGCCTGAAAGCATTTGTGGACAGGGAGGACATGAGCTTGCTCATGGCCACAGATGGGGAACAGGAGGAAGAGAGTGACCCTCTCCCAGACCTGCTTTCCCAGAACCCTGATGATGGATCAGTTGATGGAGTAGCCTTGGCAGGCCGCCTCACTAACCAACAACAGATGGACTGCAGACAGGTTTTGCAAGCCCACAGACACTTGTTTTCACTCACACCCAGTCAAACTAACTGGTGCACCCATGAGGTGGACACTGGTGACAGTCTGCCTGTGAAGAATAAGATCTACAGGCAACCTGACCATGTCAGGGATTGTATAAAGGCTGAGGTGCAAAAGATGTTGGAGCTTGGAGTGATTGAGCCATCAGAGAGCCCATGGGCTAGCCCAGTGGTGCTTGTGCTAAAACCTCATACCCAAGATGGAAAGAGAGAAATGAGGTTTTGTGTGGACTACAGAGGTCTCAATGCTGTCACTAGGACAGATGCACATCCCATTCCAAGAGCAGATGAGCTCATTGATAAATTGGCTTCTGCCAAGTTTCTGAGCACATTTGATTTGAAAGCTGGCTACTGGCAGATCAGACTAGCTGAAGAGTCAAAAGCCAAGACAGCATTCTCTACCCCTAGTGGACATTATCAGTTTGTGGTAATGCCCTTTGGTTTGAAGAATGCACCTGCCACCTTCTAAAGGTTGGTGAATCAAGGCCTTGCTGGGCTGGGTGACTTCTGTGCAGCATATCTAGATGATATTGCTGTCTTTAGCTCCACCTGGGAGGATCACCTGATCCACCGGAAGAAGGTTCTGGAGGCCCTGCAAAAGGCAGGCCTGACTATCAAGGCTACCAAGTGCCAGATAGGGCAGAGCAAGGTTGTGTACCTGGGCCACCTAGTAGGTGGGGGTCAGGTTCAGCCACTGGAGAGCAAGATCCAGACCATACAGGACTGGGCTCCTCCAACTACCCAGACACAAGTCAGAGCCTTCTTGGGCCTGACTGGGTATTACAGAAAATTTGTAAAGAACTATGGGTCCATTGTGACACCATTGAATGACTTGACATCCGAGAAGATGCCCAAAAAGGTTCAGTGGACAGTTAGCTGTCAAAAGGCATTTGATGACCTGAAGAAGGCCATGTGCTCTGCACCTATCCTGAAGAGTCCTGACTACTCCAAACAGTTCATTGTACAGACAGATGCTTCTGAGTTGGCGGTGGGAGCTGTGCTTTCACAACTTAATCAAGATGGTCAAGACCAGCCCATTGCTTTTATTAGCAGAAGGCTGACCCCCAGGGAGAAACGTTGGTCAGCTATTGAGAGGGAGGCCGTTGCTGTGGTTTGGGCCCTGAAGAAGTTGAGTCCATACTTGTTTGGAACTCACTTCCTAATTCAGACAGACCATAAGCCCCTCTTGTGGCTAAATCAGATGAAGGGTGAAAATCCCAAACTGCTCAGGTGGTCCATTTCCCTACAGCGATGGACTTTACAGTGGAGCACCGCCCAGGGACTGACCATGGTAATGCAGATGGTCTCTCCAGGTACTTCCACTTAGAACATGAAGACTTATCTGGTCAAGGTTAAGTTTAATGTCCCTGCGTTTGGGGGGGGGGGGTTGTGTAGGAGAGTAGGGCCTGCTATCCTATGGTCACCCCAAATGTTTGCTTTTTGCTTCACTGGTTTTCGACTTACTGAGGCTGAGGGCCTGCTAATCAGACCCCCAGCCTGCTGTTCTCTCTCTAAATTAGTAATACATGTGCTATAGGTACATACCACAATTGGAAATGGACTCCTTGTCAGCCCCTGTACCATGCACTATAGGTGCTCAGGGCATAGGTGCCACCAAGGCCTACCAGGGGCTGCAGCATATCTTTTGCCACCCCTGGCTGGTTCTTAAATTGACACAACTGGCTGATCACTCAGCTGGGGCAAGATGGTGTAATCACCTCTTGCTTAGATATAGTATACCTATATCTACACCTATATCTGGACACATATAAACCTGTGAGCCACTCCTATGGAAGGCCTTATCAATCCTGGAGGCAGAGTGCGTGGTTTAATGTGAGATGGAGCTCTAGCATGAACTGAGCCTATCTGCAGCTGTCGGGAACAACTCCCTAAGCTGTTCCGGGATAATGCCATACCATATACTATTAAGTGCATTATAATCCTCGCGGTTATATGGCAACTTTGATTTGGCTTTATCAAAACATGTCGTGTAAGGTGTCATACGATTTGGAATACTATCCCCTCGCCAGTCCTGGTGACGGGGATAGCATTCCACCCCTCTGGAGGGAGAAGACATGTTACTTTACTGAAATGCGGTTGATTTTTAAAAGAGCCTCAGATTCACAAAATGGATGCTTCTGCCACAGACACGGGTCTGACCCCCTGCAGCTGACCGAAACTCAGCCAAGGGGGCCTGGACAAAGGGTTTCCTGTCGCAGGGAGGTGTCACACCCCCCCAGACAGGAGATAGTGGATTGTAGCAGGGAGGTTTGAAAGAAACCAGACACTGCTTGGGGAGCACAAGGCTGCCCCTTGCATAATCCGGCCAAACCGGTTCTGGGGCACACCAGCCCCCGTCCCAGTGTGGCCTGGATCAAAGGAAAGGGGTGTACCCACCCCCTTCCTGGATCCCACCCATAGGAGGGGACCTAGCAGGTAATCCAGCCCCCTATATTGGTATAAGAATGGGAGCAGTGCCAATGCACTTCAGATTATCCTGATGAAACATAAGAAACAAAACTCTGGACCCTTCGACATCCTACTCAACGTAGAAGACTGAAGAATCTCCCTTGTGGTCAAGGAGTGACCACCCTGTGCAAAGAGGCACCATCCAGCACCTCGACGTCTGCTTTGTTGCAGTTCCCGCCGGAACTTGAGCAACAGAGATCGACGAGATCAAGCTTGCCTGCCTTCTTACAGCCCGATCCACAGTCCCTGCAGAGCTGAGACCCGTGGAGGCGACCGGAAGCGTGGGGCATGCCATCTTGAAAAGACCATGAGACGCTGACCGTGCAGCCCACGAGTGACCCTCGAAGCTGTACACCAGGGTTTGAGAAGCCCCAACTCTGAGCCACTCTTGCACCGAAGTTCACCCCTCTACACTTGACGAGTGCTGCGTGGGGCCCTTCTGCTTTCTTTGGCTCAATGCGTTGGCCCGGTCACTTGCCAGCTGGCTTGTGGCCCCTGTGCCGGCGAAAACCTAAATACGACTTGTGATTCTAGTTGCTCCAGACTTACACCAGCTCCTCTGAAAAGGAGCACCCACTCTGACCCTCCTGGTCTGAGTGAGAAGCAATCTTCCAGTTCTGCATGGATTGCTCTTGCCAAGTGTTGTTTGCTCCAATCTTGAAGCCGACAGTACCGACGGTGAGAGCCTTTGTGGGACAGCTCGTGACCCGCTCCTGGACATTGCAGATGCCCCAGAGCCCACGTGGCAGCGGAGAGAAGCTCCTCCACAACCACCTGATTGCGCCCGACATTGCCTGGTTCCGTCCTGGTTCCACCCTGGTCACTGCTGAGTGACCCAGACTCTGTCCCCTCTGCTTTCAGGTACTTTTCGACTCTGATCCACCCTTGGATCACACCGGACACTTCTCCTTCACATCGCCTGCAGCATCTTCAGCTTCAAGCACCCAGAACCTGCGTGACGAAACCCGACGCCACTTCGACCCTATGCACCCGCTTCCTGTGGGTGAGGTAACATTGCAACACCGGTGTTTCCACACTGGTACACACCTCTAGGGTCTGTGTCTAAAGTTTTGTCCTTCTAGGTTCAGCGGAAGTATCCTAAAACTCTGTTTGTGTAACTTTTACGCACCATTGACTAACATTGGTGCATGCGTGTGCTTTAAGCACTGCACCCGAATCCCGCGGGCTTTTCCCGACTTCAGCATTGCTTGTCCCGACTGCTCCCAGCGATTCCCTAGGCCCTAGGCCTAACCACTGTTCGATTGGTATCTCTTATACCACTTTCTTAGTATATGGTCTGAGTGGCCCCCGCCCTCATCCATAATTGTGAAACTTTGTATGTTATACTGTGCTTTTGATTTAACGCTTGTGCCCCTTTGTTCATAAAGAGTACTGGGGATTATTTTTAGAAATAAACACATATATTTTTATAATATATACTTGTGTGGTGTCCTTTCATTTGATATTACAGGACTGTGATTGGTAAAACAGCTCTCTTAACACGACCTCTTGAGTTTAGCCTTTAAGGCTGCTTAGTCTATGCTACCATTAAGATAGCTTGTCTACAAGGTTGACTTACAACCAGACACCATAAGGGATAGTTTGGACTGATACAAGGTGGTTCCAGAATTGGAAACATCATATATCAGGCCAACTTCTCACATACATCTTCTCAACAATATATATATAATCAATATGTGAACAATAGAAAATATGTGGACAATAAAAACCTACCATACAGAGAACACTCCTGACTCACTCTCACCGCATCTACATACACACAATCTCACTCAATCCAAATACACTCTTTATTCTGTATCTAAGGGATCACAGATCTTTTCGTGAACTATTACGCTAGGTCGACGCGTTTCGGTGGATTCAGACCACCTTCCTCAGGACCATTAGACAGAACAAAGTTCATCACAACTGTTTGGGGACTCTGTATGGTTATCTGTAATAAAATATAATGTATCCATAACATCATCATTTGAAAACAACAAAACAAATAATCATGACTTCAGGAGATATAATTTATCCATAACACTTCTCACTTTTTGAAGGACTAACAATTTTTACATAATACTTTTCAAAAATCATTTATTTATCCTAGTTGCTTTATTTGTGTCATGGACCAACACTGACCTGATCGAGTGATTACATTTAAGTTAAAACTAACAATTGTCTCATGTAGCTTATCGAATCACTTGAGCTTCATAATGAGAAAGGATTCAAGAATTGGATTAAAGGAGAAAAAAGCTATTTATAAATAGCACATATAGATTTTAGTGAATTCTGATAAACAAAATCCCTACATTCCCAGATATGATGTTGTATCCTCTATTCATTTAGTAAATAAGCACTCTTACCCCAACAAAATCACAGGGTGATGATGATCTCTATACAGGTACTGAACCGTAAGTCAGTTGAATAGTTCTTCCTATAATGATATTAAAAGGTTCTGACTTTTAATTTGAGTATATATGGATATTGAAGTTTTAAAGCATAGTTTTTAGGATTGCTTACCCAATATAGATTCTACTTGATGTTATCTTTCTTTAAACACAGGTCCTGATTGGGTTCTCATCATGTTAGATGTACATCAATTACCATGGAACGCTCTGTTTAAAATATATAAGCAAGTTCTCAGTGCATATCCTATAAATCTCATAAGTGAAATTCTAGCGATACAGATTAGACAGACTAACCTCATTTAAAAACGCCTTTTTTCAGATACACCCTCGAATTCAAAGACAAAGCTTCCTCACTGTTTCATATATTTTCGATTTTGTACGTGCTGCATCGGTGCTGTAACAACATATATAACCAGCATTTTAGAAACGGATCTAGTATATTAGGAGTCTTTAGATTAAAAGATCTATTTAAGTCCTGTTACTTTTTTCAAACAGATGTTACTGCCACTCTTACTTTGTATATCTACATATCGATGTCAATATTGCCCGTTACCTCCGTATTTCTCTGATCTCATATACGGGTTTTCTTTGACTGAAGAAAAAAGGGAAACGTATATATGTTTCCAACCCCATACGAGCACTGCTTGTATAGTTTTTTGCCGCTCCGCGTACATTATTCTACCAAATGCTGCAACCGCTCACTTTGAGCAGAAGGCAGTATACATCGGCCCAGTACCTGACTATCTCAACGTTCTATTAGATGGTCTCTATAGTGTGCTTAGTGCAGTTTCCATCTTGTTTCTTCAGAAAGCCGTCATTTCATATTCCCTTGAAAACAGAAACCTCCTTCCAATCCCTTTAAATATCGTCATTCGCGCGCCAATTCTACTTGCGTATTACGCGCGATCATTTGGCTTGCGTGTGGGAGGTTCTGAATGAAAACACGGGCGCCATTTCTGAGTGGGGTTAGATTGATCTATATCACTCGCTGTATTCGTAAAGTTCAATATTACATTTGTTTAATGTGGTAAAATGTTTATGGGCTTGTTTCTATTTAAATGGAATTTTCATAAACATAATTATAATAAACTTGGTTATCTCAGTCATACTTAAAACGGTGTCTAATTACTCGCTCCGTATTTAAATGTAGATACAGACGCCATTACTAAAAGGAGTGCACACTGTTACACGCATATAGTTTTATAATATGCATAGACGTTTGTATTTAGTTTTAAAGTATAACTTATTGTTAATGTCGCTTTCAAATAGGTACTCGCATATAATTTTACAATATGCATGATTATTTTTATTTGAATTTAAGATTCAACCTGATGTTATTTTAGCTATATATATCATAGAAGTGCTCAGACTCTAATGTCTCACAATTTCCATTATAACCATGAAGATTCCCATCTGGGCCCATGGCCAATCAAATTTCATCCACAAAAATTATCGGTTTTCATGTTTCAAATTCCCAGCTAACTTCGTTCAGAATTAAAGTTCAAACTCCATTCATTTCAGTATGAACCAAACCCTTATGTCATTTTAGCACTAATGGTAGTCTATACAAAAAGAGTATGTTCAATTTTTTATATGTGGAAAGTATGGACAGGTCAGGTACTGCTGTGCTATTTTGTTACATACCATTAAATATTCTCATTTAACCCTCTCCGTACACTGTCCAATTGAAAAATCCAGTAACTCTCACGTTTCTTTCTTGTTGTTTCCATAAGTTCACCGTTTTTATGGTGTACTTTCTCCAATATGCACCATAGTAATTCATATTCACTATGATTAAGATCCAGACAGTGTTGAGTTAAGGGTGCTGTCAATTTACTTGTTCTTACAGACGATTTGTGTTCGCTGTACCTTGTTCTAAACTCACGTCCTGTTTTGCCTATATATGCAAGGCCACATGGGCATAAGATATAGTAAATGACGTTTTTACTTCTGCAATTTGTGAAGGACTTCAATTTCACATTTATACCATTATAATGAATGGTGTCACTTACCAGGGCTGACTCACAGGCGTGACAAATACCACATCTGTGGTTTCCTTGTGCCATAGACAAGCCAGTAAGGGTTGTCTGTAGCTCTCGTGATTTGAATGTATTCCTTGTATGGACCAGCCGGTCCTTAAGGTTCCTGTTCCGTCTATAAGCTAGAAGTGGTTTAGCGAACTGTTTGTCATCATCTATATCTAAAATTCTCCAGTTTTTGTTGATTACATTTTTTATCTTGTAATTTAGTGATGAATGATTTATGACGCAAGTTATCTTGTCCTGAGGTTTCCGTTTCGTATGATTAAGTAAAGCATCTCTATCATAATATTTTGCTCGTTTGAAAGCTTGGCGAACCAAGCGTTGTGGATAACCACGTTGGATTAACCGATCCCTCCGAGATGCACCATGGATGGAATAATCGGATAGCGACGTACAATTACGGCGAATACGAAGAAATTCCCCAAAGGGGATGGAATCCTTTTGGCAGTGGGGGTGAAAACTCCCAAATTGGAGAATAGTGTTTTTTGCTGTGGTTTTACGAAACAAACTCACTTGTAGATTCCCATTGCTACCATCAATAATGATATCAAGGAACTCTACTTTGTTACAGCTGTAGTTTGAAGTGAACTTTAGATTTTTGTCACTTGCGTTGAGCCACAAAATATATTCTTCGAGTTGTGTTACATCACCACGCCAAACAAAAAATATGTCGTCGATAAATCGTCGCCATAAAAAAAAAAATTCAAAAAAGGGAGCGGTTTCGTTATAGATGTTCCTCCTTTCCCACTCTCCCATATATGTATTTGCCACACTTGGGGCACAAGATGCACCCATACTTGTGCCTTTGACTTGCTTATAGAGAGAACCATCAAATTCAAAAAAATTATTAAAAAGGACTACCTCTAAGCACTGTATAATAAACACATCTGGTCTATTGTCTGGGTATCTTTGTAAAAGCGAAGTCACAGCCTGCAACGCTTGACATTGAGGTATGTTAGATCTGTGATCTCTTAGACACAGAATAAAGAGTGTATTTGGATTGAGTGAGAGTGTGTGTATGCAGATGTGGTGAGAGTGAGTCAGGAGTGTTCTCTGTATGGTAGGTTTTTATTGTCCACATATTTTCTATTGTTCACATATTGATTATATATATATTGTTGAGAAGATGTATGTACTATTTCTGAGATATGATAATGAATTCAAAAATATATTTAAAAAAAATTTGCAAAAAAGTATAAGAAAAAATAAATAAAGAAAGTACAAATATGAAATAAATGTGTCTGTCATATTTTGAAAGATCTTTTTTGGAAGTAGAAATGTTACAATAGTGGAAAAAGGAATATAGGCCAAGTGGGAATTACCTTCTGTTTTGGATATTGTGTTCCTCTCTCTTCCCTGGCCTAAAAGTATTCTAAGAGGGGGTCCCGTATACATGTGGATACATTCCATGAGACCAACAGCATATCGGCGGGCGTACATGTCCCAAACTGTAGTGACCTGCTGGTCACTGTTCTAGTTGTTCTGTCACCAGCAACTCCCCAAGGGCTGGCTTACCCCCCACCCCGCAGCCATCCAGCACAGGCATCTCCGGACATGTGGCCCTGACAATAAAAGGGTCCGGGCACACGTGCCAGAAGCCAGTTCTACCCACAAGCTACCAGTGTCTGTGTCCTTATTACTTATGGATGGGGGCCTACAGGCCCACACCATTACATTGGTGACGAGCGGGCTGGACCCGTGTGTGCCGCCGTCTTGTTGTTGGTGGTGGATGGGGGAGAGAGCACCTTGTGCGGAGGGCACCCCCTGTCAGTGGTGGCAAGCAGCGACTGGTGGCCACAGGGCATATGGTGAGCCCTGGGCTGAGTACCAGTACAGGAAGAGAAGATGGGTTGGGGTAGGGGTTCCTACCGTATCTGTGGTGTGGAGCGTGGCAGTTAAGAAAGCCACAGGAGAGGACTGCCTCCCGGGGGAAAAGCTCCACTGTGCATGAGAGACACCCTGCACAGAGACTGTGGCTGGCGAGTGGAGCAGAGAAAGTCAGAAGACTGCAGAAATGCTGCAGGACGGCAGGGTCTGGCACCATGCACCATATTGCCCATGGGGTGGAAGAACTACCCGGTGAGCATGCAGCACCGGCGAAGAGCAGTAGCTGGCATGGCAAGGTTTGATCAAAGATATGCGGAGAGGCAGTAGCGGATGTGGTGGGAAGCATTCCGGCGTCAGCGTCCCAGCCACATGAGTGCAAGAAAGAAATGAGCCTACTCCGAACCTGAAACAGTTCAGCGGTTTCGGCGGCCTTTGCAGTGGAAAAAAAAGAAAGGAGAAGAAAGTAAAGCATCTACCCTGGTGCAAGTGGCTGCACCTGTGTGCATGAAGTGACCCGCAGCATCAAGGGAGCGGCCGAGGTCACAAGAAAGTTCTGGCACCGGCATCCCTACACGCAAACCATTATAGAGCAAAATCCCGCATTTGAGCCTGAGGCTGGAGTATGGGTTTCCCCTGCACGTGGGGGGCGTGGGGGTGGTGTTACTGGGATAAAGGAGGCAACCAAAGGTACTACAGAGGGCTGGAACTGCTAGTGTGAGCACGGGTGCTTAATTTGTAAAATAATAAGTGCCACGGCTCTGACCAGGAGGCCACTGCAACTTGCACCACCTATTGCCCATTTCATCGCTGCCAAAACAACTACTAACCATCTCTCGCACGTGTAAATGCGACTGTTCAGATTATTCCAGGTCCCCAAAGCTAAATGAATGGCTGGTGAGGTAAGAATTAACAATTTTTTTAATGTATATTGTATTCCTAAACAACTGTTGTTCTGCTCATCTCTAAATTAGATGAGCAGCGCCACCATGTGGTAGACTGTTCTCAGTATGGTGTTGACAAATTTGGTGCCGGTGCTAAGCACCAGGAACCAATTAAGTGCTGGTGCTGCACACCGGAAAGCACCGGTTCAAATTAAGCACTGGTGAGCTCCCAGCAGCCTAGTGGAGACAATGCGAGGCCTTTGCATCGGGAAAGCAGCCCGGCCCCACGCTGGAAATAATGAGGCACTGCCATCTACTGGCTAAATGGAGTTACAGCACCCAAAGTCAAGGCACTGAAGGAGGGCCTACAACACGACAGAGGCTGCTGATGGCGAATGCTTGAACTGAAAGACAGTGACGGTGTGCTAGAATGAAATGAAGATGTCAGAGGAAAAAAAAGAGAAAAATGCAACGGTGCAAGTTTATGAGAACTGTGCATTGTTAATGGGGGAGAGAGATCTGAATTCAACCACATTGCTGATCAAGAGAGGCAGCATACCCTGCCATGTGAAGGAAGTGGACCCTAGCACAGGAACAGCTGCTGCGACCCCCCCATGTTAAGTGAGGACGCTGGAACAAACGGAACTGGAGGACAAAGGCCGCCAGGGCCTGGGAGAAGGAATGCAGTGACACCTAGTGGCCGCAGGTGGTAATTGCATCAGTACGGACACCAGTGAGTACTGCACGTGGACGCCAGGTGTGATACAGTGCAACAGGCCCCAGGTAGCAAGTCCCTCAATGACTGAAGAATGTGTGCTACATGAGCTCCTAGTGGTAAAAGGACGACACAGCAAGTGGAAGAAGGAAGTGCGCAAGTCGCCCAACGCACAAGTATCATCAGATGAAGGATGGAGAGCCCAAGGAGAGAAGTGCGCCGAAGATCGTACCCTATACACTGACGTTACGGGCAGGAGCCTGAGAGCGACTAGTCAGCGAGGTTGACTTGAAAGACATCAGCGAAGATTACCTGCAAGAGGTCAGCAAAGAAGACCTGCAAGAGGTCGGTGAAGAGGACCTGCCAGAGGTTTGAGAAAAAGACCTGCCAGAGGACTGAGAAGACGATCTGCCAGAGGTCTGAGAGGACGACCTGCCAGAGGGTCACGGAGAAGATGACCTGCCAGAGGGTCACGGAGAAAATGACCAGCCAGAATGTCACGGAGAAGATGACCTGTCAGAAGGTCATGTAGAAGATGACCGAGAGGTCCGACAAGATTGAGAAGAAGTCAAGATAGAAAAGTGCGAGAAGAAGTGAAACTAAGAAGGTCGCGATGATAGGTCTGGTCACCGAAAGAAAAGTATACATTGTCCTAAGTGTAGGACAGAACCAGGGAGACCTGTGTGAAGTGCCCGTCACATGGAGAGGCCTGGTCAGAAAAGAAGTGCAATACCTGATGGAACAAGACCGTGTTGCAAAGTGAAAGGACAAGAAGGAGGAAATTGTGTGGCATGACGCCACCGAGAAGAAATTTCAAGAAGAAGAGAGAAGTATGTGATCTGAGAACTCGCAAACCAGAAGGTAAAGGTGACCGAGTGCAAGAACATCTGGCATGGAGCACTGCACCTGGAGAACATTGGTGGCACTTGAAGAACCTATTATACCAAGCAAACCTGGTGATGGGCAGAGGAGAGCCAGCTGGACCATTTGTGACACCCACCTTTGGATGGCGAGAGTGCTCGGACGTCCTGAAGAAGAGGATCTGACCAGTCCACACCAGACTATGGAGATACAAGGGGCAAAGGCCTCAGGGACGCCAGTGAGAGCAGGTCCCACCATGAGAGATGAGTTCACAGGACCCAGGAAAACGAAGATCTCATGCTAAGTGGCAGGAGTAATCCTATTCAGAAACAACTACCCTTCTGGTGGAGCTAGGGACTTGAAGGTAGGACTTGTAGCGCTTCCTCCACGTACCCTAGAGGGTGGCGTTAGAGTGACACGATGAAGTACACCCAGTCCAGTGGAAGCCTGGTGAAGAAGGCCTCTGGGACAACCCATGAGAGGGGAACACCCGCGAGAGGGACATCCTGGTGAGAGGGATGTTTGCAACTACTCCGCCATTCTGTAGAGAGAAGCAATGCTGCATTTGTGGGAATGCCACAATAACCAGGACTGATGGGTGAAAACGTGACATCAATCAGATTCACCATCACTCTGCCTGCACCATCACAGAGAACTGTACAGAGAGAGACTTTGGTGTCTACTTCCACATCTTTGAGTCCAAGGGGGACCGGACCCGCAGGGCAACACTGAACTGTACCAAGCAGAACTGGTGATCCTAGCTGCAGTCATACCATCGTTTAGTTTCTGTAAGCAGCTGAACTGACTCAGTGGAAGTTCCTATTTATTGTTTTATTCTCTCCCACACAGTGGCCTAGTTAGGCCTTAAGCCGCCCGTGGCGGCCCCTGCGTTTGTTGCCCGTGGTAGCCTGATGGAAGAGGGGAGGGGGGGTTGCTGGCAATCCTTGAGGCTGCTTCGGCAGCAGGTAAGAGTGGGGTGTGAGTGAGCTGACTGCCGCCCCCAAAACTCATACCGCCTGGGGCGGTACACCCCCCACCACCCACCTAGCTACACCACTGCTCCCACAGGTTGTACTTTGTTGTTCCATTTTTTAATAACATTTTGGAGGAATGTAGTGACCTGCTGGTTACTGCTCTTGTTCTGTCACCAGCCACTCCCCAAGGGCTGGCTTACTCCCCACACCCATCGTCACAGGACATGTGACCTGACAATAAAAGGGGCTGTGCGCAGGAGCCCGAAGCCAGTTCTACCCACCATGTACCAGTGTTTGTGTTCTTATTACTTATGCATGGGGACCTAGGGCCCCACACCATTACACAAACTACTCCCTGTACCACAAGTATCTCCAAAGGACTCGCCCCCAAATTCAGCAGATGACTAAAACCCCTTTGGTTGTCATAGCACAGTGATTTTCAATGAGGGCGCTAAGCACTACCCAGTCACGACTAGAACAGAAATGCTTGTTCGAGTATGCAGAGAGGACTGACACCTCAGGAGACTGCCATTCCCGCCTCCTCTTTCTCGTCGTGTTTTCATTCTTAACAAATGCACCACTACTGCCTTTGATTGCAGCTCAGGAGAAGCGAGTCCCCGCAGGCTCTTCAGGAGGTGATAAGGGGGCGCCCACATGTGACGTTCCCGGACAGGTGCGTCGCGCGCTGCATAGATTGGAAGGCCGCTGTGTATCTCCGGACAAATACCGGCGCCATAGCATAATGTTGCGAATACAGAAGTCTCGCCATCGGCCTGTATCAGTGCTCAGAATGTTACAGCAGGTAAAATGCCCGCCAGTCATAGCAGGGTCAGATTCGTGCAGGCCTCATCTTCCAATTTACTTTTTTGTTACCAATGACATCCCTACGTTTTATATGGCATCACGTGTTCGGATTGAGTAGGCAAGCACACAATAGCACACAATAGCACCAGACAAAATACACTGCCATCTTGCTGTGACTCAAAACAGAAAAGCGCCAAACACCGCTCTTTCACACGAAAAACCAAGAAAAACTGGGCAGGTGGTGAGCACATAAAAGCACAACAGACTCAAAATAACTCTTAAAATGCTAACAAGCAAAGCAGGGGATGCATGCACATCACGGGTAAGGTGTAATATAACACTTCCACTGAAACAAGCAGCATCATGCAACTCCACTGTAGGATCGATAATTCCGACGACAGGATATAATTTGCCTCACCGCCTGCCGTTAACAGGTTATTGTAAGCTTCAACAGCACTCTGCTTCTCTTCCATTCATGACCACTGCTGTAATGGATTCTGTAGTCAGTATAGGTTGCCTGACATCCAGGATTACGGGAATCATGACGGATGCCCAGTGGACTGTAGTGTTAGGCAGGGTTTTAAGTAGGGTGAAAAAAAAAGTGGGGTCTCCAAATGAGGTGTGGTTTAAACATGTAAACTACATTTTTGTGATTTCAATAGTGTGCCTCTCGATTGGTACCTGTGCTTTCTATTGTTGGATACAGATATATTACACAACAACTGCCATACACCTCAAACCAGCTAGGGCTATTGGCTTTGTCAATGGTTGTCAACTGTTTAAGATAAATGAGTGACAACAATGATTTAGTCGTATATAATTAATATTTAAAATGTTTCAATTCTGAAATTGTGAGACTGTGAATAACATTTTACTGAGGCTTGTGAAAGGGATAGTGGTCTTTCGAGTGTCTTTATTAACCCTGGGCGGGTAATTACGCTCCACCAGCGGGATTTGCGGAGTTTTGCCTACTCCGCGTTCCGTTGCGATTGCGGAGTTCAGGTGAAACTACGACTCCGTGGCGGAGCTTAGTTAGCCGGACCCTCTACGCTCCCAAATAAATTCAAACTAATGAAAAGGAACTTACCTGCCCCATAGCTGCCTCCTCCTTTACATTGCCGCTCTCCTGCCTCCTCCTCGCCGTCCTGCATCACTGATGAACCCTACAAAGTATGTCTTGCGAGTGCGCATGCGCACGTGCAAGACATACAATGTAGGGGTTTTTAGTGAAGTAGGATGGCAAGGAGGAGCCAGGAGAGTGGTGACCTAAAGGAGGAGGCAGCCACAGGGCAGGTAAGTGCCTTTTAATTAATTGCAATTATTTTGGGAGGGGGGAGGTAAGGCACGGAGCGGAGCGAAGCAAAGTTCCATGGAGTTGTTTTCCAACTCCGTGGAACTTCACGTAGAGGCACTCCGCCTGCTCCGCCCAGGGTTAGACTTTATCGCTCCCGTTATGTTCACTCAATGTTAGACATGCACACCGTTTTTGTCTCCACATCTTACACCTTATCTCTTTCCTCTTCAACACTCTTTTTTCACTCTCTCATGAATGCACTTCCTCGCATCTCCTTTACTTCACCCCCCCAAACATACAACGCACCCACTCATCTGTAAGCACTACATTTTCTTTTATTTTTGGCTTGTCAACATTTTGACAGTTATGTACCTCCTTCACACACATGTACACAGAATCACCGTTACAACTGGAATTCCTGACCATTTCTCTGGGCACTCTGCAGAGAGGCCAAAGATTAGATGTCCATGTGTACTAAACACATTTTTGACCCACTTACACGCTCTGCCTTCAGCTTCAAAACACACCAAAGGCAAGCCCATCTGCGCCCGTCAGCGTCCCGTTAGGGGCCACCGCCAGCCACTATACCTGGGGTAAATCAGCTCCAGTTACTCGTGTTTGCTATACCACACAAGAGCTGGCTCAATTATGCCCGAGGAATGTGTACTCTGCATTTTAACCTAAATGATGGTCCAGAAACTCTTTCATGTCAGTCCTGCGGTTTTAGTGCTGAAATATCCCCCCATGGCTAGGTCTTCACCTTGCCGGCAGTAAAAACGCTGCAGACTGAGTTCTTCTTTGCATACCTTCTTAACATGCGCTCTCTTCAGAAACATGCTGCTTTGGTCTTTCATGTGATTTATCACCCAACTTCTTTTTTATTACTGAGACTTTGCTCTCTAGAACGGCCCTCCCTGCCATTGAAATGACCATCCCTAAGGGTTATAAGATCTATAATATGTATCAGCCTTGTGTGTGTGTGTTTAAGTGGGGTGGGTTGCCATTGTGTATAAACAAATCTATATTTGTACAATTTTGCAACTGACGATTTGGTAGGAGCAAAGTAATTTGGGCTCTTTCTATCACTCTCTCCTCAACAATCAATGGAGTGTGCTTTAATCTACAGACCTCTGGGCCCGCCATGAGTCTTTTTGAATTGCCAGGGTGAAGCCCTGTTCCATCTGGCACTAAGATCTTTGCATTTCATTGTTCTTGGTGTTTTTAATGTTCATATGGACTGCCCTACAGTTAATGAGACAGTTTCCTTGCTGGATACTATGTCCTCTTGCGACCTGACCCAATGTGTTTTAAGCCCACTCATCAGGCATGTTACATGATTGACCTAGTTTTTTCCAATAACAGGATGCAGATGTTGGGGCCCTGACTCTACGATGGACAAACCACTTGTTTTTAATTAGGTTTAGATGGACTGCTACATCCCGGATGGGTGAACAGGTTCAGGAGGCTCCTTACTCATACAAGCCATATAGTAAAGTCAAGCATGTGAGCCGTTTGGCTCCCTAACAGAGAATACTCTTAAGCCCTCTGGTAATGTTGAAGTTGATTCCACTACAATGGACAGGTGGCTCCGCACTGTGTTTAACAAACTTGCTCCTACTACGATTCGGAAACCTTGTAGAAGCAGACCTTCAGCACCTTGGTTCACTGACATGCTCGCTGCGGGAAAAAAGGTCTGTAAAAAGGCAGAGAGAAGTTAGAACAAAAGGGTATAAGAAGTGAGATAAAGCTATCTTCTGGACGACCTAAAGGGAATACCATGCCTCAGTTAAGTGCTATGAAAGCCTTTTATGAAGATAAGATTGAAGTCGCTGGTAATAAAGCACGTGCGGTGTTTAAGGTGGTATACAAATGTATGGCCCTCCTCTGCTTGTGCTAGATGCCTGCCACCCTCTTCAAAGAGGTTTAAAAATTGGCCTGTGTTTTCCAGGATAAGATTATAAAAATTCAATCCAATCTGGCTACCACCTCTTTGTAGGATGTTAGCTCAATCCTTCCCAAGTAGATGCTAGAGGCTGCAGAGTGCTCCCTTTCTTCTTTGAACTCTATTTCCTAGGAGGACACTATTGTAGCTATTCAGAGTCTTAAATCTAGCTCACCAACGGATCCCTGCCCTACAAAGCTGTTAATCGTGGATGCAGAGGTGATTAACCCATTGGTGAACACATTGCTCAACATCTCTTTAGCTACAGTGGCAATTCCATCTGCTAGGAAACAGGCACAAATCCTCCCCGTATTGGAAAAACCTTCAGCAGACCCCAAAAGCTCTTAGAGAAATTTGTGAACAGACAGCTCTCTTGCTATCTGGGGTACAATGATCTCCTGCCCCACAGTCAATTGGGTTTCAGACCACATCTGAGCTCTGAAACTGCTCTGCTTGAGATATCGGATCATATTAAATGTACCCTGG
This sequence comes from Lissotriton helveticus, assembly GCF_964261635.1. Lineage (NCBI taxonomy): Eukaryota > Metazoa > Chordata > Amphibia > Caudata > Salamandridae > Lissotriton > Lissotriton helveticus. Next base: position 1,963,574,503 of record NC_136061.1, on the reverse strand, counting down.
ATATAGGCAGCAAGCTGTGCTGATTTTGCTAGATCTTCAGCTGCCTTGATACAGTTCCTCACTCAATCATTCTACGTCATCTTCAGAAGATTGGATTGAAGGGTGCCACGCTGAGCTGGATGGACTCTTTTTTATAGAACAGAGGACAAGAGGTCTGGACCCCTCCTTTTTCATCAGGTAATAAGGCCGTAACAGTCGGCGTCCTACCTACCTTTTTACAAATCAAGCACTGGCCCCACTTTGTTTATTATCTACCTCACCCCTCTAGCCTTCCTGGTGGAATCCTTTGGAGCCAAGATTATATTGTATGTGGATGACACTCAGGTGCTCTTGTCTTTTAATAAAGGCAAAGACATTGCTGCGGACTTAATCAGGCCATGCCTGACTGCAGAGGTGGTTAAGAACCTAGGGTTATTATTTGACAATCAGCTCTCATTCCAGCCTCAAGTCAGGTCTGTGGTAAGGACCTGTTCTGGTCTCCTCTGCGCATTAAAAAGGTTTCTGTTTCTTCTGCCGGTTCAGCCAGAAAAACTGTGATTCAGGCCTTTATTACTTCCAGGCTGGACTATGCTAATGTTCTCTACCTTAGATTGATAGACTATGTAATCCAAATGCTAAAGGTGGTTTAGAATGCTGAGGCACGGCTTCCTCTCAATCTTCCCTTGAGAACCCAGGTTTCTTCACATTTACACATTTTGCATTGGCTCCCGACAAGGAAACATATTTTGATCAAAACTCTAGTTTTTATTTATATAGTCTTACATCAGGTAGGCTCCAGATATCTGCCCTCCAGAATTCAATGTTACCTTCCTTCTAGGAAGCTCTGGTGCTCTAATATGGCCCTAGCTATGGTTCCACGGATCTATTGTTCAAGGTCAGGAGGCCATTCTTTCTCCTCTGGGTCCCTCTGAGTGAAATAAACTTCATTTGGACCTTCATCTTGCAAGAATGGAACAGATCTTTAAGAACAAGCTGAAAACATGGCTTTTTGCTCAGCTGTAAGTGCTTACCTAAAAAGACTAGCGCCGGGACACACTACTCGGAGCATCTGTGCACTCTATAAAACCCATCATCATCATCAACTTCTGCACTTTCATTCGTGGCTCATTATAAATATATAGGGAGGCAACTCAGTTAAAAGAATACACAAATATTATGCTACAAAAAAAATCCAGAAGCACGAAATCCGGGAAATAGCAAACTAGCTAACTCTTAGGGAATGTGAGATTAAGAAAAACATGTTAAACATAAACAGGAACAAAAGATCTGATAGGAATTACCTTAGCATTTCATACATTTATTGTTGAGGAAAAATCATTGTTTTTTTCCTGTGAAGTTAAGAACATAAATACATGCCTAGAAAGGGACCCATTTCAATGTCTGTTTTTAATTTCTTTTATTGGTTTTATTACCATTTATCAGAACAAACTACAGTGTCAGCTTAACAAGGAAAGGGAGAGGAATGGAGATGAAGAGGGGGGGGAAAGGTGTCAGGGTGGGTATAGGGGAATACGTGTGCACGTATACACAATTCAATGTAGAGCATCTTTTGTTATCCATTGCATACAGTATAACGTATTAAAGTGTTCCAACCACAGAATACACAGTGCCAACAGTAAAACCATGTAACTCATTGAGTGGTTCCTAAATGATACTGCAATAAAAGCAGATTAGTAGGTTATGCGACTATTGTGTGGCTCAAGGGAGGAATAGGCAAAACTACAGTATTAAGGTGTGAAGGCAGATGCAGATGAGTCAGAGTCCCTCTGTCGAAGCTAGGATGTGAATGGCTCCCAGATGTCCCAGTGAGGAGATCTGAGTGGCATTAGCTCCCAATAATTAAACAATTGCTCTTGAGAGTATGTGATATCGTAAACCCAGGATATAATTGTGGGAGCGGGTCTTCTGTCCCAATTTATGGCCACTTTGCTCTTGGCCAACAGGAGTAGTATGGCAATAAGATATATGCGTGTTGGAGATATATTTAGCTTAGTCCAGTTAGGAGAGTGTGGGACTTTGTGGCCAGTGATCATGTATATATGAGCAAATACCTCCCCAGCTGGAAGCAACGTTCGGACATTGCCAAGCCAGGTGGAGAAAGGAGGCCTGTGGTGCTCAACATTGCAAATGACATGGGTCTGAGACTAAACCCATCTGGAATAGCTGTAAGGGGGTGCGGCAAATGTAATTCAAGAATTAAAAATAAAATGAATTAATCTTAACCTATAGTTCGGGGAGAGAATTTTTAACTGTCCACAGCAAAAGGACCACTGTGAGTTCGTGATGGCCTGGTCAATATCAGCCCTCTACAGTGCCTGGGATTTCAGGGTGGTGGTTGGTGAGGAGCTTTGCATAGTGTTATAAAGGTGAGTAATCAATTGTACATGGGGAGGGGTTAGTGATGATATGTTCCGACGTCGGTAGGGTATGGGGTGGAGCTGGAAACGTGTCATGCAGTGTGTGACACGATACTCGTAACTGATAGTATAGTAAGGTATCAAGGAGCGTAGTGGATGGAGATGTAGTTTGCAGTAATGAGAGGAACCTGTCCATCCAGGTACAGATCAGAGAACAGAACGATCTTGTGTTTGTGTGCACGTATAATGGCTGCTTTCTCTAAAAGTGGAGGTAGCAGGGGTTATTGGCCAGTGCGACAGAAGGGGCATAGAAATGATCCAGTTTTGCTCTCTTTCTCAAGCCCTCCCCCATGCCCAGCAGATACATTTGACTGTGTCGATCTTGCTCCAGGAATTTCAATAAGGGCAATATAGCGCTGTTGTTAGAGGGCATGGGGCAGCTCGATCAGTCTCTATGGTCACCTGAGGTTGAAAAGCAGTCGAGTAGAGCAAGAAATTTAAACATTGGGCCTGGGCACAGTAAGCATATAATATCAGGACCAGTGCTCCCATTTCACCATGTGCTAGTGGGAGAGTGAGAATTTCCCATGAGACTCTTGGTAGCTTACCTGCTCATTATAAAGTGATCATATTAAACTTTAAACGCCTGAGGAAGTGGGTGGTGAGCAGCAGTGGGATATTGACAAACAGATAAAGGAGTTTGGGAAGGATAAACATTTTAGCTAACTCAATTCGTCCGGCAAGGGATAAGTGTAGATTAGAACACATATTTATTCTCGGCCATAGTTCGCTAGCCACAGCTCATTCGATTTGCAGCTGAACCATATGCCTAGATACCAGACTGGGCTATCTGCCCATTGTAAAGGGTACTTTGATGTAAATTGCTGCGTGTTATCTGTAAGATGGAACAGTATGGATTTAGCCTAATTAATTTGTATGCCCAAATATCCACCAAAGCGGATCACTTCCCTCGTCAGAGGGGTGAAATTCTCCTCTGTTTTGCAGATGTATAAAGTGACATCATCTACGTATATTGAAACTACCACCTCTCTCATGGAGAAACCAATACTCCAGTTGGCGTGGTGTTGCTGAAGCCTCACCGCCAGTGCCTCCATCGCAATGGCAAACAGGAGTGGGGAGAGAGGGCACCCCTGATGTGTGCCACGAATAATTGGAAGGGTATCAGAAATTAATCCATTCAAGCATACTTGTGCAGTAGGAAGAGTGTAGAGAAGATGTTTTTGCTTTATACAGCTAGGTCTGATGCCAAGTCTGGTCAGAAGGGGGAAAAGGCATGTCCATGGTAAGGAATTAAATGCCTTGGTGGCATCAAGCAGAACAGCTCCTGCTGGTATGTGAGGGTCAAGATGGTGCATCATCGCAAAATATATGAATACATTGTGAGATGTCTATTGGAGGAGGAATGCCAACCTAGTGAGACTAAGAAGTTCAAAGGAGACTAGGAAAAGGGTTCCAGAGAATGTTACATTGTAACCAGGACTGATAATAACCTTTTCTAGCAAGTTAATACTGTAACGAAAACTGGAAATGTAAACTGCTTTGGACATTTGTATAATGATGATGCTCTCCTCACGATGGAAAACTTGTTTTGCCAAGTTTATGTTTAATAAAAAGATTTTTAAAGAAATATGTGAGATGGCGAGCGACTGGGAACACAGCTAGACTATCCAAGTCGTACAATTATAGGTATAAGGGGTTGCAGGCTATTTGCCAGGATCTTGTCATAGATTTAGTTGCCAACATTAATGAGGCAAAGGGGTCATTATGAATTGCAGAGATTAGCAGGTTTACCTGGCTTGAGTAGTGTAATAATAACTGTATATATGGTCGGGTCTGAGGACGAATTAGTGGAATATAGCTGGATATAAAAAGATATAATGACTCCTAGAATTTCCATCGTAGAGTATGCAGGTCTGGACTCTGAATTGAGCAGTTCAATGACGTAAGCGATAGCCATCGGAGTGCATAACAAGGTGACAAGTGTCTTACTTGGGCGGTCGCCCTCTTTATTGCCAAGCCTGATTATAACGATGAAGAAATCTAGTCTTGTGAAGGTGCCGCTTCCTGAAATTCCGAATTTTTTTCCTGGATTTCAGTCAGGGTAACAAATTTGTTTGAGTGGAAATACTGGTTCTCCAGATTTTGGATATCGCCCTCAAGCCTAACCAGGGTAGCCCGTATTGCGTTTAAGACCCCAGATTACTTTGTGATGCAAGCATCCTTTACAATATAATATTATATAACATACTAAGTATGAGTTACTAACTATATCAATAAATAAAGTGGTGTTTTTGTAAGTGTGTAGCTTAGTAAATATAAGTATGATCAACTGGTTGCATAAGATAGTAGAATGACTGCATAAGTGAATATGATGTGCGCTGGTGTATAATGTTGATGTAGGTGTATAAGTATAGTTAATAGTGCTCTATTGATCTTTGTTAGCATGTATGAGTGAATCTATAGGTAAGTGTTTAGATGTGTGTGTGTAGATGTAGGAATCACTGAGTGGGTTTTTAGAAACTTGTATTGGTGTGTCAATGGTTTCAAATATGTTACTCCATATTTTATAATGAGTGTTGTAAGTAACCCTGGGCTTAGTGGGCGTAGTGGGGCTACGTGGAGCACCACGAAGCGGGGGGATCTACGCGCACCCCCCCACTGCGCGTAGCCCCACTATGTGCCGCCCACCTCCCTCCCGCCCTCCTCTAATATATTTTAAAACATTCTAAAACTAAAAAAAAGACTTACCTGCGATGCGGCGTCTCTGGGCTCCTTCTTCCTGGTATCTCTGCTGACTTCTTCCTCACAAATGTACATGCGTGGGCGCCCACGTATTCACATTTGAGCATTTAGAGGAGGGCGGGAGGGAGGCGGGTGGCATGCAACATCGCTCCGTCATGGCATGTGCGTAGTGTTGCCTACCACACCTACTTTGCGAATCACGAAGTAGGCAACACTACGCACACTCCGTGGGTGGAGCGGAGTACTACACCTACCCCTAGTTGAAAGGTTATACTAGTATATGATAAGATGTATCAGATTGTCACGTGGATGATGTCAACAGTGATGTCATCAGTGATGTCATTTGAGATGTCATCAGTGATGTCACTGACCATGTCATGAATGATGTAATATGTGACATCATCAGCAGTGGATTGCGGGCGTGCGAGTTATAGTTAGTACAACTAACTATAACGGGGGAATTTCAATGGTTTTGTACGAGTGAAATGTCCAACTAACTTTAACACCCCTAAAACCTATGATTTTTTCAGTAATTTTCTAAGATTTTTTAAATGCTAATTCCTAACTATAACATGTCTGAAACCTATGTTTTTTTCAGTGAATTTCAAAGGGGTTTTAAATGCTAATTCCTAACTATAACATGTCTGAAACCTACGGTTTTTTCAGTGAATTTCAAAGGTTTTGTAAATGACAATTTTTAAATGTATTAATTCTTATATTTATTTTTTTGATACTGATTTACTACATTTTTTAAAACCATTTATTTTTAGATATTTTATTTTTTAAATTACATTATAATTACATTATACATTACATTACAAAATGTACTTTCTCAGAATGAATTACTTTAGTTTAAATACTTTGCAAATAGGCAATAGACTTTTAAGTACAGTAGTTACAGTTGTTGTAATGCGCAACACAATTTCAGACACAATGCAACATTGAGCTCAATGTGAATTTCTAGTTAAATGCAATTAGTTACTTTTTGGATTACTTTTCTATTCACAAGACTAGATCCTAGATTCTGTCCTGGGATATCTTCTGTAAACAGTTGAGTAAAAACGTTTTGGTTACAGTAGTGATTTTTAAGGAATATTATTGTATTTTAAAAGTTGACAGAAACTTTTTCACATAAAATCACCAATGTTATCCTACGGGAGGAAAGTCACTTATCAGGTAAGTAGTGTTAACGTTACTTTTTCTTACTCAGTGGTAGATTCTGGATCCAATACGGGTGCATCTCCTGTAAACAGTCGAAAGAATGCGTTTAAGTCATACAGGCAATTTTTAAGTAATATTTTTAGTTTGTGAAAATAGACAATTAGAAACTTTTCTGGTGAAAACCACACAATGGATTCCTATGGAAGGAAATACAAGTTACTGGTAAGTACGCTTAGAATTACTCTTCCGGGTCAGTGCTGGGATAAAAGATGCAGCACTGGGTTCTCTCCTGATAACAGGTGACTAAATCGGAATCCATAGTTTGGATAATTTTGGAGGAATATTTGTATGTTTCAAAAATCAACACTTAGAAACTTTTCTTCTGAAAACCACAAAATGGATTCCTATGGAAGGAAATACAAGTTACTGGTAAGTACGCTTACAATTACCTTTCAGGATCAGTGCTGGGCTAAAAGATGCAGAACTGGGTTCTCTCCTGATAACAGATGAGTAAATCGGAATTCGTAGTTCGGCTGATTTTAAAAGAAAATTTGTACGTTTCAAAAATCGACATTTAGAAACTTTTCTGCTGAAAACCACACAATGGATTCCTTTGGAAGGAAATTCAAATAACTGGTAAGTACGCTTAGAATTACTTTTCAGGGTCAGTGCTGGGCTAAAAGATGCAGCACTGAGTTCTCTCCTGATAACAGGTGAGTAAATCGGATTTCGTAGTTCGACTGATTTTAGAGGAATATTTGTACAATGGTGAAGGAAGGGGGCGGGGCCTGTGGTGACATGTGTGCAAACACGCCCTGTGGTGCATTTTAAGTTGGGGAATTAGTTCCTCTTCAATGCTGTGGTCCCGTGGGGCCCAACTAGCCCACCAGGTACCTCCAGTATGCGCAGGGAGCTGCGTAGCAGAGAGGTATTGCAGAGGCCACGCCCCTTTTTACAACACTCTGCAGCACAGCTCCGTGGTGCTTACTAGTGGTACCTGGTGGGCTAGTTGACTCCTAGGGGATCTATGGATTGAAGAGGAATTAATTTCCCAACTTAAAACATGTCACAGGGCGTGTTTGCACACATATCACCTTAGGCCCCGCCCCCTACCTTCACCACTGTGCAAACGCGCCCCGTGGCGTGTTTTAAGTTGGGGGATTAAGTCCTCTTGAATCCTGCGGTCCCCTGTAGGCCAACTAGCTCACCAGGTACCTCCATTATGCGCCAGGGAGCTGCTTTGCAGAGAGGTGTTGTGAGGCCACACCCCTTTTTACACCTCTCTGCAACGCAGCTCTGTGGCGCTTACTGGAGGTACCTGGTGGGCTAGTTGGTCGCCAGGGGACCTCAGGATTCAAGGGGACTTAATCCCCCAACTTAAAATGTGCCACAGGGCGCGTTTGCACAGTGGTGAAGGTAGGGGGCGGGGTCTGAGGTGATATGTGTGCAAACACGCCCTGTGGCGCGTTTTAAGTTGGGGAATTAATTCACCTTCAATTCAGAGGTCCCCTGGGGGCCAACTAGCCCTTCAGGTACCTCCAGTATGCGCCAAGGAGCTGCGTTGCAGAGAGGCGTTCAGAGGCCACGCCCCTTTTTACAACCCTCTGCAACACAGCTCCTTGACACATCAGATTTTTCAGCTCCAAAAATAAATACCTGAGCCAGAAATTGGGATTTGTGTTGTCTCTGGTTCGCCGAAAGGAAGTGCTGAGACAGTGTATTATTTATATATATGTATATAGAGAGAGAGAGAGAGAGAACTCTGGGTAGTTGTCAAGTTTAGGTGGAAAGCAGCTCCAATATAGAGCACTCTCAACACCAGCGCGCTATAAATTTGCTCACCTCAAATGTCTGCTTTTCTATCAAAGTCTTCAAGCGTAGGATTAGCCCTGTGCCATCCACGCTGAGATAGAAAGGGACAAAGTCTTTGGCCATTTCCACAGCAAAGTCTTTAAGCATAGGATTAGCACAGTGCTATCCAAGCCAACCTGTAAAATGGCCAAAATCTTTTACCACTTCAGGCACAGTATTACAGCGTTGGCTTGGTAAAAAATGCTTAAATATAGCTTTCTGATAGACCTAGGGAGCTTTATATCCCTTGGGCCATCTCTCTGCTGTAGGAGTTAGATTGGCTGCCAGCAACATGAGAAAATAGTTGCTGGTAGCCATAACAGGATTAAGGAACTTGGGGCCATATGTAGGTGGGCCAATACCGGTCAGTAACGGTGAAAATCGGTAAATTTCACTGTTACCGACCGGTATTTAGGCAATTGAGATGTAGGTAAGGATTGGTAATTATGAATCTGTAAATACCGATTCATCATTACCGTATTCAAAATTACAGATTCGGAATTACCGATTTCTTATTTACCAAATCGGTAAATAAGAAATGGTAAAAATGAGAAAAGAGATGTAGGAAAAATCGGTAATACCGAATTTCATGAAATTCGGTATTTAGTAGTCGGTAATTAACACTGACTGAAAGCAGGTGGTAATTAGCTACAGTGTATATAAGCAATCCCAAAATGCAACAGTGTGATCATTATGGTGGCTTTCTATGTGATTGCAAGGCGGCTACGGCTACAGGCAGAAGGAGTGAGGATCTGGAGACAGGAGGAGCGCATTTACAGACAGCGCATCACACTCTTCCAACAGACTGAGGCTGAGATCCATGAAAGGTACAGGCTACACCCCCACACCATCCTGGACTTGATAAGGGACCTGCACCCACTCCTGGAGCACCCAACACCAAAGGCGCACCCATACCACCACATGTGGAGGTGCAATGTAGCCTACATCTACTTGCATCTGGCAGTTACCAGGTGGTGATAGATGCGGTAGGTGGGGTGTTTCAGAGTTGCCTGTCCCGTTTCTTCAGAAAGTTCCTGGATGCCATGATGCAGAGAATGCAACACTGCATTAGCTTCCCAAACACACAGGCGGAACTGCTGAAAACCAAAACGGACTTTTACCAGATGGCACAGTTCCCGCATGTCATAGGGTGTATTGATGGCACACACATTCCAATCTGGCCACCTGCAGCCACTGAGTATATCTACAGGAACAGGAAGTCCACCCACTCCATAAATGTGAAGGTAATCTGCGATGCTGCCAACATAATCACTGACATCGTGGCCAAATTTCCTGGGAGCACCCACAACTCATACATCTTCCAGACCAGTGGGATCTACACACGCCTGGCTGCGGGAGAATTTGGAGAAGGATACCTGCTAGGTAAATAACTGTGACACACCCTTATAGTTACTGCAGATGAATGTGTTTTGGTGTATGTAACTAATGGCACTCTCTTTCTCACCTAGGCGATAGCACATATGCCGTGCGGTCATTTAGCCTCACTCCCTACCTAAACCCATCAACCCCGAGTGAGAGACGATACAATGTGGCACACAAATCAACACAGAATGTTGTGGAGCGCATCTTTGGACTATTGAAAAGCAGGTTCCGCTGCCTCCACAAAAGCAGAGGCGTACGGCAGTACACACCCATCATCTACTGCAAAATCATTGCAACTTGTGCTATGCTGTACAACCTTGCCACAAAGAAAGGTACAGAAGTGGAATTAACTGATTTTGAGGACAATGATGATGAATTTGCACAGCCAGAGCCCAACGCAGCAGGAGTTGTGCCAGCAACAGATGGGAGACAGAGACGGGCAGAGGTCACACGCAACTATTATTAAGTAAGGAGACCCAGCCAGTTGTTGTATGTAATGGCGTAGTTTTAATATCTGGGCACTACGCCACAACACAAACGGCCAAACTTGGCAGTCCAATTTGTGACATCCATAAAAGGAAGTCATGGGTTACTTCACCCAATTCAGTTCCGATATCGTGGGCTGCATCAGCGTCTGCAGCCATGCACAACAGTGGTGGATGCCATCATCTGACTGTCGATTCAGAAAAGGGGGTGGTGATGAACAGAGTGTCTGAATTAAGCAGACCACTCTTACCCAGTCCAAAGATCAGGGCTTGATCCATCACCGTTATTTAGCTCACTGCCCCATCCCAGCTCAGAACCTGGCTATATGCAAATTAGTCTGTCCCTGGCCCAGTGCATCATGGGAACAGGGCAGACCAAACTACCAAGCCAAATCTTCACCAGAAAGGAGACAAGCTGGCTTGGTAGTTTGGTTTGCCCTGTTCCCATCATGCACTGGGACAGGAACAGACTAATTTGCATATAGCCAAGTTCTGAGCTGGGATGGTGCAGTGAGCTAAAAAACGGTGATGGATCAAGCCCTGATCTTTGGACTGGGTAAGAGTGGTCTGCTTAATTCAGGCACTCTGTTCATCACCACCCCCTTTTCTGAATCATTTTGTCCACCATAAGCGTGGAAGGGTATACTCAGATGTGAGTCCCTTGCTCATTGCACCATCAGGATTCAAGCAAGCCGGGCCGAAGACGCCTGAAATGGCAGAAACCGGTCCCTGGAAGCTTGTTTCCTTCCCAGTACAAGAATTGGCTTGGTAGTTTGGTTTGCCCTGTTCCCATCATGCACTGGGACAGGAACAGACTAGTTTGCATATAGCAAGTTCTGAGCTGGGATGGTGCAGTGAGCTAAAAAACGGTGATGGATCAAGCCCTGATCTTTGGACTGGGTAAGAGTGGTCTGCTTAATTCAGGCACTCTGTTCATCACCACCCCCTTTTCTGAATCATCATCTGACTGTCATCACTGGCTGTGGAACCAGCGCCAACCCCATGCCGTCTGCTGCTCCTCCGGGTGTCTGTTACAGGAGGGGTAATGCTGCTCCGACTGGTCGCTGTCCGCAACTTCCACAGCACCAGTAGTGGCAGACTGAGTTGTCAGCAGCACTTCAAGTGCAATGGTTACCTTTACCAGCCCCCTAGAGACATCAGTGCTGCAGTGCGCCAGCCCCTCCTGCATGACCACAGAGTGCCTGCAGAGCAGAGAAGTGGCAGTTGCTAGGCGGTTCACTGCTCTCGTATGGTGTTCAATTTTCTGCCTCTCCCTGCGCCGTGTTACCCTGTCCTCATCCATTTTTCTGCACAGCAGCATCACAGACTGGGACATGTCCCGCATGCCCGCAGCCATCTCCTTCATGCCCTCAGCCATTGAGCTAATGCGCTTCTCGATGTGGACCATGTTGTGATTGAGGTTCTTCATTTTTCGCTGTACCAACTCAATTGCCTTGCCTTTTAGGCGCTTCACCCTCACCATGTTTGCCTCCAGCCCTTGGAAGACATCATGACTCTTACCCTGTAGAGGTGGATCTCCTTTACTCCTTGGTGACCACTGCTTGTATCAGTATCTTTATGCTATTTCACATTTTATTCACCCATCCTTATAGAAGAGTGACTTCATTAGGAAATAACGAATGCCCGCTACACCTCTTCCAGGTTAAGTCTAGGGCAGAAACATGTTGACCAATCATTTTAGTCAGGGATCAGTTTCATCCCTGTTTCACTTTACCGTTTTTAACTCTGTTCTGGCTGACAGAATAAAGTTTGGAGTCTGACCAGGTAATAGTTTTATTTTTCACTTCCCTTTTTTGCACACTACATAACATGCCTACCCCTTAGACTCACATAGGATAGGGGCAACATCCAATAGCTCCTCCTACTCTAGGAGTTGTAGCCCACATCATAACAAGTTGTTGTGATGTGAGGAGGAACCCTATGATTTTAGCTGACAAACCCAGGAACATTGTTTTGTTTATTTGTCATTTGGAAGTCTGTATCCATGGTTCTTTAAACTTTCCATGGCCTTTTTGTGCAAGTTGTTTGAGCAAATGTAATGGTCATTTCAATTGAAAATGTGTTGTCTGTAATGACAGTGCGCTACCACACCATGCATACTCCACTCTACGCCACTCCACTCTACGACACTCTACTCCACTTATGCCACCAAGAGCCCCTCCACTCTAAGACACTCTTCGAAACTTTATGCCACTCCACGCCATTCTACTACACTCTACCCCACTCTGCTCCATTCCACTTTATACCTCTCCACTCTACAACACTTCACTTTACAACACACCACTCTACGAGACTCTATGACACTCTACGCCATGCCACTCTTCTCTATGCCACTCTACTCTACACCACTCTACTCTACGCCACTCTACTCCACTCTATGCATTTTACTCTACCCTGCTCCACTGTACGCCACTCCACTCTATACCACTCCATGCTACTCCACTCTATGCCATTTCACTCTCTGACACTCCACTCTACAAAACTCCACTCCACGATACACAACTCTATGACACTCTCCTCCATTACACTCTACTTCCTGACACTCTAGTCCACTCCACTCTACGACACTCCAGTCTATGATACTTTTCTCCATACCACTCCACTCTACTCCATTCTATGACACTCTACTCCACTCCAAGACACTCTAAGCCACTCCACTCCATACCACCCTATGCCACTTCACTCTAAACCCCTCTACTTCTCTTTAAGCCACTCCAGTCTACGCCACTCTACATAACTCCACTCTACAACACTCCATGCCACTCCATGCCACTCTGTGACACTCTATACCACTCCACTCTACTCCACTGCATGACACTTTACTGCACTCTACTCCACTCCACGCTATGCCACTTCACTCTGTTACACTTTGCTCTATGCTCCACTCTACTTCATTCCACGACACTCCGCTTCACTCTATGCCACTCCACTGTATGCCACTCCACAACACTTCACTCCATGCTACTCCAAACCACTTTACTCCACTCTACACCACTCTCCTCTATGCCACTAACTTTTATACATGCTGATTAGCAGCCACGCTGTGCTTAAATACATTAGCAGAGTCAATACCTTTTGCATAGACAAGACCTATTGCCTTTGCCAATGCTTGTTTGTTCTGTCTTTTTGACACAGCAGTGTACGAAGGTAAAAATGTTATTTTAATAAGAATAAATACAGCACAGCTTTCCTTACTGTGTAGCTTTTTCACTATTGTGAGCTCTTGAATATGCGTCGGGTCGGGTCGCCCCTTGGCAGTAGGTCTGCATAGTAGTTGGTTACCACATAGAAGTGAGGGCAATGTGCTTCTCATGGTCCTCAGGCCCCAAGCAAGTAGATAAGGCTATGCACCGAAGGTAATGAAGTCTCACAAGAAGAGACTTTGTTACTATAGAAGCCCTTCTAATCAGGACATCACAGCTTTGTGTGTGGTGTGAGCATTCTTGTTCTAAGCATAGAACACCAATAGTGTTCAAAGAGGCATAATGTACAGGAGCAGGATGAGCAGGATGTTTCTATATTCTCCAGAACAGGCTTGAAATCTCTGATTCAAGAGGCTGTTTCAGCGCATTAAATGAGATAGCTTTTAAAAAACAATTATTGGAATAATGTGATGGAATAGTCTGATGATGAAGAGTAGGACACTGTCCCTAAGGGAAAATATGTCCAGGGAGAGCTGCATCAGCTGATGTTAGTGCACATGAGGTTAGGACTAGGTTTTCCGCCTGGTCATGACTATGTTAATGTTAATGTTAAAAATGGGACTTTTATAGCGCAACGGCTACTCCAAAGGAGTGTCCCGGCGCTTTGAGCTCCAGACCATGGAAAAGAGCAAGAGACATAACAATAACAGAAAGAGGCCCAAAGAAGGGGAGAAATTATCCAGCAAACAACCAGGTTTTCAAGTCTTTCCTGAAGACAAGCAGATTTGAGGTGTTTCGCAGGGACAGCGGTAACGAGTTCCATAGCTGAGGAGCAAGGAGGCTAAAAGACCGGCCGCCTAGCCGAGCCTTTTTAATGCGTGGTACCCGAGCCAAAGCCAAGGCTTCTGACCTGAGGGAGCGTGCAGGTCGATAGAAGTCCAGCCTCCTCTGGAGATACTTGGCGCCATTGCCATGCAAGGCCTTATGGGCAAGAGTCATGGCCTTAAACAGTATCCTCTTCCGCACCGGAAGCCAGTGGAGGGATACAAGGAGATTAGAGGCGCTAGTGCGGCGATGAAGGCCAAAAATGGCACGCGCAGCAGCGTTCTGGGTGACCTGCAGACGTTGGAGGAGATATTCAGGCAGGCCCAGATATAGGACATTGGCATAGTCCAATCTGGACCCTATGAGGGCCTGAACAGTGATCCTCCGATGTTGCTCCGAAAGAAGGGGAAAAAACTTGCGCAACATTCTGAGAATCCCAAAGCATGTTCCCGTAAGAGTGGAAACCTGGGATTTGAGCGAAAGCTCGTTGTCAATTTTAACTCCCAGGTTCTTGGCCCACTTAGAGGACTGTGTGGGAGGGAACATGTCGGCTGGCCACCATCCTTGCCAATCTGGTTCTGATGGGCATCCGAAGAATAGTATTTCGGATTTGTCCGAGTTGCACTTGAGGCTGTTATGTGAAAACCAGCTAAAAACAGCCCCAAGGCACTCACGGATCCTTTCTCCATCGAACTCTTCGCTCTTACGACAGGTAAAAAGGAGCTGAGTGTCGTCAGCATAAGAGACGATCCGGGCCCCATAGGACTCCGCCAATGTCGCCAGAGGGGTCATAAGGATGTTAAATAGAGTGGGGCTCAAAATGGAGCCCTGAGGCACTCCGACTCCCAATGGCGGCATCTCGGCGGATCCGGGTGGGACCCAGACCGTCTGGCGGCGGTTGGCCAGAAAGGAAGAAAACCAATTGAGCACCGTCCCCCCTAGCCCGATGTCACGGAGCCTGGTGAGGAGATCCTCATGGGGGACGGTGTCAAACGCCGCCGACAGGTCTAACATAACTAACATCACCCTGCCTCCCATGTCCAGCACCTCTTTTACGATCTCTGAGACTTCCAAGAGCGCCGTCTCGGTGCTTAAGTTGGAGCGAAAGCCCGATTGGGATTCATGAAGTAAATCATTGGACTCCAGGAAGTTGGAAAGCACGTTGTGCACGTGTTTCTCCAAGATCTTGGTCAGTGCTGGAAGGAGCGAGATTGGCCTGTAGTTGCAGGGTACCTCTGGGTCAATCAAAGAGAGGTGGTGTGGGCAAGACTTGCCAGCTTCTACGAAATATGGAAACTTCTGATCATTAATAAAATAGCTCTCCCAACAGTAACAAGTGGCTTTTCTATAAATCTAAAATGAGATCGAGAGTCCTTGGTTTCTAAAACGCAGTATCCTATGGATCCCCAGAAGAAAGAATGGGGCATATTACCAAGGGTGGCGATAGGCAATTATCCCCGGTTTAGCGGCCGTTTTCGGCCACTAAGCGGCGATAATTCCATTGCTCTATTAGCAAGCTGTCGATAACTGATGTTAGCGACAGCTTTTAGGCGATAGCGAGCGGTTTGGGGCCCGCTTTGCATGTTAGGGATATTTATCGCTAATGACATGCAAAGTGGGCATACCCAACCTGTTAGTGACTGAAAGCAGTCGCTAACGTCGCTATCGCCTATTAGCAAGGCAGGCGTAGCGATGGAGATATTCCCGCTATCGCCAAAAACCAACGCCTGCTCAGACCAGTTCTTAGCCATGTTATCCAATGGGAGGTGGATAACATGGCTAAGAGCATTTCGTCGCTAATGCGTGAATATCGCTGTATTCTCAGCGATATTCACGCATTTCGCCGCTGTCGCTGGATATTTTAGCACAATGGAGAAAAACGTTGCTAATAGCATGTTTTCTCTGCTAACATATCCAACGATAGGCAGCGATAAAAAAATCGTCGCTGAGCCTATTTAGCGATAATTATCGCTACTTGTTGGTAATATGCCCCAATATTTCTAAAAGTCATTTCAAATCTTTTCAGTTAACCCCTTCGGCGCTAATGACAAGGTCAGCTCGTCATGGGCGTAACCTGCGCTACGCGGATGACGAGCTGACCTTGTCACGTAATGCGCGATTTTTTAAATCGCAGCGCGCAGCGGGAAAACCGCTAGCGCGCATGCGGTTAAGGAGAAGTAGTCAAAGTACCCTATCTGCAAAGAAATCAATGGGTCTATTCAATATTGTTCTTGGTACCATTTTAAACAGCACTTTTTGACCAATTCTGGACATAAAGGGCCTGATTGACAAAGGTAAACTTACACTTTTGTGTAAATGTAATTTTTTTTTGCAATTCACAAATTAATTTTACAAATAGTATCTTTACGGCTGCCTATCTTTTTATGTGTCTCCGCAGTTGTAAAAATGATACCCGTAAAATTCATTTGGGAATTGCTAAAAATCGTAAACTCACACAAAAGTGTACGTTTACGTTTGTGACTCTGGTCTCATGTGTCTGAATCAATGTTTCCAATACATTTCCTTCAGGGTGACAACTCTGCAAGAAGTTATAGCTATGATTACGAAAGGCGATTATTTAAAGACCATGCATCTCCACGATGCATACTTTCACGTGCCTATCCATTGGAGAGAACAATCGGTGTTGAGGTTTGCAGCCGGAGGACGTCATTTCCAGTTCAAAGCCCTTCACTTTAGTCTCCCAACATCTCCAGTGGTTTTTACAAAGAAACTAGCTTCAGTAGTTGCTCTTTTACATTTGTAAGTTATGTAAATAATGCCTTACCTGGATTATTGGTTAATTTTTTCTCCTTCTCTTTCTAAGGCACATTCTGACATGATATGAATTTCTAAGTGTCTAACCAATCTCGTATTCAAAGCTGACATTATCCCAGAGAATACATTTTTTGGAGCCCTCTTTGACACTCCAAGAGCCTGGGTATTGCTTCCAGAGTCAAGGGCTCAGAAATGACAATATACTTTAAGAGATATACTATCTCGTCAGCAGGCCCTACAAAGATGTTTGGAGACTAAAGAGATTGATGGCTGCACCTACAGTGGTAGTTCGATGAGCTTGTCTACATCTCAGATCTCTACTTCTCCACATTCTAGCCCATTGGACTACAGAGTCCCAGAATTGTAAGGCTGTAGTGCCTATGTCTCAGTGCTTAGTTCAAGCTCTCAGTTGGTGGTTGAGAACAGGAAAGCTTTTAGAAGGGCTATCCCTAGTTTCTCTGATTCCGCTAAGTGATAACATCCAACTCAATTCAATGGGCTTGGGGGCAACTCTGGGGAAGATGGAAATGAAAAACAAATTAGTCTCGAAAGGAAGCCATTCAGTCCTCAAATTTGAAGAAGTGTTAGTGATTGGGAAGGGCCTGCTTTTCTCTCATAGAAGGGAAGTTAGTGGTAATCAGAACGTACAATACAAGGAAAGGCAGTGGTAATCGTAAAGGACAATACAAGGGAAGGCAGTGGTAATCAGAACAGACAATCAGGTATCCAAAAGCAACATAAACAGACAAAATGGGACCATAGTTAAATCTCTAGCAGACTTACCACCAACAATATGCCGTTGGGCTGAGGTCCATTTTCTGTCTCTATCAATGATATACATTTCAGGTGGACAGACTAAGCAGAAATGTTCCTTCCTCAGTGACTTTCATCTGTGAAACGATGTGTTCCAGTAGGTGGTGAGAATATTTGGCCTCCAGTTGCAGCATCTGCTTGCTTATTCATTTAATTCTCTCCACCCCATGTTTTTGCATAGAGTCAAGGGTAAGTCAAGATTCGGCCTATTGTATGCCTTTCCGTCAATTCCCTTTCTCCACAGGGTGCTACAGAAGATCTGAGAGGCGTGGGTGTCAGATACCCCAAATCTGACCCAAGAGAACTAAGGCCCCGATACATGAAGCTAAAAACCACTCGCAAAGGGGCAGATTCTCAGAATCTGCCCCTTTGCGACTGGTATTTTTGCATTTGGGATGCATCATCCCAAATGCAAAAATCACAAATTAAGAATTTGCTAAATTGCGATTACTTGCATTTAAGGATTCTCAAATTGACATTCCTTAAATGCAATGCATGAAAGTTTAAAAAATAGCGATTTCGCTAATAGGGCTTGCAAATTACCATAAAGTTCAACTTCATGGTAATTTGCAAAAACTTTGAAAAATGCACTAAAGTGCATTTTTCAAAGTTTCATGTTGCGCACACACATGCCCTAAGAGCATGTGTGTGCACAACATATGTGCACAGATCAATTTCAGGGGTGCACAGGGTGTCCTTTGGACACCCCTGCACCCTTGAAATCGCATTCTCATTTTGCGATTCGCTAATTGCGATTCGCAAAATGAGAATGTCTTCCCATTCATTCCTATGGGCTACTAGGCCCAAAGGAATGAATGGGGAGGTATTCCTTAATTGCGACTCGCAATTTGCGAGTTGCAATTAAGGAATTTTAAGAAATCGCTATTTTTAAAGGGATTTCTTCTTGCATTGCATTTTGCTATTCCTTATTAGCGATTCCTTATTTTTCGCTAATAAGGAATCGCAAAATGGATGCTTGATGCATCTGGGGGTTAGTTTCTCATGCTAGTGCAATAAGCGGACATCTGTGTACTGACCTTCCATTGTCTCCATCTCTGATCACTTATCCCCAGTTATCTCTTAAGGCCCTAGAAATATTAACTCTATTGGCATGGAAGCTAAGAAGAGTGGATTTCAAACCTTAGGTTGCTCTAAAGAAGTAGCCGTTTCTATTCAGGAATCCAAGAAGCCATCTACCTTATCAGTTTACTTGAAACATTGAAGTAATTTTGAAAAGCGATGTTCTATGAGAAATCTAGTAGCTACTCCTTGTGACCCTTTTAAGGTATTGGAATTTTTAGAAGATGGTTTTAGAAATGGGTTTTTCCTTTCTACTTTGTCGTCCCAGTGGGAACCCATTAGAAGGGGTTCAGCGAGCCTTTGGCTGATGCTCCCAAAGTGATGTCTGGTATAGAGATTTGTAAAGAGTTTTCGATTTGAGAGACCCGTCCAGCCTTTGATAGCCCCTCCACCACCTGGGGTTTGATGACAGTTCTAAACGTTTTGCAAGAATATGCCTTTGGACTCAACAAGCTTACAGTGGTTGACATCCAGGGGTATTCATGGTAGCTATTCCCTCAGCCGCGGGATTATTGGCTATTGACTATTGACTATTTGGGGTATCATTACACCATCAAGGGAGTGCTTCTATTGAAATGCATGAAGGACTATTTTACAACTGAAAGAAACACTCAGTCATCACACGGTTTGTCACATCCAAGTCTTTATAACGAATATATACACGCTATGCAGAAAGCAATTCATAATTCATTTTTGCCATTGTCTCTCCAGCACTGGCAGTCAATAGAGCAGGCTTTATTGTGTTAAATATCATTTGTGCTCACAGCTTTGGTGAATCCCTGAGGTTAGTTGTGTTGGCTCGTTAAAGCCAAACCTACAGGCTTTGCCAATACTTAAGAGGTACACTGTATTAGGGAAGCAAAGTGCTGTATATGACCCTGGCTGGGGTTAACAATTATGGGTCTGAATGTCAAAAGACTTTGTGCTCACAAACTCAGTGTAACTGGCCTTACAGATGCAGAGCCTGAAATTGCATTTTATAGAAGAGCATTGTGAGTCATCATCAAAATTACGAATACAAAGCACACACAATGCAACACCTTGAGCCTCGTAAGGGGAAAGGTGAAGCAGACAGATGTCCCTGCTGTTTTGCAATTCGAGAAATGCACAAATGATTTGTGACCACCAAGCATGATGTGGTTAGCAAATAGGGTCATGCTCAAACTGGACACCAGGTTTAAGCCTAATGTTCAGTTATAACTTCGTTCAGTGCAACAGTTTGTACTTTCATTCTACCAACCTGAAGAAAGAACAGAGTTCCATTCTCATTAGAAGTTAGGAGGGCACTCTTGATTATTTTAGAGACAACAAAAGATTTCAGGAAGTCAGATTCTGATTATGATCATTTTAGCCCAGTCAAAAAGGATAAAAAACCATAGACAACTTCCATTATGAGATGTGTGTGGTAGGCTATTTTAAAACTTATGCTTCCATGAAGCTTGAAATTACAGGCTGCATACATGGGAGATCTACCACGAGGGTTGCTGCAACCCAAGTGGGAGCATACGGTGTCCTTTTGGTTGAACTTTGTAGAGCTGCAACGTGGCCCTCCACAGAAACATTTTTAAAACACTCTTTTTTTTAATTGAGGTACTCTGTTAATTTCTTGTTCCTAGAGTTCTAAAATTTGTCGCCCTGGACTTTAGTCCTCCCCATCACAGTCCTAGCTCACTCCTTCCCTATTTTGCCTTTTCCAATTAATATAAACTACTGGGACCTCTCCATCTACCTGCAAGTAGCTCTCCTATGCGTATTCCAGCCTACTAAACTGGAGCCTTTCGCTTGGTTGAATTAAAATATCTAGCCAAAATTGTATATTCAAGACGAAAATGTGTATATTTTCAGAACTCCTAAGCTGATGTTTGGAGAAAAAATTGTTGCATTTCCAAAATATAATTAAAGCTGATTTCTGAGTGAAATATTAGTAGCTCGGGATAATGTTAATTTAACAATAGTAGCTCTTAGTACACAAAAGGTGGGAGACACCTGAGTTAGATGAAGCTGTTAAGTATCAAGGGAGAGCAGCAGTATCAGAGAGACCTGAGATTTCTACACCATGAGTCAGCAAGAAATGCATTTTTGGTTTAGTGTGGACTATATTCTGTCGCACGGAGGTGGGTAACGTCTTGGGGTACTGACATTGACAAGGAGGACTATGTGTGCCTGTGAGTGGTACTGTGGACTGAGAGGAACTTGTCAGTATTTCCAGGATGATTTTTCTTTGCTCTCTAATACTGCTGCTCTCTACTGATGAAGAGCTCAACCCAGAAACACATGTCTAGAGATATACAGCGATGCCCAATTTTGGTGAAAAACTCAAGCTAACTTTGAAGTAAGCATGTACTGTGTACTGCATTTACCAGGATGAAAAGGGGTGAACTGTGCTGGGATGTGGGGCAGTGTGCTACCAATCCCATTCAAGAAATATATTCATGGCTGTAGTTCTTTTGGTCAGGATGCCAATTTGACATCATCTGGGACCTTAGGCAAGTTTACACACTATCAGTGTGGTCCAGTTTAATATTCTTTTGCTGGGTATTCCCAGCAGCTGGCAACTTGCTCTCAGTGAGTGCAGGCAGCTTTGCGTTGTTGTCCTGTGTGGAGGATCACCACAGATTTTACGTCTCAACCCTTATTTTGTTTGGGTCTGGCTTGACAGTTCACTTGTATACAATAATTATATTGATCTATTCCATCTTCAGGTGAATTCTGGCTTCACGCAAGCATTGCCCTTTCATCACATTCTTTTGACTGTTTTGTTTAGTATTTCACCTTCCAATGAGTGTTTGAGCTGCAATGCATGGGAGACTAATTTACAACAGAAAAATGCTCAGTCATGACAGATTCAATTCTTTGGCTCGAACATGCATTGTATGCAGAAAACAATCCTATTTATTTTTTTGCTGCAGCAGGCATTTATGTTGTTTTTGACAGGCCTCAAGGGCGAGCTCTTACCACCACTAACTTTACTACCAGTATCACTCCCATCAACATTGCCACCACCATTACAACCTCCACTACCACCTTTGTAGTACCACAATCACCTTTACCACCACCACAACCATACACAAATGCTTACCACATGAAAGTCAGACCTATTGCATTGCAAAGGCTTGCTATAAGCAGTAAAAGAATGGTTGCTATTGTATTTCCTAAAATGTGCTTCTTTTGCATCTTGAGATAATATCTACTACAGGCCAGGTGCATCACAAAACAAATTTGTCAACTACATTAGAATTCTGGCCTACCCAGAGTTAGTGTAACGTTAGATTCCCCTGCAACCGGCTATGGGTCTGATTCTCAAAAAAGGGCAGGCCACAGTGCAATTTGTGCTGCACTCAACCTCTTTCTTTGCGTTGTGAAAGATGCTCAAAGCGCAAAAAAGGGATACACAAAAAGTTGCAAACTATCTTCTCGTTTATAATTAAAGTTAGGGAGTTGGGTTCCTACCACTACAACATTTTTGGGCATTGAGCCCTGAATGGGACAGTATACCTCCATCCCTTCCTTCGAAATGGCAATGTACTGGCATTGTGAGCCCTCTGCCTAGTGGGGAAAGGGCTCAGGATTCCACTGCAAGCAGCCTTCTATTGTTTTGACATTAGAGAATGCATGCACTGACCCATGAGACCACTGTTTGCATACTCTGATGTTTGAAGCCTGCCCAGGAAGAGTGCAAGCTGACAATATTTGCCAGCATGCACTTTACAAATACTTATCATCTGCCCTAGGCAGATGCTAACCATACCATGCTTTGTGACTGCAAAAACAGTCACAAAGCATGTGTGCATCATTTGCGAATTGCAAAGAAGCAAGGACGTCTGTCTGCCTAACATTTCCGTTACAATTCTCAAGGTGTTGCAATGTGTGTGCTTTGTAACTGTGATGACGACTCACAAATCTCTTTTGTAAAATGCAATTTCAGGCTTTGCATCTGTAATATCAGTTACATTGATTTTGTGAGTGCAAAGTCTTTCAACATTCAGACCCATCATGTTTAACCCCAGCCTCGGTCATATACACCATTTTGCTTCCCTAAGGCCGTGCACGTCATATGATTTGGCAAAACCTGTAGGTTTGGCTTTAATGAGCCAACACAAGAAGGCTGGGTGCACACATGCTATTGAACACAATAAAACCTGCTCTATTGACTACCTGTGCAGGAGGTAGAATAGCAATAATTGATTGCTTTCTGCATAGCATGTATATATTCATGATTAAGACTTGGATGTGACCGGGGCTTGGCCAGCCGCTGAGTGTGATGGCTGCTCAATGAAGCTGCTCCCGTCACCTGCGCAGTAATCCCTCATCTGCTCAAATATCTGAATTCCACGTCTGTAAGCCTGATGCCTGTGCTCTATTAACACTGGTGTAGCGATACGTGTAGCTGTCAGCGAGTTCCGTTACCCTCAGCGCAAAGTGGTAGTATTGCCCGTGAGGATCGCCTTGATTTCCTCCTTCAAGTGGTGGGGGTGCGCATTGGTGATGACCGTTTTCTTACCAGTAATATTCATTACTCCGAGTCGAAGACCTCCCCGTCACAGTCATTACCATATGAGGAATAGCTCCTTCCCAGAACTTCCTAGCAAAACTCCTTAGCCCATCCCTACCCTCCATGCCACTTCCACATCCTGTGGTATATAACCCTTGACCGAAGTAAGTGCATCCTGTGCCGCCAAGCACAGGAAGACAAAGAGGAAGGGCATGATGGGAACCCGGACTGAGCCGGAGGTCTACAACTTGGAGTAATGAATATTACCGGTAAGTAACCAGTCATTACCTCCTCGTCAGACTTCCCCGTCACAGTCATTACCATATGACCAAGAATCGGCTACAACAGAGAGCAGGAAACAGACTTTAATAACATCAGCATAAAGTCACCCCACTGGAACAGGACGCAACACAGAGTCTCCAAAGCCAGCCGATCCAACCCCACCCATCACCAAACGACAATGTCACATAAAGGTGTGAGGTGCAACTCACACAGCTGCCTGGCCCCTGAAACAAGCCCAGGATCAGCCATTCCCCGAGTCGATCTCCCCAGCACCGACCCAGGCGCCAGCAGGCCACAAGAATCAGAAGCAGCCCCCACAGCCCACCTCAGCCACCGGCTGAGAGTAGCCACCGAAGGCATCAGACCCTGACCAGTCAGACCAAAGGCCAAAAAAAGTGAATCCACCAAACAACAAGGCTCAGAACCCACCGAGTACATCTCCAGAGCCCGCTAAACGTCCAAACAGCACAGCTCCACCACAGGAAGGATCAGGGTGAAGAACAACCCAATCTGGGAAAAAACATATAAAGGGCCCTGAACATAGCAAGGAGCCCAACACCCCAACCCTCCGGGCCGAGGAAATAGCGGCAATAAAAACCACCTTGATAAAAAACGCAGACACCTCACCCAGAGGCTCAAAGGGAGCCGCCAACAAGGCCCTCAGAACCAAAGGGGGAACCAAACCAGGTGCAAAGGATGAAACCATGGGCTGTAGGAGGAACAAGACCACAACAACCGGGATATCAATGGAACCACAGGGTCATAGTCCGAACCCTGAAGGCCCTCACAGCCGCCCAGTTATCCCGCAAGTAGGACACAGCTAGACCAAAACTGAATACGACATCCAGGAAATCCAAGATACGCACAGGTTCCACCTCCAAAGCAGACCAACCCCGAGACACCCAATGCCAAGCATAGGACATGAGTGTCTAAGGGCGCTGGGACTGCTGGATAAAATCAGCCATTTGAGGAGAACAACCCAAATCCACCAGGGTCAGCCCCACAACAGCCAGCCCGCCAGTTGCAAGTGGACGGGACAATCCCGGGCAGAGGGGGCAATGACAGGGGACAAGGAACCACCGGCAACTGCTAGCAAGGAACCACCGCCAACCTCAACAACAGAGGGAGCCAGGGCCTCCTGGACCAAGCAGGCGCCACTAGGACAACAGTGGCCTGATCCAACTCAACTTACAGAGGGACCCACTGAATCTGGGCAATCGGGGGAAAAGGCACACAGCAGTACCCCCCCCCCCAATGGAAGGACAGCACATCCACCCTCCAAACCAAGTCCAATCGAACCAGAGAACAAATGGGGCAGCAAATAGGACCACCACTGGGACCCTGAACCACTGCATTGGGTCCTCAAACACTTCCCATGTCAGGCACATGATGGACAGGGAGGGAAACAACCTACACAGGCGATCCGCACCCAAGATCAACTCCCAGCATATGCAACGCCCTCAGAGATAACAAGTTCAACTCCGCCCACAGGCAGATCTGAAGCGCTAACAAGTTGAGGGAAGCCACCCTTGTACTACCCTGGAGGTGGACATAACACACCACCACAGTGTTGTCCGACCACACTAGCACATCCCACTGCAGGACCCCTGGAAGAATAAGAGGCAAGGACAACTGCATCGCCCTCAACACACACCAGGTCAAGGACATCTCTGCCTCTAGCACCCACCTGAACCTGTGAACAGGATTCAAGGCCAACAGAGCCCCCCAACCCAGTTCGCTGGCATCCTTAGCCAGCACCAACCTCACTTGGGACAAAAAAGGAGAGCTCCGAAAGAGGTTTTGAACTGCCAGCCATCAGGACAATTCCCTGGCCATATCTACACCCCCCGGAATCAACCAAATGTAACCGGAGATACCAGACTCCAAATCCCCAGAGCAAGAGTACCAGGGGTTACAAACAGCATTCAAGGATCGACTTGACAACAACGCCCACAACAGCAAGGAACTTTTCAACATCGTCAAGGAATTTTCCAACCCCTCGGCCAACTCCAACGACATCACCCCCTCTCAAACCCTCTGCGATTCCCTAGCCTCTTTTTTCCACAACAAAATTGCTGACATCCACAACAGCTTTGACAACCAACCCGGAAGCCAACCCACCTTACCATCAGCTGACCATCTTCCCCCCGTTAACACCCTTAACGACTGGAACCCAATCTCCACTGAGGACACCATCCGCCTGATGAATTCCATCCACTCTGGATCCCCCACAGACCCATGCCCTCACCACATCTTCAACAAAGCAGACTCCGTCATAGCCCCGCACCTCCGAGACGTCATCAACTGCTCCTTCAACTCCGCTACCTTCCCAGAAGACTGGAAACACGCTGAACTCACCGCCCTTCTGAAAAAACCAACAGCAGACCCCACCGAACTCAAAAACTACCGCCCCATCTCGCTTCTTCCATTCCCGGCCAAAGTCATCGAGAAAGCTGTCAACAACCAGCTCGCCGCTTTCCTCGAAGCCAACAAATCCCTCGACCCCTCACAATCTGGATTCCGAGCCAAACACAGCACTGAGACCGCCCTCATCGCAGCAACAGACGACATTCGAACTCTACTGGACAATGGAGACACAGTCGCCCTCATCCTCCTCGACCTCTCTGCAGCCTTCGACACAGTCTGCCACAGCACCCTTTTACAACGCCTCAGAAACATCGGAATCCAAGGAAAGGCACTGGAATGGATCACCTCGTTCCTCACCGGAAGAACCCAGAGAGTCCGCCTCCCACCATTCAAGTCCGAGGCCTCTGAAATCATCTGCGGCGTACCACAAGGATCCTCACTCAGTCCCACCCTCTTCAACGTATACATGAGCCCCCTCGCGGCCATCGCCCGCCAACACAACCTCAACATCATCTCTTACGCGGATGACACTCAACTGATCCTATCTCTCACCAAGGACCCCAGCACCGCCAAAACTAACCTACACGAAGGAATGAAAGAAGTCGCCAACTGGATGAAACAAAGCCGTCTGAAACTGAACTCAGACAAAACAGAAGTCCTCATCTTAGGTAATTCCCCCTCTGCATGGGACGACTCCTGGTGGCCAGAAGCCCTCGGAAATGCACCCATCCCGACAGACCACGCACGGAACCTGGGCGTCATCCTGGATTCTTCACTCTCAATGAACAGACAAGTCAGCGCCGTATCCTCTTCCTGCTTTAACACTCTTCGCATGCTCAGAAAAACATTTCGCTGGATCCCCACCGAAACAAGGAAAACAGTCACCCACGCTCTAGTCACGAGCCGACTGGACTACGGAAACACCCTCTACGCAGGTACCACCGCTAAACTCCAGAAAAAACTACAACGAATCCAAAACGCCTCAGCCAGGCTCATATTAGACATCCCACGCAACGAACACATCTCTGGTCACCTTAAAGACCTCCACTGGCTACCCGTCAAAAGGAGGATCACTTTCCGACTGCTTACCCACGCACACAAATCACTCTACGACATCGGACCAGATTGCCTCAACTCTCGACTGTCCTTCTACACCCCCTCCCGCCAACTACGTTCTTCCAGTCAAGCCTTCGCCACTGTACCTCGCATCAACAAGACCACCATGGGAGGCAGATCCTTCTCATACCTGGCTGCCAAGACATGGAACTCACTCCCCGCTTACCTTCGCCTCACCCAGAATCACCTAGCGTTCAGAAAGCAGCTTAAAACGTGGATATTTGACAAATAATCCTCCCCCCCTTCCTAAGCGCCTTGAAACCCTCTGGGTATGTAGTGCGCTATATAAATTTTATGACTTATGACTTATGACTTAAGTGCAACCAGGCCCAAGTAACAACCAACACGGCAGCAGACAAGAAACCCTGAACCCGCAACTACTGTAGAACCATGGAAGACCGGGCTACCAACACATCCCGCAGCCCACACACCAAAGGTAGACAGTGAGGCCCCGACAGGAAACCTTCCCCATCTTGGTGTGGAAGCCCACCCCTGAACAGAAGTTCCAGAGAGGGGCACAGAAGGGACATCTCCACGTTCTGCACCACCTGAACAGCTGAAGGAGCCTGCAAAACCTAAAGGGTATGTGCCCGAGCCATAAGGAAAGAAAGAGGAAGAGAGCAACCAGTCATCCAAGGTAGGAAACACCAGGATCCCCTGAGCATGGAACACCCCACCAAGGTTGCCCACACCCAGGAAGCACCCTAGGCGAGGCAGACAGCCCAAATGGCAAAACCTGGAACAGGCAATGATCAACGCCCACACAGAACCGCAGGAACCTCTGGAAAGCCACGTGAACCGGCGCACGAAAACAGGTGTCCCTGAGAACCAGAGGAGTCATGAAACCTCCACAGACAGGAAGGGCAGAACCACATGCAGCTACCTAATTCAAAGGAGCGATGAGGGAAGCTTCAGACCCAGAACAGACCAAAGCCCCAAGTTGGACTTGAATCAGAAACAGGATCGAGGAACCCCCAACCCTGCTGACACACAAGCACCCCCACCACAGACCCTTTGGAAACCAGGTCCAGTATCCTTTCGTACA
Organism: Lissotriton helveticus; assembly: GCF_964261635.1. NCBI lineage: Eukaryota > Metazoa > Chordata > Amphibia > Caudata > Salamandridae > Lissotriton > Lissotriton helveticus. The sequence goes on along the minus strand of NC_136061.1, from coordinate 1,963,546,544 downwards.
GAGCCCGACATTCGACCTGAGATCCAGGAGCAGGGGTAGCCCGAACACAACCGCCGGTGGAACCTCAAATTCGATCCGATAAACCAGCTCGACAATCTGCAGGAACCAATGATCCCGAACAAACTCATCCCAGACTGGAACAAAAGTCTTGAGGCGACTCCCAACCAGCGTCAAATCTGAACCCCACACAAAGGCAAGAAATGAAAGGCCCTGAAGAAATGAAGGCACCTTTCTGACCCCGGGAACTCGTGGAAGGAAGGGACACCCCAGCCACGTCCCCTTCCATGAAAGGGCTGGGCGGCCATTACAGATTGTAACGCCTACCCAAAAGCCCGCTTATAACCAGCAAATTTACCACTCTGTGAAGAGCAAACTGGAGCCAAACTTTTTCCCTCTGCCATCTCTTTAATCAAGACCACCAACGGATCCCCAAAAGTCAGAGCCCGTGAAAGGAATCACCATGAGAGCAGCCCCTTGCACTGCCGCTGCTTTCCAAGGTTTAAGCCAAAATCGACACCAAGCTGGCCCCAGCGGCCGCAGCCGCAGCACCAAGGGAATCGAAGGGCAAAACAGCCAGGAAGCGTAATAGCTGCTCCAACCTAGCCAAACACTCAGAGGGGTCTCAACCTGTAAGAGTTGCACTCAAATACCCTGGCAGCCCTTCAGAAGAGACAGAACCAGGTAGCTAGCGGAAGCTGCAGAATGAATCACAAGGCCAGAAGCTGCACAGGACCACTACATAACCCCTCCACCCGTATAGTCCCCAAGATCAGAGGGTACCGCATCCTCAGAAACTACCAGGCTCAGAGATGCAAGATCCGCCAGCAGGGAAACCACATCCACCACAGGTAGAAACCCTACCGAGAACCCTCCCTAAGGATAACTCTTAGACAGAAACCCGGGAAAAGAATGCTAGCGAAATCCATAAAGTCACGCTCCAATACATTCATCACAGATTCATGGAAGGGAAGACATGCAGTAAACAAACTGAAACAGTAACCATTATCACTAGGGACCCGAGACCAAAGCCTGCCCTCCCCAGAGGAGGTGCTGTCCCGCTAAACCCCAGGCATGCCATGAAAGCACCGCAACACACACAATAAAACCCCTACATCCCCCAAGAGGTCTCCGCAACAGCAGGGGATTGTACCCGGAAGAGGGGAACCACAACTACCTGAAACCCAAGGAATCCAAAAAAGAACTACAAAGGCAAGAGGCAGCAAGGACTTGACCGCCAATACCCACACAATGGTCGCTAGAGCAGACCGCCACACACTCACCTGTACAGTATGAAGTCTTGCAATAGTTCGCAGAAAAAAACAACAGGTTATATACCACAGGATGTGGGAGTGGCCTGGAGGGTAGGGATGGGCTAAGGACTTGCTTGGAAGTTCTGGGGAGGAGATATTGCTCATATGGTAATGACTGTGACGGGGAGGTCAGATGAGGAGGTAATGACTGACAGCTGAACTACCCCCTTACCTGCTGGCGTGCCTTAAAATCATTCGGTGCCTCAAGACGTGACCTGGGGCTGTCATCTGGCAGAAAATCGCTGCCCGGGATTGGCCTTGTGGGCGTTGCGAGTAGTGAGAAGCCTGGTGAGGCTGCGGCAGCTGGGTTTTTGAGCAGCTAGACGTGAACGACGACGAGTTGGAGGTGGGGATCCCTGCATTCCCCTGAGTATGAGCGCCTGCTGGGATGCGCTGACCCCTCTGGTCAAACCAGGGGTGTAACCCGAAGCCTGTTTCGAGATCTCCTTGTTGGCACGATCTACCTCCTCCTAGTGCGGGCCCCAGAGAGTGGTGCCTGACAAGACGATACTAAGTGCACAGTAGGTGCGACACTGGGATCTCCACAGTTAACTGCCAGCGCTTTAAGACACTACCTAAAACCAATAGAGAAAGGATAGGCCCCATCCCATCAATGGGCCTCCGGCAGTGAGACTAATGTTATAACACCACTGCCCCTGCTCCTGAGTACCTCATGACAACTCTTGAAGGCCTATACTGGGAGAAGAGCTAATTCTAAAAGAACTGGACTAGGGTTACTAGTCTAAAGGCAACAGCCTTTGTCATGGAGTCTCTATGATGGCCAGCCACCTGCTGGATGCTGGCATCTTACCATTTTGAGTTGGGGGTCCAACCGCAGGGCTGCAACTGCCTTTTGGCTGATTATCTTTGGTGCACAACTCCCCTCAGCTCACCACCCTGCGGCTGGCAGCCCTGCACTCTAGCGTGTGAACCAGAGAACCCCAGTGAGCCATCTTATCTCCACAATCCAGAGTGCGCTCTGTTGGGTCAACAGTCCCTGCCACACAACTTCAACACTTTGAATGGCGGAGTGAGGAGAAGGGAAACCCAACAGGCTGCAGGATAAGCCCGCATTTGCTCCCTGGCAGGCGGCGGTGACTTCTGTAGTACCTCCCCCCCATTTCTGGAAGCACTGGCATATGTGGCATATAAGGCCCTGCTGTGAGCACTTGAGGATGACTGTTGGCAAAGCAGGCCACACCGTCCACCAGACCAAATTGGACAATTATACCGAGCCACAAAACTTCATGGCTACACCAATATCTGAGGATCAGGGCCCTACTGGTGCCCAAGCGCCCCCTGTGGAGGAGTGTCCCACACCTATAGACATAATGGAGGCAAAAAAGGCATCCACACAGCCCTCTAATCTAAAAAATACTCGGTCTCCACTGAGGTTAACTTGATGCGGGCTGATTTGCACACCATGGGAGAGCGAGTCAAGGAGACGGAGGAGTCAGCTTTATGCTGCAGACCGATAATAAGACCCAGAAAATCCAAATCAAAGAGTTGCGCACCACCAGTGACCCTAGAAGCTAAGTTGGAAGATTTTGAAGGGTGCTCAAGAAGAAATAACATCCGTATTTTTGGAGTCCCCAAGCGTTCAGAGGGTCCCACAGTTATTTTTGGAGGACCTTATTCTTAAACAACTGCAGCCGCAATTTCTCTATTGAGCATGCTTACAGAGTCCCTGGTTCCCCACTGAAGCCAGGTGTGCCACTGCATCCCATCATAGCATGCATCTTTAACTACTGTGATCAAGACATTATTTTGCAAGCTGCTCCTAGTGCTTCACAAATCAAATGCGACAATGTCACTATTGCTTTCTTTCCTGACTTTACACTTCGAGTGCAAAATCTAGGCAGGTGCTTTCTTGAAGTCAAAAAGTGTTGCGAGACCGTGACATAAAGTACTCCATGATATTCTCGGCGAGACTCAGAGTGGTGGTAATAGAAAAACCTGGTACTTCGCTGCTCCGGAAGAGGTCTGAGATTGGCTGGATGGTTGGAGAGTGGTGAGAAATGCTGGACCCCCCAATCGGTTGGAGAGGAGACATACTGGAGTGGTGACCCAAATTGAGCAGCAAGATATGACTGACAAGTGAAGACAACCAATCTTTTTGGAAATTAGACTCACTCGAGGATTGTCTGGGCTTGCAGCCTGTCATCAAACAACTCTCATCACATTGGGACTGACTCATTGTTCGCCCGGACAGCTTGGAGATGACTACTTCCTTGGTGGCTTGTCGCTGCAGTTCTCCTCAAGTTGTCAATATTATGTGGTAACATTCAGTTTTCTAGTATATGAGGGGGTGGCAGGGTGATTACCCAGCGAGGCCCACTGCCTTTCCTAGTTTGCAGTTTGTATAATGGGTGAGAGGCATTCTGCAAAGTTGGGCGGGTGGACAGCTAAAAGTCTGCTACGCAGAGAGGTGGGGTGAGAGATAATGTTTGGGGATTTGGTTTGTATAGTTAATTTGCTTGATAGTCTACAATTGCCTACCATCACACAGTTCCCCAAAAGCCCACATTACACCCAAAATGCGTTCCCAATCCAGCCACCTGTGGCCACGGTTAGGGCAAGGGGTTGGAGACAGCCCATACCTTATCTACACCTATGGCTGCTGAAGTAGACATGGGGCATCTCCGCCTCATGTCCTGGAATGTTTAGGGCTTCGGGGACAAGATCAAGAGGGGGTTGTAATGCAATACATTAAGCGCCACTCTCCGGATGTGTTGCACCTCCAGGAGACTCATCTGATGGGTACTACTTGTAGGGCTATGGAAGGATGAGGGTAAAAGTTGGTTGCCCACGCAGGTTACACTACTGGCTCAAAAGGAGTAGGTATACTTGTGAAAAAGCTGCTGCCACTCACGGCTCATAACACCTGGGCAGACACAAACAGATGATTTATGGCCCTTTCAGGCACATGGGAGGGGACAACTCTCAATATCATCTGTGTATACATCTCACCATAACTGCATGACATTACGCTTCCTAAGCTGAGTGCCCTTCTGCTCTACCTACCTGATGGAGAACTGCTCTTGGGAGATTTTAATATCACCTTCAGCGTTGCCGATGATCGCTAGCCTCCTAGACCATCAACGTCCTTCTACCGTCCCTTGGCGAACTTTCTCTCTGCCCTAAGCCTTGTGAAGGCATGGCGCGCCCTTAATCCTTCGACCCAACATTACACTTTACATTCAATGGCTCATGGCAGTCTCTCCAGAACTTACTATATCCTTGTGTTGGCAGTCCAACTCCCTTGCTTCCATGAGGTCTGACACCTTGCTAGAGGCATCAGTGTTCACTCCCTGCTTTCAGCAGTCTACGGTCTTGGAAACTGTTGGAGCATAGGGAGACTGTGCTCGACCCCTGGTGTATCAAAATTTCCAGTGTTAGAGAGGGACTTATAAAGACAAATGACCTATTTTTTTCTGTAAAATTAGAATTCTTTTGAGTCGGCACGGACCCTGTGGGAAGCCAACAATGCAGTCATCAAGGGGCAGGGCCTCTCACTTTTAAAAAGATATAAAAAGGACAAAAGATAAATTGACACATCATGAACAAGCAGATATTAAGCATACCCTAGCACTTAAACAAAAATAATATAGGGGTATGGTGACTGGCACGGCCCGAATCCAACACATGGTTATGATGCACCAACTTTAAGAAGTAGTTGACAAGGCAAAAAAATGAAATACATGGCTTGACAGGCACGAATGAGATACTAGGAGTTCACACTGAGGACAGTGAGTGTATGAGAGGCAGACTTCGAACATGAACATGCTTTTACCTCCTACTATGCTCAACGTATTTCCCCATCTGTGACCACTACAGCGTAGGTCGTCTGCAACTTATATGGCTGATCTACATCTAGCTACCCTCACTTCGGGGACAAGATCAAGAGGGAGTTGTAATACAATACATTAAGCGCCACTCTCCAGATGTGGTGCGCCTCCAGGAGACTCATCTGATGGGTACTACCTGTAGGGCTATGGAAGGATGAGGGTACAAGTTGGTTGCCCACGCAGGTTACACTACTGGCTCAATGGGAGTAGGTATATTTGTGAAAAAGTTGCTTCCACTCACAGCTCATAACACCTGGGCAGAGGTACCTCAAGAGGGACCTCACTGAAGAGGAAATCATCTGCGCAATATGAGACTCAAATTCTGGTAAGGCGATCAGCTCCAATGGCATGCCAATTGATCTCTATAAACTTACTGCCCAAAAACCTGCCCCGCACTTGTTGCAGATGTACAGGGAGAAATGGGATTCGGGTATACTTCCCCTAGACCAGAAGTTAGCTACCATACTTGTCATTCATAAAGAGGGCAAACCGCCTGATACCTGTGCTCATATAGACCGATCTCATTCCTTAACGCCGAAGTCAAAATCCTAGCTAAACAATTGTCTTCCCAACTAATCCAAGTTATCTCTAAATTAATTCAACAGGACCAATCAGGTTTTATGCTGGGACGAAATACTGCCCTTAACCTTCAGCATATTCAGGGAGTACTGGGTTGGGCCTGCAGAATTAAAGAAGATACCCTAGTCCTGTCGTTAGGCACCTGTATGTTCTTTGACACCATTGAATGGCCTTACCTACTTGAAATGCTGACCAAGATGGGCTCTGGCTCCAATTATTTAGCACGGGTTCGGCCCTTGGCTTAAGTTGTCATAAATGGGGTGGAAGTCTAGAGTGTTTAGGCTTTAGTAGGGAACCAGGGAGGGCTGTCCGCTCTCTACACTTCTCTTTGTCCTCATACTCGAGCCGTTGGCTGCCTAGATAAGGACAGACCCCTTGATCCATGGTTTGAGCTGGACTGAGCAGTGGGAAGTTCGAATTTTGCTTAAACTGATAACATCCATCTATATGTAGCTGACCCCGGTTTTTTCCTTTCCAGAATAATGAATATACTACCCCCTTTGGTCGCTACTCGGGGTATACGATTAACTGGATGAAGTTGTTAATATACTTTCTGTGTAGGCATGTACCCATTTTAACCCAGGGATGCAAGATATGGCTAGTTGTAGATGGGTTCTGATATCTTGGCATCTTTGTCACCTCTGATCCAGAACTATTTCATGAAAAAACCTGTAGTCTCCACTGGCATGCCTAAAGAGCGATGTATAACACTAGGCTACCACTGTCACTACTTGGCTGAGCTGCGTTATTCAAAATGATGGCCCGCCCTGCTTTCTAAACGCACTCCACAATACACCATACCCAGTCCCTCGGGCCTACTTTAAAGCGATAGAGAGTAACCTCAGGACCCTGCTTAAGGGTGGGGTGCCCACAGGCTTAGCACTCAATAAAGTGACAAGGGGTTGGTAAGATGGAGGGATAGCTCTGCCCGACATTCAAAAATACTATTGGTCAGCTCAAATCAATACCATTAACTAATGGGTGCATTTCCACGCTCATGAGCCCATGCTTTGTATGGACTGGCTGGTTCTGCAGCGGGGGAGATACTTATGAGCCCTCTACTCCAAACCATGACGCTTGAAACTCCAGGGACCCACAGCAGTCACAGTTTCAATCTGGCATACAACTCTGGCAACATTGTGGTGGAAGGGTAAGATAGCCCAAGCCACCCCCCTGTTGGATTCCGTGGAGTTGGGCACCCTAGGGACACAACCGGGATTCAACAAGTGGGATCTCATTGGTCTCTCCAAAGTCACAGGCAGACGATTTGCCTTTCACTGATGAGGTAGCGTTTGAAGCTGGATTTAGATTAGTGTAACTCAAAATTCTTCACATATCCTAATATTCATGCACCACCTTGGTTAAGATGGGTAGGGCAATGAATCTGAGCTGCTGTAGACTTTGTGTTCAGCAGGGAAAGTTTTTTTCACATTATTTGGAGCTGCCCTGTTGTTCAACACTTCTGGAAATCTGTGGTGGACTGCATGAATGGCCGGTGCAGCATTGAAATGCCATGCTTCACTAAATGGTGCTTACTCAACATCTGGGATGCCACTGACCTGAACCATATGGAACAGGCCTGGATGACCCTGGGGCTGACAGTTGCCAAGCCAAGGGGGCAACGACAGCGCCATGCCTGACAAGACTGGAAACGAGACATGGACTGGTGCATGGTGCCTGAAACAGTGTTTTATGAGAGCAGAAGCTGCTCTAAAAAAATGGAGAAAATCTGGGGGGAAATGGGATGATTAAAATGGAGGCCTGTGTGCTTCCCTTGTACCACTGAGTGCGGCTGTATTTCATCCTTAGAGCTCCCTTTTTAACTTTATGGTTGCGGGCCGGGGGCAGAGGGGGATGGGGGAAGTGGGGAGCGTGCTTAATGTTCCATGATATGTACCCAATAATTGTGTGATCTATAAGTCTAACAAAACGTGGTGGACTTATTTGAATATTGTGTCTTGTTTCAATAAAAAGATCTTTTTTTTAAAAAAATGAAAAATTGGGATGTGACAAACTATGTGATGATTGAGTGTATCTAGCTTTCAGTTGCAAAATAGTCATTCATACATTCCAACGGAAGCACTCCCTTGACGGTGTAATGATAGCCTAAATGGTCAATACGTTATCTTATGTTATGTGAGCAGTCTTTTAAAGCGCCCAATTACCCTGGGGTGTCTTGGTGCTAACGGAAAGTACATACCTAAAAGAACCCTGCTTGAGTTAGGGAAGAGAGTAACATTGGGCAGCAGTGCACGGAACGAACCACAATTGACTCACCATAAGTGTGAAAAAGGTCACTTTCTTGAAGACAGGTGCACCTTACAAAAACATAGCCTCTGTCTTTGCCTCACAAAACTATAGCTAACTATACAAACGTCATCTTCGTATCCTCCTACCCCCACCCCAAAGGTTTCCCCAAACACAATTCCAATTTATTTAACAGACCCCAACTTGATCAATAACTTTCGCCCCTTTAAAACCTTGTAACCTCTTCTAAACCTGTCTAAAAATCTATCTACTCGATCAGTAACTGTAAACCCTTTAAACCCTGTAACCTCTTCTCTACCTATCTAAAAATCTATCTACTATCTATCTATCTTTCCTAACCTCATTACCTACTTGTCCCCAACCATAAAATGAAACAGTAGCACTGGCCAAAAAAAGCTAACTGACACCATTCAGAATTAGTCCTTATGACTTTTCTGATCCCCCAACCTCCAGGTCTCTTCTAAGATAACATCTTATATCCAGAGCTGAATCTAAGACTTCCTTTATTTGAATCAAGTATAGCTCCATTCTGAAGCGCGATAAATGTACTGCATCATCCCTGGAAAAATAAATTGCCAAATACTTTTCCTCTGGCTGATCCACTGCCGAATACTTTAGTCTGAATGCTCTACCCTGCCAAAACCTGCCTCTCTGCAAAACACCCTCATCTCTCTGTTTACCTTCCTCCTGGCCTTATCAATGGTAATAGGCCTATCGCCCCACCTCCAATACCTTCTGGCAATAAACTCAACCCACACCGCAAAGCACCCAGACCACTGCCTCTTGATATCCCTCAAATCCCTTTTCATCTGCTTTAACAGCGACAACCCTTTACACACCATTAAATCATTCTCCCCCAAGTGAATTAACAGCACATCCGGAGGAACATGGCAACACAGTAACTTATTTAAAAGGGGGAAAAACTTGTGCCAACGCTTGCCTCCTTTTCCGTGCCAACTGACTTTAAACAATCCCAGGTCCAATCCTAGGTTTACACCTGTTCCTTTTTTCTGTTTGTGTCTCTCGGCCCATTTCACAAAAGAATGCCCAACAATACAATCCAGATTGTGAGCGCCTCTAACTCTGGCCCTGGTACTACACCTGCAAAGACACATGCGTGAGAAAAAATTCACATTCCCACCTTCCTGCCAACTCCCACTTTAATATAGCGCTTGTAACAATCAGATGATCAGTGTCCCAGTTGCTTTAACCTCTCTGAGCCCCACCCAATCTTCGCTGCATCAGAAGTCACCCCAATCCTGAAAGAATGAGTGCCTAATGCCTCAGGCACCTCCCCCAGTAATTTTAACGCCCGCCACATGACCCATAGAAGCTGTGCCGCTGTGACTTCCCGCCCAAGGTCCTGTAAAAAAAGTCCCCTACCTCCCTCATTGTTCCTCCCCACAAAAGGCTCTCCCATCGTACCGGGCACATTATGGGATCCTCTCTAGCCCACAGCGCCACTGACTTCCCCGTCCCCCTTTGATGTGTCTTCGAGGGCCTCAGGAAAATGGAGACTGCACCACTCCCTTTTTCACATCCCTGTACTTCCTTCCATTGCAGCCCTGGTACCCCATTCCTTCCCAACAGCTCCAAAACCCGGAATGCTCCGCAATATAGCCAAGACATTAATGCCGCAAACAATATTGCCTCCTGCTGACTGCAGTAAACATTTGGCAACACCTCTATCATTCTGCCCAACAGCACATTATACACCGGTAAACTAACCCGCTGTCCTCTACCCATCTCCCTGGCCCAACCTTCTAGCAACCTCTTACCCAGCTCACCTGCCGTTGGGGCATATCCCCACACTAACTTGCCCATGAAAGCTATCCCTGCCAGCTTTGCCGCTATGGTAACCTTCGACAAACCCTTCTCAATCAAGTCCAAGATTAACTGAATGTCGTCCTCTTCCCTAGCCCACGTCCCAGGCCTCCTCTTTGCACCCCTCTTCAGAAATTCTTGCCACGCTAGTCCATAGGCCTTCCTCGTTGAAAGCGCTAACGACCCTACCACCAGTTGCAGCATCCTTTTTCTGCTACGGACCACATCCCTTCAGTCTCCGTCATCTAGTGAGTTTCCACCTCCGTGGCCAGCCCATGGAATCTCTCCCACTGCAAATGAGACAAAGCATCTGCAATGTCATTGTCTACTCCCGGGACGTGCTTTGCTCTGAACTGATTGTCGTACTTTAAACAACTCAACATGAATATTCTCAATAACTTTAAGACCTGCTCATCCCGTGCGGACTGCCTGTTGACCACCTGTACCACTGCCATGGTGTCTACCCTGAAAGTAACCCTTTTATGCACTAGCCTCCGCCCCCACAGTGTGACTGCAACTACTAGTGGAAACAATTCAAGGAAAGCAATGCTCGTGCCTCCATTCTTCCAATGGGGAGGCTCCTCTTCCGCACACCATTTTCCCTGCCAGCACAAACCGAAACCGTCTGCTCCGGTGGCGTCCGAGAATATCTGAGCATCCCATTCCCACTCTTCTGGCGCAGACATGGGTATCCAATTGAATTACTCTAGGAACCTGCACCACATTCCTAAATCTTCCTTTGTTCCTGCCAACAAACGTATGTGGTGGTGTGGTAGCGTGAGGCCTGCCAGTGACCTGCTCAGTCTCCTGCAAAATGTGCGTCCCGCTCTCACTACCCGGCATGCGAAATTCAAATGCCACAGTAACACTGTACCATTCGTACTGTCACTTTCTTTCTGACCAGCATGTCATGGATCAGCAACCTTATGTGCAGCTTTTTAATCTCTGGTAACCTGAACTCCATGTCCACCGAATCAAGCTCAATCCCCAGAAATGACAAAACGTTGCTTGGACTTTGCGTCTTCTCCAGTTCTAAGGGGACACCCAGTATCCCCATGAGCTTCTGGAAACTGTCCAGCTGCTACTGCCAGTCCATCAAATCAGGCCAGCCCACCAAGAAGAAGTCGTCAAGGTAGTGTGTCACTGTCTCTTTTCCCGTTTTCCAAGAGAAAACCCACTGCAAGAATTAACTGAACTTCTCAAACAGTGCACATGATATTGAACACCCCATGGGTAAAGCCTTATCCACAAAGATGTTTCCGTCCACTTGAATGCCCAGCAACTGGAAGTCCTCCGGATGTACTGGCAAGAGCCGGAAGGCGGCCTTAATGTCACACTTTGCCATCTCTGCCCCTTTTCCTACCCTTTCAACTAGTGCCCTGGCTATGTCCATCGAATAGTACGACACTGACGTCAAGTCATCAGGAATGAAATTGTTTACTGACATCCCCCCCCCTTGCCGCCATGACAAGTGCTGAATTAGATGATACTGGCATCTCTCCTTTTGTGGGACCACTCCGACAGGAGAAATAATCAAATCCTTTATTGGGCTGAATGCAAATGGCCCATCCATGCGTCTTACCCGGACCTCTTTTTCCAATTTCTCTCAAGCTATTGACTTGTGAGACGCCGCTGATTTTAGGTTCTCCGCCCATCTTGCCAACCTTGGTCCTTCGTACCCCAATTTAAAGCCCTCTCTGAAATCCGCACTGAGAATTCGCATTTCCTGTTTTTGTGGGTGATGTGCTAGCCAGGCCTCTAAGCAATCCAGCTTAATGGGTGTATGAGCCTTTACCCATATTACCCTGCGAGCCTCGACCTACCCTGCCTCCCATTCCCTGCTATCCGCTATTGGCATTCTGATGCTGCAGCCCCTGTCCCCCTGCCTGGCCCTATCCTGCGTACCCTGGCCCGAAGCACTGTACCAGAGGGTGCCTTCCAGGGCAATTTTAGCATTTGTGCCAAAATCTGCAGTAGTCCCAGGCACATGTGCCTGTGTTATAGTCCCAACAGGCCCCTGGACCTCCCCCTGTGGGCTACGGAGTGTATCCCACCCCCCCTCCCCAGGTGGGATGGCTTTGAAAGGGGCGCTAGACTAAAGACAACCAACTGGCTGTGTACGTTGCCTTCCCAAATTTTACCGCCCCCATCGTCTGCTGATAGAGATCCGAGTCGATCTCTCCCCAATTTGTTTTGGGGTCCAATGCTAGTCTGGCATGGAAATCCTCATAATAGTGTGACCACACGTAACCCCAGTATGTCAGATGCGCCCTCCTGACTACATTCATGTAATTGAACAATGCCACGGACCTATCTGGGTATTACTCGGAGTACACGCTTGCGAAAATTAAAAAGGCTGCCGTCCAGTTCTCTATTGTCATGAGTACCCTAGTTCATCAGGATTACTCCAGCTCCTCCTCTTCCGATCCCTCTTTGGATCACAATTCCATATGCAGCAGCTTCAACATGTCTACATACTCGCCCTTTATCACTGTCAAGGGAGAGAGAGAGGACTAAATACTAGTCCGTATCCCCAGGGTTTTATATGTGAAATCAATAAGGACTAGCCTATTTGTGAATTTACATAGACTCAAGACTGTAAGACAGGGTACAAACCCTTTTGTTTGTTCATGAAGCCCTCACCCACCAACCTGGTTGGTTGCATGCTTCATCATCGGGCCCACCCAGTGACACAGAGTGTGTCCCGGGTGTGCTTCGATGCCTGAATACAGTGGAGCAGGCATGTTTCTGAGTGTGCAGTGTAGTGACGTGGAGGTGAAAGTTTAAAAGCTATACAGGGATCCCAGTACCTGAGGGTAAATTATATTTTAATAACTGGGTCACTGTTAGCATTAAAAAAAAGGCTGTTGGATGTCATAGGAGTGTTAATTAGGGTCTCCTACATCCAGGTGTGGTCTACATGTTTCAGCCAGGCCTTTATGATTAAAACTGGCTTTCCTCAGGACCAAAGTGTGTAGGTGCAAGTTACTTAATTTTAAGTGATTGTGTAATTTTGAAAATGTGTAGCACTCGCTAAGGTGCTTTACATGTGTCTTGTCCCTCACTCAGAGGGGGCCCTGCCTAACCACCCCCAAATATCCAGTGCCGACACAGCTGCCTCCCTGGACCCCCTCCCTCTCCTGCTTTCTCACCGTTGAAAGCCTAGGGCCCCCAAGCCTCCCCCCCACACCCAGCTGCCTGCCCTTAACCTGATTCCTCCCCAGTCCCCCCTCCTCCAGTCCATGAGCTGCCTTTTTGCCCCTTCCTGCCTTCCCACCAAAACTCTCCTGACCCTCCAAATCAGGGGCACCTCCCACTGGCCTGAGCGAAAACCGCCGTGGGCCCTCATTGCGCACTGCCCCACCTTTCCCTTCCAGAAATGCCAGTGGGGGGTGCCTTGTGGCGCTCCGCCACGTGTTTCCCTCTTCGCGGGGGCCGCCTTAGCTCTGCGCACCCTTCCCCCCCTCCCCCCACATACCTCTGCACTTTTTCCCTTTATGCCGCCTTGCGGCATCGAACAGCCCAAAATCGCAGTGGCCACGCTGCACCACGCGGCAACCGGGCTGTGTTCTCCCCGGCCCTTAGATGAGCTCCATGCGGCCAGCTTCTGCCAGGAGTCGCATGGCCTCCTGCACACGTGCGTAGTTGTGTACCATGTTCTCCGCTCCCGGCTATGAAATTCAGGCAGAGATCTAAAATGCTTCCCCTGCATTGGCAGTAAAATCGGCAGCCATGTCACCTTCCAAAATGTTGGCACAGCTCCCGAAATGGCCACAAAAGTACCCCCCACCCAGAAGTCCAAAGAAAGCCCAATGCGAGCCCAATTGGGCTTGGACTATAGTGTCCTGCGGGACACGTTGTAGGGTTCCCGCAGGAAGCTGTAATCCCAGCCACTCCCTCGAGGGCTCGACACACTGCACCCCCACATCCATCCATCACAGGTGTCACGAGTGACGTGGACCCGGCAATAAAAGGGCCCGGGTGCACGTGCTCGTGGACAGTTACCACACCAACTCTCATGCTGTCTGTGTCCCTTATTTACATGATGCGGGCCTGAGGCCGACATCACAGGACCACACCACCCGGCCCAAAAACCCCGGGAGTGCGAGCCTCCCTGTCGGTCCACCGCCAACCCAAAGCCCCATTTCTCTAGGCAGAGCCAAAGTCCATCCTTTGTATATTTTAAAGAAGTGGTAACAGTAAGTGGGGCAGGCAACTGGGCTGTCAAGCAAGTCGTCAAAAGTTGTTCCTAGCAGCCTTGCTGACGCATATATATTTCATGCCCAGGTGACAAGTATAGTCAATCAAAAAATTATTGATCGATTGACAGGTATATTAATGGAAGTGACGCAGGCATGTTGGTCAGTGACAACATTTTAGGCCGCCGTGTTGTGTAGGGGCGCACACAGCCACAGCGGAAAAGGGTCTAACCTCTCTCTTAGTCCTTTCATTAAATAAATAAATATTAACCTGAGTATTTGTAAAGCGCAAACTAAGCACCTCTAAGGATCTCATGGCGCTGGGGGCCCTCGGGAAGATTAAGCGAGCTACTGCCCAGAGTCACATGATGCTGGGCTGAGCTGCCGCCGGGGATCGAACTCTAAGCTCAGTGCTGGCCGCCCTGGCCACTGCGCCACACCACTCCCTTTTATCCCATTAATTGGCGTCTGTCTTAACTTATGTATCATCAAGAACTGTGATTGGGGGGGGAGGAGCCTAGCTCGCGACCGGGATGGCCGCGCTTTAGCTCGGCTCCGTTCGCCCGCCTGTGTTTTTCACATTTATCCTGCATTTATCCTGCCACGGGAAGCCCTCCTTGCTGTGTGGTACTACTACGGCGCACTGCAGGCACTTACCACTTGTTCCGGTTGTCCTGGCTGCTGTGGATCCGGTGCAGTGCCCCCGCTCATTCCGGGGACTCGAGAACGGACTGGCCTGGTTCTTCTTCCCGGCTCCTGGGCCGGATGCAGCACGCGGGCTTGCCCTTCGGGGCGCGCTGGAGGTGATCGGAGGACCGCTGTTCGTGTGAGCCGGAGGTTCCTGGCTGAGAGACTCCTGTGTGGCGGCGGCCTTGGATGGTGGCGCTGCCTTTCATTGTAGGGGTTCCTTGTATGTCCGGCTTGCCCCCCCTTTGTTCCCCGGTCCGGCCATTTTGTTTTTACCGCCCGGACTCGGAGAACGGGACCGGCGACATTGGGGGGCCGGCGAATCCCCTTCTTCTGGTGGCCCCCCTTCCTGTCCGGGGTGTTCTACTGCCTGTCGGCGGGACTTCATTTGCTTGACTGCCGCCCCGGCGGAGGCTGTTAGCCGCGCGGCCTGTTTGGGCTTTCAAGATGGCGGCCAACCCCATTTGGCTGGGCCGGGCCTGGACGAGCGCTGGGGGCCCGCCGCAAGGCCCGGGTGTCGGATACTGTAAAGGTTTTCCTGCACTTAAGGGGATCTTAAACATCCTGCTCTCCTGGCGGCTCTCGGTGGCCACGCCTCTCATGGCTTTGGAGATGATTCCTCACTGCGGGCCTCCCGGGCCCCCACGGCCGGATGAGGCATTGATGTCGCGGGGTGTGGCTGGAATTCTCCTGGCGGACTCGGCCCCGGCTGCAACCCCGGAGGTGCGCAACCTGATGGCACCTTCTCCTTCTGTGCTGCCTCCTCTGCCCCTGGCCCGGGAGCTGGATCTTGTCTTGCCGGACCTCCATGATTCTCCTGGTCCCTCTCAATCACCACTGCCCGGTGATGTCTCCTGTGCCGGCCCGGATGGGTTGGTTTCTTTGGATATATCCTCGGAACTGTGCCTGCATCGTTTGCTACATTCTGAGACTTTCCTGGATCTTCCGTGCTTTTCCTCCTGTGAACTTTTTGGACTGCCATTGGACTTTCCTGCTGTCTGCCTTCTGTTCTTTGTGGCGGGGTCCTCGTCGGATCGGACCTTTTCTGCTTTGGATAAAAAGGGACAGGGCTGATAAACACTGACTTTTATATGCGGTAGTTCATGAATGGTTGGATGATCTTTGTGTCCTGATATGGTTCTGTGTAATTGGTTTGTGCTCCTGGGCCTTGGCCTGATACTCTTTGGCTTCCCGAGGACTTGGACCTTTAACCCAGGCGGGTGGATGGGTGCGTTTACTCCTGTCTCCGGCCCTCCCCCGTGTGTATGTATGTATGTCTCTGATCCCTTCCTTCTTCCCTTCCTTCTCCCCCCCCTTTTTTTGTCTTTTAATTCCGACTTTTCTTGCTCCACTATATTTCGGGTTCTAATTAGGGCGACAGGCACGCTGCGGGGGGGTAGGCCGTAGCCTTCTGCAGGGGTGCAGGGTGGGCTTAGGGGAGGGTGGGGGGGGTCTGTTTGTGTCGGGGGGTCTATTCCCCCCTTAATTTCCCTTTTTGTTCTATGGCTCTTGTGTATTCACTTTTTCGGGACTCTGTCACCTCGTATCTCCCCCGGGGGTTTCCTGTTTTTCTTCCGGTGTGTGACTGATTGTGGCTCGCTGCTTCTTTTGGTATCATGTTTCTGTTACATCGCATGCCGGTTTTATTGTCCTGTTTTTCCCCCTGGGGGTGCATGATTTGGCGGGAGTCCCTTTTGTCGTTCCTTTCTCCCTCTTCCCCTTCCTCCTTTATGGAGGTCCCTTTCTTCCGTTGGGGTGCATATTGTATTGCTTTTGTGATGGGGCTTTTTGACCTCGTCTTCTCTGTTCGGGTAGGGGCGGTGGTGAGTGGGCGCGGTTGACTGATGCCACTGTCGCTACTTGATGGTCTGATTCTGTTAATGTCCTTTGCCAGATTTGATTATATGGCCTCATTTCCTTACGCTGTGTTTATAAACTGGCGGCTTGCCGCGGTCCCTCCCTTGTGGTCTCATATACGGCCCGTTATTCCTTTGTTCCCCAACCCGTATTAGAAAATTAACCTTTATTATCCTGTTCTTGCAGAACGCTCGATGCCTTTTATTGCTTCACCTGTGCTCCTGATGTCATATCCTGTGCAGATCTTCTTCTCATGTGCTGCGTTTTTTTTTGCCCATTCTGTTGTGGCCAGCCCGTGGGGTTGTAGGCCCGTATTTGTGAGCTTTCATTGTTCAATAAAGGTTTTAAAAAAAAAAAAAAAAAAAAAAAAAAAAGAACTGTGATTGGGCAGGGGAACTTTCCTCTCAGATTCCTACCAGATTTATATCTCTTAGGTCCTGCCTTCTGATTGGTTGATCTGTCTTCCACCAAGTAAATATCCAGCACTGCTGACCAGGGGTGTCGGGGAAAGAGGGAGCTACACTGACAGAGCTGCGAGATATGTTAGAACTAGAGCAATAAGAAGTGAGTGGTTTAGGAAGCTTCGTCCGCAGGGTGGAGGTCCTAGGCTTAGGCAGAGCTCTACAGCTTTAAAGAGTCTGGAAAGCTGAAAGCTGCGTGACGCAATGCACGGCCAGGGTAGAGGCGAATTGACAGTGCTGCTGGATTTAGCCAGGGAGTCTGATTCTGAGTGTCTCAAAACCTCTTGCCGAACGAACCAAGCTCAAACTTCATAAAAATAGCACTAGATAGACACCGCTGCATCTTGTCACACCGCCTCGTGCATTAGAGGCGGCTTGTCGTGCGGCCATTATACAGCGAAGCCTCTTCGCGCGGCCATTATACGGTGGGAATGGATAGGGACGATCCGGAGAGGTTAAGACCAGCAGCTTGCCGATATAAATTGGTTTACAAAAGTCCTCTGTAATCCACCGTGCTCGGGGATAATGACATTTCCTCCAATATGTCGAAAAGGCTGAAAAGCAGAACATTGCATCTCAAGCCCCAGAGATAAGGCCAGAGCCCCAGGGAAGCAGCCCGTGAAATATTCATGCGATGGGAGATTGCATGTCAGAAACGTTCCCGCAGGCTGGCTTTGGAAGGTAATACATTTAGCAACTCTGGCCAGCTATTTATCGTGCAATACATGGAATGGCAGCGTTCGGGCGCCCAACACACAACCTTGCCCCTTTCCTACTGGTGCAGAAAAGAGATGGGGGTGTTATGGAGCTGGAAGTAGGTGAACTGTGGCAGGTGATGGGGTCCCTCTGTGGGTAATGTTCACAGAAGGGCTGCAGCACTCCAAGGGAATCACTTGCACATGAGGGAATGCCTTTAGTCTGGAAAAAGGAGCACTTTCTACATGCTCCAGTAAATAGAACTGTTTTAGCTTGCATCTCCAAATGTATGCTATGAAGGCACAAGTTTCGCTCACCTCGTCCTTGAGACGGAGATAGCACTTAGGTGTGTCCAGGGTCCGCCTCACTTCTGTATACGATGCTGTCCACCGCAAATACATTTGTCTCACTTTCCAAAGCAGTGACATACAATTAGCTGGGCTTCTTCTACGGCGTCAAACTACACTCATCTCATCACTCCAACATGTCCCTTATAGGCCAAACCACAAAATCCCTCCCAGTCAGGCACTCTGACACGCACCGAGGGAACTAAGGCACATCGGAGCACTTCATATATAAATAACTCTACCCCCAGAAAGCGCTTCGTGCCTTACAAGAAGTAAGAAAGCGTTATACAAGCACAAGACAATACAATGCCGCTAGGTTATACTCATTGCCCAGTGCAATGTTCAGACATATGGTAGGATATCCCAGCGCATGTCTTCCGAGGCAGGGATCTTGTGACCTTCCACCAAACTGTGCAAGCCAGAATCTGAGGCCTGTATGTTGGTGCTGTGGGGCCCAGTGAAGGTACAAGGCCTGTTCCTTTATCTGAGCGAGTGTAGTGCATTCTCCTTCAGTCTCACCCTGTTCTGGTCTCTATTCTGGCTGTTCTGGGCCACTCGAAAGTGTAAATGTTACAGTTTGACACGGTTGAAGGCATGCTCCCCGGGACCACACATAAGGGGTTGTGGTATTCTAGATTTCTTAAACCTCAATTAGATGTCCATAACCCCAGCTTCCCCTTGTGCCTGGTTGAGTGGTTCAGGCGTGACATCTGTCTGCACATGGCTCCAGGGGGTAATATGGGGAACGCCTCTTTTCATGCTGCACCTTACAGTGCATAGGGATTCTTTCATTTGATTTGTTGGCTGTACAATTAAGAAAATACATTATTTTGTGTTATTGCTCTTCTGACGCTGAACAGGTGTGATACGTCTCCCTGCCAGTCTCGTCTGTTCCATGTCGCCTCGAGGTGTCGATCCAGGCTGTTGTACAGCTGATCATTGCAGTCTGCGTTTTCTATTATGGATGCACATAAACAAAACAATTGTCAAAACGTGAAGACGCCCAGGCCTGAATACGCTGGTCATAACTCGCACGGGGGCACATTGCTATGGATTATTGGAGTTGGGGGCGCCCCCCCCCCACTTCACCGTCACTGACAGCGCCCCTCTTCCCCCCCCCCCCTCGCCAATCCCCAGGGTTATCATATTTCCAGCGCCGGATGCCATCACTCTCCCTCAACCTCAGCGCAGGAAAGCAATAATAGCGCCTTGACCCTTGGCCTTGCCCCCGCGCACTGGCGGTTTACTCGCCCATTCACCAAAGAACATTTTTATTGCATTCTGCCGTCTGTCTCTCATTAAACGGATGTGGCTTCTACCACACAAAGACTTCCAGCCACTGGATTAAAAGATACAATAGTCTGCCTCTCTGCAGGACCGGATGAATTCCGAGCAAATTGAGCCGGTGTTGAAAGAGCGTAGAAATGACCAACCCGCGGCATTTAAAGCAGCCGCGTTACCCCCGGAAGCCGCGGCTCCAGTTTCCTCGGTTCCTCCACTGTTCTGAACGACGCTTGTGCGCCTAGCTGGTACTTTTCCAAATCCTTTTCTGTCATCCAAAAGCATATCTTTTTTTAAATAATCAAATAGAGCACACCGGCAGCCCTACTGGTTTAAACAAGCATTTGCAATGCAATCGGTCTCGCCTTTGGGACCTGATATGTATTTAGCTATGCAGCACATTAGCCTGGGTGCTGAAACATCTACTGATTTTAACATGGAGGGAAAGTAAGCACCAAACTGCGTGACACGCCAGGTATGGGAACACATGGAGAGAAATACTGCCTTTCAGCAGGAAGTGGTATATTCCAAAGCTCTGTTTTTAATATAAAATCAGGATCACTGAAAATAGAAGATTTGAAAAAAATATTATTGTCTACGGGTGCTCCTGGAAGACAATTTCTATGGACTGGAATCTGAAGAATGCTAAAGTGATTCTGGTATTTTACTGACCTCTGCTGGTCGTTTTCTATCAAGAAAGTTAAATAGAGGCAGTTGCCAGAAAAATAAAAAAAAGAAAGTCCCTCAGCAGAAAGCAATTCTGCTATTTTACTGACCTCGACGGGTCGTCTTCTATTAAGACAGTTAAATAGAGGCAGTTGAACAGAAAAAAGTCCCTAAGCGGAAGCAGACAAGTCCTAGGGCGGATCTCCAGAGCCCACAAAGTACATACACATATAAGTATATACTAAAGTATATACAAGAGGTCTCGAATGTTAGACCTAAAAAATGCAGGCACCTTACATTAAAACTAAATGCAAGCTAAATTAATCTGCGGGAGATGCATTATTATGGAAGGAAAAACTGGTTGTTTAAAATGATTACTTAAGATATCTGTCTGTATAACTGGTTGGGGCACTGGGAACTATTGACCTGTGTGTCTATAGATCTATGAGTTCCCAGCTTGGGAGAGAAACCATTGTGAATCTGTAATTTAGTTAAAAAGAATTATTAACAGTGTATGGTAGGCTCTACACAGTATAAGATAGGTTGCCACAAAATATGCAAAAAGACTTAGGGGGATATACTAACACTTTTCATTAGGTTTGCATCACAGAAGTGGTGCAAATCCAGGACAAGGTGTTGTGTTGGAAAATAGCCTAATGTAAGATAAAGTAGAGTTATGTGCTACTTTGCCGCAAGGTGATGTTTCATGAGTTGTGCCCACTTACTGTTTTTGATGCAAAGCTCTATATACTGAAAAAATGTAGACAGGGCTATGTGCCAAAAATGTACGCCTTCTTGAGGGAGGTTAAGTATGGGAAAGGGTTTTTCTCTCAACTTTTCATAGTTTGCATTCATACTGCACACAAAGTGGCAAAAGTATTAAAGGATACCCTTCCACTACAAAACCTATGCTTGGCATCACACGCCCACTCTTGCATTTTTCAGAATATAAATAAAAGGCATACTTGTAAACTGTGATGACATACCTGCCTTTCCGATTATATAATTTTATCTGCATCTGCGTCTTCCAGACCACTTTGTATAGGGTCAATGGAAGGTACGCAAGCCTGTCCTGACTCCCAAGAAATGTTTTGTCTCCTGCGGGGGGCACAGACAGAAAACGTAACATTTAAACTCCATCTGCGGACAGTCACTCTCAATGATGATCATGCAGACAACATGACATTCATTTCTTCAAACAACTAGCAGTAGACTAACAATAAGCCACCTAAGAAAATGTCTGCTCGGTGTTGTGCTAGAACTGGCAACATGTTTTAATAGTTTTACTCGGTCAGTGGCATGAAGACAATGACATTGTAGTATATTCCAGAGCCGTCAGTGACCGTTTGTAGTTTGCGACTTAACACCTTAAACTGTTTATTTTAAAAAGTAACATATTTTATTTCCTTTATTGCTCTATCATACATGTTATTTGTCATTCCAGTAAACACCCCCACCCCACCCCCCCAAATTACATACTATATGACGGAGTAATGCAAGACAAACAACTGGGAACAACCTTAAGTGTAAAAACTCAATTTAAAATTACAGAAGAAATCTAAAAGAATAAGTTACCTGACTTGTTTCCTAGCAGAGGCCTGCTATGCTGAAGTGCAACGACTACAATACAGTTACTACCAGCTGAAACCCCACTACTATCACAGCAACGCAACGGGTTTAAGGGAATATGCCATTAGCAAGCGGGGGAGGGGTTGCTCTATAGAAGCACAGATAATGTAAAAGCGTTTTCATAATTTATCTTCTCGTTATCTCCGATCATCGCACTGTTAAATGAGGAATGAAACTTAAAATTAACTTTGAACATTCATAAAACTGCGAGATCAGGGTTTAATTTTTGCCGAAAATGAACAGATCCTAAACCCACCAGCTGTCCTTACGAGATGTAACAGCCGATACTACCTCACTTCAAATCCTCTTCACAGACAAATTTCTAGTTCTCGGGCAGTTAGGCGCCAGGAGGGGTCCGCAGCCCTTCCGGTTTACCTACTCTACGAAGAACAGACTTTTACATCTGTGGCAGACAAAACCGATATTATGAGTTCATCCTCCACAGCAAGATGTCATTACAACGCCCAGATTAAAAGGGCCCCGTTGCTATGACAGCACAGAGCAGCTTTAAAATCAGTGCAAATGATGCTGGATTCTGTTTGGAGGAGACTATCTGCGGTCTGTTAAATGCCGAGTTAGAAATGTCGAAGATTACACGATAGAAATGTTACGCAAGTAAGACAACACAGTACTGCTCATAATGTTTATAAAGATGTGTTTACAACACATGCAATTACCACACATGAAGTTGCAATCTGCACCGTCCTGTGTCATTCATTGGCTGGCATGACCTCAATATTTGTAAACTCTTTATTGAACAAACACAAAACTCACCGCGATTCCTGAGATACTCTAATCCTGACTAGGAAGCTCTTTCAAAACAACACGATCATGACATTCCGTGCACAAGGATTGTAACCTGGCCTAGCAACCGGAAGTTTGGGAGCGTGAAGCCGGTCATGGGGCGGGACTTCCGCCTTCTGCGTGAAGCCCGCATCCACGGAGTGCCAGAGAGCAGCAGTGGTGACGCGGGGCTCCCATGCCTGAGGGAGAGCCCCGCGGTGGCTGCAGAAGTCAAGAGTGGCGGCGATGCGGTGAGTGGGGCTTAGTTGTAAGGGGGGGCAGGGGTGTTTGTGTCTGTGTGTATGCAGGGGGTAGTGGGCGGCGGCGTGTGTATGCGTGCGTGTCTGTGTGTGTGTGTGTGTGTGTGAGCAGGGGGGTGGCAGCGTGTGTATGTGTGCGCGCGCCTGTGTGTGTGTGTGTGTGTGTGTGTGCAGGGTGGTGAGGGGGGCTGGCTGTGTGTGTGTGCGCCGTTAGTGCATGCGAGCCAAGCGAAAGCAGGGGCTGTGTGTGCGTCTGCGCAAGCACGTCTCAGAAGCGCGTTCACATACCCCAATCGGCGCTTGCCCCGGTCTGTCTCCCTTGGGAGGCAACACCGTAGCAATAGTTCTCTTGCGAGACATAAAAACAGGCAGCTGCTTTTTGGTAGAAAGAAATTCGCCCTACGGATTGAACCTGTAGTTGATGCCCAAAAAGAGGTCGGAATTCTGCAGTTTTTACCCTGTAATTACTATAATAATGACATCACAGCAAATCACATTACCTGGATCATAGAAAAGGAACATGTGACTTTACTGCGATGGCATTGATAGAGCATGCAGGTCACCGACTCAAAGTACCATACTCACCTGGGCCCATAAACAACATATGATGAGATTTAATCAGGTAACCTGTTCACTTCCTCTAATCAGTGATTTATAAACTTCATTTAGGACCTATACCATTGTCTTACCAATCTTCGTCATCGGGACCTAAAGTCCTAAGGGATCAAATGTGTTAGAATAATAGGTAGAATAAGAACATTGCACCCATAAAATAACCACAACTCGGGAAAGGTTTACACTCTTTATCAAATATCTTTAAAATGTCATTATCCAAGCATTGAAAAATAGAAAATTCTCAATTAGGAAAATAACGATTAGAATGAAAATATGCAGAGTTTTTATAAAACAGTCTTTACGCATTTGACATTAGGGGGAAAAGAGAAGGAAACAATATAATGACATACCCACATTGAATATTTACCTAGAATGGTGTATAGAACTAACCCTGGCCACGGGTTAGTTTAAAGGACAGAACCCCGAAAGTGCAGGCACCATAAAGTCAAGCAGGTGCAGATCGGAATCAGGACAGGTAAAGCCAAATTGGATCAGGACAGGACCACCACATGCTAAGATTGGCACCCGCAGTTAAAGTTGCAGTGCCTGCATTACTCCCTCTCTCCAGCTAACAGCCAGAACCCGGTAAGAGTTATCGATCTCCTCGACAAAGTTCTTCGCCAGCACTTCAGCTCTCAAACCCTGATCTGGGTTTCGAACCTTCTGACAGAGGGCTTCGCCATCACCTCTGCTCCCGATCACCTATTGAGTGCGTGGGGTCAGTGACAGGTCAGCTATTCGGACAAGTCGGACAAATTAACTAACTAAGCCTACTCTAGTTATACTATTTTCCAAGTCAGTGTACCACCCCCAATGTTGCAAATGTAAGGATCCCCAATTTTGATTGAACAAGAAGAGAGGAAAGGTCATCACACCATACCAAAATGAAACTTTTCTTGATGATATTAAAATTAACGTTCCCACCCATAACTTTATTTTCCCATGCAGTTTTATTCCACCCGGCAATGAATGTATCAATCAGTAACAATAACGTTCAGTATTGTACAGTCCAGCTTCCTCTCCTGGGGTTGAAAGTTCACGGTCCCAGGCACATCCTCTAGTGTGTTGTTTGCTTGGCTGCGGTTCAATGACGAATGGCTTAATCTCCTTCTGGAGTTTGACATGCGCAGTGTGGGTTTTCAAGATGGAGTAATAGCACCTCCCAGGCCCAAGATTATCGTTGCGTGTAAAAATAGAAAGAAACAGTTTTAGAACACAGAATAAATGACTGCACTGTATACCACTTATCTCTACTCTATTCCCATTATTTTATATTTAACTATTGCGTTAAAGTTAAGCAGAACGAACAGCTTAGCAAAAGCAGCAGAGAGAGCAAGCTTCTTGCATGTGAGGACATGGAGCAGCCATCTTAGTTCTAGTGCGTAGAAACAAAAATTCCCTCCAAAAGCAGAGAGTACGTCATGTCACGTGAGTGTGACAGATGCATGCGTAGTAAGAAATCCCACGTAGCAGCGGCCATATTAATGCAAACGGATTATCGTTAGTAAAAGCACACATGCAAGCTTCACTTAGATGTCATGTAATGCAATATTAATAGGACAAACATGTTGATTAGTACATTAATGTTATGTCGAGAGGATTGAATACAAGCCAGTCGCATTACGTGTGAATCCTTGCTCCATTAATCCCGTCTTTGATGATATTTTATATCATCACTAATTAATTAAACAGATGCCAACTTTTCACATTTCACCCAGCTCAATTTCTTCAAACTTTCTATTTTGTTTCTTTTCATTGTTTGTGTGAAAGTTTTTCTCTTTCTTGTATATATTTCCATTCAACTCTTCTAATTCAAGCTCATCAATATTTCTCTTTTTCCCTCTCTTATTTACTGTATTTGTCTTTTTGTGCTTCCGACATTTGCAACAAATTGTTATCTCTAAAATTAGTAGGCCTATTCCCACCATTGACATCAGTATTCTACCTACAAAACTTTTTCCTACATTAGAAAGCCAACTACCTATAGAGGAGAGATCATCAGTAAGCCTCTTCCATGTACTATCAACCTCCAGTGGTTTGAGCTCTTTTTCCAAATGTGTAATATTTCTTACATACCCTTTAATTTCAACACTTTTGCCAGGTATGTAAGTGCAACAATGTCGCGCTTTCAACATTCTACAGACTCCGCCCTCTTTTGCTAATAATGTATCAAGAGCAAGTCGATTTTGAAAAACCATTGATCTGCTCGCAACCAATTCGGTATTGACCATTAAAAACCCTCCAGCAGTATCAGTCGATAAACGATCCACTACTGTTGACAATTTGCAAATTCTTTGCGTATTCAGAGCCACTCCCACTGTAGGTATCAATGCACTAAATATATCACCTACTATTTCTCCAAAACTAGCTCTTTTGCTACGTATTAATCCATTAGTTTCTTCATTGTTTCCAGTGATTTTGTTTACATGATATATCTTTGGGAATACTATTCCAAAATAACAGTTCCCATACCAATGATCTGGCAGTTTGTAATAAGCCTTGTTTCCACATATAAAATAAATTCCAGGAAACACAGGTTCAGTTCCATCTTTGAAACCCCAACCCCCAATTACCTTATAATTGTGTTCACATTCACTGGAACCAATGAATATATATCGTTATAATAACTAGTTCTTTCCCTGTGGAGACAGAGTTTCCCCTTCTTTTCGAAATCCAGTAACATAGCAGCACGAGTCTTGCCATTTGGGGTGAACCCTATATTTTCAGCCCATTTAGGAATTTTATGATTCTTATCATTCGCCTTTCTTTGGAAATTATCTCTCCTTTTCTCAACCATATTTAAAAATATTTTCTCTTTTTCATGTAATAAGCATGTTAAGTTATTCTTGTGTCCTTCAGCTATATCTATTGTACCTATTGTTAGAAAAGATTCACCCATATAACGTGTTACATCACTTTTAGAATGTACAGGATTCAGGTTACTACGTATAGGAAGTTCAGAAAATATCACATCTGAATTAGAATAGTAATACTGCAAAGGTCCTTTCTTATAGAATAAATTAGCTAAAATACTACATGAAATACCAGATATGGTGGTAAGTCACACATTCGGCTACCGAAGTAGGTAACTTCATACAAATATAGCAATCTTCTATTTCCATAGCTTCTACATAGTGTACTAATAGGTTTGCAAATACAATTAAGTGAGTTCTGTTTTTAATTCCAGTATAATGTAGTCCTTCCTCATCTGATGCTTCTAAATCTACCTTCTGTTGTTTAATGCTAAGTGCTTTCTCTTGTGTATCTATTCTTCTGGGTGTATCTATAGTTTGTAGCTCATTAGTATTATTCTTCATGTCTCTACTCATTATGTAAGGTATAGCTATTGTCAGTCCTAACCATACTACGAGTACTATCACTATACTACATGTGCATATTCTACAGCATGTTTTCAAACAGTTTCTTTTCGGTCTTCCATTAACAGTATGATCAGCCATTTCTGACCAAGGAGACTTAACCCCTCTTTGTAGCTTTTACACAGTCTTTTACCCTGTGAAATTTTCCGAGTGGGTCTCACTTCTCTTTCAGTCTGATCAGCAATCAATTCGTCATCACGTTCGTCACTTATTTCTAAGTTTTCGAAATCTTCAAGGACGATGTAAGTCTATTCAGGACTTCTGAATTTGTTGTTCAGTCTTTTCAGTCATGGACTTCTCCTTCTTGGTTGTACTGTAGATTGTTCAGTTTGACTTGTTATTTCATTTACTTGTTCTGGTTCTTCATTTATTGTTTTTAGACAAAATCTCAGTCTTTTGACAAACTTAGGCCACTTATCTTCTTTTCTGAGCCTTTTAGCTGGTACTGTGCTCTGGCCTTTTTCCAGTGCTCTTTTGTTTTCATTTAGTTGTGGCTCATTTATTTCAATGCTGTCTTCTGTATCCCTCTCTATCTGACTAGGTCCAGGTCTTATTTCTGTTTCTTCTGCCTAGTTACTAATCTGACCTTATTCAGGTATCTGCTGAATTTGACTTTGATTTGATTTACCTTCTTCTTCCTGAACAGATTTTTCTACTCCTATCTGGCCCTGCTCAAGCTCTTCGAACCCTTGATTTTCTTCTGCCTGAGCTCTCGCCCTATTACCTATCTGTCCCTCCTCAGACTCAACATTTCTTGGTGGAGTGTCATTTGTCTAAGTATTCTGATCTTTCCGTATCTGTTCCTCCTCAGAATTATTTTTATCTTGGATTTCTGTAATCTGAGTACGTTCTTCTAGTCCTATCTCATCCTCACTATCACTCTGACTGTCTAGATAAGTTTGACTTCTGGTTCTCACGTACTCTGCAGGTATGTCAACTACTGGAATCCAATCATCTTGACTGGTCCTTGATTGTTCCTCTTCAGCTACTTCAGGATCAATATCATGAGACCCCCTAAGCTGCACAACCTTCAGCTTCAGTTTCATCAGGTTCAGTCACTCTTTTTGTGTGACTGGCATGGATCCAGTGTGGAACTTATTTCTAAGTTTTCGAAATCTTCAAGGACGATGTAAGTCCATTCAGGACTTCTGAATTTGTTGTTCAGTCTTTTCAGTCGTGGACTTCTCCTTCTTGGTTGTACTGTAGATTGTTCAGTTTGACTTGTTATTTCATTTACTTGTTCTGGTTCTTCATTTATTGTTTTTAGACAAAATCTCAGTCTTTTGACAAACGTACGCCACTTATCTTCTTTTCTGAGCCTTTTAGCTGGTACTGTGCTCTGGCCTTCTTCCAGTGCTCTTTTGCTTTCATTTAGTTGTGGCTCATTTATTTCAATGCTGTCTTCTGTATCCCTCTCTATCTGACTAGGCCCAGGTCTTATTTCTGTTTCTTCTGCCTAGTTACTAATCTGACCTTATTCAGGTATCTGCTGAATTTGACTTTGATTTGATTTACCTTCTTCTTCCTGAACAGATTTTTCTACTCTTATCTGGCCCTGCTCAAGCTCTTCGAACCCTTGATTTTCTTCTGCCTGAGCTCTCGCCCTATTACCTATCTGTCCCTCCTCAGACTCAACATTTCTTGGTGGAGTGTCATTTGTCTAAGTATTCTGATCTTTCCGTATCTGTTCCTCCTCAGAATTACTGTTAGCTTGGATTTCTGTAATCTGAGTACGTTCTTCTAGTCCTATCTCATCCTCACTATCACTCTGACTGTCTAGATAAGTTTGACTTCTGGTTCTCACGTACTCTACAGGTATGTCAACTACTGGAATCCAATCATCTTGACTGGTGCTTGATTGTTCCTCTTCAGCTACTTCAGGATCAATATCTTGAGACCCTCTAAGCTGCACAACCTTCAGCTTCAGTTTCATCAGGTTCAGTCACTCTTTTTGTGTGACTGGCATGGATCCAGTGTGGAACTTCTTCGTACTTTACAGCTGTGGTGGTAACCAAAATTACTTGTCGTGGTTTTCCCCACCTCGGTGCAAGGCAAGATTTTTGAGTATGTTTCTTTAGCACTACCCAGTCACCTGGGTTCAGGTCATGTGCTGGTGTTGCTTGTCTGGCGACAGCGTCTTCCCCAACCTGGTGAGAGATAGAACGCACTTGGTCAGCCAGTTTTTTGTAGCACTCTAGTACTAAATCATCAGATATATTTATCAGCTTGTGTCCTGGCACCCATGCTTGTCTCATTGATCTTCCCATTAGTATTTCATGAGGACTCAAGCCTGTGTTCCGGTCTGGAATACTTCTGAGTCCCATCAGAACAAGAGGTAAAGCATCTGGCCACTCTAATCGGGTAGATTCATACATCTTTCCCAATCTCGTCTTGATTGTGCCATTCAGTTGTTCTACCACTCCAGAAGCCTCTGGGCGGTATGCACAGTGCAGCTTTTGCTTAATGTTGAATGCTTCACAGATTAGGCCAATTATTTCATTATTGAAATGGCAGCCTCGGTCTGATTCAATCGTTACTGGAAAACCGAATCTAGGTATGAGTTCTCTGAGTAGGAGTTTGGCTACAGTGATGCTATCATTCCTACGTGTGGGGTAAGCTTCCACCCATTTTGAAAATAGGCAGACAATGACAAGAATGTATTTTAGTCCTCGACAAGGGGGTAACTGAATAAAAACAATCTGCAATCGTATGAAGGGACCCTCTGCCTTCCCAATCTTTCCTGGTAACACTATTTCTTTCCAGGATTCATTTGTTGACAAATTAAACATCTATAGCAAAGTGTGGTGCTATGTTCCTGAATTTCGCATTGAACCATGACTGTCTAAACAAGCGTATCATGGCATCTCTCCCCAAATGGGAATCTCCGTGTAACATCCTAGCCATAGGAGCAAGCAAACAGTCTGGTAACACAGGCCTACCATCAAGGTAAACAATGACACCATCTTGAACCCTTCTCTGGCAACCTATCTTTCTCCACTCTTCCTTTTCTTTTGGTTCTGCTTCATTTTGCAAGCCTCTCACTTCTTCCCACGTTCTCACACCTTCAAGCAACATAAGTTGGCAGCTGTTTCCACTCATTTCAATTTTCTTGTTTATAGCCATTTTAAATTTTGCGTGATGTTGGGCTAACTGGTCAGCATATCGATTACCTGCTGTCACTTTGTCATTTCCAGATTGGTGAGCAGCACACTTGACCACAGCCACTTCTTTTAGCAATTGGATTGCTTCAAGCAAATCTTTTACATAATGACCATTTTTAATAGGAGTACCTGAAGAAGTCAGAAACTTCCTTTGCATGCATAATTGGCCAACGTCGTGCACAACCCCGTAACCATACTGGCTATCAGTAAATGGTTACTTTCCAGTTTTTCCCAACTTTGCAGATTTTTGTTAATGCAACCAATTTGGCTACTTGTGCAGACTTGACTCCAGGTAAATAGGATGCTTCAACTGGACCCCCCAATGTGCACACTGCATAGGCAGCACTCAAACCTCCTTCCTCATGTCTCACGCATGAGCCATCTACAAATAGCTCATATTCAGAATCAATTAATGGCTCTTCTCTTATGTCTGGACGTGGTTTTGTACTGTATTCAGTCAAGTCGATACAATCATGTTCGACTTCTCCCTTCACTTCTGCAAAGTGAGAATCAGGTAGCAGTGTTGCTGGGTTCAGAATATTACACCTGGCAATGGTGAGGTTTCCTGCACCTACAATAATTCGCTCATACTTAGTCAGCCGACTAGGAGTGAGGTACTGAGCCTTGGTCCTTGTTAACAAAATCACAACTGCATGTGGAACATACACTGTCACTGGATGTCCCATAATAATGGACTCACTTTGCTCAAGGCTCATGCAGGTTCCAGCTACTGCTTTCAGGCATTCTGGCAATGCAGATGCCAATGGGTCTAGTGTGGAAAGCAAAATATGCCACAGGACGTCTCATCAGACCGTGAGTTTGGGTCAGAACTGAAAGTGCACAATTATCTCATGTATCACAGAATAGTGCAAAATCTTTTGAATAGTCAGGCATCCCTAATGCTGGAGCTTTACACAGACATTCTCATAGTTTCAAGAACGCAGTCATGCTTTCATCATCCCATTCCACCAGGTCTTTTGCTCTTTTCTTTGTCATTTGTATCAATGATTTTGCTAAGACTGCAAATCCCACAATCCATTGCCTGCAGTAACCTACAACTCCAAGAAACATTCTGATCTCTTTCTGAGTTTGAGGTAGATTCATGTTTTTGATTATTCTGATTCTTTCTGAGGTAACCCTTCTGACACCTCCTTCTATCTGGTGCCCCAGATATTTCACTGACGTGGTACAAAATTGTAATTTCCCAGGAGACACTTTATGCCCTCCTTCACCAAAAAGATTCAGCAAGGCAATGGTATCGACAATACAGTCATTTCGAGTTTTAGATGCCACCAATAGGTCGTCTGTATACTGGATCAGGACTGACTGTCCAGGCAGCACCAAAGACTCAAGGCACTTTTTCAAAATCTCATTAAAAATCGATGGACTTTCTGTATGCCCCTGAGGAACGCGGTTCCAAACGTACACATGACTGTCAAATTCAAAAGAAAAAAGAAATTTGCTATCTGGGTGCAATGGAATCGAGAAAAATGTGTGACACAAATCTATTACGGTGAACCATCCAGCTTCCCACGGTATCTGATACAGAATTACTGCAGGATTTGGCACAACTGGACAGCATGGGACAACAATTTTATTGATTTTTCGAAGGTCCTGTTCGACCCTATACTTCCCAATTGGTTTCGTAATGCCAATTATGGGTGCGTTACATGGAGTGCTCATTATATCTTGTAAAATGCCTGCTTCAACCAAACGCTTTATTTCTGCTGCAACACCTGCTTTTATTTTTGGGCTCATTTTGTACTGTCGAGTATTTGGGTAAACTGCACCTTCTGTTACTGTCACTTTTATTGGATCGACATTTGCCATTAATCGTACATCTTTTCCGGTAAAATCCCATATATTAGGATTCACAGTCTGTTGTAATTCTTCTGGTAGGTCTTCTACAGTTAACCTTTTATTTTCTATTTCTTGTTTTGCTAACATTAGTTTATAGATTTCGTCTTCGTCTGGGGTTTGATTTTCAACACCACTTGGGGTGCAAAAGATGGTGCAATTCATTTTGCACAACAAGTCTCTGCCTAACAAGTTTACTGGACTTGAATCACACACAACAAATCTGTGCATTTCTTTAAAATTGCCTATTCTAACTTCCATTGGTTCTGTAACTGGAGTACTAATTTGTTTATTAGAAACGCCCACTACTTGGATTGCTTCTCACGAGAGGGGTAGGTTTGGAACGTCTGCTGTTCTCACAGTAGACCGGGTAGCACCAGTGTCCAATAGAAAGGTGACACCATTTCCTTCAACCTTTCCTTCAATGCATGGACCTGACTGATCTACCGGCAAGGAGGCGCCAAGTACGCACTCCTCGTCCTCCCTCTCAGGCACCGTCAGTATGGGTCCTGACTGAAAAACTTTTCACTCAAAAGAAATTGTGATCCTGCTGTGTCTCTCCTTTCACTTCCCTCCCAATTTGTGGTATCCACACTCTGGTTTGCTTTGCTCCTAAAATTTGGCATAGGTGCAAGGGGTAACTGGTTTTGTATTACCTGCTGCTGTTGTTTCCGTGGCACCTCATTCTGCGTCTGTGGATTGAAATCATTAGTTTGCATGTTACCATTTTGCACAGCCTTACACTCGTTCTTCCAGTGCCCCAACTTGCCACACCTGTGACAGGGAAACTTCTTTTTGGCTTCTTCTCTATTGAATTTTCCCCTTGGGTTACCCCCATTACCATCACCCTGAGTTTGGTTATTGTTTATTTGGCTCAATTGAAGCTCCTGTTGCTCTGCTAATTTCACTTGTGCCCACATGACTTTTTCCTTTAATTCTTTTAGTTTATTGTCGAGTTCATCTTCACAATATTTTGCATATTTAAGGATTTCAACAATCGGCTTGGCCTGCCAGCAAATGTTATGATCTTTAATCCATTGCGAAATTTCTGGCCTTAATCCTGACACAAACCGATAGATGAAATGCGTCATGTCTTTCATATCGATATTATCTAAACCACTATCCTGTTTGAATACTTGTAAAAGACATTCATAATATGCATGCACAGACTCATCTTTATTCTGAGTGGTTTTATCTATCCTAGTCCAATCTCTCTCTTTTGCAGGCACCTTCCCTTTGAGGTAGAGTATTACCTGGTTGTATTTTTTCATAACCTCATCAGAAGGTGCCCCTGTCTTCGGATCTCTAGTATACTCATCACTAGACCAATCAATAGCAATTTTACATTCTGTCCACAAATCTAAAGGAACAACAATGTCAAATTATCCATCTAAATCTTTCAAAAGACACTTAGAAACCTTCACAAATCTTTCAACTTTCTGTACCACTCTACAGGTTTCTCGCGAAGTTTGGGGAAGTCATTTGTAAATGACAAAATATCCTGTCGGGACCATGGGACATGTACATAACCTCCACCTGGTACCTCTCTCATGGGACATAACCTTTCTACCTTGTCTGTTTCTTTTAACACATATTGGGATGCAGTTTGTTTTGATCGGGCCTCTTCTTTTTTCTTTGCCCACCTAGTTTTCCATTTGTCTATGTTACCTCATTTCTGCAATAATGTCATAAGCTCCCTGATCTGTACCTTTCTACCTGACACATTCATATTTTCCTAATCTTTGTCAGAAAATTCAACTCTATATGGTTTATGTAATACTTTAGATTTGCCAATGTCAATTCCCATATTAGCTGCCATATCCATTAACTTTTCATGAAACACTCTTGTATTTCTAGTAATACTTTTGCATATGAACAACAATTCATCTTCACTGAATGTATTTAATCTGTCCAATCCCACATTTCAGTCATCATTTCTTCTAATTCAACTTTTAATTTAAATATATCCAATACTTTTGGCTGTGACTTTGGTTTCTCTATTTCTCGTGTCCATCTCTCTATTTCTTCTGGGGTTACTGCTGTGGCACTTCTTGTACCTGAGGATGTCTCCATTTGTACTTCTCTAGAATTTATAGGAGTGGTTTTCCTGACCGAGTCCCTCACTGGTTCTCTAATTGGCAAATCCATCACGGAAATCACTGACTCACATTCACTCGCTTGACCATCAACTATTAAGGGTTGTTTTCTTGGCTGAGTGGAGACCCCTTCGCGCCCCCTTGCTCTAAATGCAGAAGTAATGTCCTAACCAACATTAGCAATTCAGTAATTTAATTATTGCACTTCATTGTGATTACAGGATTGCATTATCCCGCGTAAGTGGAATCAGAAAGTGTCACCCCCTCTGTCCATGGATCACCTGGCTACAATTATCTGTCCACCAAATACTAGGATTCCAATATAGGTAATATATCGCATGATCATTTCCCTCTTGCTAGCTACATCTTGTAATGTTGAAGGATAGCATGTGATGTTTTTGATATATTGTGTTTCCTTCTTTCTTGTAGTCCATCCTTGTAAAGTGTGAAATTCTTTACTCACAACCATGCCAGTAATCCCTATGTTCTGACATACATTATGTAAGTACAACGCAAGTATGAAAACAATGTTTTCTAAATAGATGAAACTACCATAGACATTGGATAGGGTTAGCAAATTGATGTCATCCTGGGCCTCTAAAAATTGAACTCCTTGACCGCCAGAACAATAGATAAAATTAAATGTATTTTAGTTCCAATTTTGGAAATTCAGTCAATGCGCTCCAGAATGAATGTGTGTATATATGAGGGAAGTTTAATCAGTCTGAATATGAGACATGCTATGAAATGTACTCAATGGTTCGCCAAGACAAGGTTATCTAGTTGCCTTCAGCAGACCTCACCGAATGGGAAGTCTTCTCCAGGGAGTGTTAATAGGTAGTCTAGTTCTGCACAGTCACAAGAAGTTAACTATACAGCAATCCAACTATGAAATAATGTTTGGTTAAAAATATAAAAAACAAAGAGGATATTAATAATGTTATCGAAATTTTAAATAAGCAGAAAATGTATATTTGTATGATTTGAATCTGTATTTTGAATGAAGATCTAAGACACTGTTTTTATTTTCAGATTTTATGCCTGTCCCCCTCCCAGTTAACAACCCCCAGCCCTGACGAAGGTGTGGCCCCACCGGCCAACCACCGAAACGCGCGTCGGCTTGCGTTTCCAGGAAAACGGCACACTGACCCATATTCATCAGGACTTATCTATACGTCGTCTGCCCCCTGGAATAATATTCTGACCTATGCAACAAACTTAACATCTTCATGTTGCAAGCACCAGGACTATATGAGTGAATTAAAGCTGAATGAAAGAACACTAGATTGATTGAAATGGAATGAATGAGTTTGAAAGCATGAATGCAGTGTGGTATGTTACTGGGTAGGCTATGCTATAGGTTTAGGATTACTCCTTTCTTTTTTATCTTTCCCCCCATCATGTGTTTTTGATGTTATAAATATAATGTGGATTCAAACAATGTAATCAACTTTTGCACCTTTTGATACATAAAACCAAAGAAAAATAATAAATAATATATATATAAAAAAATATATCTTCTCTGAGTATATCTGGATTGATTTGCCTCTTGTTATGTGCAGTGCTGGCTCCTAGATAAATCACCCCTTTAATACTGGTTGGATCCTCTCCGGGACCACTATATCTTGGGGCAGGGTTGCTCTTTTGTGTTCTACTCATAGAACCACAGGTGTAGTCAGAACGGGAGTTTTAGGACTAGCCTGCTTATCTCCGTACAAAGGAACAACTGGGCCAATAGTTACCGGAATTGTTAGGGCTTCAGGACTTGTATTTAATTGGGAAATTTTCTGAATCAACTCACTTCTTTGTTTATTTAATGCTTCTCTATACCTGTCTTGTAGTACTTTTTCTAACAAAGTCTCATGTACCACTTGCGGATTCAAAGGTGGTTTCAGAAACGGAGCATTTGGATTAACTGTGCTTGGTTCCTCATTATAAGGTGGTGGATTTTTCATTAATAAATCCTCCAAATAATCATCATCCGATTCACAACTAGTCATTAAATGTTTCATTTTCTCAGTCCTTTTACTCCCTGTAGGTTCTTCTAAAGTTATTACAGGATATAATCCTTCCACTAACATGGACTGTCTCCATTGTTTCATTTGTTGGTCTCTTGTCTCTTTTGGAAATCTAGGATAAAACGTACCCCAATTCCTGTTACTTCTGGGTTTATCTCGCTCAAATGCCTCAGTTTTCCATTCCTCTAATGCCTCATACTGCGTTAATCTAGGTCTGGGATCTAATTCATTCATGCGAGTTCTCAAATTGTACAGAAGTTTGCCATTAAACGTGCCATTTTCTGGAAAGGCTAAAACACCATCATCTTTTGTGTACTCCATCCAATTTTCTAACCACCCACAAGTGTGATATCCCCTTTCTACCATCATGTATGATGCGGGCATATTGGGTGGTGGAATAATAATCCCTTCTCTTGTTTTAATTGCTTTATCTTTCTTGAACTAATTCTTAATTCTCTTAATGAATGTCATTTTTCTTTTCTCTCCGTACATGATATTAGTCTTCCTCTTTTATACTGTTCTTGTGCAAACCCTAGATATTTCCTAATGAGTCTACCTCCTACAAGCAGACCTATATGCCACATATAATTTAAGCGCAAATCTTTAACATAACTCTCAATTTGTTTACAAAATTACTTCCAATACCAGCGCGTCTTTTATTTTCAGTGACCAATCAAAATTTTGAATTCAAAATAAATCCAACCAATAGTTGTGCGGCTTTTCTCGTGAGACTAGTTCTCACGCTCCTGTACTCACCCCTCCTTTAGAATTATTACCTCAGCTACACGCCCGCTGTCTTAACCAATACCAGCGCAGCTCTGAGTGACGTCAGCGCAGTTCCGCGACTGACTCCCTCCTTTGCAAGTTAATACGAGAAATTTATTTCTTTCACTTTTAATGCAGATTTTATTATTCAACAACGTAAAAACATTCGCCACTGTACCTGAGTGATTAAAATAAAAGGAAAAATACATTTTCACTTACTACGAGTAAATCCCTTCCGCTTACTCTTCATATACTTCGAGGAGAGCCCTTCTGTCTACCCTTCACGCAAGCATTAGAGAACCTGTTACTTCTTCAGACTCATCCCTTCTGGGATATACTAAGGCCAAAGTTTCACGGGCGAACCCCTTTGCTACCAATCAAGCTCAGACGAACCTGCTACTCCTTCCGTGTGACCCTTTCTAGGTGATATAACACAAAAAGTTTTGCTAGCGAACTCTTTGCTATCTTTTATTCACACATTCATTCAGAAAAAATCCTAAATAGTGCTTCAGGTTTTACCTAACCATGCACTTATTTCCTACAGGTAAGTGACCTCACTGCAGTGTGGCTTCCATTTACCACCCGCTGTTCTGCCCCGAGGATTCCAGACAAAACATATAACAGGTTAGAACAATTTTGGTTAATACATAAATCAATACAATCAATAATACGATTTCAAATATGCAAAAATATTTTTCATTAACCAACTAACTACAACTAACTACCTATCTTAACTAAACCTTAACCATACTACTGCTACCAAAAGAAATACTGATAGAGTGCGCAGGTCACCCGACTCAGATTACCATACTCACCTGGGCCCATAAACAACATATGATGAGATTTAGGGCCATATGTATGAAGATTCCGATTTGCGATTCGGAATCTGCGATTTTTACCGAATCGCAGATTCAGAATCGCAAATTGGAATGTATCAACATAATCGCAAATATTTAGCGATTCGGATAAAATCGCTAAATATTTGCGAGAAATACAATTGCGATTCCATATATTGGAAAATTCGCAAAATTGCGATTCCTTAACGGGAAAAATCGCAAAATTGCGATTTTTCCAGAATCATCCAATCGCAATCTTGATGCAATTTGATGACATCACCATCCAGGAAGTGACTGACTACCCATGCTGCAACAGTATTGTTTGTCAGAGAGTGTGAGAGTGAGGATTGCTACTGAGGAGCCATGGCTTAGAGTGGGAACAAGGAATTGCCTGCAACCCAGCAGAAGCAGCAAGAAGGAGAAACTTCTAGAAAGAGAAAGATGAAGTTCTCAGAAGCTGAACTGGAGACACTCATTACTGAGATGGTGCCAAACCACGATTTGTTGTTTGGAAAGAGCTCACACAAGGTGCCTGAAGCAAGGAAAAGATGCATCTGGGCAGGAATACAGGCAAAAGTCAATGCCCTGGGAGTTACACACAGGAGTGTGGAGGTACTGCGCAAGCGCTGGTACGACCTGCGCCAGCGCTCAAAAGAAAAGTTGGCAGCCAAGCTGGAGCAGTCACAGCTCACCGGTGGAGGGACCTCCAATGTACAAGATTCTACACCGCTTGAGGAACTTGTAGAGGGAGCACTGGCTCCAGAGAGTGTGGCGGGCGTGTCTGTGCTAGACAGCTCCGACCAACCAGCTTCCAGACCAGGTAAGATGCATGCCATCATACCCCAAACCCCCACACCCCCCCCCCCTGCAGCAACCTAGGGATTAAGGGAACCACATGTCACACTAGAGCAAGTACACAGGCAGTCACAGCAATGCATTGTGGGAGATGTTGTCACATGAATAATAAATGTTGCGAGAAGCAGCCACGCTAGGCAATTTTCACATGTGCAGGCCAGGAAAGGGGAATAACAAAAGTAAAGTAAGGCTAAACTGTGAAATATTTTATTTTCACATTGGAAATTAGTAAATTAAATTATTGTGTGCTG
The DNA here is from genome assembly GCF_964261635.1 of Lissotriton helveticus. NCBI lineage: Eukaryota > Metazoa > Chordata > Amphibia > Caudata > Salamandridae > Lissotriton > Lissotriton helveticus. The sequence continues at coordinate 1,963,508,018 of NC_136061.1, read as the reverse complement.
TTCTATCCACAGCACCTGCAACTAATAAGCCCACAGGCAGTGGAAGAGACGCAGAACCTCCAGACTCTGGAGACGATGGGCAGGTGCAGGACACAGATGGGGAGGACAGCCCTGTCATTCCACCAAAGGGACCCAGGAGGAAGATCGTGAGGCCATTGGCAGTCATGGAGGACGATGATGAGGACACCAATAACATTGTGCAGTCTGATGCCATAGGTTCGCAGCAGGAGTCAAGGCCACAACACAGCTTGGGTCCACAGGTCACAGGCAGGCGTAGACCCAGCACGGACAGCAGCTCCGTTGATCAGCAGGAAGACTCGGTTTTCGCAGGGCTGGAATTACACATGCTCCAGGTGCAGCGCCTACAAGCCAAACACATTAAGGCGATACAGCGTGAGATGAGGGCAGGGCTCAGGGGCATACGGTAAGAAATGAGGGGTGCTGTGCAAGTGCTTTCTGAGGAGTTGCGTGCCTAACGCATTGCTAGGCGCAAAGAGCTGGGCCGCATGTACCGGTACACGCGCGCAATCAACCGCCTGGCCTCATCAACCAATATTCTGTCCAGGCGCACCATTGAAACCCAGCGTGAGTTCTCACACGGCATTCAGGACATCGCCACTGTCGTTGTGCAGTCCACACCTGCCCTGGATGAACTGTGTGCCCTACGTACCACAGGCCCAGGAGTACTGACTCCAAGTGAGGAGGACTCCCAGTCAGTGCGGAGCTCCACCACCCCACCACCCACCGTAGAGAGGCGCCATAGTGGCAGGAGCAATAGGCCTGCTACATACCATTAGAATGTGCAGCCAAATGACAATGACTAGCAGGGGCAAAATATGGACAACTACAGTGTTGACTTTGCAGTCACTCCAGTTACATATTTGCACTGTGAATTGAACATGTGCATTACATTGAGAGTGTTTCTACTTGCCTATGAGGATGTGTGGCATTGTTGCTGTAGCTATTAAAACACAGTTGCACAGATTGAAGTTGTCATTGTGTCATTATTACTCACCTAGAAGTAGTTGCGCGTTATCTCATCACGCCTCTGTCGCCCAGCTGCAGCACCAGCTACACAAGCTGCCATGCGTCCAGGTCCAGGCCCCTCCACGTCAGAGGATTTAGATACGCTTATCTCCACTGGTGTGCCTTTCCTGGTAGTGATATTGTGCAGCATGGCACATGCTACAACAATTTTGCAGCACGTTTCGGGGCTGTATTGGAGTGCTCCTCCACTTTTATGAATGCACCTGAATCTGCTCTTCAATATGCCAAATGTTCTCTCAATGGTGCCTCTTGTTGAAATGTGTGCCCGGTTGTAGCGCCGCTCCCCAGCAGTAGCAGGATTGAGGTAGGGTGTCAGGATGAAATCCCGGACTGCATAAGCACTGTCACCTGTGGTTGGAAATGTAAACGGTTAGTCACTGTAATGCACATGCTAGTCAGTTGAAATGTGGCCTATGTATGTGAGCATTTACCTAGTAGGTATCCCTCACCAAAATCACCTCTTGAGAGTCTACGGTATAGCCCACTGTGACGGAAGATAAATGCGTCATGTGTGCTTCCCGGATACTTTGCCACTATGTCAGTGATGATGTTTTTGGCATCACACACCACCTGTATATTAAGTGAGTGGTAGCATTTCTGGTTCCTGTATACGTACTCATCGTTTGAGGGGGGGGATATTGCAACATGTGTCCCATCGATGCATCCTATGTCATGGGGGAATTGGGCGATGTTGTAAAAGTCCTGCTTGGTCTGTGCTAGTTCCTGTGGGGTGCTGGGGAAGTATATGTGCTGTTGCATCCTGGGGAAGTGTATGTGGTGTTGCATCCTCTGTGTCATGGCATCGAGGGACGCATGGAAAAAGCGCGACAGGGCACTTTGTGACACCCCTCCTGCTGTGGCTATCACCCCCTGAAAACTACCTGAGGCCAGCAGGTGTAGTGAACACAGGACCTGGATGTGTGTGGGTATGGCTTGTGTCCTGCGTGTGGGGTGTTCTAGATAGGGTCTGAGTTCTTCAATTAAATCTAGTATGCTCTCTTCCTCCAGTCTGTAGTGGGTGTAGATGTCCTCCTCAGTGCGCTGGTAGATGGTGATGCGCGCACGGAATATCCTCTCCTGCCATCTCCTCCTCTGCGCCACAGCTCTCACTGTTCGCCTCCTCGCTATCACGTAGAGCCCAGACATTGTGGAAAAGAGTGTGTTGCATTGTGGGCTTCCTTAAATACTTTGCACCTGGTTACCACCTGCTCCCACTTGGTGGTAATTGCGATTTCTTAAAATGCGAATTTTGTCAATTCGCGAATTTTTGATACATATCATTGCGAATCCTTATTTGCGATTTCCGGATTTGCGATTATCGCAAATTGGTATAATCGCAAATTTGGGAATCGCTATGGATTTCGCAAATTTCAGGCTTGCGCAATTTTTGGGAATCACTAAATTAGCGATTCCTTGATTTGCGATCAATTTTGCCTTCATACATTGGAAATTGCTAATTTTCAGTCGCAAACGCTATCATTACCGATTCGCAGCGTTTGCGACTGAAAATTAGCTTCATACAAATGGCCCTTAATCAGGTAACCTGTGCACTTACTCTAATCAGTGATTTATAAACTTCATTTAGGACCTATACCATTGTCTTACCAATCTCCGTCATCGGAACCTAAAGTCCTAAGGGATCAAAGGTGTTAGAATAATAGGTAGAATAAGTACATTGCATTCATAAAATAACCACAACTCGGGAAAGGTTTAAACTCTTTATTTAATATCTTTAAAATGTCATTATCCAAGCATTGAACAATAGAAAATTCTCAATTAGGAATATAACGATTAGAATGAAAATATGCAGAGTTTTTCTAAAGCAGTCTTTACGCATTTAACATTAGGGGGGTAAAAGAGAAGGAAACAATATAATGACATACCCACATTGAATATTTACCTAGAATGGTGTGTAGAACTAACACTGGCCACGGGTCAGTTTAAAGGACAGAACCCCGAAAGTGCGGGCACCATAAAGGCAAGCAGGTGCAGATCGGAATCAGGACAGGTGAAGCCAAATTGGATCAGGACAGGACCACCACAGGCTAAGACCGGCACCCACAGTTGAAGTTGCAACGCCTGCGTTACTCCCTCTCTGCAGCTAACAGTCGGAACCCGGTAAGAGTTATCGATCTCTCCGACAAAGTTCTTCGTCAGCACTTCAGCTCTCAAACCCCGATCTGGGTTTCAAACCTTCTGACAGAGGGCTTCGCCAGCACCTCTGTTCCCGATCACCTATTGAGTGCGTTGGGTCAGTGACAGGTCAGCTATTCGTACAAGTCGGACAAACTAACTAAGCCTACTCTAGTTATACTATTTTCCAGGTCAGTGTACCACCCCCCAATGTTGCAAATGTAAGGATCCCCAATTTTGATTGGACAAGAAGAGAGGAGAGGTCATCACACCATACCAAAATGAAACTTTTCTTGATGATATTAAAATTAACGTTCCCACCCATAACTTTATTTTCCCATGCTCTTTTATTCCAGCCGGCAATGAATGTATCAATCAGTAACAAAAGCGTTCAGTATTGTACAGTCCAGCTTCCTCTCCTGGGGTTGAAAGTTCATGCTCTCAGGCATGACTGTGAGCTTGGCTGTGGTTCAATGACGAATGACGTAATCTCCTTCTGGAGTTTGACATGCGCAGTCTGGGTTTTCAAGATGGAGTAATAGCACCTCACAGCCCAAGATTATCGTTACATGAAAAAATAGAAAGAAACAGTTTTAGAACACAGAATAAATGACTGCACTGTATACCACTTATCTCTACTCTATTCCCATTATTTTATATTTAGCTATTGCGTTAGAGTTAAGCAGAACGAACAGCTTAGCAAAAGCAGCAGTGCAAGCTTCTTGCATGTGAGCACATGGAGCAGCCATCTTAGTTCTAGTGCGCAGAAGCAAAAATTCCCTCCAAAAGCAGAGAGTACATCATGTCACGTGAGTGTGACCGACGCATGCGCAGTAAGAAATCCCGCGTAGCAGCGGCCATATTAATGCAAGCGGATTATCGTTAGTAAAAGCATATATGCAAGCTTCACTTAGATGTCATGTAATGCAATATTAATAGGACAAACATGTTGATTAGTACATTAACGTTATGTCGAGAGGACTGAATACAAGCAAGTCGCATTACGTGTGAATCCTTGCTCCATCAGCATCACAAGACATGCGTATATCATTACATAAATTGAGTGATGATTGTAATGCACGGATGCCAATGACACATCTCTTGAACAGATAATGGTAAGGGAAAACCAATCTACCCTTGGAGGTTTGGGCAACAATATGTAGAGTAAAATAGACCTGCAAATTTTTTTGTTAAACCAGCAATTTTGTTGAATCAGAATTTACTCAGAAAATTTTACTCCTATTGGAACCAACATATAAGTGTCATTAGACAACTGAACATTAATGGATTCAATCAATTGAAGAGAAAAGAAACACGGGAAAACTTTGATAGTTAGAAAAATGTCAATCTTCTTCTGGCATTTGAAGTACAAAAGTGGAATATACAGAAATAAATGAATACAAACTTTTATCAGCAACAACAGTATGCATAGAAGCCAAAATTAAATTGTGCCAACAATACAAAACTGAAACACTATTCCAAAGCAATGACAAGTCACAAATCTCAAGATTAGACGTGTAACTAGTAGAAAGAGAATTTCTTTTATGGAAATAGTTGAAATGGTCGACGTTTCGGTCTGTTCTGCTTTCGTCTTTCAGACCATCTTCAGGACAAGTTGTTTGAGGCTGACAGAAAAGCCTTAGGCTTTCCAAAGCATTTATTGCGAGACGCCGCTCGTTCATTTCAGATTGTGCACACTAAGCACCAATTGTTAAGTTGCATTCAGAAATACCTGTTGACTGAGGCACTCAACTTTAAGTGATCCATCTTCCAAACATAGTTTCACTACAGACAGCTAACTGCTGTGACGACAACTATCAGTGCTCCTTTGACAGCGTCCCACTGTCATGAAATTGGGTTTTCTGTCAGCCTCAAACAACTTGTCCTGAAGATGGTCTGAAAGACGAATGCAGAACAGACCGAAACGTTGACAATTTCAACTATTTCTATAAAAGAAATTCTCTTTCTACTAGTTACACGTCTAATCTTGAGATTTGTGACTTGTCATTGCTTTGGAATAGTGTTTCAGTTTTGTATTGTTAGCACAATTTAATTTTGGCTTCTGTACATACTGCTGTTGCTGATAAAAGTTTTTATTCATTTATTTCTGTATATTCCACTTTTGTACTTCAAATGCCAGAATAATATTGACATTTTTCTAACTATCAAAGTTTTTCCGTGTTTCTTTTCTCTTCAATTGATTGAATCCATTAATGTTCAGTTGTCTAATGACACTTATATGTTGGTTCCAATAGGAGTAACTTTTTTTAGTAAATTCTGATTCAACAAAATTACTGGTTTAACAAAATCCTTTGCAGGTCTCTTTTACTCTACACATCTCTTGAACAGCAAACACACCCCTGGAGTGAGTGCAGTGATGTCAGCCAGTAACTACAATAACAGCACGAGCCGTGTGTTCCGCAGTAGTACGCATCTTTCAGAGACATTTTGGTAATTGTTCTTCCACTAAGGGGCCCGGCCTCACTACCTGCAGCAGGGTCGCTTCAGAGACGTCTTACGCGCTAGCTCTGCTGAACAATCATTAAAAATGCAATAGGTCTCGCCTTTCATTAAGTTAAAGCCATTTGCGTTGCTATACAATACCATTAGCAAAGCAAATGGCTTTAACTTAATCAAAGGCAACACCTATTATATTTTCAATGCTTGTATACACCTGGCATTGTAGTGCGATGTGATACAGAAATACTGGAGGGAAGTTCTGGATGCAGTGTCTGGAATTATAGGAACTCAAGTTCTAATATTACACATTATCACATTGCTGGGATACACAGAAGAGCTACCACCACTGCATAGGAAGTTTACAGAATGTGGGTGCATAATTTTATTATCGCAGGCTTTCTCTGGTATTTATCGCCCTGGTAGCATGTAATGAACAATGTGCTTCTCCAGGGCGATACAAATTCCAGAAAAAGTCAGGTTATCGCCCTTTTGTAGGCAACATCGCTGGTTTTCCAGCGATGTTCCCTGCAAAAGGGTGATAAGATTGCTGACACGACGCACAGGGTCGTATCAGCATAATCCACCCCAATGTTAGGAATGGCTAAGTCAGGATTTTAGCAGACGTTAGATTTTGGCAAAAGCGTCTGTTTTCGTGAAATCTAATGTGTGCTAAAATCCTGTGGGCTGCCTTGTAAATATTGCGATGTAAACATCAGTGATATTTGCAAGGTAGTCCATCTGGGGTACACCCAGTAACACCCACTTTGCATCTCATTGGAGATGCAAAGGGAGGTGTTGGAAAAAAGGGTGCTAACATGCGATTATGCATGTTAGCACCCTCTTGTAAATAGGGCACTGGTTTTACCTCCGCTTTTTAAGCCAAAAAAGCGGAGATAAAGCCCTTGTAAACATGCCCCTAAGTATTCTTTTAGCAAAAAGTCAGGTGGCATGTAGATGGGGTTGGGGACACAACCCAAATTTAAGGAGTGGCTTACCGACTTGATATTCTGCAAGGATCAACTTACCACATATGCTGAGTTATTGCCACCCTCATCACGCCCTAGGGATATTTGGGATCCACTATTGGATTACTTGCAAAGGCGCGCGGACTGAATACATATGAGTGGCTCATTGCCCCATTCTCCCTCCCTCCCACACTAATTACTAGATCGAGTAAATGGGAACTGAATGCTGGCTCTATCTTTAATTAATAGACTAAAACGGCCTACACAGGAGGCAAGCAGACATGTATAATTCAAATAAGAAACAGTGGGCACTGTGATTACTGATATATGGGCACGAAGAGCACTATTATGATGTTTTACCATTGAGGTATGAAATATAGACTTAAGGGTGTAACCTAAGTGGATTGATGTTCAATGTGTACCAATAGCAGGAGAGCCTGTAATGTATAAATGTCATATGCTGTATGGATCTTTCGTTCCATTTGTATCTGAGTTGTGAACATGAGATGCACTGCTGTGTACTGTTAAGAAAACTCAATAAATAAAAAATAAAAAAATATATACATATATATATATTCTGCAATTACATACAGTACTTGTAGAAGCATGTACTTATAAGTGTTACTTTCTCATGCGGATAATATAAGTAGCACATCAACATCATGCCCAAAGGATGTCTGGAAAGCCTCGTGAGGCGTAGGTTTTCAGACATACTTATGGAAATGGCATATGCCACTTTCTCTGAGATTCTATTCCTGATGTGCAGCAATATACAAATTGTAGATTCAGCACAGGAGCAATGGAAAGCTATTGTTTTTTTAATTTGACGTTTGCAGTCGAAAATACCCAGTCCCAGTGGGAATAATTGTCATCGTTAGTGGTAAATGTCGAAATATGTACCGAACTGGCCATCCTGGATCACTGGGGCAGACTCTCCTGAGGGCATAGTATGCAGATAGCCTGGAATGTACAACAAGCATGCAGAAAGGAAACAGAGATTTGTTCAGTGATGTTCCTGATTCCAGGAACAGTGAAAATGATGCATAGATAGACTGAGTATCACCTGAAAGACGCCAAAGCGCAATGACTTATGTGCTCCTCCAAAATCTAATGTTCCCACTCTCCTTAAGCACACTGAGAATGAATCTTTCACCAGTTGATGTTTTGTCACAGTGTTTTGGTGAAAGGGGTGGAGGATGCAGACCCCCGAACAGTGCACTCTCATGCAACCATGGTTGAACAAAGAAGGGGTGCCACAGCCAAGAAAGTGTACTACATAAGACTGCTGCCTCTGCACCAGCAAGATGTGAGAAACATTGTCATACAAATGTATGAAAGATGCGGTCTAGTGTGTAGGGTGGAACCAACAGACCAAAGTTCCAAATCCGAATTTCCCACTTGACCAAACTGTGAGATTCTGGTTGAATCATTTTCTGTCCCTCTGCCGCAATCACCTCAAATGCAAAACATCAGAGAGAATAAAAGCTGATACACTAGATATAAAGAGGTGCATGCAGAAAACTAGAAACTCACAGATCACAAGTTGTGGGTGAATTCCAAAATACAATGACCAGTAAATACAGAGTATTTCGAACTGAGCTTATATTAAGTAACTGCATGCTGTTTAGGCTGCAAAATCAACTTGTACTTCGTCAGTGGCTTTTGCTAGCTGTTCTTCCTTTCCAATTGGTACCTTCTAATCACTGATCAGTGACATACATCTCCAATGGCCAGACTGAGTAATGGTTGGTAAAGCCTGGCAGTAATGGGCAGTAAAAACTTCAAAATGGCTCCTGCACCATGAGAGACTATTACCGTGGTGTAGGGTCATTGCTTTTATATTTCTAAAAACAAAATCCTGTTTTGGTGTTTTCGTTTTTGAAAATAAAACAAACAGGTTAAAAGTTTTACGTACTGTACCGGTTATGTTCAAAGTCGAAAGAGCCATCCCTCCAATTTTTAATACACTGACAGAAACTGCAGTGATGGTGTTCCAGCCAATATAAGAGATGTCTACTGGGTTAGTAGACATCTGTAAATTTGGAGAACTGTCATAGCAACGGAGTATTTTAAAAACAGTTTTTACATTAAACAGCTATAAAAACAGCTTTTACATTAATTTCGCTGACCCTATATAGAAGTGTAAATGCACTGTATACATGTAGCAGTAATTCCCACAGAATGCCACATTGTGATTACATTTCAAAGCCAAGTAAGGAACTTCGGGGTTCTGGATTCATCATTCACTCTTTAGGTACCACCAGACAGTAGAAACACCAGAGTATTAGCATTTGTGGTTTACCCTTGATCTCTTCTTAATAGGGCTCTTATTATGATACACACAAAGAAATGATCCAGGTGGTGCTGCAGTTTGAATTTATTATGATTCTTTCATTCAGTTTATCCTTAGTATATTTCAATTCAATTACGTTTGTCTGAGATAACCCTTTTAGTGCAAACATTGGGTTCTGCTGTATTTATTTTTAGGTCTTACCTGAGAGAGATCCTGCACTGTTATTTCAAGACATTTTGTTAACTTACAGTGGGCATAGAGTCCACCCATTGCTTACTATTGGTTTCCTTCATTGTCTCTCTCATTTGCCTGCTTTGTATTCATCAGCATTCCATAAGCTTTCTTCTTTTTTCTCTTCTTTGTCCGTCCCCTCTTCCAGAGCATGGCTGCATTACTTGTATCCTTCCACTGCACATTTTTCAGGTTCTATTTTTTCCTTTTGTTTAAGCACTCTGCGAGAGTGTGTTTGTTTGCCATCTGTCTCCCTGGTGTACTACTCCCCACTCCTGCTCCTCTTTCTCGCCCTCCCTCAATTGCCATTCTTGCTTCCTCTCTGCCCACCTTCTCTTGCTGTTCTCACTTCCCTACGACTCCTTTGTGCATTTGCTCCCCAGTCTCTTTGGTCCAGGCTCCATTGTCCATTTGCTTCTCCAGTCTATCCTTTAGTTTCTCCATCAACTCCTGCTCGTCATTGTCAGCTTGCTTCCCTACACCCCTACAACCATTCTCCATTGTCAGCTTGCTGCACCAGCCACACCTGGCTGTCCTCAGTTGTCAACTTGCTGCCCTATGGCCTCCCGCCCACCGCCCATTGTCAGCTTGCTGCCACAGCCCCTCTGGCCCCTCTCTTGTCAGCTTGCTGGCCGAGCCCTTACCACCCACCCTCAATTGCTAGCTTGCTTCGCCAGCCTCTTTAGCTTGCACACCATTTTCATCTTGCTTCCCCAGACCTTTGTGCAAGTCCTCCATTGTCATCTTCCTGCCCCAATCCCAACCATCCTCCATTGTCAGCTTACTTCCAAGCCCCTCCTGTCCAGCCTCCCATGTCCTTGTGTTGTCCACCCAATCCTACCCGACATTGTCAGCTTACTTCCCTATCCCTTCCCACCTCTCCCGCACACTCTCCAGCCTCAACTGACTGCCCCCACCCTCTATTGTCAGCTTGCTGCCCCAGCCTCTCCCGTCCACCTTTCAGTGTCAGCTTGCTACCTTAGCCCCTCTTGCCTGCCCGACATTGTCAGCTTGCTGCCTAACCCCTCCGTCTGCTCTCTATTGTCAATTTGTTTCCCCAACTCCTCCTGCCCCCCTTTTGTCAACTCTTCCGCATGCCTGCCCACGACTGCCAGCTTGCATGCCCTTCCCCTCCGGCCCTCTGTTGTCAGCTTGCTGGCCCAGCCCGCCACCTGTCCTCCGTTGTCAGCATGCTGCTCCAGCCCCTTTCGTCCACCCGCAGTTGACAACTTGCTCCCTCAGCCCCTCGCCAGCCCTCTATTGTCAGCGTGCTTCCCCAGCCCCTCCCACCTCTCTGGCATTGTCAGTTTGGTACTCCAGCACTTCCTGCCCACCCTTCATTGCCAGTTTACTTTCCCAACCACTCACACATCCCATCTGGAGTCAGCTAGCTGCCACAGCTCAAGACACCCGTCCACCCTTAGATCTCAGCATGCTGATTCCACCCTCTGCAGCCAGCTTGCTGCTCCAGCCCCTCACACCTACCCATTATTGTCAGCTTGCTACCCCGGCACCTTCTACCTGCCCGCCATTGTCAGCTTGCTGCCAGTATTCTGTTCTCAGTGGTACAAAAGGGGGACGGTGATGGACGGAGCATCTGAACCAATCAAACACTCACACCCAGTCAACAGATCTGGGTTGAATCCATCACCGTTCTTTAGCCCACTCCGCCACCCCAGTTCAGACATGGCCATATGCAAATCAGTCTGACCCTGTGCCTCATGGGAACAGCGCAGCCCGAACTGCCAAGCCATGCCTTCCCTGGACCAGAAATAAGCTTCCGAGGACCGGTTTCTGGCATTTCAGCCGTCTTCAGCCCGGCTTGCTTGAATCCAGTGGCAAAGTGAGCAAGGGACTCACGTCTGAGCATACCATGCCAACTTATGGCGAACAAAGTGGTACAAAAGGGGGTGGTGATGGACGGAGCATCTGAACCAGTCAAACACTCAAACCCAGTCAACAGATCTGGGTTGAATCCATCACCGTTCTTTAGCCCACTCCGCCACCCCAGTTCAGACATGGCCATATGCAAATCAGTCTGACCCTGTGCCTCATGGGAACAGTGCAGCCCGAACTGCCAAGCCATGCCTTCCCTGGACCGGAAACAAGCTTCCGAGGTTCGGTTTCTGGCATTTCAGCCGTCTTCAACCCGGCTTGCTTGAATCCAGTGGCAAAGTGAGCAAGGGACTCACGTCTGAGCATACCCTGCCAACTTATGGCGAACAAAGTGGTACTCAAGGGGGTGGTGATGGACGGAGCATCTGAACCAATCAAACACTCACACCCAGTCAAAAGATCTGGGTTGAATCCATCACCGTTCTTTATCCCACTCTGGATTCAAGATAGCCTGGCTGATGAGGATTATGAATCCGAAACCGGTCCCAGGATGCTTGTTTCCGGTCCAGGGAAGACATGGCTTGGCAGTTCGGGCTGGACTGTTCCCATGAGGCACAGGGTCAGACTGATTTGCATATGGCCATGTCTGAACTGGGGTGGCTGAGTGAGCTAAAGAATGGTGATGGATTAAACCCAGATCAGTTGACTGGGGGCGAGTGATTGATTTGCTCAAACGTTCTGTCCATCATCCCCTTTTGTATCGCAGTATTCTGCTCTCAGCATGCTGCTCTAGCCCTGTCTGTCCATCTTCACTTGTCAGCTTGCTGCCCCAGCTCCGCCTGTCCACACTTTGTTGTCCTCCTGTTGCCCCTCCCACCCTCCATTGGCAGTTTGCTTCCCAGCCCCTCTTGTCCAGCCTCTGATGTCCTTGTGTTTCCCATCCAATCCTGCCATTCTCAGCTCACTTCCCTATCCCCTCCACCCCCTCTGAACTCCCTCTGTTGTCAGCTTGCTGCCCCACCCTCCATTATCAGCTTGCTGCCCCAGCCCCATCTGTCCACCTTTCAATGTCAGCTTGCTGCCTCAGCCCCTCTTGCCTGCCCGTCATTGTCAGCTTGCTGCCTAACCCTTCCTGCCTGCTCTCTGTTGTCAGCTTATTTCCCCATCCCCTCGTGCCCACCTCTGTTGTCAGCTAGCTTTCCCATCCCCTTCCACCCACCCTCCATCTTCAGTTTGATTCCACAGTCCCTCCCACCGACCCTCTATTGTCAGCTGGCTGCCCAGCCCCTTCTGCCTGCCCTCTGTTGTCATTTGCTACCACAGCCCCCCCTACCATTGTCAGCCCTTCCACATGCCTGCCACCATCGTTGTCAGCTTGCTCACCATTCCCCTCCTGCCCATAGTTGTTAGCTTGCTGCCCCAGACACTCTGTCTGCCCATTGTTGTCAGCTTGCTGCCCCAGCCCCTCCCACCTGCCCTCCATTGTCAGGTTGCTTCTCCAGCCCATCCTGCCCACCCTCCATTGTCAACTTGTTCCCCCAGCCCCAGCTCTCTGTTGTCAGCGTGCTGCCCCAGCCCCTCTCACCTGCCCTCCGTTTTCATCTTGCTGCCCCAGCCATACCACCCACCCTCCATTGCCTTCATTGTCAGCTTACTTCGCCAACTACTCCCACATACCACCCATCCTGTGTTGGCAGTTAACTGCCACAGCCCCGGCCCACCCAGCTGCCCTCTGTTCTCAACCTGCTGCCCCAAACCTACCCACCCTCTGTAGCCAGCTTGCTGCCCAGCCCTGCCCGCTTCCCTCCATCTTCAGCTTGCTGCCCAGCCCTGCCCGTTTCCCTCCATTTTCAGCTTGCTGCCCAGCCCTGCCCGCTTCCCTCCATTGTCAGCTTGCTGCCCAGCCCTGCCCGCTTCCCTCCATTGTCAGCTTGCTGCCCAGCCCTGCCCGCTTCCCTCCATTTTCAGCTTGCTGCCCAGCCCTGCCCGCTCACCCACCATGGTCAGCTTGCTGCCTTGCCCTGCCTGCTCACCCTCCATGGTCAGCTTGCTGCACAGCCCTGCCCGCTCACCCTCCATGGTCAGCTTGCTGCCCAGCCCTGCCCGCTCACCCTCCATTGTCAGCTTGCTGCCCAGCCCTGCCCGCTCACCCTCCATTGTCAGCTTGCTGCCCAGCCCTGCCCGCTTACCCTCCATGGTTTCCTTGCTGCCCAGCCCTGCCCGCTCACCGTCCATTGTCAGCTTGCTGCCCAGACCTGTCCGTTCACCCTCCATTGTCAGCTTGCTGCCCAGCCCTGCCCGCTCACCCTCCATGGCCAGCTTGCTGCCCAGCCCTGCCCGCTCACCGTCCATTGTCAGCTTGCTGCCCAGACCTGTCCGCTCACCCTCCATTGTCAGCTTGCTGCCCAGCCCTGCCCGCTCACCCTCCATGGTCAGCTTGCTGCCCAGACCTGTCCGCTCACCCACCATTGTCAGCTTGCTGCCCAGCCCTGCCCGCTCACCCTCCATGGTTACCTTGCTGCCCAGCCCTGCCCGCTCACCCTTCATGATCAGCTTGCTGCTCAGCCCTGCCCGCTTACCCTCCATTGTCAGCTTGCTGCCCAGCCCTGCCCGCTTACCCTCCATTGTCAGCTTGCTGCCCAGCGCTGCCCGCTCACCCTCCATGGCCAGCTTGCTGCCCGGCCCTGCCCGCTCACCGTCCATTGTCAGCTTGCTGCCCAGCCCTGCCCGCTCACCGTCCATTGTCAGCTTGCTGCCCAGCCCTGCCCGCTTCCCTCCATTGTCAGCTTGCTGCCCAGCCCTGCCCGCTTCCCTCCATTTTCAGCTTGCTGCCCAGCCCTGCCCGCTCACCCACCATGGTCAGCTTGCTGCCTTGCCCTGCCTGCTCACCCTCCATGGTCAGCTTGCTGCCCAGCCCTGCCCGCTCACCCTCCATTGTCAGCTTGCTGCCCAGCCCTGCCCGCTCACCCTCCATTGTCAGCTTGCTGCCCAGCCCTGCCCGCTTACCCTCCATGGTTTCCTTGCTGCCCAGCCCTGCCCGCGCATCCTCCATTGTCAACTTGCTGCCCAGCCCTGCCCGCTCACCCTCCATTGTCAGCTTGCTGCCCAGCCCTGCCCGCTCACCGTCCATTGTCAGCTTGCTGCCCAGACCTGTCCGTTCACCCTCCATTGTCAGCTTGCTGCCCAGCCCTGCCCGCTCACCCTCCATGGCCAGCTTGCTGCCCAGCCCTGCCCGCTCACCGTCCATTGTCAGCTTGCTGCCCAGACCTGTCCGCTCACCCTCCATTGTCAGCTTGCTGCCCAGCTCTGCCCGCTCACCCTCCATGGTTACCTTGCTGCCCAGCCCTGCCCGCTCACCCTTCATGATCAGCTTGCTGCTCAGCCCTGCCCACTCACCCTCCATGGTTACCTTGCTGCCCAGCCCTGCCCGCTCACCCTTCATGATCAGCTTGCTGCCCAGCCCTGCCCGCTCCCCTCCATTGTCAGCTTGCTGCCCAGCCCTGCCCGCTCACCCTCCATTGTCAGCTTGCTATCCAGCCCTGCCCACTCACCCTCCATGATCAGCTTGCTGCCCAGCTCTGCCCACTCACCCTACATTGTCAGCTTGCTGCCCTGCCCCGCCCACTCACCCTCCATGATCAGCTTGCTGCTTTAACTCCTCCCACCCACCCTTTGTTGTCAGTGTGCTCCATCCAGCCCTTCAGTACTGCTGCATAGCTAAAAATCATGGTAAAATCATGTAGCTCTCATTGGCTAGACCTGCTGAGTTTGCCAGTGCTTGTTTAGTGTTAGAGAGCGTTTTTCCTTTTCAGCTCTGCCTGAGGACAGGCCGCTTATCAGCACCACAGAGATTGTCACTGTGCTCTCAGTACAGACTTCTGCTTCCTACCGCTCATATCTGCACCTCGATACTGTGGGAATTGCTTGGGCAACCAGTGCCCCCGCCAGGCATGTGCCTTCTACATCATCTGTGCAGCATGAAACTGACTGAAGATAAACCGCGCTCGCAGATAATAAACATCCTTCAGTGGACCTTATCCAATAAAACAGCTTTAATTGTCTGTGTGTCATGAAAACAGGTAAATGTACCTTTTGTATTACTGCCGGGGGAATTTTAAAATATGCTTGTGAAGCTGCAGCAGCAACAAAAGCATGGATTGCGTGTGAGGTCGGTCGCCCTGGGCGTTTGATGAATCACTAAGATTGCAGGTTCAAAACTCATGGAAATTGGCTATAATCCCGTAACCACCTGCTCCGTCTGCTTCAAGGCACCAACCCCCAGATTCATCATTGTCCCGTTTTGCGAGTCCTTAATAGCGATTATTAAGGAATCGCTATTAAAGACTCGCAAAACGGGATTCATGTAGAAATCGCAATTTTATTTGCGATTTCTACAGCTTCCTCTTTTGCGATTAGCAAATTGCTAATCACAAATAAGGAATAACTCCCCAAAGGCCCATAGGAATGAATGGGGACTCATTCCTTATTTGCGATTAGCAATTTGCTAATCGCAAATAAGGATGCGATTTCTAGGGTGCCAGGGGTGTCCAAAGGACACCCTGTAGCACCCCTGAAATGTAAATGTAGACTGATGTTGCGCACACACATGTCCAAAGGACATGTGTGTGTGTGTAACATACAACTTTTTCAAGTTTTCGCTATTTACCACGAAGTCAGACTTCGCGGTAAATATCGGCCAAAAATAGCGATTTCGCAATTTTAAAATGTTCATGAATAGCATTTAAGGAATCTCAAATTGAGATTCCTTAAATGCGATCGCAAATTGATAAATCGCAATTATTTGCGATTTTACAAATTGTGAGTTCATGAACCATTGATGAATCTCAAATGCCATTTTTGCAGGCGCAAACGGCCGAATTTTGCGATTCGCACCGTTTGCGCTCGCAAAAATGCTTGATGAATGTACCTGATAGGACTGGATCGTGATTCATTCTTCTGCGCTGAGCAAGCGCAGAAGGGATCAGTGCGCTTCTTTTTTACATCTTCAGCATATTCATTAACATGCAAAGTCTTCGAGTTAATGCATGTTTTCACGTCACAGCGTTCAGAAATACAAAGAGGCAATTCCTGCCATGAATGAACCAGGAGATTTTCCAAGTTAACCTATGCGCTGAAAAATGACAAAAAGACAAACTAACATTAGCACTTAAAGAAAGAATGAAAACCCGTGGCTCTACCGTAGTCGTTTCATTGGAAGAAAGCCCATAGCTTGTTGCTAGCCTTGGCAGTGCCCTGCAGTGAAACAGCCTTCACAGGAAGCAAGTGTTACACTGAGTCCCAATGGGTCATCTCTGTATCACTGCAGCCTTGTCTAACATGGCTGACTGGCTAATGCACCAGTAACAACATCTAGGACAGGTGCAACACCTAGGCTGCGACAGGCTGAGACTGGTGCGCACACATGCAAAACCTTTTCGAAGAGGTTGGCCCCTGTGTGCTAGTCTAGAGCTTAGTTACTGAGGGCTGTGGCTGGGCTGCTCCAAATAATACTGACTGACCAAGTACAGCTACTTCTCAATACTGGAAACCAAAGAATCAACGCAAACATTAGGGGCCCAATTCACTCAGGTAAAATGAGTTGAAAGTCTAACTTTACCACTTCCGGTATGCCCTTTGTGAATACCAGAAGTCGTAAAATTCAACTTTTGGTATTCACAAAGGGCATTTACGAGTAGTAAATGCCATTGTGAATACCAAAAGTCATAAAGTTAAACCTTTGTCTCAGTTTACCTTTGTAAATAGTGGCCTAGGTCTTCAAGTGGCAGCAGCAGGACTTTCAGGATGCTGATGTTGATTAGCAGGCAATTGTGGTGTCACAACTCACATATTCATTCACTCATCCACCAACTTAGTGAGGTAAGCTCCCACTCCAGAGATCTGTCTGTTACTTCTTTGTAGGGCCTCTGAAATGATGCAGTTCGGCAACTGTGGTGCTTCCCGAATCATTATGGATTTGCTGCATTTGTCACATAGTCGATCATCAGCTGCATGATTTGCAAATTATAACAACAAAAAAATTGATTCTAGCTCAAATGGATCGGAAGTTACTAAAACACATCACAGTGGACCTTCGCAAAGTGGGAATGTTCACTTTTCATTTGCTTATTGCTGCATTTGAGTGCTTAACTGGTACCAATGAACAGAAGGTTGCAGTTGCTGCCCTCTGTGAGAGAGGAAAGCTTTGTTTTTATTGCTGTGCTGTTTCTGTTCTGCAAGGAAGCAAAGCTTGCACTGCTGCTGCCCAATTTCTACGTATCCCAAGCAAAGGTTGCGCTGATACATCCCTGATTGTACCTGTCCTCTAAAAGAGGGAAACAGTGTTTCTGCACAAGATGTTCCTGTTCCACTGCTTTTGTCCTTTCATATATGGGATATGTTTACATAACAAACCATATGAATCAGGGATGTATCACAATATATGAGGTCAGATACAAATACCTAAAGTCCTGAAGAAGATGCATTACTCTGAAGGGACAATATAAGAGTGCCAAAACATGTTGACGGAAAAGACAAGGCCGACACTCACCCACACACAATTTTAATGCAGGTTTGACAGCTTAGCTGAGGGAGAATGTGTTTGCGTGCAGAAGGAAAATAACCTCACCCAAATTATGGCATCTATAACTTGGAGAAGGTACAACAAGTGAACAGTACTACTCTTAGAAGTGAAACATGGCAGGTTGATTATCTTATGTGAGTACATAAGTGGATGCCAATTCCATAGGAGGTTTGGCTGTTTCTTTCAGGAATGCTAGGCTTTTTTCCAGAGTTTTATATAGCAAGAACTAGACCCGAAGATATCAGGTATCAGAGTGCTTTACATGAGCACCAGTTTCGTTACACAAGGACACATTCATTTTGTTAGGCACCGGTAGAGTAAGATTTGCCCAGAATCACAGGATGTTGAGCGTCGATGCCAAGACTCAAACCCCGTTCCCCAGCTTCGAGGTTGGCTGCTCTAGCCGTAAGGCTCCATCCTCGCCCCATCTTCTTGTATGTGTGTTATGTTTTACCTGTGTTGTACCTGCTTTGCATGTGTGAGAGACTCGTGTCATGTTCTTCCTGCTGCTGTCACCTGTCCTCTACTTTGTGTTGGAGAAGAAGGTTGTTCTGCTGCTGCCTGTGTTGTACTTGTACTGTACTACTTCTTTAATCACAAGACAAAAATATGTGAAACATAATGATAGTCAAGAAAGTTACTCCCCAAAAATGCCTCAAACAATCGCAATTGTTTGTTGCACAATTTCCATTTTTATGCCGCAACATTTCCTAATCCCTGCTGCAATATCCTGGGGGTGGGCGGGGGTCTGTTTAAAGCTGACTTTGGACCATCCTCCAGAATATATTGCATGAAAGGCAGAGCATCCAGAACTCAATATGATCGGTCATTTGCGGCTAGCACGGCTTGAACAGCTCTGAGGAAGGCTTCAACCTGTTTTTGTTGGTTAGTGATTTGGCTTGTTGCCTCATTCAGGTGAGCCACAGCCTCCATATGTCACATGGTAGGAGAAAAATTGGACAGAGTGGGCAGAATCCAGCAGGGAGCAAGGAATCTCTAGGAAGAAGGCAAACACATGGTGATGGCCATCACCAGGGTCATCAATTTGTCCCAAACGTAGAAATTTCAAGCGCTGGACACTTGTTAGCTGGAACTTAAAGTCGAAGTCACAAGAAAAATACACCCCAAGATCCATAACCTCCGACACTGAGGATGGAGTAGGTTCAAGGGCATCGAACCTCCGTCCTTGCACTAGTTAGGACAAGTTTGCTTCACCACCATACATGAGTATCCTGCAGGTAGGTATATGGTGCAATCCTCTCCCCGGCAGCAGTTGGAAATAGTGCGTTTCTTAGCGTCAACACAGAGGAAATCTATGATTGTACCACAGTCAAGGAGGCAATTATAATATGCAAATTATTTTTTCAAGGTGACTCCCAGCAGTAATGAAGAAAACACAAGAAAGTTGTGATGTCAATATTATGCCCTCAACTTATCTTACCTTAAATGTAAGGCAATGTATCCTAGTGACCTAAACTAATGCCTGCATATAAACTCTGGAATGGAGGCGATGGTTCCCTGCGGCATCTCCTGGGGCTATACTGCTGCAGAAGGTGGGTTAACAAGGCAACCTTGTTGTAATAAGCGTTGAGTGGGGGATGTATTGTGCTGTGAAATACATATGCGGTTTCACCAGAAGCCATTGAAGGAATGTGCAAGCAGCAGAGACATAGTAGTATTTCTGGATCTCACACACCACCTCCCAGCCACATGCTACAGCCCCTGGAGCTTGCCAATCGAGAATTCAAAGAGTACTAGAAGAGGTCCCGTGGTTGAGACGCCACAGCACCCTGGCTCCAGAAACTGCAATGTATTGCAGACATGAAGCTGGAATAAACAGGAAAGTCACACTATTTGAATTTAGGCAGCCAATAAAAGTCACGGTCAAACATAAAACCTGTCAAACAAAACCCTGTTTGGTAATTGTGGGTGCTCACCGTGCGTTAAGTTCCAGTGCCACTGTTTGGTGATTATCAATGACCTTGTTTGAAGATTGTCGGTGTGAGTGGTTGGTGGTTGATAGTGCTCATTGTTTGCTGGTGACCGATGCCCAATGTATATTGATTGCCAGTGCCATGTTTGTTATTTATTGGTTCCCATTGTTTGGTGACTGCCAGGGCCAATTATTTGGTGACTACTGGTGTTCATTAGTTGGTTGCTGTTGGTACAGAATGTTTGGTGACTATCAGAGTCGATTATCTAGTGATTGTCAGTGCCCTTTAGTTAGGTACCAATGGTGCTCATTGGTGATTGCTGCTTTGTAGTGACGATTATACTTGTGAGAGAGCGCAAACTGACCTAAATGTATGAGTACATCACACTTACCTGTAGTAAGCACAAATCATGAGGAGAAATGCCATGAGTGCTAATAGTATCTGTAATTATATTCTGAATGTATAGCTAATGTAGAGATTTAAGTAGAAGTGGAACTAATGCAGAAATGTGTGACACTATATGATTTTAGTAGATGTGATTATTTCTGAATCCATGTCGTGTAGCTGTTAAAATGTAAGATGGTATGTGGTTAAACGCAGAATGTGGTAGGCCTCAGGGCCAGAGCTAAAAGGGAAGGTGTTTCTTTTCACGACACAGATTGTATTAATGTTTTGGTCATTGCATTAAATGGGCCATGATTTATAGAGATGTTTACTGAATAATAGAATAAGAGTATTAACATGCTTTAATTAATGAAGAAGTTGAATGCTATAATCATGATGAGAAATATTGTAGGCCTGAAATGTTTTAACATTGATTTACACGTACATGTCTGGGCTGAGAAATGTTGCAAGTTTTTTTTGGAAGTCTATGAGAGTTGGGTTCTTGGCTGCAGATATCTGTCTGCAAAGGAAAAGGGGGGATCCAATTATAAATGAATGAATAGAGGTCTGTTCAGTAGACGGCCCAGACATGGAGGAGGGTTCCGGAATGTTTAAGGGGTATCAGCGGGCCGGAGAAGAGTCTGAGAAGCAAGGTCAACTCTAACGTATGAGGCCCAATACAAAGCATCATGGAAAAATCCAGAAGCTACACCACGTGAGGGGCGTCTCGCAAGGGGCGTCTCAAATGTTGTTGACTGTTTTGTATTAGGGACAGCACCCCTGGGTGGAGTTAGAGCAGATACCTGAGGACCCTTTAGAGAGCGGATGGGTAGGCAGAGAGGGGTCATGACTGGAGAACTATAGGTTTTCACCAAGAGACTTAGAGTGAGTGACTTCCCTTGGGGGTCATTCACTGCTGACACCTTTGTTAGGTTGGGACTTGGTTAAGTAGGGATACCATCTAGAGCAGGGTAGGGACAGCCTAACCTGTGCGTTTTCCTCCAACTTAAATGAAGGAGAGATATGCGTCAATGCTGATAGCTTTATTATTCTTAGAACTTGTGTTAGTGATTTCTGTTGCTCGTCTGAGGGCTTTCCGAGAGCACATGTATGTAATTGGACCTGTGTATCTCGTGAATCTCATTCTGAGATGCCTGTATTTGCAGCTTATCATATCCTTACAATAAACTTTTGAAAGCTAGAAGTTGTTTGTGATCTTTGGGAGCAGAGTCCTTTATTGGGTGAACTAACTTGGAAATGGATGTACTTTCTACCTTAAAGACAGGCAACAAAGGTTCAGTCGACCAGATCGAGGTTTAGATCAATAGTGCTAAGGTATCGATCAAAATCTCGCCCTTCCAGTTGGTAGCTATAGAGGATGGTTGCCTTCTTGAGGACGGTGACCTAGGCCAGGTTAGCTTACCCCAAGGCCCCTAGAGATCGATGATCGGAAGAACCGCCCGCTGAAGAAGATCCGGATGACGTGAGACAGAAAAAGCAGCAGTATCGGTCGAGAGTGAGTATAAAGGGTTATGCGTGTTAGATTGCGGTGTTTTGTATTGTATCTATGTTGTAATGTCTGGCGGAGTTGAATGTCTGTAGAGTGACTGTGGAACAGGTTGTGAGCGCGCGCAACCGGTGGAAATCTTAAGTTCAAGGAGAGCTTAAGTGGTTCGGGTGTATCGGACACCCAGAGTAATTGTTAACTAGTGTGAAGGGGGTCATGAGGTACCATTGATCACCCGAAAGACCGAGATAGGGGGACCGTAAGAGTGAGTGCGTGAGTAACGGACGCTGGTCGGAAGTTACTGTGTGTGTAAGCAACCTATCAGAGAGACGATAGACATTTCGTCAGTTGTGTTGACAATTACATATAGACTGTGGACGTACAGTCGAGAGAAGTGACCGCTTGGTCGGAAGTAGTCATTTTTCGGTGTATGAATGGGACGCATGCATAACCGGGAGACGAGTTGAGAAAGGAGGGGTGCTGCTGCGAAGCGGAGAAAAGTGACGTCAGAAAGTGTCGCGACGTGATTGGCCGACCGGAGAAAGACCGCGCTGTGATAGGCCAGCTAGCAAAGACGTCAGACAGGGTCGCGACGTGATTGGCCGACCGGAGAAAGACCGCGCTGCGATAGGCCAAGTTAGCAAAGCCGCGACAGGATTGGTGGATTGTCATCAGGAAGTAAACAGAGTAGCGAGGCTGGATATTGTGCGCATAATTATGAAGTGTTTTAAATGGCTGAGAGCGGTGTTTAAAAAAGAGAAGCGGGGATCGTATGAAGGGGAAGAAGCCCCGCCGGAGGGTACGCCAGCTCGTTACATGGCAGTGAATGTTGGGCTGCATACGATCCTGTGGATATCAGAGTGGAGTAAGATTACTGAAGGAAATGAGGAACTGACGTTCCCGAAGTACGGGACGTTCAGATTAGAGGTGTTACATCGATTAAAATCAGTCATGACCTCAATGAGACCCTTGCCTAGACCGACCCAGTTTGAAGCTCTTGATGCATGGATTAGGGCAGCGCATGAAAAGAATATGAACAGACGACAAGAAAGGGTGAAACGATCGGTAAGGGCAGTACAGGATGCCAGGTGGGATGCGGATGCTAAAAGATGGAGAGTGCATAACATGGAAGTAAATAAACTGTATCCAGTGTTAGAGGTGCCCGTAAATAAAAGCCCCCTAGAAGAAGATGATGAGAGCGAAACAGAGGACAGCCTGATAAACAGATTATTGACAGACAGGCCACCCCCGTATAATAGAGCAGGGGGAGAGGTCGAGCATACAGAAGGAGAAAAGGGGGGCAATGCAGGAGAGCATAGACCGCTTCCCAGTTCAGAGTGGGATCCTGAGGCAAAGAAAGAGCTGTCCCAGCCTAGTCAGGTGCAACAGGTAGTCGGGAGGTTTGTGGTACAAAGAGCGCCGGAAACGGAAAGCGCCACATCCTACGCATTACCAGATGCACTACAGGTACCTGTTACCATAGGTCCTATAATATCGATATATGACCAAGAGAGAGCAAGAGGGGAAGAACGGGTACGGAAGGACAGAGAAAGAGCAGAGAAGGCAAGAAGGAACGATACGATCAATTCCCCAAGTCAGATGCCGATACCGAGAGAGTGGAGCACCCCGATGCACACAGCAGGGGACCCAGGAGGAGATCCTGGGGGCCCTAGATGGCCAGTGGATCTGAGGGGATCTGGACGAAAATCCTTTCAAGAGCTAAATGAGTACATGAAGCAGTGGGATGAGGCAGTGAAGGCTCAAAAGAGCATCATAGCTGCGGAAGCTGAAAGGGAAAGTCAGGACAGCCGAGCTCGGACTCACTGCGGGGCTGGGGAGAGCAGCCCGGAGTGGGACTGTAGAGAGAGAGATAGTAGGGGAGTCACCCATTGGGCCCGAAGTGGGAATAGAATAGATTTGGAAAACGGGGGTCCCGGGAGTGGAGGGGTGTCGCGCCTAATACTCAGTGAAGGGGAGAGGAGAGCGCAAGAGTACAGAAACAGCTTTAAGTGTCCACACTGTGTGCCTGGCACCAGAGAACTGAATGGGAGTTGTGAGAGGTCGCACCATAGACCCTGTGATGACGGAAATGAGCGCAGCCCAGGGAATATGGGGAACCAGGAAGGATCGTATCAGATACTGAGCGATACTAGGCAAAGAGAGAGTAGAGACCAGAGGGAAAATAACAGAGAGGTGTGCGGTGAGAGGAGAGAAGAAGAAGAGAGTGGGCAGAGCAAGAGTAGGGGTAACAGGCCCGTGTTCCATCACCTTCCAAGATCGGATGGCCGAGCATGGGACCTGGAGAGATGGGAGCAAGGGAGGGCACCCATTAACTCTCCCGAGCCCAAACGCAGAGCTCGAAGTTGGGATGGTAGGGAGACCAGTGAGCCCCCTTCGAAAGACATATTGCGAGCTGAGATAAAAGCCAAGAGACTTGATGTCGCCAGCTTAAGGTCAGACCTGGATGACATGGTAGATGGTACCCTGCCTTTAGAAAGAATGGAAATGTATGAACAGGATGAAATACTGTATATGGCAAAGGACATTACTCGAAAAGCGAGAGCAGTCCATGAGAAGTTAGTCGAACTAGCAGGCAAATATATGGTGGACTTGTCAAGAACCAAAGCATTACAGGGTAACCACAGGCTACATTATACAGATCGAGACCTAGATGAGAGGAGAACGATTGGGCTGAAAACGCACATAAGGGAACTGATCGCTGGAATAAGGACATGGAGGGCACTAGATAAGTGGGAAGAGAGGTGGTCCAAGAAAGGGACCGGCAGGAGAAGCACGCTTGGTATGACACCAGGAGGACAGCAGGGAATAGAAGCTTACCCTTTGCGTGAAGTCGCAAATGGGAACTATGTACATGTCCCTTGGAGTAGGGGAGATTTAGCTGCTTTTACCACCTCCTTCCCCAAATTACGGGAAAACCCAGTGGAGTGGTACAAGCAAGTGGAGAGATTTGTAAAAATCTCAAAGGTCCTATGGATAGATCTGAACACGCTGTTTGACATTGTAGTACCAGGAGATCTGTGGACAGCATGCAAGGTTAGCGCTGAGTGGCCCACAACGGAGCCAGAGAGAGATGCTAAGACTAATGGGCCGTCCGAGATTGTGATGGCAAAATTCGAGAGAGTGATGACTTGGCTGAAAGAGAAAGTGCCAATGCAAGACATAGATTGGGTCAGAATAGACCGAACAAGACAGGAACCCAAAGAGACAGTTCACGAATATTACGAGAGATTGCTGAAGGCGTTTAAACAGTATAGCGGCTTGGATGTAATGGATCCAAAAGACATAGGGCAATTCGTGTCCAAGTTCGTCCTGGGACTGAGGCCGGATATTAGTTTAATGATTCAGCAACACTCGATTTGTTGGCAAAGTAAACCCCTAGACGAAATACTGAGATATGCCAGGTACTGCTGTGATGAGATAGACTCCAAGGCTAAGAAACTAAAAGAAAAGTTGATGGTGGTACAGATGCAGGCAGCAGGAAAGGGGGGACAGCAGCAACAGCAGCAAGGGACAGGTACAGGAGGAAAGAAGCAGTACAGTCAGAACAAGGGTAATGAGGAGAGTTCCACCTTTAGACCCAGAACAGACATAGCTGCCTTGAAGAAAACGACTAGGTGCCACCAGTGTAACGAGGTGGGGCATTGGAAACGCGAGTGCCCCTACAATGTAGAGATAGGAGAGCAAGAGATAGAGGAGGAAGAGGTCCAGAGCGCGCCTACAAGAGGGGTGACGCCATACCAAGGAAAGGTGCTCAAAGGGGGGGGGGCTCCTCCCCGAGCCCAGTTCCCGCAACCTCCTCGAGTAGGGACTATGGGTAAGACCTATAGACAAATGCCCCTGTTTGTAGAAGGGGAAGAGTGCTATTATGTGGACCCATTAACCGGACAGAGAGTGGAAAGAGAAGACTGCACCCTCGGGGCAGCCTTGGAGGTGGACCAGAGGGGACCCTATGTGGAAGCAGAAGTAGCAGGGTGCCCTACGACATTTCTGGTGGACACAGGAGCCACTAGATCCACGATCAGATCAGCTGCAGTTCCAGACCTGCCCATGTCTGGAGAGACCATACAGGTGGTGGGGGTCGCAAACAGGAGAATAACCAGCCAATTGACAGAACCGGTACAGGTGAAAATAGGGAAGTACAGCGATGAGCACCAGTTTGTGGTTTGCGATTCAAGTCCTGTGTGTCTGCTAGGAAGAGACCTGTTGTGTAAATTGAATTGTACTATATATTGTACACCTCAGGGAGTGGAGGTATTGACCAATGATGATGATGCAGACTTCAAAGTTGCAAACTCAAGAATATGCGTGGAGCTGTATCCTACTTTAACAGTAGATGAGCTCCCCTGGGACTTGAGAGAGACAGTGTCACCAGAAGTATGGGATTTCACTGGGGAAGAGATTGGATTGGTCAAAGGGGTGGACCCAGTGAAAATTGTAGTGAAACCGCATGCTGAGTTCCCAAGAACACCCCAATATAAATTGACTCCAGAAACGATTGCAGGCATAAAACCCGTGATCGAGTCCATGATTAAACAGGGAATACTGAAAGAAATCGTGGGTAGTCCATGCAACTCCCCGATTATGGGTCTGCAGAAACCAAATGGGAAATTTCGGATAGTACAGGACCTTCGAAAGATTAATAACATAGTCGTTTCGTGTTGTCCAGTGGTACCGAATCCATCAGTGATACTGTTTCAGATTCCATTCCAAGCTGAGTGGTTCACTGTGATCGATCTTTGTCAGGCTTTCTTTTCGATCCCTCTGGACGAAGAAAGCCATTTTCTTTTCGCATTTAAGCTGGAAAATCGCGTCCTAACATGGTGTCGTATCCCTCAGGGGTATACAGAGAGTCCATCGATCTTTAACCAGCTTTTGAAGAAAAATCTTGAAAGTCTAGTGCTGCCCCAGAAGTCAGTTCTGGTCCAGTACATAGACGACCTCCTCGTGGCGTCAGAAACAGAAGAAGCTTGCAGGGAGGACTCCATTGCTTTGTTAAATCACCTAGCTGCCAATGGGCACAAGGTGTCCCCGGGAAAATTGCAGTACTGCCTGACAGAGGTGCAGTACTTGGGACACAGAATAGAGAAAGGCAAACGAAAGGTGTCACCAGACAGGATAGAGGCGATCATGAAAATGAATGCGCCTAAGACACAGAGAGAGGTCAGGATGTTCCTAGGGATGGTGGGTTATTGCCGACAGTGGATTGTGAACTTTTCACTGAAAGCAAAGCCCTTGCAAAAACTGACGCACAAGGAGGTGAGTGATCCGGTACCATGGGACAAAGACTGTTTGATGGCATTCCTACAGCTGCGAGAGGACCTGTGTCGTGCTCCGGCATTGGGAATGCCTGATTACAATAAACCATTTTTTCTTTACTGTTGTGAGAGAGAAGGTTGCGCGTTGTCTGTGTTAGTCCAAATCCATGGGAATGCCCGTAGACCAGTTGCTTATTTCTCGGCTACTTTAGACCCAGTAGCCGCAGCGTTGCCCGGATGTCTCAAATCCGTTGCTGCAACGGGTGTCAGCATTGAGAGATGTGAAAATATCGTCATGGGGCACCCGTTAGAGGTGTGCGTGCCCCATTCTGTTGAACTGTTGATGACCAGGACCAAAACACAGCATCTGACCAACAGCAGGCTCACGCGATATGAGCAAGTTATTCTTGCTGCAGAGAATGTGACCCTCAAGAGATGCTCTGTTTTGAACCCTGCTACCTTGATGCCACTCCCAAATGATATCGAGGATGATGATGAATGTACAGACCATGACTGCCTCGATGTGACTGAACTATGCACCAAACCCAGACCCGACATCGTAGATGAGCCACTGACCGACCCAGACGAAATTTTCTTTGTCGATGGCTCATGTGTAAGAGACGAAGTTGGGCAGTTGAGAGCAGCTTATGCTGTTTGTACAATTGCTGGAGTTGTGGAGGCTGGGTGCCTGGAAGGAGTACACTCCGCTCAGGTAGCCGAGATTGTTGCCTTGACACGTGCTTGCTTAGCAAGCAATCAAATTCGAGTCACCATATACACCGACAGCCAATATGGTTATGGGGTAGTTCATGATTACGGGCAGTTATGGTCTCAAAGAGGGTTCATGACCTCTTCAGGCTCTCCCATTCGCAATGGAGAGTTTGTGCGCCTGTTGTTAGAGGCGTTGCAATGCCCAGCAGGTATCGCAGTTGTAAAGTGCACCGCACATACCAGAAATGAGGACTTTGTTTCGAAAGGCAATAGATATGCAGATGAAGTTGCGCGGTATTGCGCGGAGCAAGGGTACTCTTTCACAGAGGTGGAAGTGGGCGGAATAAATGTAAGAACTGAATTAGCCATGATATTGGAAACTGTTGATACTTGGGATGAACTGTCAAACATGCAAGAAAATGCTCCTGATATTGAAAAGGAAACATGGGAAAAGGCAGGATGTGTAATGGGTGAGTCCCATTTTTGGGTCTCAGCAGACGGCAGAGCAGTGTTGCCCAATGAGATGGTGAGTCCAATGGCCAGACTCATACATGGTCCCGTACACTTAGGGAGAGATGCTATGCTGAGAGTGTTTAGACAGACTTGGTACAATCCTAAGTTTAGAATAGCAGCAGAAGCAGTGTGCCAGCGTTGTGTGACCTGTCAGCAGCTGAACGTAGGAAAAAGAACACCAGTTACACTGAGTCACATAGGAAGGTCTGGAGGTCCATTCAACCGAATGCAGATAGATTTCATTGAAATGCCAAGGTGCAACCGCCTCCGCTATGTCCTGGTGGTTGTTTGTGTGTTCTCCAGATGGGTTGAGGCATACCCTACACGTAGGTGCGACACCCTCACAGTGGCCAAGTTACTGCTTAGGGAACTCATTCCGCGCTTCGGGGTGCCGGCCTTTTTGGAATCAGATAGGGGAACGCATTTTAACAGCGAGCTTGTGAAGATGATTTGCGCAGCACTAAATATAGATCAGAAGTTGCATTGCAGTTACCGACCAGAAGCCTCAGGGATTGTGGAGCAGATCAATGGCACGATCAAGGCCAGAATAGCAAAAGTTTGCTCCTCAACGACCCTGAGTTGGCCTGACGCCCTGCCATTAGTCCTCATGAGCCTTCGTAGTACCCCAGACAGAAGAACAGGGTTGTCACCACATGAGGTGTTAATGGGGAGAGCAATGAGGCTGCCATCTGTCCCAACTACTGCACTGTTAAATATCACAGATGATATGATCCTGGACTATTGTAAGGGGCTGTCTGACGCCATTCGTTCTGTGTCCCTTCAGGTGCAGGCTGCCGAGGTTCCATCGTGCCAGGGCCCGTGCCATGACCTGTACCCTGGGGACTGGGTCCTGGTGAAAAAACATGTGAGAAGAAGCTGCTTGGATATTCGTTGGCGTGGGCCCTTCCAGATCATCCTGATCACGAACACAGCTGTGAAGGTGGGAGGCCTGCCCAATTGGATCCACGCGTCACATACGCGAAGGGTTCCAGCACCTCGGGAAGAAACAGCTCCTCTCTCGGATAGACGTCCAGAAGAGGACCGAGAAGCCATAGAGGGGGCTAGCCAAGCTGTAGAGGTGCCAGCGGAAGCAGGGAACGAGTCTGACCAAGCTGAGGACGGTCAGTACAACAGCGAAACAGACGACGCTACAGAAGGAGAAAGTAGCTGGGAGTACGAGTCAGACACTGACAGATCTGACAGAGAGCGAGAACAGACAAGAAGAAGAAGGAGTAGAAGGGCACGTGGAGAAGCTAATTGGCCGCAAAGAAGGAGCTCTAGCCTGAGGTCAACTCCAGAGGTAACCCTTCCTCCGATATCAGAAGACTCAGACCCGGAAGAAGGTGCTCAGGGCACTGAAGCACCCGACCGAAGAAGGTCAAGAAGAGTGCGTGTGCCTAACAGAAGATACTCCACACCTGAGTGGACATATCTGGCGACAAATGTCTGTGAAACCGGAGACAGGGAGGATCCGAGCGGTGGTGGTGTCCAGTTCTGAGCCCATTGTCACCGTGGAAATACGACTGTTGGTACCCGGAGTCGAACAAGAAGGGTCACTAACATTCATGCTCCCCAGACCTCCCCGCCTCAGCAAGTTAAAACACATGTTTCTTTCAGAATTGCAATTCCCCGACTTTGGTACAACGATAACAGCACATGAAGAGCACAATCTTCGTTTGGAAATACTGAACTATGCTATTGAAGCTACAGGCACAAACCTGATAGTAGACTGTTAAAGGACTTTGTAAATAAAGCAAGCAGAAAAAGAAGATTACCTAGCGCCCAGGAAGCAGAGAATTTTAGGGAACTTCCCTTGAGTTGATGGAGAAGGGCTAGGGTTGTCTTTATTGAACTGTTAAAGGACTTTTGCGAAGAAGGTTGTCAGCTTCCAGTTGTGTGGATTCTAAAGACAAAAGGATTAAAAAGAGACTGTAAAGGAACGAGAGGAAAAGAACTTTTTGCTAAGATAAGAGAGAGCCATATTGTCTGACGAAATGGAGGCCGGCACCCAGAACCGCAGAGCTAAATGTATAATAGGTACACTAATAGTAGGAGTGATAATATTAATAGCTTTAGTGGTAACAATTTCTTATGTAAAGGGACATGAGGAAGAGGCAAAGGTAACTGATGTGAATTCTGTAGAAACGCTTACATCTACTGTTGCTGGTGAAAAAGGGGAAAACACTCAAGAGAAAGCGTTATTAGCTGCAGAAGCCCGCAGGTTACACGTAGATGAGTCCCAAGGAGACTTTAGGTCAAATGCTTATGCTAAACTCTTATATGAATACGTGGATGCCATGGAGGTTAAGGATTGTTACGTCTGCATGCAGTTGCCGGCGTCTGTAGATGAAGGCATTCGATATCATCACCTCCCGCTGACATATGGCATTACATGTAGCTTATTGCTTAGTATATTTTATGAGAGAGATAGTTTTGAATACTATTTCTCCAATTATGATTCAGTGTTGCCAGAAGTCCCAAATTATAAGCAGATGAACAAATGGGACTACTGGAAGAGTGAAGACAGATTGGCCAAGTTCTTCATTCCTTGGATTACCTTAGATACTTCACATGCCCGTAGAAATAACCTGACATGCAAGGTGTCAGAAGTCGAGAAGAAGTTCATAGGGCAGGTGGATGATCGTTACAGGAGACAAAAGATTTTGAAAAAATCAGGACAATGGAAAACAGATTGGACCGAGGAAGAGAAGGCACACAAGAGAAAGGGTAGTAGTGGTCCAATAGCTTTAGATAAAACGTAGAGAGGAAAGCTATGTCTTCACCGAGCCAAAACGTATTATGAAAATGTATACGTTGGAGAAGTCGACTGTGAACATGCTTTCAATATAGAGTACTATACTAAAGATTTCCTGAAGGGAATGCAAGTGATTCCAAATGTGTATTTTGTATGTGGAAGAAATGCCTACGTGAGACTACCTGACAACTGGTATGGATCATGTTACTTAGCAATTGTCTTCCCCAAAATATATCATGCACAAGACTTAGTGATCATTGAGGGCAAGACATCTTCGAGGGGAAGGAGAGATGTAGGAGATGCAGAAATGGTTGGAGATGTCTTTGGAGCTATGTTCCCTCTTTTGGGAGTAATCCTTAATGATGTTAAAATTAGACGACTGGCAACAGTTGTCGACAGGTTGTCTGCCAGCACTGCTCAGTCCTTAATGCTGGTAGAAGGAGAGATGCAATCGATAAGGGCTATGGTTCTTCAGAACCGTCTTGCATTAGATGTCCTACTAGCAAAAGAGGGCGGAGTCTGTAAGGCTTTGAAGGTCCAGGAATGTTGTACTTACATTCCAGACAATTCGAAGCCCCTTGAGAAAGTTATTAGGAACATAACTAATATTCACAAGGAGATCGAAGACTTGAGTAGAGAAAATGTCTGGGAAAAGGTGGGCCACGGAATGAGTGCAGTTGGAGGGTGGATTTCCACCTTAGGCAAAAGCTTTGTGTGGTATATACTAAAACCTATCATCATAATATTGATCTGTGGGATTATATTGTGGGGATTGGTGAGGGTATTCAAATGGTACAGAGCAAGAAGGTCAGAAAGGGCCCAAAGAGAACAGCTGCAGAGATTGGCTGCCATACAAGATAATCAGTACAGGAGCCTGAGGGCTCTGGAAGCGCAGAGACAAATCATGCCAGCAATAACTGCAGTTTAAATGTTAGTGATGACCCCGAGAGGTCATCAAAGGGGGGAACTGAGAGAGCGCAAACTGACCTAAATGTATGAGTACATCACACTTACCTGTAGTAAGCACAAATCATGAGGAGAAATGCCATGAGTGCTAATAGTATCTGTAATTATATTCTGAATGTATAGCTAATGTAGAGATTTAAGTAGAAGTGGAACTAATGCAGAAATGTGTGACACTATATGATTTTAGTAGATGTGATTATTTCTGAATCCATGTCGTGTAGCTGTTAAAATGTAAGATGGTATGTGGTTAAACGCAGAATGTGGTAGGCCTCAGGGCCAGAGCTAAAAGGGAAGGTGTTTCTTTTCACGACACAGATTGTATTAATGTTTTGGTCATTGCATTAAATGGGCCATGATTTATAGAGATGTTTACTGAATAATAGAATAAGAGTATTAACATGCTTTAATTAATGAAGAAGTTGAATGCTATAATCATGATGAGAAATATTGTAGGCCTGAAATGTTTTAACATTGATTTACACGTACATGTCTGGGCTGAGAAATGTTGCAAGTTTTTTTTGGAAGTCTATGAGAGTTGGGTTCTTGGCTGCAGATATCTGTCTGCAAAGGAAAAGGGGGGATCCAATTATAAATGAATGAATAGAGGTCTGTTCAGTAGACGGCCCAGACATGGAGGAGGGTTCCGGAATGTTTAAGGGGTATCAGCGGGCCGGAGAAGAGTCTGAGAAGCAAGGTCAACTCTAACGTATGAGGCCCAATACAAAGCATCATGGAAAAAGCCAGAAGCTACACCACGTGAGGGGCGTCTCGCAAGGGGCGTCTCAAATGTTGTTGACTGTTTTGTATTAGGGACAGCACCCCTGGGTGGAGTTAGAGCAGATACCTGAGGACCCTTTAGAGAGCGGATGGGTAGGCAGAGAGGGGTCATGACTGGAGAACTATAGGTTTTCACCAAGAGACTTAGAGTGAGTGACTTCCCTTGGGGGTCATTCACTGCTGACACCTTTGTTAGGTTGGGACTTGGTTAAGTAGGGATACCATCTAGAGCAGGATAGGGACAGCCTAACCTGTGCGTTTTCCTCCAACTTAAATGAAGGAGAGATATGCGTCAATGCTGATAGCTTTATTATTCTTAGAACTTGTGTTAGTGATTTCTGTTGCTCGTCTGAGGGCTTTCCGAGAGCACATGTATGTAATTGGACCTGTGTATCTCGTGAATCTCATTCTGAGATGCCTGTATTTGCAGCTTATCATATCCTTACAATAAACTTTTGAAAGCTAGAAGTTGTTTGTGATCTTTGGGAGCAGAGTCCTTTATTGGGTGAACTAACTTGGAAATGGATGTACTTTCTACCTTAAAGACAGGCAACAAAGGTTCAGTCGACCAGATCGAGGTTTAGATCAATAGTGCTAAGGTATCGATCAAAATCTCGCCCTTCCACTTGTTTTGGTGATTGATTATCGCAAGTGTCTGCTGTTTGTTTATCACCGGTGCCCAATATTTTCTGGTCACCAGTCCCCACTATTCAGTTATTATGTTATTGCAGAGGCTTATTTTTGGGTGTCTCTCTTTGAAATTGACTATTGGTGCCTGTGCCCATTATTTGATGATTGCCAGAGCTCTTTTTTGCTGCATGTTGCTCTTTATTAAGTTATCAGTACCTACATTGGTTGTTTGAAGATTGCTGATGCCCATTGTATGTTGATTGCCTGTTCACATTGATTGATGGTTACTGATCCCCTTTGTTTGGCAACTATCAGTGGCCTGTGTGCGGTGGTTGCCGGTACTTCTTGTTAGGTGACTGTCGATGACCATTATTTGATTATAAAGAGTGGCAAAAACCTCGCCCGCAGATCCTCATTTGGGAATTATTTTTATGAAAGCTTTGTATACTTTCCCTGGTCCATACGTAGAATAAAGGGAGCAGAGAAAGATCCTGCGGGATAGTCTGACCTTGACCCTATTTACATTCTGAGGTCACTGGAAAATCTCACAGCAGCATCTGTGCACCACGCGAAAAATACATTAGCCTAAGTAGATGTCACAACAGGGCTTTCATTAAAAAATGGATTAAAAAAGAAAATGAGCATTGATCCAGCATGGGTCTGACTCTGCGGTAGCAAATAAGAAAGATGGGCAATCGATTGCAAGGAATTAATACTGCAGCAGCACATTTGCAGAGCAATGCTGGTTGCAAGTCTGTAGTATCCTTTTGTTTATGAAGTGAGTAGGAGAGTTTCTGGAGGAACAGTTCTTTAAAGATTCACCCTTGTCCATCTTCCTAATCACGCCGATGCTCTGTGTCCCTCCGAAGAGGCGTGCATGATCTTGCCTTGACTGAACTATTTTTTTCTCTGTTTTATTATACGCTGTTATTTCAATATCCCACACCTCACAGGCTGCAGCATTCCTTAAGGGATAAAGACCTCGCCCAGCTTGAGCCTTATCCTGTTTTCTCCCTCTCCTGCTAAGAGAATCCGGGAGTGACTTAGCTTCAGGTAGACTAGCCTAACCCTAGGTTCAGGTAAGTGTAATTGCTGTTCTGTTTTGTTCACCCTTGTACCAGGGCCGGGGATGGATGTTGATTTAATAAAATGCCAGGGGTAGCAGAAGGGACATCACTCACTCTTTGTCATTTACCCCATTCCAACATGTGGCTCTCAACAGCTGGTACTGCTGCCAAGGGGGATATGGTAATGGAAAGCAGAAGAAATTACAGACCGTAAAGAAAGTACCTAAGGACGTCTTTACTTTCTGTTTCTAACACTTTTCTAATGAGACCTAGGATGAAGGATAGCTATCTTGTCTACTGCTGTGTTACAAGAGGATCAATACTGGGACAGCAGGTGTTACGCTTATCAATGTTTTAACAGGTGGACCAGGAATGGACAAAGAACCTATTTTGCAAACACTGCAAGCTGTACCAGAAGTGACATAACACACTATTTGACATCACAGGGTTTACCTTTGTCCCACCATCGAATCCTCAGCAGCCTTCTATTGCTGCCATTGGGCTAGAAGAACGTCATGCAGTGTAAATTACAGAAAGTAAAGAAGGGTCACAGAATGCCATAGCAAATGTAGTGGCAATGGTATGAATTGAAAAGATTTGGGCAGCAGCCGTTACACTAAGCTACTCCATTGGATGTCTGTAGTCGTCTTCTCACCTGGGATGGATAAGTCGAGCTGCAGAATTCCCACCATTGTCCTGTCTTCTTTCCTGTTCCTTTCCAGAATCTTCCACGTGCCTCCCTTAGAGCTATGTGGGGTCCAGGACAGGCTAAGTTATAAAGATGAAAGTGAGCTAGAATTGACCATGGTCCCAAGAACTAGGCACCCTCATTATTTGGTGTGGAAAATTCTGGGATGTGCACAATTCTCTATTCAAGAAATAACTGGAGGTAACCCATAAACCCATTTGAGTCCTGGCCTGATCAAATACATACCCAATAGCACGGGATACGGTCCCTCAAGCATTTTCCTAATCAGAAGAACTCCATCCTGGACTTTAAACTTTGAACCCTGCGTGCCGGACGAATTTCACGGCACTATCTACTACTGACCTTCTTGTACTCCAGATTGACTTTACCTTGCTTTCTTGTTTTATTGGATTCTGTTGAAGCTGCCACAGTGTGCACTTTATTCCATTTGATGGTATAATAGCACTGAATACATTCCTATGAGCAATTTCCCCATTGGATATGCTTGATTTGCCATTCCTTCCTTGAATACACATTACTGAGCACCTTCTGAATTACATATAATCTAAGCCTGATAATGACCTAAATTCATACAGGTCAAAACGCTGTTGACCACTTAGCGTATTCTGTGGCGTTTTTATGTTTTTTACCATGTTCATTAATTGTGTCCACATTACCCATGTTCTGTAACCAATTTTAATATTATTGCTCCTTTTGAACTGTTGCTGACACTTGGTTACATATTCACTTGTACCATTCACTCTCACACGAGCACTAATGTGCACACTTGTTCTGGGATCACATCTGCATACAATGTAATAGTGCTGATGTAACTAATATTAAATGTATCTGCAATGTTTAATACAACAAACTTACATTTTTCAAAAAAAATTGCTGTGGCCTGTTCGTTTTTTGTTTTGTCACAATTTATTTTGCACTCTATGAAATTGTCTTTAACTATTATCTGTGGAGACATTGGGGCACACGCATCATTGTAGGATTTTGCACTTCCTAAATTGCGAAAATTAAGGAATCGCAATTTAGGAAGTGCAAAATCCTATGCATCAAGAAATGCTAAAAGTTTTTAGGATTTCTTAATTTTCGGAAATTGCGATTCCTTAATTGCGAATCGCAATTAAGGAATGGCATTACATTGATTCCTATGGGCCTAGAGGCCCATAGGAATCAATGCCGTTTTGCATTTCTTTTTTTTGGAATTCGCAATTTGTTGATGCATTGCAAGGGTGCAGAGGGGGGTCCAAAGGACCCCCCCCTGCACCCCTGAAATGTATTTTAAAGTGCATGTTTCACACACACATGTCCTAAGGACATGTGTGTGTGTAACATGACACTTTCCAAAATGCATTTTTGTGCTTTTTTAAAGAATTTCGCAAATTAACACGAGGGTCAACCTCGTGTTAATTTGCACTTCCTATTTCAAAATTCGCATTTTTTAAAATATTGATGCATTGCATTTAAGGAATCGCACAAATGTGATTCCTTAAATGCATTCGCATTTTTAGGAAATGCAAAAAAAAACGAATTTTGAAAAATTGTTTCATGCATCCCAAAAACGTATTTAGGAAGCGCAAACGGCCGAATTTACCGATTCGCACCGTTTGCACTTCCTAAATAGGTTGATGCATGTGCCCCATTGTTTGTTACAATTCTCAATTTCAGCATCAATTCAACTCACAATACTAAGGTGACTACCTTTTCCATCCACTGCTGTTTGCCCTGGTGCCATGGATGGTGAAAAGGAATGATCTATGTAGGCAGTGAAACTGACACCCACACACACCAGTCTAGTTCCCCCATGCTTCCACCCTCACAAATGTGTACAGCACATGTGACAATAGAGCTAGTGCTTCGCTTGTTCCTTGTCTGCCCTAAATTCACTGAAAAAAATAAAGGTTAGAGCGAGGTTATATTTAGATGACGAAATGAGACCAGAACTAACGTTAAAAACACAAAACTCATGAAAATACAGCAGTTATAGTTTAGTTTATTTTTTGTAAAATATTTTTATTGGCAGTTTTTGAATTGCAGCATGGATACAGTGGAGAATTCCAAAAAGCGAAGTCTCATGCAGCATTACATTAACATTGTTATTAACGGCAGCAATATATATGACAGTCCTAAATCAGTTTTCAGAGTTAGTAACTCAGTTACCCCGTCACCCAGTTCCCTCCCCCGCTCCGCACCTCCCCCCAGCCATCATACGTCCCTTGTGGTTCACAGCGTATCGTCTATCAGGAGACCATAATGTTTGATCCATGGTTTCCATATTTTCTGGAACTTTTTAGGACAGCCTCGAGCTATGTACGTTTTTTTCTCCCCTGACATATACCTGTCCATTCCCCTCCTCCACTCATCCACTGAGGGGGTTTGTTGTGTACCCCATTTACGCGCCAAATCTGGTTTAGCCACCACCAGTCCCAAGTTAAGCAGGAGACCTATTTCTGTATGTCTACCCAGCAGAACGAATTTGGGGTTTAGGGGTATCTTATTTTCTAGGATGTCTTCTAACTCCTTCAGTAGAGTCGCCCAATATTTTTGTATGTGTTGGCATTCCCATATTGTGTGGAAATAGGTGCCGTTGGTCATATTACATCTGAGGCAGTTGGGTGTGTTAGGCCTCCCTATAAGGTAAAGTCGAGCTATGTCACAATATGTCCTGTGCAGATACTTGAACTGAATCAGTCTAAGGCGGGACTTGATAGCCACCTCCCGGGGGTGCATTAGTGCAGTTTTCCAGTTCAGGTCGTCGATCTCACCTAGTTCTGCCTCCCATTTCGCTCTCAATTTCAGGAGAGAGTCCGGTTTGTTATTTATTATGGATCGGTATGTCAAGGAGACTGCCTTTTCCTTGATTTTGCCCATTAAGAGCCGGCCCTCCAACGGGGCATATTCAGGGAGATCGTCTGTGTCTATATCCTGTGCCCTCCAAGCGTAGGTCAACCGCAAGTATTTATAGTATTGTGTCTGGTGCATGTTGTATTCTTTCTGCAGGAAGGGAAATGTTGCAAGTTTATTATGATCTAATATGTCTTTTATTTGTGAGATTCCCAGCAGGCCCCATTTCCCAATCCGGTCAGCTTCATATGGCCGCAACGGGCCCCCAAAGGCATTCTCTGCATGCCTTTCCATGGCGGAGTCTCCGCCATGGAAAGGCATGTGACCGCCATTATTGTAATTATGGATGGCGGTGCCTGGAAGGCACCGCCACAATATTGCATGTCTTTTCACCCGGTAGGCAATCGGGCAGATTGCCTACCAGCAGAAAACTGACGGACGGTCTTTCCGTCCGCCTGGGTCCCCACTGCCATCGTAATATGGCAGGGGGGAAATGTTAGGCAGGCGGATCGCCACCGCCATACGGAGGGTGGTGATCCATCCGCCATCCAAATAGACCCCTAAGTGTGCCGCCCAGTAGTAGGCCCTGTTATCTGGTAGGGATATGTCCCCATTGTGTTTGCTGCGTTGCAGTGTTGCTAGCGCTATCATGGGGGGTCTCCTGTCCCATAAGAACGTTCTCAGTGTGTCATCAATTTTGATGAATACCTCATCTGGTATTGGTTGATAGGTGTTTTGAAGGATATATAAGAGTTTAGGAAGCACTATCATTTTGTATAGCCCGCTCTGTCCAGCAGTGTTAACGGCAAAGATTTCCATCTTTCTACATCGGTGTTAAAATCCCTGAATACTCTGCGAAGGTTTCGGTTTAGGGCTTCTGTTTTGTCCGTGGTGGCATAAATTCCAATATATTTTATGCCTTTGGGTGCTATCTGTAGCTGGCTAATGTGTCCATATGAGTCTCTTGCTTGACCCACCGGATGCAGGCATGATTTCTCCCAGTTGATTTTATAACTAGCATGCGCCCCGTATTCTGTGAAACTATTCATGATACTCGGAAGTGTCTCTTCGGGGTTTGTGACATACAGAAGGATGTCAAAAGCATATAATTATATACACTCGTCGAGAGATTCACGTCCTCTCAACCGGAAGCCCGTTATATTTGGATGAGTTCAGATGACTCACGCGAGAGGCTCCAACACCAGAGCGAAAAGAAGAGGGGACAGAGGACACCCCTGACGTGCCCCGCGTTCTATGGGAAATTCCCGTGAGATCACTCCATTGACCCGTGTCCTGGCCATTGGTCTTTCATAAAGAATGCCTATCCATTGCCTAAATATGGGGCCAAATCCAAACTCCTCTAAAGCGGACATGAGAAACGGCCAGTGGACGGTGTCAAATGCTTTCTCAGCATCAAGTGGCAGGATGAGGTGGGGATCTTCTCTGGTATTTGCTACTTCCAGCCAGTTGTGTTGCCACCGAAGGTTGAGTCTTGTCGATCTGTTTGGCATAAAACCCGACTGGTCCTGGTGAATGAGACTAGTTATTACTCCAGTGAGCATGTTGGCCAATTTTCGCCAATATTTTTGTTTCCACATTAATAAGGGAGATGGGTCGGTATGAACTACATTTCTGGGGTGGTCCATCTTATTTTTGGGTATTACCACAATTGTGGCCATTCGTAGATCTTTGGGAAGACTGCCCACAGTCTGTGCCTCTAAAAACAGGTTGAGCAGGTGAGGGCTAAATAGTGTTGCATTTTGCTTAAAAAGTTCAGGTGGTAGCCCGTTCGGTCCCGGAACTTATCAGTTTTTCAACTGACCAATGGCTTCCCCAATTTTTTCGAGTGTAAGTCCTTCTCCAATGTCTGCAAATCCCTCATCTCTAATTTAGGGAACTCTATGTTTTCAAGGTATACCTTTATTTGCTGTGGGTCTGCCAGAGGACACTTGGAATAAAAGCCCTTATAGTACCCGGCAAAGGCATTCGCTATGTCAGTGGGTGTTGTGTGGGTTTGACTATCGTCTGTTTGTATCTGGGCCACCCCTCTACTATCCATCTCTTTTTTGCTGAGCCATGCGAGTAACCTCCCCGTTTTGTCTGCAGCGTCATACAGGTGCCGGTGCATGCCTTGTATCGCATGTTGCGCATCTTTCTTAGCCAGGGCAGAGTATTCCCGCCGGAGAATGTGTGTTCTCCTTAACAAGGAGGGGTCTGTGCTCATAAGGGCTTGCGTTTCCATTCGTAGGAGTTGGGATTCAAGCCCCGTTATCTCCTCATATTCTTTCTCTTTCTTATATGCTATGATATTCTGGGCTCCTTTCCGCTTGACGGGCTTATATGCTTCCCGTAGTGTAATGCAAAAACAACAATTGATGGACAGAATGCAGAACAATGTCATACATCCACCCCAGTACAGAGATCTGGGCCTAAAACTATCGATTTTTTGCACTCCACACAACCCCAGTTCAGACATGGCCATATGCAAATCAGCCTTGACCCTGTGCCTCATGGGAACAGTCCAGCCCGAACTGCCAAGCCATGTCTTCCCTGGACCGGAATCAAGCATCCTAGGACCGGTTTCTGGCTATCAGCCGTCATCAGCCAGGATAGCTTGACTCCAGTGGTGTGGAGAGCACCGGACTCACGTCTGAGCATACCCTTCCCACTCGGGGTGACAAATGCGAAAACAACAGTTGATGGACAGAATGCAGAACAATGTCATACATTCACCCCAGTACAGAGATCTGGGCCTAAATCCATCGTTTTTTTGCACTCCACACCACCCCAGTTCAGACATGGCCTCATCAAATCAGCCTTGACCCTGTGCCTCATGGGAACAGTCCAGTCCGAACTGCCAAGCCATGTTTTCCCTGGACAGGAATTAGGCATCCGAGGACCGGTTTCTGGCTATCAGCCGTCATCAGCCAGGACTGTTGTTTTTGCATTTGTCACCCCGTGTGGGACGGGTATGCTCAGACGTGAGTCCCGTGCTCTCCACACCACTAGAGTCAAGCTATCGTGGCTGATGACGGCTGATAGCCAGAAACCGAACCTAGGATGCTTGATTCCGGTCCAGGGAAGACATGGCTTAGCAGTTCGGGGTGGACTGTTCCCATGAGGCACAGGGTCAAGGCTGATTTGCATATGGCCATGTCTGAACTGGGGTGGTGTAGAGTGCAAAAAAAACGATGGATTTAGGCCCAGATCTCTGTACTGGGGTGAATGAATGACATTGTTCTGCATTCTGTCCATCAACTGTTGTTTTTGCATTTGTCACCCCGAGTGGGAAAGGTATGCTCAGACGTGAGTCCCGTGCTCTCCACACCACTGGAGTCAAGCTATCCTGGCTGACGACGGATGATAGCCAGAAAGCGGTCCTAAGATGCTTTATTCCAGTCCAGGGAAGACATGGCTTGGCAGTTCGGGCTGGACTGTTCCCACGAGGCACAGGGTCAAGGCTGATTTGCATATGACCATGTCTGAACTGGGGTGGTGTGGAGTGCAAAAAAACGATGGCTTTAGGCCCAGATCTCTGTACTGGGGTGAATGTATGACATTGTTCTGCATTCTGTCCATCAACTGTTGTTTTTGCATTTGTTACCCCGAGTGGGACAGGTATGCTCAGACGTGAGTCCCGTGCTCTCCACACCACTGGAGTCAAGCTATCCTGGCTGATGACGGCTGATAGCCAGAAACCAGTCCAAGGATGCTTGATTCCGGTCCAGGGAAGTCATGGCTTGGCAGCTCGGGCTGGACTGTTCCCATGAGGCACAGGGTCAAGGCTGATTTGCATCTGGCCATGTCTGAACTGGGGTGGTGTGGAGTGCAAAAAAAACGATGGATTTAGGCCCAGATCTCTGTACTAGTGTGAATGTATGACATTGTTCTGCTTTCTGTCCATCAACTGTTGTTTTTTCATTTCCCATAGTGTAATGGCAGAGTCTACGGACCCCGCATTTTCTTGAAAGTAAAGTTCCGAGTCTACCTGAATTTCCTTAGCCAATTTAGGGTCTTTTAATTCCCAGGCATTAAGCTTCTACTCCCCGGCGGAGCGTTTTGAGTTGAAATCCACTGTTAGCCACAGGGGCAAGTGGTCTGAGAGACCTCTCGCCAAGTATTCTATTTTTTGGACGTCTGCTAGCTCTCCTGCTGGTGCCAGAATATAATCTAGCCCTGAGAAGGCTTTGTGGGCACCTGAAGAAAAGGAGTAGGCTTTGGTCTGGGAGTGGTGTCTGCGCCATATACCGGTCAATGCCAGTGTATCTACAAAACGCTTAAGTTGTGTCTCCTTAGGGCCTCTGGTTGGAGTTGTTGTACGGTCAGTCAGGGGGTCCATTACGTCATTGAAGTCTCCCCCAATGATGTGAATATCGGAACCCACCTCCAGAAGGATGGCGGCGAGTTTCACAAGTTTCTGTTTCTGCAGTCGGGGGGGAGGGTGGCGGGGGGGTACATATATGCTCATGAAGGTGATGTCCCTTCTGCCCCAAATACCCTTGACTGCTACATATGATCCGTTGGGGTCTGCCCACCTGCGTTCAATTCTAAATGGTGGGCATTTTCTAATTAGAATGGCCACTCCCCTCGCTCCCTTGGAAAACCCAGCATGTGCCAGTGTCTTGTATGCCCCTCTAACCAGGAATCCACATTGTGTGCCCTCCAAATGTGTTTCTTGCAGGACTATTACATCTGCTTTTAGCCTCTTAATGTATGCTGAAACCAGTCGTCTCTTGACTTTGTTCCCCATACCATTAACGTTCCACGAAAGGACTGAGTAGGAGTTATTTCTAGGTGCTGCCATTTTGGGGGCATGATGTGTCCTTCCCACTGCTGGGGCTGCTTCCCAGGTCCCCCTGCCTCCATGTCTGCTGTCTCAAATAATGTGTATCTATTCTAGACTATCTATTAACTATAGAAGAACCCTCTCTCACCCACCCCACCGCCCCACACTCCCCCATTACCCAACCGACTGCCCCTCGGGACAACGTGACCAACAATGTCGTGTTCAGATTGGAGAGGTCTGTCGCCCACCCTCCCAACTGCCCTTCCCCAAGTGACTCCCTACTCTCCCAGCCCCCCATCCCATGTCTATGGGACTGTCGTAAACGCCCCAGGGCGGGACAGTATCTCTGGCTACCAGGGTCGTTACCTGTCTAGGATGCAAGGGAGGCACTCCACGAAAATAAACAATACAATAAGTTCTACCTAAAATGCAAAACTGAAGCAATAAAGAAGGGGGGATATTAGGAGGGAGAGAGAAAGGAGGAAGGGAAACAAATCAAAGCAAATCAAATACACCAGGGAAAGGAAAACACTAGGGGTGTGCGAGGCTTCCTGGTCAGCTTACGGTTCTTGAGGCTCTTCGGGCCCGGTATCGCTCTTCATTCGTCCGTATCTACTTGTCGGGTCTGAGTGTTCATTGCAGCCTCAGAAGCATCATCTATAGGGTTTACGATTAGCTTAATGTTCTGCATCAAGGGGTAATCATCCTCTGAGTCCGTTGTAATGTCTTGGTCTGTGCATTCTGCTGCATGTTGTTTCCTAAGTTCGTCAATCTGCAACTCTACATTAGGCCTGCCGGTTAAGTGCGTAGTTTCCGAGTACGAAATCTGGGTTGTCAACTTGGCTGGGGTCCTACTGCGGTATGGCTTTGCCATGATCTGTTCGCTCGGTGTAGCTGTGTTATTCCTCCATCTTAGCCATTGCGATCTTGGTCTTCCTTCATAAGCCAGGGGGGCTTTTTGGGAAAGTGCCTCAGGGTTCCCTGATGTCCTTTTCGGTGGTCGCTCCTCCAGCCAGTGCCAAGCCTCCTCCGGGGTGTTAAAGAATAGCATCTTGGACTGGTATATAACTTTAAGTTTGGCAGGGAAGAGTAACATATATGTGATTTGTAAGTTCCGCAGTTTTTCTTTCACCGTCAAATGTTTTCTGCACGTCCCTTGAATAATCTGGAAACACCAATATTTTAGTATTGTTCATTCGTATTTCCCCTTTGTGTCTTATTTCTCGATGGATGAGGTCCCTATCCTGATAATTGAGAAAGCGCACGTTTAATGGATGGGGTGGGGCTCCCGGTGGCAGCTGTGCTCCTGGTATTCTATGCGCCCTATCGATCACAAACTAAACTCTCCGCCACAAACTTTAAGCATATCCCCTACCACCAACGTAGAGGTAGAACCAACGTTAAATACTTCATACTCCCTTAGTTCCTTATCCATAAACTGGATAAATTCATAATCAAATAAAAACCTCCTGTCAAAGGTCCAGTTGCGAGCCTGATAAGTCTGAGATGGTAATTCCACTGAAAGAAACAAAGGCAATGAA
The DNA here is from genome assembly GCF_964261635.1 of Lissotriton helveticus. Taxonomy (NCBI): domain Eukaryota; kingdom Metazoa; phylum Chordata; class Amphibia; order Caudata; family Salamandridae; genus Lissotriton; species Lissotriton helveticus. The sequence goes on along the minus strand of NC_136061.1, from coordinate 1,963,464,082 downwards.
TTGCAATCAGGGATCGTTCTTGGATTCAACTGGATACAAAGGAGGAATAACATAGAGTAGCTGTCAAGGAACATATCAATCCGTGAACATGAGTGGTGAGGGGCTGAATAAAAAGTAAACCCAAGCTCCATAGGACAACAGATCCACAAGGCATCAATAAGTGCATTGGAGGCCATTAATAGTCTGAAAGCATCCCTAAGATGCAGCTTGACCATAGAGCCATACTCTCTTTGTAAACACAAAAATGGGCTGCCCCTAGCGTGGGTTCCTACAGTTTCCTACAGAGGTAAACTGAGATGCAGCACCAGTGGGGGCATCTCATAAAAAGTTTCGGCCTGGCCTCACACACGATGATGAAGCATGACACCGGGCGGTGTGTGAGGCCAGTCCGAAACTTTTTATGAGATGCCCCCACTGGTGCTGCATCTCAGTTTAACTCTGTAGGAAACTGTAGAAACCCACGCTAGGGGCAGCACATTTGTGTGTTTACATATCAGATTGGAGGCTGGCTAGCCCCTAGGCCCCGTGCCTCTAGTTCCCCTCCTCAGCCAGGTCTGGGGTTAGTGTGTGTGGGCCATACTCACTTTCCCACAACGCAAAGAGTCTAATCTAGGATGAAGAACAACATTAAAACCGCCACAGAGTATCAATGGGTCAGGTCATTGATGCAGCCATGCCAGCAGACCGTTAAAAAATGCAAGGTCATCCTCATTAGAGCCAGAAACAATACACAGATTTCATTGAATGTTTTCTCGGGTCATAGTCACGATAAGGCATTGACTTTTACTTAGGATCCGAATTATGCCCCGCCATATTCCAGCTATTGTACTCCACTAGGAGAGCTACTCCTCGCTGAGCACAGGTGAAGCAGGCGGTACAAAGCACTCAATAACTAACCCAGATCATCGAACAGCATCGTTTTCTGCATAGTAAGATGAGTCTCCTGTAGGCACAAAATATGCAGGTGTAAATAAAACAATTCATTCTTGATCAATTTACGTTTATGGGTGCTTTGATCCCATTTACATTCCAATTTTTTTTTCAACTTGACTTTGTAGCTCCTTTTTGACTGGACGTAGGTCGCCAGCGTAGAGACCAATATATAGAGAAAATAAGATATTTCTTTGTGACGCTGCATGCCTCCATTGTCATACGCTTGATATACGAATCAGCTGTAGATGGCATATGGATTTAGCATGGGGGAGCAGAATAGACACAGCTGTCATTCTACAACTGGGAATTGATGAGGCTTCAAATGACCTATGGTTTTTCACACTTAGGGGCATATTTGCAAGGTGATTGCGCCACCAGAATGTCACTTTTACTGACGTTTCGGAGGTGCAATGCCCTGCACCATATTTACAAAGTGGCTTTAAGCCACTTTTTGTGGCTTAACACGGCTTTGTACATATGGTACCCTTTCACGCAGGTATATGGGTAAAGGGGGTGTGCAGTGTGTGTTACTGTGGGCGTTCCACCGCAAATCCCATTGCTTTTTGACACTGCCCCAGATTTACAAGGATCTGAAAATCTGAGGCAGAGCCAAAACCTAACGTCATTCAATAGCAGGCGTTAAAATGGCGCAACAAGGAGAAATACTTTTATTTTGCCTAGTTTTTGCTTTTTTCTATGTGTGCTGCATTCTGTTACCCTTCATCAGCCAGGTTAGCTTGAATCCAGTGGCACAGTAAGCAAGGGACACACATCTGGGCATACCCATCCCACTTAGGGTGAAAAGTGCTACGCAAACAAATGATGGACCGAATGCTGAATAAATCATACATTCACCCCAGTCAAGCGATCTGGGTTAAATCCATTGTTCTTTTGCTCACCATGCCACCCCAGTTTAGACCCAGCCATATGCAAATCAGTGTTGACCCTGTGCCTCATGGGAACAGTCCAGACCAAACTGCCAAGCCAGGTCCTCCCTGGACCGGAAACAAGCATCCTGGGAACGGTTTCTGGGTATTGCTCTTCATCAGCTACGCTAGCTTGAATCCAGTGGCACAGTGAACAAGGGACCCATGTCTGGGCATATCCATCCCACTTAGGGTGAAAAATGCTTCGCAAACAAATGATGGACGGAATGCTGAGTAAATCATACATTCACCCCCAGCAAAAAACAATGGATTTAGGCCCAGATCTCTGTACTGGGGTGAATGTATGATATTGTTCTGCATTCTGTCACTCAATTGTTCTTTTTGCATTTGTCACCCAGAGTGGGACGGGTATGCCCAGACGTGGGTCCCGTGCTCTCCATGCCACTGGAGTCAAGCTATCCTGGCTGATGAGGGCTAAAAGCCCGAAACCGGACCTAGGATGCTTGTTTCCAGTCCAGGGAGGACCTGACCTGGCAGTTTGGGCTGGACTGTTCCCATTGGGTGCAGGGACAAGACTGATTTGCATACGGCTGGGTCAAAACTGGAATGGCATGGTGAGCAAAAAAATGATGGATTCACTGGGGTGAATGTATGACATTGTTCTGCATTCTGTCCATCAATTGTTCTTTTTACAGGAACATGATGCATGTTTTATCTAGCCCGGTGGTGGGGTCCAATGGTAAGTGGTATTGGTCATCAATACACGTGGTGGGATATGACACAGGGCTTTAGGATTTGCAGAGTCCATGCGAGGAAGAGATGAAAATTTGGCTTCAAAAGGGTTTCCCCATAAGACCTTGGGGATCCAGACTATGCCATTATGAAGAGAGATGAGGTCTTGTGAATCAAACTTGTAGATCCTACATGGCATTACTAATCAGGTCCTCCACTTGGTCCAGTGAAATTATGGTTTAGGTCTGGAGTCCCTGACATTGTGGGGATATAAGGAGCTTTGGTGATTTGAATTTCTTGTGGGTTCTTGGGAGATTGAGAGCAAGCTAAAGTGGTCTCCTAAAACCTCAGTGTGAAGCATATTAGCCCTCTTTAGTGAGCCCTACATTTTTAAGCCATTTTTAGAAATCTTGAGTTTGCCATCCAAAAGTAAGTTTGTTCTCAAATGGTATTGTATTGTATTGATTATTTATATAATACTTTCCATACCCTTGAAAGGTCTAAAGTGTTCTCCTGGTTGCAGGTTACATTATTTTGTAATGCGCCTTATAACCCAGCAAGCTCCGATTTGCATTGGGTTCCTGGGAGCCAATTGGCATACATCGTTGAAAGGGTGTTCTTTCAGGTCTGGCCAGGGACATGTTGATGAAGCGTGTGAGGTTGGATGACGAAGGGATGCGATTACCTTGCTTCAGGGTTTTACCTCAATTCTGTATGTTTTCCATTTTATTCCATAGAATATGGCTGTCCATAACACGGTACCCACACCTTGATGATGCAACATAGATAAATGTGCTTTTTACCTACTGTTTGGTCGTGGTTTAGGGGTCGTTCATTTTTTCAGGTGTGATTTTAGTCTTTTAAAAAGATTTTCTAAACATGAACCAAAATGTACCTTATGGTATGAAACTGTATTTGTATAAGACATTCCCAATATTTGTTTGGTTCTGTAGGGCGTCAGGAATTTGAGCGCCCTTTATAGTTCTTGGATACTAACTACTGGATATAATATTTTGATTGGGTTTCATATTTGTCAAGGTTGATCACGTTGGGTAGTGACTGTTAACGATATAGTGAATTTCTGATGAGATCACATGAATATTTACACTCTGGGTCATATATGCAGAACCAAGAGAACCACTGAGGCAGTAACCACTCAACACATACCTTCGTTTTCTTCAACGCTTTAATCGAGAATGCATTTGCTAAACGAAGAGGTCTCATGTCGCATCCATTACTTTGCCACATCAACCAATCACACGCAATCCAAACAGTTGTTAATAAAGAAGCCACATGGTTGGTAGAACTAGGATCTAGTTTATTACTCTAGTTTATTATGTACGAGTAGCAACAGGCTAAAGCCTAAACGGTACAAACTACAAAATACCCATTGTGTTTCTGTGTATACAGGACAAACAATCATTGGCTCAGTGGGATTGTGAATATCACAAGAGGGAAAGCAAGATAGGAAACAAAAAAGGCATGAAAAGTGCTTTGCATTCTGCGTTTTAAACAATGTTTTTTTCCCTGAATTTAGTCATATTATCCATTTTCATAGCTGGGATATCAGCCTAATGTTCTCACAACACATACAAGAACCAAATCTTCAACAGAAGGCTTGCAGGTTTTGTTCACAGTGGCCCACTGTCAGCTGTGTCCCATTCCAATCTGAATAATGTATCCACACTGTGGACGAGTCACTTGCGCCTTGGGTCAGGTACCTAGGTAGGCCACCTAAACATTTAACTTATCAGGGAAATTTATTGACAGACCTGGACATCTTACTGTGTTTGGATAAACGACAAAAAACATATTTCGGGGTGAAATCACCGCAAAGGCATTATTGGATGAACCTGAATGAAAGGGGGCAGCTCCAAGACCAGCACTGGGACTGGGTGAAACATTTACCAAAATGCTAGAGACAAAGAACTGGAGAGCCATTTCTCAAAATAACCTGGTCAGCCCACAGGTTCACAACTTTAAAAAATATATTCTCTTTTCATGACAATGAAGCAATAAACACGTACATGTTGTTTCACAAGAATCCCACTTCGCTGCTGTGTTTTATTCCAGACAAACACACACTGCAACAACATGACTGTACATAGACGACATCCACCCAACTGGTATGCACACTCCATCCTCCAGCTCAGAGTGGTGCCGATTAGTGAATGGTTAATTTTAACGACCTCCTTCATCTGGCCTTTGGTCGCATTGTATGAGACACACCTATGGATTTTACAATGAGATGCCCACGCACAGGACAGAAAATTGCTTTGATTCTTACATTCTGGTATATTGGCATTTTAGAAGATCGCAAAGATCCCTAGGGTGTCTGCGTACCTATCATTTGTGAACTTCTAGGTTTCTGCCTCGTGGTCAGTGTGTCATGTTGTCATGTTCATGTCAGTGAATTTGTGATGTTTCCTGAGAGGTAAAAGTTGAGCTCCAGATCCTGAGAGTACCTGTCTAGAACTGTCCCTCATTGCAAGGGGGTCCTGAACCTCATCCATTTGAAAAGGTTCCGCTTGGTGTGTTCCGCACCGAAGGCCACTGGACAACTAGGTGAAGAAGCCAAATACGAGTCTCAAGTGAGCACTTCTCAATCGTCTGGTGGGCTCTCATCAAAGGTAAATGTTTCAGGCGCATTAAGAATAGACTCCTCTTGCCCGAACAACTTGGACAGTTATTGGAGAATCTGTGCGGCACATATTTTGCGGCCCCTTACTTGTCTGTTTTTCCTACAGTCCAAACACAACATCACCTCACCATTGTTTGCTTCCCAGGACCTCAGTTATCACTCACTGGACGTGGCCTGGAAGGCAGCAGAGCCATTGGACATCTTGTACAAACAGTTCATGGTCTTTATTCTGGTAAAGTCTTCAAATTCTACACTTGAGGCCTATGAGCTATTGAGATCACTGTACATCTGCTTCAAAGTTCGGCAGCAATGGATTCTGGGAATTGGAACTGGGCTCTTGGCAAGAAGCCGGCTTTAAAATCCTAGAGCAGAGAAGCAGAGGAGTTTGCAAACTTGGAACACATGACACAACCGCCCTCCACTGTGGGCAGGTTTGTTTTGGTTTTGTTGGTAATGCTTTGTCTTCCTGAGTGGGGCCGGCAGACCTGGTTTCTTTTGTCATTGTTCAACTCTTAATCCACATTATTTGCTCTCAAACTAAACCCAACCGGCTTTAAACGCCAGTTCCCAGGGGCATGTTGATAATCGTGGCATGTCTTTTGTCATTAGTGGGTGCGGGCCATCAGATTCTACAAGACACCCGGCTAAGGAGGTAGATCATTGGGCAGTATTTGTTGCTTGTCAGTCCTGACCGGTATCTGACAGTGCCTGACAAGCAAAAAATTCTCACCTATCCCTACCACTCTCTCAGCAATAACAGAGGGTGTTTCGTCTGTTGTGAAGATGCCTGGACTGGGAAGTAGCCATAAACACAGCAAACTGGAGCATGGTGGCCCAACAACTATGACAAATCAGAGGCATGAACCTTCTGAGTCTGACCTCCCGCTTAACTCTCAGCAAGAAACTGTGGGGCTTCTTTCATGGCTGGTGGCTTGCCGCCTCAAACTGGCCACCATTGAGAGAGGATGGCTCAGGCCCTGCTCTTGCCATGATCACAAACTGCAGAAGGAACCACTAAATGCACTGTTGTTTACAGCAACAACTTTGGATAACACCCATGTGTATTCAAAGACGTTTTGTAACTGACATTTCCGTATAATATAACAGATTTATGTATTTTCTATTTAGAAAACAAAGGGATTCTGTATTCCTTTTTTGTGGTTGGAGGAAGATATGAATCTGAATTTTTGGTGCAAGAAACATATTCCGTAGTCGATGCAGTACCTGTATGTGTACGACTACACCAGGGTGAAAATCTAATCTAAATCTGGATATTAGAAAAATATATATTTATACATATGTATTTTACAAAGATCATACATCCCCTAAACCCTCCCCCTTCGAAACAGGATTACCAACACACACACACACATATATATATGAGTATATACATATATAAGTATTTATATGCATGATATATATATATGTGTATCGGCTTATTGATTGGTTTCACAGTAGCAGGTTCTCGTATATTGCTCACCAAGAAGCAATGCAATGTTTAGGTGTGAAAATGCAGAGAGGCAAGCAGAAGCACCTGTTGCATTCTGCACTGTGCATCTAGCTGAGGAGTCATCCCCCTCCATTTCAAAGCTCAGAATGCAGCACGATTGTGCACACACAGCACACACCATGAACTTAGGGGCTTACACTGTCTGTGTGAAGTTTTATAGAAAGGTATTTGCATTATCAATGCCCATATCAGTTTTGCTCAGTCTAGAGTGATTCTGGGGGTTTGTCCCAGACAGAACTGCGCCCAGTCATAGGACACACCAGACTCAACCAGGGATAACCAATCTTGGTCTGTGTGCGGCTCTTGAATGCTCCCAGCCAGCATCCGAACCTGGCAAAACGAGGCCAGGATCAATGTACTCTGTTGCTGTTAATACTCCAGGTAAGGGGACTCCTGAACTGAGCTTCGTGCCAATCACACAATGCCTGAAAAATGAAATATAGTCTTCTCTACTAATAATGTTTTAACAACTTCTCCATTTAGAATGTACCGTTTATCTTCTCTTAAACGTCTTTATATGTATTTTTCTTTCCAAGACTGCGTTTCATTGTGTGAAAAAGAAGTGGCATGAGGTGGACAGGAAATGCAAATGTTCGATTAAATGCAACCGCACAGGTGCAGAGTAAAGGTCTGTTTTCACAAGTAAATGGTACATTGGACTGTGCTGTGCACACATGGTGAAGTAGTCACTAGTCGTATACTGATTACCATTCATGTCCTCTTTCTACGCCAATTCCAGTTTTAGTGGCATGACAAATAAGGTGACAGTCTCAATATGAAAAATGCTTACAAAAGAGTGAACATTTATAATGTAACTTTAATTTATTAGGTATTGTTGCCTTTTATTTTTATATTTTATCTTTGATTTGTATCTTGTTCTGTTAGCCAACATGCGAAGGGTCGAACTGGGAAGGTGGGCAGTCGGGCACGGTGCCTAAGGGTGACCTATGGACCGTGTGTTTTGTTTTTTTAAATGCCCTCTTTTTCATTTTCCCTCTGCTTTCGCACTTTATCCCACGGGGGAAGGCATGGGGGGTGGGGGGGTTTGACTCTAAAAATCAGCCTCGCTCCGAAGGACTACTGCATTGTTTTCCTATCACCAATGCTTTAAATGCGCAGCTACTGTTCGGTATGGAGTACCTGCACTTCTTTAATTTGAAAGGGAGAGTACCTGCACTTCTCAGCACTGTTACAATACATTTAATGGGAGAGTACAGGCACTTTTCAGGAGCAAATAGGTACGGTGGACAGTGGGTACCAGCACACCTCTCTTTCCATTTAAAGCACTGCCTGTCACCATTGTACATGTGGAGCCTTGTGCCACAATCAGTGTATTTCCCCTGACCCCTCCCCCAGACATGCCCTCACCTTCAGGCAATGGTGGGCAGGGACGGGTGGGAATATACAGGGGACTCACTCTGGGGCCAGGTGGTTTTGTGGCGCTAGGCCATCACCCACCTGCCCAAATTACAGTGCTTCTAGTTTTCACTAATCTTACTGGTACTGCAGGCTTTAAAAAGCTTAAGTTACCAACAGATTTCTCTAAAAATGAATCCAATGAGACTAACCTTAGGATGTTTCAAGAAAGTGCACGGTACGCAAATGTGGGCCACTTCTTTGGCATTGACCCGGTGAAATTGCAATCCCAATCCAAACCTGAACATGGGCACTTTTGGAGATATATATACGGAACATAAAAATAAAATAAGAGATGGAAAGATTTGATTATTAGGAAATTCAAAAGAAGTTTAAAGAATAATACTATATGTTTGTAAAACAGTAGTGCAGTTTCAATGATGCTGCATCTCTAAAAAGAATAAGGGGCATTCAGAACATATAGTTCTGCCCCCTTTCCTGGACAGTCTCAACCAGCCCGCACCCAGTTTGGCACAACAAGTGTGTCTGCTCATCCTTGGTATGAGGAGACCATTTAAGTGAAAAAATAATTGACTCCTCTTTTATATTTTGTCTAGAGCCCTATTACCCAGTCATGGAGATATTAATATATACACTGATTTGTAGCAAGGGCATTTGCACAACGTTGGGCGAATCAAGAACTGTCCCTCGAAAAAATTGTCAGGCAACATCTAATATACCCCTCATTTTTTTATGAAATTAAAGTCTGAGGTTATTTTTCTATCTCTTTGTAAGGAGGTCGTACAAGGAATGATTAGAATTGTGGAATTTTTCCAGTCGACACATCATGAGGCAGATGTCTATCGGAGCCAGGTGAACCATCAGTGCATGGAAAAAGAGCTCACCATGACTGACGGCTCACCAGGGTCCCCTGAGCTGAGACCAGAACTGGAATGGTGGTTGACCAAGCTGAGGGAGGCTATGAGTCCCGAATACATACCGGAGTAGATTTCTGTAGCTAAGCTTCGTAAGATGGCTCACACACCAACCCCCATGAAGCGTTACATACAAAGTTGCACCCCTCTATCTTATCACCACATTCAGACCTGAGATGTTGAATCTGGGAGCGCAGGGCAGTCTTGGGGAGATAGTTTCCGAAGTTATTTTTCTGTACAAGGGACAAAAGTGCAGCCTTGCCTGGATTGCCATGGGTAGTTATGGCACCTCTCATGATTACCAGTCTAGAACCTGGCACTTACAACATATCTAAAAACACAGAACCCTCTAGACACTTGACCAAAGAACATCAAGACATCTACAACCATTGAAACAATTCCACGGTTACTGCACACTGTTTTAAATACACTGGATAACTATATAATATATTTATATATTTAAATATATATAAATATTGCTGATTATTAAGACCATGTGGTCCAATAGCAGATAGGCAAATTCTTCACACAAATAAATGTATGAGAACGCAGCCTCAGTCACTTGGCACAAACAATCTTGGTTCATGCTCCAAATGGAGACATGTGTCACTTAACTTTGTCATTTGCAAAACAATGTTATTGGTAGGTTCACAGCCAGTCACCGGCCAAAGGTATGGTCTGGCAAGGTTTGAAGCAGCTTCCGATAAAGGAGCTCAAACTAAGCTAAGGGCTTTTTTCTAGTTTGGGTACTAAAGCATAATGTATCTTTCCACGTCAATTGTAAAACGTATCTATTGTGTTTGTCTTTCGTAGGAAGGCTCTCCACTTGGGTCAACACAAATTCAGCTTGCCCTCGCCCAAAAACCCTAAAGGTATACACTAACCATAAGTGACCATTTAGATAACTGTGGGCAGGAGGAAGGCACAGATCATTCCAGATTTACCTGAAATGTAAGAAAAAACCTTTCTGTTGATCCAAAGGTTGTTTGGAAAATGCAGGAATATACGAGTGAGATATTTGGGCTAGAGACAAAACAGCACAAAGGTCTCATGGACCGGTGTACCCATCTTACCTCAATACCTCTATTGCTGGTATAGTTTTCTGTACAATGCACAAGGTTGCATTAGCAGTGAGGCCTTGCTATAACATTAAATTGTCTGTCTTTCTTTCAATAGTTTGTGAAATACAGGCACCCTGGAGAACTAGTTCAAGTCTCCTTCCATGCTTAGGTAATTCCCACACTTTTTACTGTATTGCCATAAATAATGAAATTGACCTCTGCGCAAATGAAGTGAAGCCCTAGTTTTCTGTAATGTATAATCTAGGATCTCTTTTATGCAGAGCCACAGCTATGCACCAGTCTTTTGGTACGGTACAGGTACGGTACAGCAAAGGAATCATCTCCTTTACAGTTCGAGTTATGGAAAATGGTTCTATCCACATACAAGTTAAATCATTCATCCTGTAAAGGTACAGTAAATGACATCTACTGGGTATAGTCAAGGATTTATTTCTTGTGCCGGTATAGAGAAGGATGCTTCTTCTCAATAGGTCAAGTTTAGGGCCCCCACTTTTTACAAGTCCAGTTAAAGTAATTCTGAAGATCTTAAAACGTTTGAGATATGAGGAAATCCTTTAGAGTGTCACTAGCTTTATTGCTCATACCTGGACTGCCATTGACAGCTGCTCATTCGTAGTACAAAATGACTGTGTGTGTCGTCTACTCGACTCTCTTTTGATGTTAGGCTGACCAGTGCTGGCTGTGTCATATGGCTCCTCCATAAGATGACAAACGTTGGATGCCTTGGACTGGGTTCCTTACAATTGCCCTGTGGCCTTTGCATATCCACATCCAGAATTCTTGCAATCTTCTGTGACCAATGGAATGCCCCAAAGGTAATTTGAATGGGAGATCTTCTAATGAATCCCACCAGATGCACATTGGGCTATGCATTGTGCTTCTCAACATGACTTACCAAAGGGACCCAGTGGGTTCACCAGATGTTAGTGAACGCCTGAGCTGTGTTCTTGCTGAGCTACTTGATCGCTTTCCATGCAAGGTGTCGAGACAAGAAGCAAAGGGGGATAATAGCACTGAAGGCAGCATCATGAGAGGTCTGTGATGGAAGTCGGCTATTGTTTATTATTCGGCACACGCGTGGTAAAGACGTTTACGTAGTAAGTGCACCGTTGTAAATGTAACCCGTTGTAAAGCCTTCGTGGTTAAGGGTGTTTCCCCTATTATTCACAGTTATTGGGTACAGTCCATGCAAAGTACAGTCTTCACAGTGCACCAGTGCTTGAAAAAAATGGATTTGGAAGCCAATTAGTTGACAGTGTTAGGGGAATGACCTGTGAGAATGAAAGTGTCTTCAAACACATCTCTTTGAAAGAAAATAAGCTAATATTCCCATATGAGGACAGAATCGGCTGGTTCAGGCCCTGCAGCCCTCTCCTCATCTCACGTATGTTTTGGTGGTATTTGGGGAGGTTAAACACTTCTTGACAGATGGATTTATTGCTTTATCACAGCCTGGACTAGCTGCTGCACTGTTCCATGTAGCTGAGCTGAGTGGCTGAACCCTAGTGGAAGGACACAGCCACGGCACACTGACCATGTGCCATAGGATGGAAGAGGCTGGAATCACAAATGGGATCAATAAGGAAGATGACTGATCCTCTCCACATCTGCCTTGATCACCTGCAACTTATTTAGCAGATTTAGGCCACAAAAGAGGCACATCTGCTATTACTTGGCAATGCAGCATACACAAGTTATTATTAATGTAATATGCAAGTGAGTTTCATATATGCCTTATTTACATGCCACTGCCTTCTTATTAAAGACAAGTGAGCGAAGAGATGAAGAAAGATAACATTACTGCACAGTTTACAGGTCATCACACAACAATAAGAATTAAGTCTGCCATTTCACGGCTTGTTTCAAAAACTCATCTGAGGTTTGAAATAAGGATGCGGGAATGGGGGTAGGAGGACAACATTGAACTTGAGACTTGCCAGGGAAGCACCGTAGTCATTATTGAGTGAATTAGGGAGAGTCTGTTTAACGGTAGAGTGACTAAGAACATTTTGGTGACTTGTGCAGAATAAAATATTCAGATTTCTACACAAGGCAGGTAAAAAGTAGATTCTCATTTCAGGACCGAAAAGCACCCAATCTATGGAGTTGTGCTTTCCCAATCAGGAAAGAACCAAGAAGACTTATGACAGCCTTGTTGTATAAAGTTGCACGGGGGGCATTTTTATCTATAGTAATATCAAAAGAAATATGCCCATAAAAAAAAAGAATAAACACCATTTTTGAAGCCACAAGGTCAATGGGACCCACACTGTACATGGCTGAAAAGGCAATCTCTCATCAGAGAAAGCCTGGAAGTGGCAGGCGCCCCTGTTATTAGGCTATTATAACATCTCTTGAAAATTTTAAGTAATGTCCGCAGGTTTACGCTGTCCCATAGTAAACAAGTGGAAGTGTCTCGATTACTGCTAAGAGAAGACTGGCATACTGGGGCATTGAGGGATTTATTTCACTGGCTTGCCCCGCTGTAGAGCAATATCACAGTTTGCCAGTCCTTCTTCGACTCTTAAGGTGAATGGACCTCTGTGCATTTATGAATAAAATCCATGTGTGGAATATCGTCACAGGAGTCAAGTTTTGCTAATAAAGAGCAAAACACAGTTTATAGCAGTCGATCAGTAAATGCAAGTACCAGTTTCTCTGATCGAAAGCTTAAAGAGACGTATAATCCCCAAACGGCAGTATTATTGGGTCCATTCTGCTTTGAAACTGTACAACTTCCGCCTCCCCAGCCTATACAGCAACACAGAAAATGTCTAAGATTTCTTTGCAGGCATTACTGGAAGTTATTATATCTCAAACAGTCCTCAAGGAAAAACATAAAATACAACTTATATGACATTTAAAACGGAACGCAAAGACTTACCAAAAATCATGTATATACCTGGTTAAAAAGCTCTAAAGCTAAATAAAACACAAGGATAATATTCTCTATACTTGTTTAAAACATCACCTTTCAATTTCGGGTGGGAAACTTGTGACTTTTTTTGCTATTTCTTATCTTCAGATAAACCGGTTATATGAAACTCGGGCGGGAGGGGTGCAAGACACCTCTACAGTCCTGTAGGCATCTGCTGGGGGATTCTGCTGATAGGGTCAAAATAAAGAGGCAACATTCGAAAAAAGAAAATGTCAGGAGGTTCCATTAAAAACTTGAGGTAGAAATTGTTTTTTCTTTCAAAGTTTTGGAAGTGCTTTACAGTTGGAGCAACGGAAACATAACATAAAATTGAATCAACGTTGAAAAAAATAATAATTGTAAAACAAAACCCAAGGGAAATACCCAGGTCGGCTAGATGTGCGTAGCATGTGTTTTCCTTTTCTGAGGTAGTACCAAGTGTGTGTACTGACCGAGCGTATTTGCACAGTTTATGCAACTACTGGTTGAGTAATGCAGGACTCGCCATTGGCTGCTGCTGCGGTGACATTCAATCAGGTTGAGGTAGATTACTTCTGTTGACCGGAGCAGTCTCTCCTGGTCTTTCGCAGTTGGCTCAGTGAAGGATTATGTCTGACATGCTTTCCATCCAGTCCTCCTTCTGTGTGTATGTTTGCTTTTTTGTTGTCGACAGCCAAGCAACAAGAAAACAGGTCTCCTGAGAAAAGGTGTATAATCGTGAAACCACAGAAAGTTGCAGGCATCCGTAAAAGGTTGGCCATTTGGATTTTGTTCTCATTTGCTCCCTCCTTCTGTCGAGTTGACCATTACTTGGACCAGGAAAAGATATAGTTTTGTCAAAACAAAAGAAAAAAAATAGATAAACCTTAACAAAACAGACATTAAGAATACTGGCGAGTGGCAGTGTTTAGAGTCCTTCAGCTGCCAATAGGATGAGAGACAAGAGGACAGGTAAGACGCAGGTATGAGAGTAGGTAAAGGGTTTAGTTTAACTCGGTCCCTCTCAACAGGCGTGTCCCAAAATTCTTCTTCTGATAGTTGTGGTTTTTTTTAGCAGCCAGTGGTAACATAAAAGAAAACGAAATCAGGATCCAGTCCTGATGAGGTCACAATAAAAAATTATTGGAGGCCTGAGATTGAGAGAAACATTTTGCAGGAGGTGGCGATTGCCTCTCCCCTCCTCCAATATATAGGAAATAAAACATTCAAAAGACCACCCCATACAAAAAAATAAAGAAATTGCAGAAATCTTCAATTTGACCTGAGATTGAAAACTTGCTGTTAAAGCCAGCGGTGGCAGTTCCTTTGCCAAGTCCTAGAGAACTAGAGACTGCTCAGAGCCGTGGAGGGAGAGCAGGAACGGTTTCACCCTTCGCTAGTAGGGCTGTGGTTCGAGGCTTTGCTTTCCAGTGAGACGCTGACTTGGGATCCAGCCTGATGGTCCTCCAATGATGGCCTCGATAGGGGTTTAATGGCCTGCTCTTCGGTGATGCTGAACTCGTCCGGGGGGAGCATTGAGATCTGGGTGTCATCCAGTGAGGTAGGCAGTTTGGGAACAGGCTCCTAGAAGGCAAGAAGAGATAAGAGATACCATTAACGTGTTAATTAAGAACATACTAAAAACATTTTACACAAGTACCATAAAATAAATACATTTTAAAATATTTTTCATATGTTTGCAACATGAGGGCTGGGCTGCTTTAGAGCAAACCTGCCCCGTCACCAATCACTTGGGATTTTCTAGACATCAAGGGGCTGATTCTGATTTGGGAAAAACGCTCCGAATAGCCGTTCGGAGCGTTTTTCCCGTACGAATCGTACCCTGCAACGTCCCCCGTACGTACGACGAAGTACGATTCGTACCAGGAGCCGTACTCCGTACGAGTCGTACAGAGACCGTACGACTCTAATCTCCGTACGATTCTCCCTCGGAACCCGCTGTACGCGACATCTGTACGGTTCGCGGCTGGTTTTTACGACCCAGCAAGTACGATACGTGTCGGGTAAGCACCGTACGACCCTTTTCTACGGGAGCTGAAAACAGCCGTAAAAGCAGAGTTTGCGCCGAAACAGGTACGGAACGGCTTCCCCGGGTACGGTGCATAACCCCATGATCGCAGGAGTACGGTGCGTACCCCTGCGATCATGGGGTGTACGCACCATACCCCAAGTACGATGGGTGTACGCACCGTACTCCGGTCCGGATCGTACTCGTCGGGTCGTAAGGCATGTGTACAAGTCGTACGGCATGTGTACGAGTCGTACGGTTCACGGTTTCAGCCTTGCAATACGTTTGGCCGGATTCACGGAATACGGATCATACTACGCGACTCGGACGGACGGGTACGATTTGTACGGAGAGGGCTCCGGATACAAATCGTACGGACGTTTTTTTTCCCGAATCGGAATTGACCCCCTAATGTCCTTATATTACAAGTCAGATCCTCTTGAACAGAGAGTCCCGAAATAATGTTACTTACATGGTACAGGGATTTTTAAAGTTGTATCTATTATAAATTCACATACAGCATATGATCACACAATGTAAAGGCTGGGCTCACAATATTTACTTGCTATTTCCAAAAGGTAAATAAGTGATCCACAATAGGCACTTCATGAGTGACTCACAGTAAACTAAAACACCCAGTTTTGCCTCCTGGTACAGGAAGTCCTAGCTTCAGAAACAACAAGGCCCTCCAGTCTTAATCTCGAAGACTTGCTTTGTGAAACAGAAACTCTAACTGCTCCTTCCTCACAATGGGAAGTCCTACCCCGTGAAAAAAAGTAAGTTCCACATTTGAAAGCTGGGAATAGTGTAAATTCCACCTCCTAAAACCGGAACTCCTGCTCCCTACTTCAAGTCCAACCTCCTCCTGAGGTGGCCTAGCATCAGGCATATTTAGGGATTGGGCAATTTTCATGCGCTGTGTCCCACAGTAATAGTCTGCCATTTAAACTAAGTGAATCTGTTTGGAAAGGGGTAATTGGTATAACTACTGTGGCTAAAGGCAGCTACAGTGACACATTGTTAACTGCTACTAGTAGCCGTCACACACACGCTTGCCAGAGCATTAAAATATGAATAAACTATCTCATAAAATAGGGCATATTCACTACACAAAGTTCAAGAGTAAAACAGCTCTTAAAATGTCCAACAAAGTTTACCTCACATTTTTATTACACGACTCTAAGAAATTTCCCGACTTGAGAATCCATTTTAAGACTAAATGCTCTATTCTCAATTTTTTTTGCTCATTCCCTTATGTGAACATTTCTCTAATATCCCGGTATCGTCAACTACATGCAAGTCTCTTATGTGGATATATTGGACGCAATGTCTGTAATTTCATGTCATCCATGTAAACCGTTTCGGAATTATCAATAAAAACACCAGAGACCTTAAAATCTTCAAGCAGACCCAACAATCATTTCTTTTTGTTTATCTAATTGAACATATTCACCTGATCATTACTGCTATGCTACGTAGATGAATATGTATAAATGTAAACATTACTTTTAAAGCAAGGCATATACATTGACTAAAACATTCAATGCATGTGGTGATAAACAAACAAGTGTGGAAGCGTCTAAGCATTGTTTATGTTTAAGTACCTAGACAACAAAGGCGAATTTCCACGCATATACATTAGGTGTTACATTTGTTTGTATACCGTTTTTATAAAACATGAAACAATTGGGCAAATTACACATATAAACTTTTCACAAATCTTTCCACAGTAAAAATGTGATGGTGCCAAAGCATATAATGGGGAAGGCAGAGAATAGCTGGAAAAGAACTCTGCGGCGATCCGCTTGTCAGCTGGTGTGATTTGATATGTTTCGAGAAGCAAACAAAATCACCTGAGACAGATAAATCTGGGTGGAGGCATCGTGATAACGACTGAAGGTGTAGACTTTAATCCAAGTGAAAGTGACTCTTATATAAATCAAAACATTATTGTTACTGGGTAGGTAGTACAGTGAAAAGGATGACTTCCCCTATGGTGTGTTTGTCTATACAAAGGGCCTCATTTAGAGCTTGTCAGGTGTGTGGCGTCTGCCAAAAAGCAGCAGAGGTTTTCTCCGCCCTTTTTAGAGTGCATTGAGGTCCTACACAAACGGCCAACTTTAAGAATATGCACCAAGCCCATCAGATGCCATTATCCCGTATATCAGGCTGCATCTTACAGATTAACTTTACCCAGATAAAGATATCTAGACATTTTAACCACTGTATCTAAAGTGTAGCTGCATGTGCTTACTGAGGTTCCAGGATTCAAATATACTCCAAAAATGGGGTAGGAACCTGAGCATATAACCTTAAAGGGTCATTAAAATGTGCTGGCTTTGAGCACGTCTGTCCACATATCAATAATAGACGGCAGCGTAAAAGAAAACGCGTGATAAAGATGCAACAGGGGCATATGCAATGTAATGATATTTTTGATGAATAATTTACTGATTTTTAACTTACATTACCTCACAAAGGGCTCTTCAAAGTGCATAGTCCTGTGCCCACATGTAAAATGTACTAAAAACGGATATTACAAATATGGCTATTGTTCCTAAACACCAATAGCCCTGTCTCACTTCTGCAAATTAGTAGTTCTGCTTTCCTAAAACCAAATGCCTGACTCATGCTTCAGAACCATGATAGCCCTCTCTGATCAAAGATTTTATAAAACATATGATACTCCTCCTTGAAGGTGCATTAGGGACACTAAAGCACAATAGCCGGGGTTCCTTTTTCAGCAGTTAGCCTAGTTTCCATAGTTGGCACATGATCACAAAGCTCTTCCACTGGGATGACCCTTTAGTCCTCACAATCCTTAGCTCAATGTTTCTGGAGGCTTGAGAAGATATGTTGTGATATACGAGCACACTTGTCAGAGTCTGCCTACCAAAAATGAGGCCAGGGCAAAAGATGCAGAGGGCAAAGCATAAAACTGTATACCCAATTAGAATCAGGGCTTCCTCTGTATTCCATCAACTAGCTGGAAAATGAACTATGTTCTGATGGAAGGAGCTTTGGTCTTTTAAATAAACCTGCTCCTGGCTGATCGCCACTAGCCACAACTTGGGATATGTACTACCCCATGGGATGAGTAATTTGTAAATCATCGTAACTTGGTGCAGACATAGCACATATATTCTAACAAGACATTCGCAAGAATGCCGCTATCTGATTCCTCCAAGCCAGGCCTAGAATTTGGAAGACATTCTGCTATTTAACCCTGCCCTGGAAGAACTTGAAACTGGAGTGCCCGCTGAAAGTAGAGGTGCTAGGTCCTGAACAGTAGGACAGACTTCAAGCAAAGCCAACTGAAACCTGTCTGGAGAAAGTGAACTAGCAGGACCCAAATAAAACCTGGCAGTGATTGTTGCCACATTTGTCCCGAGAAGCAACTAAGTACCTATAGGCTGAAGAGATGCTGGGGTGATGCCTTTTTTACAGACCAACATTGTCCATAGGGCCCCATATTATTTAGTTGTCTAGCGCCCAGCATTTAAAACGTGCTATTAAAGAATTTGAATGTGGTAGCACCCACAGTTTCTGTGTATATATTAATGCCAACTGCACTTTTTGACCAACTTGTAAAGAAAACTGTTTCCCATTAGAAGCAATAGCTATGAAAGGACATTTAGGTCATTTAGGTCTATTGTTGTCATGCTTTATCGGAAACGTTAGTCCACAATCACCTCCTACAGTAAGTCTTGATTGTTCAGCTTCACTATCTTTAAATGAGTAACTTGGCTGTCCATTGGGAGTGAAAAAGTAGACGTGACCCAGGAGCACTAGTAATAAATGATGGTGGCCACCATGGAGACTGTAGTAAACACTGTCTGCACCAAAACCTAAAATACAAGCCCTATGGTATAAAGGCGTCGCTGCATTGAATAATGTGGTTGCACATAGAAGCTTGATCGCTCAGGCATGACAACGTGGACAGGCGTGGCTGTGTGGTTAAGTGTAGACATGAACAAAGACTCAGTCAGGGAACAAAAGCTATTCCATCACATCCAGTAAAGCAATTCTTACTTAAGGGGACAATAAAGTGAGTTTCACTGAATTGTGTAAAAGTATCACCTGTTAGTTACAGGCAGGACTTCTATTGAATTGTTCATGGTATAATAAACAAAAACGAAAAAATAAGAGAGGCGTTGCATACAGGAGTGTAACAAAGGAAGGTCTGCATGGACATGCGTCTCAGCATAGTGGTCACTAAGCATTAGAGATGTCACTAACCGTGGTTCCATTGTCCTGAGAGGCTTGAGGATGGGACTCAGGGAACAACATCTGCATTTCATTCAATTCTGGCTGCTTCCCTCTGTCACGCAGTTCCTCCACATCCCGATGGGTTAAGCCATTTAGAACAGTTCCCGGACTCCGCTGACTTTGTGGCACTTGCTGGGTGGACAGGTGATCAGCCCCCTTTCTACAAATGAGCAACCTGGATGAAAAAGAGAAGAAAACAGATCTCACGTTAGTTGTAACATGGGACAACCTTTTAAACCAGCAGTTTTATGCAACATCTCTGGTACTGATTCACTTGAAATCATCATTGAAAAGCTTTGAATAACAGTATAATAATTACTTATGTAGGATATAACTACATAAATCCAGGCCACTTTACTCCATTTATCTGCAAGATTTTTACCAAACTGGATTTGTAAAGTAAATTTACAAATACGTTTAATGCTAGATAGACTAGTTGTGTTCCACCACGGTGTTCCAAGTACCGCCACTGATGACAGCGAAGCACACTTTTCTGTTTGGTTGTTACCTGTGAGTAAACGCTTGAAGCCTTCCCAGTTTTGCACAGGGCCATTCTACTCTCACATCAAGTGGTTGGTATTGGAAAAGCATCTGAATAAACTCTAGAATAGTCTCAAGTGTCAAATCCGTTGTTATGTGTAAATAACGTCTTACTCTTGCAGCATGACACTATTCTAGCTCCACATGTTGTGCATTCATTATGTAGGATTTGCAGTATGAGTTGATGCAAACAATTGTTCTAACACTGCCTACACCACTCTTACTCTGTGGCATGTTTGAATATCCATACAGGAAGACTTAGTAAAAGTCTGAACATAGTTTCAGCTTTAGATATGGCAGCAAATGAAATGCCTAACATGAAGAACAGTGAAGCTGTTTATTCCTGAAAGCTAGTGAAGTTGTTTTTTTCTAGTAGAGTGTGTTCTATAGCTACCTCTTTTTACATAAATTCCTTTATTGATTTTTCAAGTTAATAAGCATCATTAACATATGCATATAACAATGGTCAACCAAACTACTCTTTGTCTAACTTGTAATGTGTTTCATGCTAAGAGTAACAACACTTAATTGTTTAGTCTATCCATCTAGCAAGAATTCATTTGTGTTCCTGGTTTTCTCAACACCTGTAGAACATGCACCACAAACAGTTGTTGTGTTTGATGTACAGGTTTTTTTTGTTACCCATGCAATACCTTCTGACATGCAAAGTATTTAACGCCCTTTGGTTGCAGATGTGGGTTTTAAAGAAAAGTAGCAATTTAATATCTGTTTTTCTATGAATAATTAAATAGCATTGGACATGCATCTTGAAGGGGAGTGCAGTATTACTTTATTGTGATGTTCTTGCAAATAGGGCTGTTTTTCAGTCAGGTCCCTGTATTTCACTTAACTTGTGAAGGGAGGTCATAGCCACTAAAATGCTACTTCAATAGTAAAACACTTCAAAGATGCCATATTAATCTGCTCAAATGGACATAATATTCAGCTACTTTATACCATTTTTAAACATCCTGTGATTCTGGGCAAATCACTTAATCTCCCTGTGCCTAGCAAAAATGAATGTGTCTTCATGTAAAGGAACTGGTGCTATGTAAAGCGCTCTGATACCCGATTCGGTTGCGGGTCAAGTTCGCGCTATATAAAACTCTGCCAAAAAGAAGAAGGTGTGCTTTTGAGGATACATTCACAATATACCTTCTAGAGAAGCACGAAAGGAAAGAATGCTGATTAGTGAGGCTTGTTGTGATCTCTTCATATATACTGACCGAGCAAATACATACTCTAATGGGCATGGAGCTCAAATGATTATTGGGTAAGGGCAGCAAATACTGCAATAATACTTGTGTAAACAGGAGTGACCTGTGTTAGGAACACTTTGTGTAAACTGATGTGTAGTTGTGCGTTCTTGATGGACTACAATCCCTGATATGTAGATTGCCCGTGTGTGCCCCAAGCCTTTCTGACTAGCATCTGCTGTATTATTCTCAGTTGAATTGGTTATGATCCTTCCCGCCACAGAGTTCAGTTTGTAAGGCCCAACCACCACTTTGTCTCAGTCTCCAAAGACTCCGACCGCTGAATTGAGGGATACTTTTGCATTTGTCTCATGTGGATATGCATATACGATTAGATGCATACAAAAAATTTCATAATTTCTGAAGGCTGCATCACGGTTTTCACTCTCAGAGGTAGTGGCGGCTCCTCCGCTAAGGTGGAGGAGTGTCGCTCCACTGCTTTTTAGCAGTGAAATAAAGGGAAAATAGAATGATAATAAGTTGCATTATTATCAGTTTATTTTGTACTACTTCCGGTAGCTTTGCATGATGGGCAGGGCTGCTCTGCTCGCAGGGCAGGGGAGGAGTGGTAGCACCCTCCTAAGTGTGCAATGACTGTTGGCCGGCCCTCACGAGCTGGCCAAACAGTCATGGAGGCTGCATGACAGCCTGTCTGGAGGACATGCCAAGGTTCCCAGTCAGCGCTGAACCACAGCGCTCAGACCAATGCCAACTCTGCTGAGGCATCATTGTGATTGGCTGACTAGGAGCCTGGGTGTGCTTCCTGTTCAGGCCGAGCGAGGGACTACGGAGGAGAGACGCAGCAAGGAAGCAGCGAGAAGGTACATTTTTTCTTTTATTTTTTAATACCTGCTTCCCCCCCGCGTCCTCCTCCCCCCACCCCCTACCTCTGAACTGTGCCAGCCACTGCTGCTCAGAGGTTGAGCCATCTGATAAAGTTATACATCTTCAGTAAACATATTTCTGGTGGATACATAATCTTCATGCAGATTGCTTACCTTAAGAACATCCTCCTGGGCATCTCTTTTTTGGAGTTGCCACAACTTTCACTGAGGGGGCTTAGAGAAGTCTCCTGAAGGTTGGCTGCTAAGTCCAGCAGGCATATCAATTGAGTATCCCTGCTTGTGCAACTCTTACATTGCTGAGATAATATCCCTTTCACCAGCCAGTCATATACATATGGGTACACATCTATGGCTTTAGATGTGCTACCACAATGATTTTATGAGCGCTCTTGATGAAGACCTTATTTTAAAAGGTAAACAATGAACGTATAGTTTCTTACCTGTCTGTGTAGTTTTGCAGCTTGAAGAATTTTCTGAATTCACATGCTGATCATTAATCTGCTACCTAGAGGTTGGGTCCGGAATTGTTGTATTTGTCCTTAGTTTTTTCCCATTTGTTGATGGGCGTAGACATACCACCATTTAGTGTTCTTCTGTGACGTCGACGTGCTTCCTCCGGAAGCTCCCACCTATGGTCGCCATCATCGGATTCTTTTTTTTTTTTCTTACTTTTTCCTCTGGTCTCATCTTTCTTGGTGGAGGAGGGTGGGTTCGCTAGTGAATCCAGAAAATTCTTCAAGCTGCAAAACTACAGGTAAGAAACTATACGTTTTGCAGCGTGAATCTTTTCTGGATTCACATGCTGTGCATAGACTTTGTAGCGCTTTGCTAGTCTTGTGGTAGCTGGGTGGAAGATGAGCGCAGGTTTGTGAATAAATGTTGCAAGACTTTTTGTCCTACTTGTGTGTCCTACTTGTGCTTCTTTATTAATTTGAATGTCCACACAGTAATGTTTGGTGAACGTGTGTACTGAAGACCATGTTGCTGCCATGCAAAGGTCTTGAATTGGAGTATTGGCTAGAAATGCGATAGTTGCTCCTTTCTTTCTTGTTAAGTGATCCCGCGGGGCTCCTTGTAATGTTTGCCCTGCTTGTTTGTGGCATAACTGTATGGCTTGTGCAATCCATCTTGCAATTGTGTTTTTGGTAACTGGCCTGGCCAGACAACTGTTTGCAAAAGATGCAAAGAATTGCTTTGTTTTTCTGTATTCTTTTGTCTTTTCAATGTAATACATGACTACTCTTCTAGGGTATGAAATGCCTTTTCTGCCTGTGTTTTTGGATTTTGGAAGAAACTTGGTATTTGTATGGTTTGATTTAAGTGGAATTTTGATACCACCTTTGGGATGGAATGTGGATCTGGTATCATGACAATTCTGTTGTTATGTATTCGGAAGTAGGGTTCCTGTAGTGTTAGTGCCTGCAGTTCACTAACTCGACGTAGCGATGTTATTGCTACTAAAAAGGCAGTCTTCAGTGTGAGCATCTGTGGCGTTGCCTAGTGTAACAGCTCAAATGGTGCTTTAATTAGCTAAGCGAGTGCTATATTAAGTTTCCATGCGGGTGAAGGCACTGTTTTTGGCTGTGATTCATTTTGCCCCTTCAAGGAACTTCTTGACCACATGAGAAGTGAAGAAGCTCTTCCCAGTTTGTCCTCTTGTATATGCTACAATTGCTAAGTGAACCTTTAGTGATGTATAAGTTAGTTTGCTATGTAGTAAATGTGTTAAGTACTTCAGAACTGGTTTTTCTTTTGTGATCTTTTTGGAAAGGTTTTCTTTGAGGCACCACTGAGGGTATCTTTTCCATTTTGCCGAGTAAGATTTTCTTGTTGTTGTCTTCCTTGCGTCTGGTAGAACTGCCATCATGCTTTCTGGTAGTTTTAGGTGTGCAAATTCTATGTCCTCAGAAGCCATGCTCCAAGGCTCAGGCTCTCAAGTTCTGAGTGAAGTACTTTTCCCCCTTGCATTGTCAGTAAGCCTTGTCTTTTTGACAATTCGTGAATTGATCCGTGAGATATCTCCATTATCTATGAGAACCAAGTCTGTCTTGCCCAATGTGGGGCAATAAGAATCATTGTCATATGATTGGTTTTGCATTTGGTGATTACTCTGTGGAGAAGTAGTAAAGGAGGAAAAGCGTAAGCAAATATCCCTGACCAATCTATCCATAGCGCGCTCCCCAGGGACTGATTGCAAGGTTGCCAGGATCCGAAGCGTTGACATTTTGTATTGTGGGGTGTTGTAAAGAGGTTGACTCTTGGAGTTCCCCATTTGTGAAAAATCTTGAGAAGTTCTGTTTGATTCAACTCCCACTCTTGGGGTGATGACGCCTGTCTGCTCAGCCTGCCTGCTTGGGATTGGCCACATCCAGAGTTGCTGAGCTAGAGTCGAGAGTGCCCATGATTGTGTTCCTCCTTGCTTGTTTATGTAAAACATGGTGGTTGTGTTGTCTGTTTGTATCAGAACTATCTTTCTGTGGAGCTCTTTATGAAATGCTTTTAAGGCTAGGAACACTGTTTCTAACTCTAAGATATTGATGTGCTGTAAAGCATCCTGCTGTGTCCACAATTCCCTTACTTTGAGGTTGTTCATATGCGCTGCCCATTCTATCTGTGAAGCGTCTCTCGTTATGGTCACTGATGGAGTTAGATGTGTGAAAGGTCTCTCTTGTGATATGTTTGTTTGGTTCCACCATGCTATTTTCTGCTGTACTGTTTGCATGACAACCACTAGATCTTACCAACTCCCTGTTTGTGACCATTGCGCTTGAATCCATTCTAGGAATGGTCTCATGTGTAGGCTAATGTTGGGAATCAAAGGAATGCATGCAGCCATCATTCCCAGCAGCTTCTCCATTGTTCTTACTGTCAGAGCTTGCCCTTTCTGGTATAGCTGTGTCTCCTTCAGTAGGGCTAGTATCCTCTTCTCGCTTGGGAACACCTACCCCAATATTGCATCTATTGTTGCTCCTAAAAATACTTTTTCTTGTTCTGGCTCTGGGAAAGATTTGCCTCCAGTGTATGGAAATCCGAGCTGAACAAGTGTCTCTCTTCCTTCAGTATATGTTGTTTGCAGAGTCTGTACGAGCTTGCTCTTACCAACCAGTCGTCTAAGTACAGGTATACCAGGATTCTTTGTCTTAGATGAGCGGATATAGCTGCTATGCACTTTGTGAACACTCTTGGTGCTGAATGTAGACCTAATGCTAGCTCTTTGAACCGGTAGTGTGTTTCTTGACCACAAATCTTAACAGCCTCTTGTGTTTCTTTTTCATGGGAATGTGTAAGCAGGCATCCTTTAAGTCTATAGTTGCCATGTAGTCTCTTTTTTGCAATTGAGGAATCACCTCTTGCAGTGTTGTCATTTTGAACCTTTGAGTCTTTATGAATTTGTTGAGAAATCTGAGGTCTAATATTGGATGCAGTGTTCCACCTATCTATGGAATTAGGAAGTACGTGGAGTAATTTCCTTTGTTTCTTTCCCTGTGTGGTACCTGTCCAATGGCTTCTTTGGCTTGTAATTCTTGTACTTCTTGGACAAGCTGAGTAACTTCTCTCTTTGAATGTATTTTCCTCCTTGGTCCTTTGTTTGGAGGTTGTTTGATTAGCTCTATGCAGTAACTGTACTGTATTATGTTTAAGATCCATTTGTCTGAAGTGATCTCTCTCCATTTGTGGAGGAAGAATTTTAAGCTGCCTCCTACTATTGTAGTGTGGTGGAGGAACTGTTTGTTTATTTAATGTCATTTTTCTATTGCGGGCACTCTCCGTGTTGTTTATTGAGTGTGTGTACTGCTTGGAATGTAGTCACATTGTTGTTGTTGGTGCCCCTCCTCTTTGTGGAAGGCTTCTACCCCGGGGTCGTCTTCGAAAGGATTGTCTTCTTTGCTGGTATTGACAATTTTGTTGTTGCCCTTGTTGTTGTCTTTGGCTTTCCCCTTAGTAACCATCCTGACATGACTGATGCAAGTTTGTAGGGTGATGGTTACCTCTGCCCGCTGGCCTCCTTGAGGGGGTGCCCCTACACATGCCTCTGAATTGTAGAGCGCCCACAGATCTTGCTATGTCGTTGTCCTTTTTTCTCTGGTTTAGCTTGTCGTCTACTATGCTTCCAAACATCTGTTCTCCATTGAACGGTTAGTTCAGTATATTGTTCTACACCTCCAGTTTGAAACCTGAGATCCACAGCCCTGCGTGCCTTCTTTCGGTGATGCCGATCATCATCTGCCTACTTTGGTGTCTGCGGTATCTAGTGCAGATTTTAAGCATGTATTCGCTATATTCTTTCCTTCCTCTACTATGTGGCTAGCTCTTTTTTGGAATTGTTCTGGTAGGTGCTTTAGTAGCTCCTCTACTTGCTCCCAGTGCTCACACTTACTGGTAGAGATGAGCCTCTGTGGGACTGAACTTAATCTTTCTTCATTCCTAAAGGACCTTCATTGACCGATGTCCATTGACATGACGTACCAAGCTGCTTTCTTTAATGTGATTATGGCTGCTGCTACCTGCTTCCTTTTTGCTGTAATGTACCCATGTAAAGTTTGGCAAATTGTTGTGTTCTATATCCGTACCTTTTTTTCCTTTTGCCTTGTTTGCTTGATATGCAGTGGAATGTTGCTGCTCTGGAGCTCAGAATTCTCAAGAAGCAGGGTGGAGAGTGGATGGTTAGTTGTCTCCCTCTGCTTACTTTGACAGCTGCCACTGTGCTGTGCTCACTAAGAATAAAGAAGCCTGTGTTGGACTTCCCCTGTATCCAGCCGTATCATAATACAGATGTAGGGCATTAGCCATAGAAAATGACAGATGCACCGCCATCCAAACTTGTGATTCTCCCTCACCATCTTGACGTGGTGAAGTGAAGGATTTCCAACAGAAGCATTTTAACTGGATCCACCATCAGAAACCCTTGATCTTTTGGCTCATTTGTCACACAGCTGCTAATTCATGGTGATGGTCACTCAAACCTCTCTAGGTCCGGGGCAGAACCATCAGTTAACAGCCTCCACAAACAGGGCCCAAACTCTCTGGCCATCAGGGCAAATGATAATTTCTTTAATACTAAAAAACTTTGGGAGTTTGTTTGTGTTAAACAAATAGCAAAGCAGAAAAAGGCGTTAAGCTCATGGCACCCTGTCTGTATTTCAAATGGCAACAGTAGAGCCTCCAGACCTCTAAACAAACTCCACGTTGAGTTCTTCCATCACAATCCATCCAAAGAGGTGCTGTCCATCAAGTTTTATATTTATGAGCTTAATCTAGACATTTGGTCTAAATTTGAAGTCATGAATGGTGGTACTGAGCTGTCCAATGGATGCCTCTACCTTGACGAATGAAGACTATTAAAAAGTGTTAGATATAAGTTATCCTTGAAAAATAAGAATAAGTACAGAATCCAGAGAAAAACAAAGAGGTCATTCAAATTATGTTATGGAAACCTTACCGTCCCCGGTAACCGAACATGAGAAAGAGCACACAGAAGATGATGCAGGTGACTCCGATGTGTATGCCGATGATAATGCCGGTGGTGGAAGTCTTATTGCTCTGGTCATCCTTGACACAGTCACAGGGCGGGTTCAGTGCTGTTCAGGAGAAGAAAGGGTTTATAAATATCTCTTAGGAGTATGGAAAGTGCCATGAGAGAGATAGAATGAACTGAGAATTTCTTATACTGGGCCACCGCCCAAGGATATCAAACGACGGATTAGCGGTCTAGTACCCTCGTCTGTTCAGGCATCTTCTTTAGAGCTGACCAGGCCCCAATCGAGCACTAGAGTTCCTTAAGAGGCGAAGGGTTGTGGCAATAATCTACATTTCCCTGACCAGGATCAAACCCCATTTTCTATAAGACTATAATCTATAGTAGAGCACTGCAGTTCTTCTATACACAAACGACGGTGGTACCAACCTAAAGAAAAGTACTGCAGTGATTGCTGTTCAGTAGTAATCACCTACGATGGACTGGAGATGTATTAGATAATGTGGGAACCTCGTACAGGAGGAAACAGCAGTGGTTGTCATTAAAAAAGAAAGGGCTGAATCCATACCTGTTCGCTCAGCAGTCTCCTTCAGGGACACAAAGCGAACAGTTGCATTCCCATCCCCATGCTGGTTATAGGCGAGGAGTTTAACTTCATACACGACTGATGAATCTGAGGCAGAAAATATAAAGAAAACAAGCATTTTAGTCTTGGAACTCACCTGCACCACCTGCCATTTTAAAGTCTCATAAAAAAGGATTAGGAACATAATTGTCACAAAATAAATTCAGTACAGTGGTAACAATACATATAGTTAACACCCTGTTTAGTAAGTGAGTTCAAAATCTTTGGTTCATCAGACCATGAACAAACTGAAACTTCATTTTTGCTGTTATAGATCTTCAACATGTAAAAAGAAAACTGAGGTTGAAAGAGTAAAGTTATCTTAAAACATTTGACTTTAGTCTTGGTTACCTAACGAGCTTCATCATTGGTCTGGTCACAAAAGTAAATATACCTGTGTATTTTTACTCATGTGTATATTTACGCTTGCCACTATTTGTAATGCTCCACTTTTTTGCCATTTACCATTTCACCTAGATGTAGACGTATATGTCTCCACTCTTTCAATGAGAGGGTGGGGCCTCCTAAGATTGTATTTGCAAATGTAAAGTTACTAGGAATAACTCGATAACTGTATTTTATGTTGAAGCTAGTTGACAAGCATGTTCGCCACCAGGGCAGTCACCTCTGCCACAGAGATCACCCTATGGTAAAGTATAGGTAATGTTTATTACTCAGAAAATAAAAATACATGAAATTAACTTAATGTAGACTATAAATGTAAATTACAATATTTATAATTTTATTATTAGACTGAAAATAATCCAATACATTTTTACAACAAATTAACTCCTCAAATCACATTAAAAATTTATTACATAATAGAATAATTTAAATATATTAATTTAATTTATAAATAATCACTTTTTAAAAAGTGACTTACCCTGACTAACATTATTTTTTTATCTCAGATTCAGTAAACTTCCTAAAAGTTATATATTTAATTAATTTTAAAAATGTAGTTTAAACCTTTATTTATTTTTTAAATAAGGTTATTCAATTTAAAAATAAGTATAATAACTATACACAATGTTTAAATCACTTAAAATGTAAATATTAAATTATAAACGTTGAACTAATTTAATTTGTTTTTTCCGCCGCGGTGCGGGTGATTTATGGCGTGGGCGTGGTTCGGACGGCCCCCGGCCTTCCTCCGCACACGCCCACCGTGACGTTGGACGGCCAGCGGCCGTCTGACGCACGCAAGGGGTTAATATTAGTTCCTATGTGTGTTTTTGTTTTTCAATTTCCAACGTCCATTTTTTTCCCGTGTAGCAGGACCAGTGCTTGTCAACTAGTGGTGCTTAACTTACTCCAAGGCTGGGCTGGAGTACATTTGCACCAGTTGTGACACCTTCCCAGCTGATGTAACGTTATAGGTTTATTTTGTGAACTGCAATTGTCTTACTCTTTGTGGATGTGTGTTTTGTTTTAGAATGTCCCTACCAAACCTTGTCTTTAATTTTCCTAAACCCTTCTCATTTAGTAGTAATTGTGCACTGTTTTACCAGCAATGCCCCAGTCACTCCCAAACTGTCCTCCTCCCGTTTTGATAAAGACCCGCCGTGACCACCAACCGGGGCGCACTAGGGTCGAAACGTCGGCGAACACCATAGGCCCAGAAAGACCAGGATCCGGATAGGATCTCTAGGATTCCTTGGTTCAAAAACATTATCTGGCCAATGAAGACATTTGTATATACTTGTACATAAATTGCACTGTATATTTTGCCATTCACTGAGCACTCTCCACTGAAACTCACCTTACACTTGACAGTCACCATAAGCATTGAATGTTATCTAGGAATGATTACAATCCAAATACCAAATGTTTTGGAATTTCTTTTAATACAATTGATTGATCATATGACTTCAAGCTTTTGAGCATTTGTTTCTCAAATTGTTGGACTTGTATCAGAGAGTCTTTTTGTTCTCATTTAATGAATGTTCCCAAAAGTAATTGGTCCGACCCAACAGAACTGCTACTGGACCTTCTAGTTCTTAGCCAACTACAAATCTTACAGGATGTCCTCTGAACTACAATGAGATAAAAACTGTTACAGGCGATTGCTTGGCATGAGCCACACTAGAAATAGTAGTAACTTAATGCCTGAAACTGGTTCAGATAGAAATTCCCGTGATCTGAGTAAATTAACCATGGTTACAAGACTTAGATGTTCCCCGGTAACATGGCATATTATAAGATCTACTGAGGCGGGTCATGGAGTGACACACCATAGCTTCTAAGCAACCAACGACTTCTACAAATGGCAACTACCTGAACAAATGGTGTATACCCTTGCTGAGAGCTCCGAGTAATCTGTGCAGCAGTGGTGAAAGGATTAATCTAGGAGAAACGAAGGTCCTACAAATTTTGCCTCGCAGGGTAGAAGGCCCTACTGCAGAAAGCTACAGCAAACTTTATCACCACTTACATCTGTGGCGCTACGAATCTCTTAAAAAAGATGATTATAATTGCAGCATTGTGATTGGCTTAGGAGAGAGGAGGGGATGGAGGCTGACTGTTCAGCAGGAGAGCAGGAAAACGGGACTGTAAAGATGCGAGGCGGAGCGCTACCGAGGACTGGTGGTCTCCCATTACTGATCCTGTCATACCTCCTTCCTTACAGACTGACCCCTGGGATACAGGACTGGACGACGTGGAAGAAGAGCGTGGCGCCTTTAATTGGGCGTACTCTGAGGAGGTGGAGACCCCTCCTCCTGTATTCGTCTGCGAGGCCAGATTGGATAAAGAGCAGGAAGTACAGACAGAAACGTGTGACATCACCTCGGAGGAGGAGGAGGCGAGGAGCGGCGTCGGAGAGCGGTTGAAGAGAAGCGGAGAAGTCGGAAAAGAAGGACACCGAAGGAATTCCGAAGAGCAGGCCGAAAGAGACGAACCCCACGGAGAGCCAGGAGGCCAACGACCCTGTGAGCCGCCGTGCCACTCTCCCGGGGGAGGAGCGTGGCTATCCCAGGTACGGGACCGTATGGCGGTGTGGGTGGGAAGACGGCGTGCGTGTAAATAGTGTATAGCAAACCCCGTTTGTGTTTCCTCGTACCCCTCTCCTCTTGTGTTCATTACCCCGCGATTAACCCTCACTTTCTGTACCCTCCCCACGTCACCGACTACATAACAGTAAATCCGACACTGGTGACCTTTCTCCACTTCACACGGCCCCAAGGTGCAAGTCCCCCAAAGACTGTAGAACTAACGGTTCCCTCTCTGTTGGTCTTCCTTTCTATGGGCTCCGGAACAACGAGACGCTACCTTGACCAGACCC
Organism: Lissotriton helveticus; assembly: GCF_964261635.1. Lineage (NCBI taxonomy): Eukaryota > Metazoa > Chordata > Amphibia > Caudata > Salamandridae > Lissotriton > Lissotriton helveticus. The sequence goes on along the minus strand of NC_136061.1, from coordinate 1,963,432,787 downwards.
TGAAGACAAGAGCGGAAGACCAAAGACCCCGGAGAAGGAGAATACCACGATTCAAAGACGGATCCCAGTCACTTTGCTAGGGAGAGACTTACGTTTAGGACCAGGAGAACATTGCAACCAAACCCTAAACGTACTATACTAATAAAACCATCCTTACTCCCAAGACCTGTTGTCCAGTCAGTTTCTGCTTCAACACCGGAGTTGCCTATCAGACCTGTCCCAGAGCCTATTCTCGGTCCTAAGGTTGACCCCTCACCCCTACACCCGGTCACAGGGACACAGCCAGGAGCTGTGACAGTGCGGGATCCGGGAAGGTATATTTCTTTTTTTATTTTATTTAATCCTCTCCCCCCCCCCACCCGGGCGAACCCCCGCACAAATCCGCCAATGAGTCATGCCGGCCGCAACTGGTTTTAGCAGACCTGGATGAATTGTTAACTATTGGGGACCAAAGTGGACTCATGTTATTAGATATATGTGTCACGGGTGAGGTGCCCGAAGACTTCTACCTTCTCCCCACTCTTCAAACTAAATGGTGGCAAAGCAGAGGAAAAGGGGGTTGGTACCAGCATTTCTTTTAACCTACTGGTCTCCTATCCTGTTCCAGCAGCTTCTGTAATGAACTTGGCAGTCTTGTTTGGCTGAGATCTTTTTTTAAATTACCACGTGAAAAAAGGTTGGGGCCAAATGTTTTTCACAACTTAAATTGCTGTGCAAAACTATACTTTGCCTGCTCCCGCCATGCATTCCACAACGACAAGGGCATGAGTGTCATCTCAACTCAACGGCTGCAATGCCATCTACGTGGGGCTCCCTGCCAGGGTGGTTAAGAAGGACTGCATTCAGGCTGTGGTTTGGTCTCTGCTGTTAAGATCATCTTTCGGTAGCGTGAAGGGCCTTACACCTTCTCCCAGTCAAAATGTGAGTGCACTCCAAGCTATTGTGCATGGTGCACTGGCCTCATCATTCTACCCAACTTTTCCTGGCATATGTCCCAGGAAGATTCTTAAGATCATTGGCTACTCACTGGCCCTTGTTTCAAAACGGCTGCTTTATCAGAAGCTTCAGAGTCTTCAGCTCCAGCGATCCACACTGCTGTTCTAATTTGGGGCGTTTTTACAAGATCTTTCTTTAGGTCAATCTTTACCTAATCAGTTGCTTTAGTACTTTTAGCGCCAAGATTTGAGGGAGGGAGGGAGGGAAGATGGGAGGGAGGGAGGGAGGGAAGGGAGGGAGGGAGGGAAGGGAGGGAGGGAAGGAAGGAAGGAAGGAAGGAAGGAAGGAAGGAAGGAAGGGAGGGAGGGAAGTAAGGAAGGAAGGAAGTAAGGAAGGAAGTAAGGAAGTAAGGAAGAAGGAAGGAAGGAAGAGAAACAAAGGAAAGAAACAAAGGAAAGAAGAATTGTTGGTATTTGATTAAAAAAATCCAAATCTACATGATCCCTTGAGGCTCTTACCTGGATGGGAACTGTTGTGTAAGAACACGTTTCCTGGCTCTTACCCAGAAGAAAAATGCTGAAGACATTGCCCACATTTTGTTCAAATTGTAAATGTTAAGTATTGCTACTTAACCATTTTCAAATGAGTGCTGCTACAGCACATTATATGACTGTCTCCTAAATTAGAAATATCTAGTATGCTGCTCTGCACTGCTCTTACTATGGTGAGTAGTGTTATAGGACACTTCAGTACTCTTACCTAGGTGAGTAAAACTAGAGGATGCTCGAACAGTGTTATCCAGGGAGACAGTGTTACAGGGTGCTGTGATGCTCTTACACTATTACCCAAGTGAATAATGTTACATATTAATTACTGCAGCACTCTTACAGAGCCCAGCAAAGTTACAGGATACTGCAATGCTCTTACCAAGGTGGGTAATGTTGCACAAGGTCACATTGCTAGGCAGGATCTTCGGTCCGGTGTAGTGGGGTGTATGCACCTTGCGGTAGTAGAGCTTAAATCCGTCATGCTGCCCTAGCTTGGCAGAGGGCTCCCACTGAGCTTGCATGGCGGTAGTGTTCAAGACCTTTATGTAGAGCGAAGGCATTGCTGGGACTAAGAAGAGACAGATAGAGCAATGTAAGTGTGAAGAGTAACAACAAGCTGCCCCACAATCCACAGCTAAGTCTCATACACAGCACCTATAAGACATGTGCCATGTCTGCAATCCAAACATCTTGTGTGGCTATAGACATCTTAATACCTTGCCTTACAAGTTTAAATTGTATCAGTGAATTGCTGTAAATGTGATGTTTCGGTTACCAATACTGTGTACTCTGAAACATTTTGAGGTAGTGTGACACCACATGGGCAGCTATATTATGCAGCAGCTGCTAACCTTAATTGGAAATACTACATAGCATTGTAGCACAGCAAAGAAAACACAAGGAAATGATGGCCGGAGCACTGAAGCTTTTCAGACACTCATCTCCAGTCACAGATCTGAGTTGAATCCATCATCGTTCTTTAGCTCACTTCGCCACCCCAGTTCAGACCCAGCCATATCCAAATCAGTCTTGAGCCTGTGCCTCATGGGAGCAGTCCAGCCAGAACTGCCAGGCCAGGTCTTCCCTGGACCGGAAACAAGCATCTTGGGACCGGTTTCGGAGTAACACCCCTCATCAGCTGGATAGCTTGAAACTTAGGGCGAACAAAGCAAACATAAGGAGATGTTGGCTGGAGCACTGAAACTTTTCAGACACTCACCCCCAGTCACAGATCTGGGTTAAATCCATCATCGTTCTTTAGCTCACTTCCCCACCCCAGTTCAGACCTAACCATATGAAAATCAGTCTTCACCCTGTGCCTCATGGGAACAGTCCAGCCCGAGCTGCCAGGCCAGGTGTTCCCTGGACCGTAAACAACCATCCTGGGACCGGTTTTGGGGTAACATCCCTCGTCAGCCAGGCTATCTTGAATCCAGTGGCAAAGTGAACAAGGGACCCACGTCTGGGCATACACTGCCAACTTAGGGTGAACAAAGCAAACACAAGGAGATAATGGACGGAGCACTAAAACTATTCAGACTCTCACCCCAATCACAGATCTGGGTTAAATCCATCATCATTCTTTAGCTCACTTCACCTCCCCAGTTCAGACCCAGCCATATGCAAATCAGTCTTGACCCTATGTCTCATGGGTCCCTTTGCATCACCTGCTCAGATATTATTATGATGGATGAAAACAAATTCTGTAAAAAAATGTATTTCTCTTGTAAAACTCTGTGTTTTTAAATAGGTGCAATGAAATCATGTCAGCAATAGGAGACACTACTTACTATTTGTGTCCAAAAGAAGGTGGTCGTATAAACTGTCTTGTCACCACCAAAACGCGTCAACGCTTTGTGGGTTAAGAGTTATATCCAAGGAACTTTTGTGGTCCCACTTAACTATTGAATAGCGGACATTTATACATTTGCTTGATTCTTGTTGGGATAACCACTTTATGATGTTTTTAATGTCTCACATGTCATTTGTCTCTCAAAGATTTTAAAATATTGTTTTTAGTTGTGGTATAATATTGAGTTACACATTTGTGATGCTGTATTTCATTTACTAATGAGATTTATTATATGATGAGGAATTATTAAAAATAAAAATATTTTTTTCATAGAGATAAGAATGTTTTTGCATTTATAAGTCATATGGTTTTTTGCGTATTTCTACAATTGTTTTTTGGGTTCATACATGTGTGTGATTAATGTGGAGTATTGATGTGGCTGAATGAATGAATTTGAGCAAAAGTTTTTTTTAATTTGTTCCAAGAGAATTTATGTTGCGCATTACTGCTCTATGGTCTGACCGAATAAGTGGTAGGGCTTTCTTTCATAGAAGATTTGGGTGGTCTGAGAAGATTCCATCCAAGCAGTGCCCCATCGAGTGGGTTTCTTACTTGACCAGTTGACTTAGTCCTACACTGGCCATATGGTATCTGTGTCAGAGATGTTTTTGAGATGGAAATTAAAATCACCAAGGAGAGTTTCCTTAGGTAGTCTTGCTTTAGGTTCAAGGAGCTGGCATATGTAATTTAGGCAATTGGGTTTAGCTATTGGTGAGCGAAAGATGAGAGTGTCATTAAAAGTGTTCTGATTATAAAGTTTTATTTTGAAAGTGGCTACTTCCTCTTCTACGAAGTCGGGGATTGCATTGAACTGAATGTTAAAACAATTTCTGGCTATGAGTGCTATACCCCCTCTTTTCCCAACTCGGTCTATCCTATGGATGTTAAATCCATCTACAAGGGCTCCCTGAAGATCTGGTTCAAATGAAGGATCGTCCCAGGTTTCTGTAACGAAGGATATATCAATAGCGTGCTCCTCCATGAGGTCATGAAATGCTAAGGCGTTTTTGATGAGCGATCTTGTATTGATGAGTAAGCAATGAATTATCTTAGAACTATCGTCAGGGTTTGTTTGTTTGGTATACCAGCTTCTTGCTTGATGTAAGGGAAGATTTAGCAGCACCGTAGTGCAGTGAGGACATACCTTTTTCCCTTGACTCTGACCAGGGTTGTAGGGGGTGCTCAGGCAGGGTTCCCCTTAGGTTTTAAGGTGCAATAGAGTTTCCCTGGAGTACTGTAATGGTGGGCAGCTTGCGCCGTCTGGGGTTAAACCTACATAGTGGCTGGTGCTATGCAGGGATCGTGCGCAGATGGAAGCAGATGGCCTTGCCTTTGGCGCGACGGCCGCGCAACGCCTGCAACATGCAGCTCATATAGAGTCAATTGTTAGTGAGGAAAGGAACTGTGTCTTCAGGGATGCTGAGAAGGAAGAGACCCTTCTGGCAATGCTGCCGGAGAAGAGGAATACATACGGCTTTGCTATACCTTTATAGGTGTCTGAGTGGGTCTTTGGGAGTTATGAGAGAACATCAGAGACAAACACACAATGTATGAATGTGAGCTAATTTGTCAGAACGCGTAACATACAGTGGAGCAGACATTACAGTTTGAGGTGTTTTGCAACTACTTTGTTCAGAAGTCTCAATCTGAGTCTAAAATGAGGATATGCGAATACGCTTCTAATTCGCTCTCCGTGCACAACATGATAAGATCAGCAAGTGAGTGCAGTACTACTACAGTGGGACGATTTTCCCCTTTCTTTTATACTGAGTGGACTGTTTAAATCAACGCAATGAAGATAAAGTAAAGAAGAAAGCACTTTGGTAGATAACTTATTTAGAAGCAATGGCATAAGATGTGAAATGTCCTCCCTTTTATCATGTGAAATAAAAGGTGGGCACATCTTAATGTAAGAGCCTCAAGTATCTCTTGGAGCAGAGGCATCTTAATAAATATGAGCCTCATGTTCCAAAGGGAGGCAGCATTGCTTAAGGGCAACCTATAGTCCTTCCCTGCAGAGATTTTCGCTAGACATATCAATGAAAGATCTCCTATCTCCCCAGGGGTCTAAAGTGCTGCAGTTATTCTTCCCACCTCCAGGAGCACTCCCCAGATCTTTAGGGAAGCACCCTGGAGGCAACTATTTTTCTGGATCTTTTCCTCTTATCTTTCTCACAGCGTTGCCACATTCAATCCCCAGGAGACAGCAAGTAGTTTTATAAGACCTCTTGCTGGTGCATGTGAATTCCACTTTTTATTTCCTCAATAATACAAGCGCTACTGCTGCCTTACCTTCACCGTAGGTCTGACCCACAACAACCTCTGAGGGTTTGCTGGCCCCTCGCGAGGTGTAGGCCTTGACGTAGAAGCTGTAGCTGGCAGAGGGCTCGAGGTCGGTCACAAGCTGCTGGAAGGTGCTTTTGCTGACCGCCTCCTGATACTCCATTTCCATGGGGTCTGTGGAAGACAAAGCATCATTAGCAGAATACGTTATTCCTTATAATGAACGGTTATACCATTGGCCTTACCCACCCCGAAAAAAAACATACATTTTTGGTTCCTTGCTTTTTTACATACAAGAGTATGGTTGCAGCTATGTAGACTAAATGTGGAATCCATTGTGCAGAAGTTAACACAACAGTATAAGGTTAGTAATTTGTTACTAACACATTACAGGCAGATGAAGGTAAATCGCTTTTTAAACAGTTGTAAAACGTGTGGCAACATGCCGAACTTGCCTGATTTCATATAATGAATTAGGGTTGCAAAAACAGCACACACACTATAACAGAACACAATTGAATCGTTTTTTTAGGTCGAGCTTAGCGTAGCACGCATGCGCTGCTCTATGGGAGGCTTCTTGTGAGCACTCCAAACATCTTTGTGTGGGTCTGACTCCCCCCACGCATTGGGTTGGTCGTTGCCTTTGTCATTTACGCTTTTGGTAGCATGCAAATAGGCTAAAGGCGGGCGCATGTCCCACCTTTTTTAGAAAAGTTTCACTCCCACAGCGTTTTGCTGTCAGGAGCAAGCAGCGGCACGCAAGGTGGTAGATGCATTTCTCATCGTGGCTCAACATGCCATCATTCTATGCATAGGCTCCGTTTGTCTTCAACGCGCTTTTCTGATCCAAACCACTGGAGGGCAGTATATAACAGTGATGTCATTTGAAATGTCATCAGTGATGTCATTGACCGTGTCATGAATGATATAATATGTGACGTCATCAGGAGTGCATTGCGGGGGTGCGAGTTATAGTTAGCTGAACGAACTATAACGGTGGAATTTCTCTGGTTTTGTACGAGTGAAATGTCCAACTAACTATAACATCCCTGAAACCTATCATTTTGTCAGTGAATTCCTATGGTCTTTAAAATGCTAATTCCTAACTATAACGTGCCTGAAACCTATGGTTTTCTCAGTGAATTTCAAAAGTTTTTAAAAGCTCAATTCTAACTATAACGTCCCTGAAACCTATGGTTTTTTCAGTGAATTTCAAAGGTTTTTTAAATGCCAATTTCTAACTATAACATACCAGTCGCGTTTCCAGAGCAGTGGAAAACTTTGAGCGTGGCCTCCGAAACACCTTTTAGCAATCCCACTGTATGGGATTTACTGGAGGTAACAGGAGGAGTAGTTAGACCCCAACGTCAACCTTGGGGGCCAACTATCCCTTTTATTACCACCAGTAAGTCCACACAGCAGGATTGCTAACTTCTTATATCAGGCCCTGCCTCCTCCCTGCACCACTGTGCAAACGTGCCCCCTTGCACGATGTAAATTGGGGGATTAAGTCCCCTTGAATCCTGAGGGTCCCTGGGGGCCAACTAGCCCATCAGGTACCTTCAGTAAGCGGCACAGAGCTGCTTTGCAGAGAGGTGGTCAAAGGCCACGTGCCTTTTCACACCTCTCTGCAACGCAGCTCTGTGGTGCTTACTGGAGGTACCTGGTGGGCTAGTTTCACCCAATGGACCCTAAGGATTCAAGGGGACTTAATCCCCCAACTTACAATGTGCCAGAGGGCCCGTTTGCACAGTGGTGAAGGGGGGGGGGGGGGGGGCCTGATGTGACAAGTGTGCAAACGCCCCCTGTGGCACGTTGTAATTTGGGGGATTAAGACCCCTTGAATCCTGAGGGTCCTTGGAGGCCATCTAGTCCACCAGGTAACTCTAGTAAGCGCCACAGAGCTGCGTTGCAGAGAGGTGTAAAAAGGGGCGTGGCTTCAGACCACCTCTCTGCAACGCAGCTCTGTGGCGCATACTGGAGGTACCTGGTGGGCTATTTGTCCCCCAGAGCCTCCCCCAGTATTCAAGGGGAATTAACTTCAAGACAGGAGCTGACCGGAGAGCCCCACTAGTTTTGAAAATGTTGCGAAGATTCGTCAAACGACGCCAAAGTTATTGGGAAAATAAAAACGCTTTCCCTATGGAAACTAGGTCCTAACTATTACTACCTACTGGCGACCGCAAGTAGGTAATATATATATAAATATCTATATAAGAAATTAAGAGCTGATAGCCCAGTGCATAGTGAACCATTAAGTACCCTAGGCAAAAGAAAATGTGGTGTTTATTGTGGGGTAGGGAGTCGTTGCAGTGTGATGTAAGGAGGTGTGAGGAAGATGGGAAGAGGGCAGGGGGGTGATGGGGTGCTAACAATTACGTTGAGGTACCTTACGGGCTGATTACGAAGTCTTTAGTGGGACCTGAAGGAGACCAAGTGGCATGGATAAGCCACTGTTTGCATGACATTAAGTCAGGCAGCTCCCTGCTGCACACCTCGGAATACTGTCAGCCCCGCCTGGGCCCAGCTCGTCTGATCCCCAAGGCCAGCCCAGACACGAGAAATGGCGGGAGAAGCAAAGACAGCCCTGTTGCTGAGATTCCAAAGTCAGACAGGCCTGCACCAAAGTAAGAACACAAAACACAAGCCTTTAACTATAAGTTTAACTTCACAGAGTTTGGAACACAGCAACGTCTCCAGTGGCGTTGTGCCAAACTCAGCCATGGCTTGATCTCATGGCACTGCATGGAACTTTTAATTGTCCCTCAGCAGTGACATAGCCAGAGCTTCTGACGCCCAGGGCAATCCCTTATTTTGCCGCCCAGTGGTGGTAAGAGCGGGTATGCTTGCAAAAGACCGCGACGAGCCGGGTGGGGTGGGAAGAGGTATTGCTGGCGAAAGACCACGACGAGCGGGGGTTGGGCGACAGATGACAATGAGCGGGGGAGGGGGGGCACTTAGCAATGCTGACGTGGGAGAATAAAGAAAAAAGCAAAATGTACCTTGCGCTCGTGGCTTACCGCCACCCCCAAAAAAGTGAAGCCGGGGTGGACCGTCCCACCCACCCATGTATGAAACTGTTCCTGAGCCAACTTTTAGGTCCCAAAGTCCCATGACCATTGTGTCTATCTGACATGAATGGCCCGAATGATAATCTCTCTGACATTACATTAATATTTCCTTGCTGCTGTTTAATTTTACATGCAGCTAATTTCTCGCCTGGAGAGAGGGTCTGGTTGTTAGATGAGGTCCCTGCTTCCAAAACGTTGCTTTCATCCAGTTGTAAGCCCCTGTCGCTATTTCTTTACACACACACACACGCTTGTAACAATGCTGTCACTGTATTCTGGCCTCTGGTAGGAATTTGCAGAAGGCTGTCTGACCATTGCCTCACACAAACAGCCTTTTATGATACAAGAGGGAGCATATTTGCAGATGAGTCACTAGGGGTGAGGGAGAGAGAGAAACAAGAAAAGCTGAAGAGGGATATAAAAGCTGCAAAGGGAAGTGAAAAACAGACCAACGTGAGAGAGTGGGACCTGAAACGAAAGGGAGGCAGGAGGGACAAGAATGAGAAGTGGGACAAGAGAGACGCAACACAATAATCGCCACCATCGAATGCTTGAACTGCACAGGGAGTGAACATACCGCACCCACTCTATGGTACCACTCAACTGAACATTTTAAGTCCACGAACAGTGGACAGAACTGCACCTAGACTAGGACTTTAAACAACAGCATTTTGAACTGCACAGGGAGAGGGTGTATTGCGCCTACAGTATGATATCACACAACTGAACATTCTAAGTGCATGGGCAGCACACAAAACTGCATCTGGACTAGACATCGCACAATCAAACCTTTCAATGGACATACCATACATACACTCTATGACACAAAGGTACATTCTAAGTCCACACACAGTGGACAGAACTGCACATGGACGAGGACGTCACACAATCGAATGTTTGAACTGCACAGGAGAGGATGTGCCGCACAAACACTAAGATATCACACAACCGAACACTCTAAGTGCACACGGTCAGAGGATATTACTGGACTGGGAGTAGGACATCACACAATTGAACTTTGAACTGAACTGCACTTGGTCTAGGGCATGACACAAGTGAGCATTCTAAAGACACAGGCAGTAAACAGAATTGGACGAGGACATCACACAACTGCACAGTGAGAGGAAGTACTGCACATACACTGATATCACACAACTGAACCTTACATGTGCACTGGCAGGTGACAGAACTGCACATGGAGTAAGACATTACAAATGATTGAACTGCTCAGTGAGAGCATGTACCACCCATTCACTATGATACCATAAACTGAACATTCAAAGTGCAACAAGAAATGAAGTGAAGAGTAGTAGCATGCATTATGGCATCACACAATCAAAGATTCTAACTGCACATGAAAGGGGCCAGAGGGGTAGCAGTTACACTATAATTATGGTACCATACAATCAGATATTCTAACTCTGCAGGAAATGGATTTTGAATAAGCTCTTGCATCATGACATCACCCAACTGAGCATCCTAGCTTCACATGGATGGGGAAAAGTAGATTTTACATGCACTTTTAAATCCCACAATTTGGGATCTTGAGATGAATGCACATGATAGGAGATTTACCTCTTTGGACAAACTGCCTCCTTTAATCTATTGAGACCCTTCCAAATGGCCCTATCTTCTGTAGTATGTTTCAGAGACACTCTCATCTCAGCGACTGATTCCTTGTCACCCATCACATACCTGCCGTCTTCCGAATGTGGACAACGTAACCGATGATCTCCCTGGTGTTCTGTAAAGCCTCGCTCCATGATACCTGGATAGACGTGGCAGAAGTAGTGACTGCCTTCACATTCTGAGGGGGTCCAGGTAAGCCTTCTGCCCAGAGGACAGTCAGCCGGGCGCTGGCCTGGGTTGAGCCGGCGCTGTTCTCAGCGACACACTGGTAGATGGCCTCATCGTCCTGACTGATCCCATAGATGGTGAGGGTGCTGGAAGCAGAAACCACAACACACCGAGGTTAGTGCAAGCTTAACCAATGTTGTTCCAAAGAAGAAAAGTTTAGTCCCACCCCCTACATATCAAACAGCAACAAGATGGGGCCCCACTGTAAAAGTTGGTCAGGCTCCTAAAATTTCATTTAGACTGGTCGCCTTACAGAGATTGGGTATCCCCAAATGGATGAGGATCCTCAGCCCTTTTGGGGTAGGAAGGACATATATTATGTCTCTGCCCCAAACACATATCAAAATTAGAACATTTGCTAGGGGGTGAGTACACTTTTATTATGAGGCCATGATAAAGTGCTTAACGTGCAAAACACTTGTTGATCACTACTTAATGACGTAAAATGCTATACATCCAGTGGTGTAACGGGTTGTGGGGCTGTCCGCCCTGGATGGCATGAGTTTTGGTGGCAGCAGTCTCTCCACCCACCCCCTGCTCTAACAAGCATCTACCGCGGGCGGCAAACACAGGAACCACCACAGGCGGCAAAAGGTCTAGCTACGCCACTGTGTAGATGAGAAGGAAGAGTGAAGCCAAGGGTCAAATTTACAAGGGCATTGCACCAACGAAGCGTCCTAGAAAGTGACGCTCTGGTGGCATAATGCCCTGCTACATAGTTACACAGTGGTGTTAAGCCATTTTGCGTGGCTTAGTGCCGCTTTGTAAATATCTTACTTTTTCAAGCAGATATCTGCGTGAAACGGGTATTCAAGGTGTGTTGGTGTGGGCGTTCCACCGAAACACCGATTGCTTTTTGATGCTGCACCAGATTTTCAAAGTAGTGTAAATCTGAGATAGCACCGAAAACAAACGCCACTAAATAGCAGGCGTTAGATTGGCACAACAAGGAGAAATACTTTTATTTAAAGATCGTTTATGTGCAGGAAGGTGGCCCTTCCAGGTCATAAACAATCATCCCTGCAACACAGACACCCTTGCATCGTGGGCAAGGGTGCCTGCTTAGCATTGATGATTTGCTGCAACGCAGGCATCCTTGCACCATGGAGCAATGGAGTCTGTGTTGGTGCTAGGCAGCATTTTTTAATGCCAGCTCAAGGGAAAACACAGTGGTGCGCTGTATTCTTGTAAATAAGGCGCATCCCTGCGTTTTTTTTAAATGACACAACACAGCTACATTGCTTGCAGCACTGCGCTGTGCCATTGTTTTGTAAATATACCCTCGTGTTTCTGCTCCTGTTTGAGCCGATGAGTGCCGCATGCAACCAAAACCGACTGAAATCGGTAAAAAGTAAAATAAAAATTAATGAAATAAATTCGAGGAGCAGAGTAAAAATGTCCTCGGCCTCCTCCTGTGATCTAGAGCTTTCCTGCAGCCACAGTTTTGCAGCATCACCGCGCCTGCACACAAGGGAAAGTACTCAGGGCCTCATTTATGAAAAGTGACGCATCGCTGCGTGAAAACAGCGATGCGTCACTTTTCACTGCGCTCTCCCTGCGAAATGATTGATGCGTCATATTTATAATATGACGCATCATGTCGCAAGGAGTTACAGATACGTCAGTATTTCTGACGTATCTGTAGGCGCAAAAGTGACGCATTGCTGGAGTGTGTCACAAAAGTGACGCAACTCCAGCAATACTTCCTTTCACATGGGGAAAGCCCCATGTGAAAGGACTTGCGTCAGTCTTACGCCTGCTGTGAGGCAGGCGCAAGATTTTGACGCAACAGCGTCCTAAAAGTGACGCAGTGAAATCTCATAGATTTCACTGCGTCACTATTACGAGGCTTTTTGCGGGTGAACGCCCCCTCTGCATACATTATACCTGACGCAGGTATAATGTAGCGCAGGGGTTTACAAAGTGACGCATCTGCTTAGATGCGTCACTTTGTAAATAGTGCGCATCAGGAGGCATGTTTTACGCCGCCGATGCGTCACAAAAAGTGACGCATCGGAAGCGCAAAACTCATGCAAGGCCTCATAAATGAGGCCCTCAGGGCCTCATTTATGAAAAGTGACGCATCGCTGCGTGAAAACAGCGATGCGTCACTTTTCACTGCGCTCTCCCTGCGAAATGATTGATGCGTCATATTTATAATATGACGCATCATGTCGCAAGGAGTTACAGATACGTCAGTATTTCTGACGTATCTGTAGGCGCAAAAGTGACGCATTGATGGAGTGTGTCACAAAAGTGACGCAACTCCAGCAATGCTTCCTTTCACATGGGGAAAGCCCCATGTGAAAGGACTTGCGTCAGTCTTACGCCTGCTGTGAGGCAGGCGCAAGATTTTGACGCAACAGCGTCCTAAAAGTGACACAGTGAAATCTCATAGATTTCACTGCGTCACTATTACGAGGCTTTTTGCGGGTGAACGCCCCCTCTGCATACATTATACCTGACGCAGGTATAATGTAGCGCAGGGGTTTACAAAGTGACTTTGTAAATAGTGCGCATCAGGAGGCATGTTTTACGCCGCCGATGCGTCACAAAAAGTGACGCATCGGAAGCGCAAAACTCATGCAAGGCCTCATAAATGAGGCCCTCAGTATTTTGTAATGATGACAAGATGTGATGGCCAACGCAATCAAGTGTATTGCTAGTTAATGTTTTTGGTGCATCGGACGCAAACACGTGTACACCACGTACACGGGTGCGCGCTCGCAAACACATTGCACGCGAGTGCGTGCACGCCCATTTCATTAGCATTTTAATGAGTAGCGATACCCGAGCCCTGAAGCAGAAGACGTTGAGAATGCGTTCATGCGTGACATTTCGTGCCACTGATAGCAGCGCCGGTGAAGCCGCCTCTTGTGTACGCGCTTCAGAGAGAGCCGCTGCCTCGCTGTGTCTCCTGACGAAGGATTGCTTTGATTGGCTTTAGGCAAAGCCGTAAATTCTTCACTCTAACAGAGCTCAAAAGATGCTGAAGAATTAGAGCAGATTAGACAATTAACTGGAGCGGGGGCGCTGCCAAGAATTACAGCCCTGCAGCTGTAAGTAATCAACTCACCTGGCCCAGGTTCCAGCACTAGAGCCGCCTCTGCCACGGAGCCCAGAGCTGTAGGCAATCACTACACAATTCTAGCGCTGTAGGTGAACAACTGACAAGACCACAGTCCCAGCACTACAGCTTTAAGAAGGCAACTGATGAGGCCGTACTTACTGCTTTAGAGCAGCAGCCAATCAACTGACAAGGCCATCATTTCCGAACTACCCACGTAGGTAATCACCTGACCAAGCCATGGTGCGCCATGGTTGCGGCATTAGATGTGTAGATAAACACCTGGGGCCTTATTTATGAAAGCCTTGCGCCACCGGTGAGTCACTTTTTCCCATGTTAAAAGTGACGCACCGGCGGCGCAAGCCCTTCATAAATAAGGCCCCGGGGGCCTTATTTATGAAGGCCTTGCGCCACCGGTGCGTCACTTTTAAAATGGGAAAAAGTGACGCACCGCCGGCGCAAGGCCTTCATAAATAAGGCCCCTGGCGTCCTAGGCTTCCTCTTGCTGCGGCCCGTGCAGGTAAGAGTGGTGGGGCTGCATTGGGACGGGGATTCGACAAACGACCACAAGTGAAAATTAAATAAATAATTCATTTTCCCTCGTCATCTTCTGTCCAAATCCCACCCCCTTACCTCCCCCCGCCACCCGTTCCTACCGCCCCACAGCTCTTACCTACACAGGCCGCGGTTGGCTTCTCCAGCACCGCTGTGGGTGGTCATCTGAGGTTACATACCCATGGCTACAAGTGTCTGAAGGCTTATTGTCTGTATTTTGGAAATGGCTTTAGGTCAGGTCGAGGATCTGAATACCACTCGGGCCCAAACCGAAATTTAAAATATCTACAACTGGGAAAGAGGGAGACAGTGGTCTCTCAGAGTCCGCCAATCCATCACTGACCAGCACTGTGCTCTCTATAATTAAACATACTAGGATAGAACAGATCAATGGGTTGCTGTACAATCAGCTGGTGGGTTGGAAAAAACATGGTAGCCATTCACAAACACCAGCTTATTGATCAAGTACGGTTACATGGTCTACTGCTCTTTTGAAAACATAAAACTATGCTTATGTTTTGTCCAAAGACACATACAGTCTGCCCTGTCCTCAGCTGTGAACCTCCCCTTGACAAATGAAACCTTATCAAATGACATAAGGGCCAAGCCAAGGTGATTAATCATAAAACGAAGACGTGTGTATGTTTAAGTAAATTTATATATCTGTTTGTGCGTGCATGTACTTATTTGTAAATTGATTTCTATGTATTTTTCCACACCCTCACTTTTTTTGTAAAACAATATTTTATTGGCTTATTGAAAAAAACGTACAGCATTGGGGATGAGAAGAAGTTGTAAACGCAGTGACACAGCGGACAACATCATTTGAGTAAAGTATGAGCATCCAATGATGTTGAGAGACTTTTATATATAGTGAGTCCACGTATAATGGCGTAGGGTATTGCTCAATGAGTTAAGGAAGTTATTTTCACTGTGTTTGAATAACTGGGGACAGAACTACATAACTGGGGAGGCGGGGACGGTGATAGCGGCAAGGTATTGGCTACGAGTGAATCTCAGCTGCGTAAGAGATGCAGGGTATGGGCTTGTACAATATGGTGAATAGCAACATATTTCACATCCTCACTTGTCATACAACATTCTGAAAAAATCTGAAACCTTCTTGCTAAAGCCTGGCTTTCACAAGGGCCATTCAGTCCACCACTATGCCCTTAATTTCCACCAGGGTTGGCCTCTAGCTGGATTTCACAGTGGCGTTTCTGGCCCTAAGTGCTGGTGTTACAAATTCTTTTTGGCTACAGCGAAGACTGGACATGTGCTGTCTGTTGCGAGACAAATTGTTATCGAACAATGGGCTTAGAGCCCGACCATTGTTTATCGTTGATTTGCTTCATTCTCACTCTTGTTTGCTGGCTTCTCATTCATCTGCTTCTGTGGGCTTTCCTTCCTCTAATTATGTTTGTCCCTCACGTGGAGTATGGACACATTACTTGTATTCTTTCACTGCTCATTTTTCAGTCACTACTTTTTTTCATTTTTTAAGCACTCTACGAGAGAGTGTGTGTGCTTTTTAACCTTCTCCCTCATGTACGTCTCCCCTCTATGTTCCTCTTTCCCTCAGTTGCCATTTTTGCTTCCTCCCTGCCCACCTACCTTTTCCCATCTTGTTTTTGAAGAACCTCTTGTCCATTTACTTCTCCAGCCCTGCCCACCTTCCACTGTCTGTTTGCTCTTGCAGCTCCTCCTGCCCTCTTTTGTGCTACCCTAACCCCTCCCACCCGCCATTGTCAACTTGCTGCCCCATCCACCTACCTGTCTTCCATTGTCAGCTTGTCAACCCATTCCCACCTGGTCGCCCTGAGTTGTCAGTTTGCTTTTTTAGCCCCTCCCGGCTGCCCTCAATTGTCTGTGTGCTTCTCTATCCCCATCCACCCTCACTCCAATGTCTGTATGCTTCCTCAGCCCCTTCTGCCCAACTTCTGCTGTCAGCTGGCTTCCCCAGCCCTTCCACCCACCCTCTGTTAGCTTGCTGACCTAGTTCCTTCCACCCATCCCCCATTGTCAGCTTGCTTCCCCATCCCCTCTAGCACTCTACTTGCTTCTCTATCCCCTCTAACACTCTACTTGCTTCCCCATCCCCTCACAGCTGCACTCCTTTGTCCGTGTGCTTCACCAGTCCCTCCAGCTTACCCTCCATTGCCAGCTTGCTGCACCAGTCCCTCCTGTCCACCATTGTCAGCTTGCCATTGTCAGCTTACTTCCCCAGCCCCTCAAGCACTCCTCTTACTTCCCACCCTCTTACAGATGCCCTCTGTTGTCCGTGTGCCCCTCCTGTCCACCTTCCATTGTCAGCTTGCTTCTCCAGCCCCTGCTACCCACCCTCTGTTGTTAGTTTCTTTCCCCAGACCCTTCGACACACCCTCCACTGTCAGATTGCTCTCCCAGTCCCTTCCCCATTCTCCATTGTCAGCTTGCTTCCCCAACCCCTTCCGCCCACCCTTAATAGTCAGCTGGCTTCCCCAGCTCCTTCCACCCACCCTGTTGTCAGCGTGCTGCCCCGGCCCCTCTGTTGTCAGCTTGCTGCTCCATCCCTACACCCACTCTGCATTGTCAGGTTGCTTCTCCACCCCCACCCACTCTCTGTGGTCAGCGTGTTTCCCCATCCGCCCGCCCTCTGTTGTCAGCTTGTTTCCCCATCCGCCCGCCCTCTATTGTCAGCTTGTTTCCCCTTCCCACCGCCCTCTGTTGTCAGCTTGTTTCCCCTTCCCACCGCCCTCTGTTGTCAGCTTGTTTCCCCTTCCCACTGCCCTCTGTTGTCAGCTTGTTTCCCCTTCCCACTGCCCTCTGTTGTCAGCTTGTTTCCCCTTCCCACCGCCATCTGTTGTCAGCTTGTTCCCCCTTCCCACCGCCCTGTTGTCAGTTTGTTCCCCCTTCCCACCACCATCTGTTGTCAGCTTGTTCCCCCTTCCCACCACCATCTGTTGTCAGCTTGTTCCCCCTTCCCACCACCATCTGTTGTCAGCTTGTTCCCCCTTCCCACCACCCTCTGTTGTCAGCTTGTTCCCCCTTCCCACCGCCCTCTGTTGTCAGCTTGTTCCCTCTTCCCACCGCCCTGTTGTCAGCTTGTTTCCCCTTCCCACCGCCCTCTGTTGTCAGCTTGTTCCCCCTTCCCACCGCCCTCTGTTGTCAGCTTGTTTCCCCTTCCCACCGCCCTCTGTTGTCAGCTTGTTCCCCCTTCCCACTGCCCTCTGTTGTCAGCTTGTTTCCCCTTCCCACCGCCCTCTGTTGTCAGCTTGTTCCCCCTTCCCACCGCCCTCTGTTGTCAGCTTGTTTCCCCTTCCCACCGCCCTCTGTTGTCAGCTTGTTTCCCAAACCCCTGATGCCAGCTTGTTTCCCCTTCCCACCGCCCTCTGTTGTCAGCTTGTTTCCCGTTCCCACCGCCCTCTGTTGTCAGCTTGTTCCCCCTTCCCACCACCCTCTGTTGTCAGCATGTTTCCCCTTCCCACCGCCCTGTTGCCAGCTTGCTTCCCCTTCCCACCGCCCTCTGTTGTCAGCTTGCTTCCCCTTCCCACCGCCCTCTGTTGTCAGCTTGTTCCCCCTTCCCACCGCCCTCTGTTGTCAGCTTGTTCCCCCTTCCCACCGCGCTGTTGTCAGCTTGTTTCCCCTTCCCACCGCCCTCTGTTGTCAGCTTGTTCCCCCTTCCTACCGCCCTCTGTTGTCAGCTTGTTCCCCCTTCCTACCGCCCTCTGTTGTCAGCTTGTTCCCCCTTCCCACCGCCCTGTTGTCAGCTTGTTTCCCCTTCCCACCGCCCTGTTGCCAGCTTGTTTCCCCTTCCCACCGCCCTCTGTCAGCTTGTTTCCCCTTCCCACTGCCCTCTGTTGTCAGCTTGTTTCCCCTTCCCACTGCCCTCTGTTGTCAGCTTGTTCCCCCTTCCCACCGCCCTGTTGCCAGCTTGTTCCCCCTTCCCACCGCCCTGTTGCCAGCTTGTTTCCCCTTCCCACCGCCCTCTGTTGTCAGCTTGTTTCCCCTTCCCACCGCCCTCTGTTGTCAGCTTGTTTCCCCTTCCCACCGCCCTCTGTTGTCAGCTTGTTTCCCCTTCCCACCGCCCTCTGTTGTCAGCTTGTTTCCCCTTCCCAGCTTGTTTCCCCTTCCCACCGCCCTCTGTTGTCAGCTTGTTTCCCCTTCCCACTGCCCTCTGTTGTCAGCTTGTTTCCCCTTCCCACTGCCCTCTGTTGTCAGCTTGTTCCCCCTTCCCACCGCCCTGTTGCCAGCTTGTTCCCCCTTCCCACCGCCCTGTTGCCAGCTTGTTTCCCCTTCCCACCGCCCTCTGTTGTCAGCTTGTTTCCCCTTCCCACCGCCCTCTGTTGTCAGCTTGTTTCCCCTTCCCACCGCCCTCTGTTGTCAGCTTGTTTCCCCTTCCCACCGCCCTCTGTTGTCAGCTTGTTCCCCCCTCCCACCGCCCTCTGTTGTCAGCTTGTTCGCCCTTCCCACCGCCCTCTGTTGTCTGCTTGTTTCCTCTTCCCACTGCCCTCTGTTGTCAGCTTGTTCCCCCTTCCCATCGCCCTGTTGCCAGCTTGTTCGCCCTTCCCACCGCCCTCTGTTGTCAGCTTGTTCGCCCTTCCCACTGCCCTCTGTTGTCAGCTTGTTTCCCCTTCCCACCGCCCTCTGTTGTCAGCTTGTTTCCTCTTCCCACCGCCCTCTGTTGTCAGCTTGTTTCCTCTTCCCACCGCCCTCTGTTGTCAGCTTGTTTCCTCTTCCCACTGCCCTCTGTTGTCAGCTTGTTTTCCCTTCCCACCGCCCTGTTGCCAGCTTGTTTCCCCTTCCCACCGCCCTCTGTTGTCAGCTTGTTCCCCCTTCCCACCGCCCTCTGTTGTCAGCTTGTTCCCCCTTCCCACCGCCCTCTGTTGTCAGCTTGTTCCCCCTTCCCACCGCCCTCTGTTGTCAGCTTGTTCCCACTTCCCACCGCCCTCTGTTGTCAGCTTGTTCCCCCTTCCCACCGCCCTCTGTTGTCCGCTTGTTCCCCCTTCCCACCGCCCTCTGTTGTCAGCTTGTTCCCCCTTCCCACCGCCCTCTGTTGTCAGCTTGTTCCCCCTTCCCACCGCCCTCTGTTGTCAGCTTCTTCCCCCTTCCCACCGCCCTGCTGCCAGCTTGTTTCCCCTTCCCACCTTGTTTCCCCTTCCCACCGCCCTCTGTTGTCAGCTTCTTCCCCCTTCCCACCGCCCTCTGTTGTCAGCTTCTTCCCCCTTCCCACCGCCCTCTGTTGTCAGCTTCTTCCCCCTTCCCACCGCCCTCTGTTGTCAGCTTCTTCCCCCTTCCCACCGCCCTCTGTTGTCAGCTTCTTCCCCCTTCCCACCGCCCTCTGTTGTCAGCTTGTTCCCCCTTCCCACCGCCCTCTGTTGTCAGCTTGTTCCCCCTTCCCACCGCCCTCTGTTGTCAGCTTGTTCCCCCTTCTCACCGCCCTGTTGCCAGCTTGTTCCCCCTTCCCACCGCACTCTGTTGTCAATTTGTTCCCCACCGCCCTCTGTTGTCAGCTTGTTCCCCCTTCCCACCGCCCTGTTGTCAGCTTGTTTCCCCTTCCCACCGCCCTGTTGTCGGCTTGTTTCCCCTTCCCACCGCCCTGTTGTCGGCTTGTTTCCCCTTCCCACCGCCCTGTTGTCAGCTTGTTCCCCCTTCCCACCGCCCTCTGTTGTCAGCTTGTTTCCCCTTCCCACCGCCCTCTGTTGTCAGCTTGTTCCCCCCTCCCACCGCCCTCTGTTGTCAGCTTGTTCGCCCTTCCCACCGCCCTCTGTTGTCTGCTTGTTTCCTCTTCCCACTGCCCTCTGTTGTCAGCTTG
The DNA here is from genome assembly GCF_964261635.1 of Lissotriton helveticus. Classification (NCBI taxonomy): domain Eukaryota; kingdom Metazoa; phylum Chordata; class Amphibia; order Caudata; family Salamandridae; genus Lissotriton; species Lissotriton helveticus. The sequence goes on along the minus strand of NC_136061.1, from coordinate 1,963,412,824 downwards.
TTCCCCCTTCCCACCGCCCTGTTGTCAGCTTGTTTCCCCTTCCCACCGCCCTGTTGTCAGCTTGTTCCCCCTTCTCACCGCCCTGTTGCCAGCTTGTTCCCCCTTCCCACTGCCCTCTGTTGTCAATTTGTTCCCCACCGCCCTCTGTTGTCAGCTTGTTCCCCCTTCCCACCGCCCTGTTGTCAGCTTGTTTCCCCTTCCCACCGCCCTGTTGTCAGCTTGTTTCCCCTTCCCACCGCCCTCTGTTGTCAGCTTGTTCCCCCTTCCCACCACCCTCTGTTGTCAGCTTGTTCCCCCTTCCCACCGCCCTGTCGCCAGCTTCTTCCCCCTTCCCACCGCCCTGCTGCCAGCTTGTTTCTCCATCCCCTTCAGTCCTCTGTTGTCAACTTGCTTCGCCATACCTTTTCGCGCTCTGTGTCCATGTGCTGTCCCAGCCCCTCCCGCCCACCCTCCCTTGTTAGCATGCTGCCACAGCCCCTCCATTGTCTGTGTGCTTCACCAGTCTCTCCCAACCATTGTTCCTCGTATGTCCTCTCCCTCCACTGGTGTCCTTTTTTCCTGCCCTCCATCGCTCCCTCCGCATTGCCTTGTTCCCTAACCAACCAACCCTTTTTTTTCTTTCACGTACAAAAGCGCATTAATTAGCGCTGGCCACGTCATAGTGGAGCATTAGCGTTGTCCCCGCTGCTGCAGACCATAGCTAAAAATCATTGCCAAAGCCAATAGCTCTCAGAAGCGGGACCGACTGGCATTGCCAATTCTTGTTTCCACGCGTGTCAGTCCAGCTGATTCAATGGAAACGAAGCAAAACTCCCACTAACAGAGTGCAACAGGCTGTAAACTGAAAGCCCAGCGCTAGAAGCAGAGTGGGTGACAACATTGGCCAGAGGCGCTCCAACGTGACTGTGTGCTATGGATGGATTCCTCGAAAGCACCCTTTGCTGGAATATAGGCTTGTACATAAGTAGCCACATTATGTATGTATGTAGATATTTATTTATTCATGTATCTCTACAAAAGTATTTTTTCCATAGAAAAAAAAACATAAAATGCTTTGCACTGCTCCAGAAGGATCGTTAGCGGTTGTACAGGTATAAAAAATAGAAATAAAATAGGAAACAAAAAAAATACTAGATTCATATATAAAAGAAACATAAAAAGGCACAATAGAAATTGAAAAAAGTGTAAGGTCAAGCACAGACAAACAATAGATAATATTCAGGGAGAACAGACTGGTGAACAAAGAAGTAGAAGAGACGCAGCTCCGAGTTGGCTCAAAGATAAGGTAAACACATTAGAATATCAATTTGAAAAAGTTTTTTTAGGGGCGATCCTATTTTAAGAGATTGTACCTTTACTGTAGTTGCATTTATTACAGTGCTTTAGCCAAGAGCTACACACGTGAAAAGAATCGTTACAAGAAATAATGAAACCGCAATTAAACGCTTGGTTACTTGGGGCCTGATTTAGATATTCCGTTGTGACGGAGTAACCCATCCGCCAAGATCCAAATCAAGCCATGGGTAATGGTTATTTAGATATTTGGAGCAGAAGAGCATTCAGCAAATGTTTGGACGTGGAGAGGTTTGAAACAACTATTGTGAACTGGGAGATCATGCATAGTTTCAATTGCTAGGAGGGAAAAACGAGTAATGGTGAGATCAAGTACAAAATAGCCACTATAACCTGATTCACTTCCACCACTTCCAAGGCAATAGCTCACCAAATTTAGCGTTGCGTGAGACAAAAAAACGCAACACTGTGGTTCAGTGGGCAAGAAACTGCAAGAAACGGCTAGAGGTCCAGGCAAAAACTACTCCATATGGCTAAGACCTTCTTTACAAAGAGTTTGCTAACACACCTTCAACGGCATCCGGCACACCACCCCAGCCCGGCTTCCATCCCTCCCCCAGCAAGCCATTGGCGTGAGACACCGCTCCTCCTCATCGGCAGGATAGCTCATAGAGGCAGCACCACCCATTTCGGGGTGCATTTTACCAAAGGAGTCCAGGGGTACGATAAAAGACATAGCAGCAGAGCCAGGAGCTCAAGAAGGACTACATATTGAAAAAAAGAGAATATATTTTTGGTCGGGACAAAGAGTGCACACATTTAAAGACAAAACAAATGAAGTTGAACCTAACATGAAAAGCAAACAGAGATGATGTTTGAAAGAACTATCCTACAGATTTTACAGACAGACAAGACTTGTTGAAGAAAGTAAAGAGAGGAGTCAAACGTAAACTGAGAATATGCACTTAGGTAGAAAAAGGCAACTGGGAATGTAGAAAGAAGACTGTTGGAAAAAGCAAGGGAAAGGGAGCAGGTATCAATCAGATTTTAAATGAAAGAGCCTTATTAAGTGTGGAATTTCAAACCAGAGGATATCTTGTGCTGCACGATCCTAGTCTCATCATAGATCAGTGGTGGTGAAGGTGTTACTAATGTATTTTAGATAACATGGGAGCGATTCAATCAAATTTACAAGCAGCAGTCATCAAATAGGCCGCAGAAGATTCGATTGAATGTGCTCAAGAAAAGAAGGAAGTGAATCAGCAGAGCACTGTCACCATTAGATCTGGGCAAGACGCAACCCTGGATGGGGATCAGGAGTCCGTAGGAGTGAAACATTATTTAGCTTCTATGAAGAGTTTTTCCGACTGAGGCAGGACTTGAAGATTTTATCAAGATGAGTTTTGAAATTAGGGTCCGAATGAAGAATAAAGCCAAAGGGATTCATAGTGGGCATAATTGGGACGGAAGTCTTGCTGTGAGGAAAACGTATTTTGAACTGGGGTACAGAACATGATCAGAAGTTCAGTTGCAGGACAGACTGCTCAAAAAGTAGAGGCATCCAATTCTCAAGTGCACCAAGACTGTTTCAAAGGTGGCATGCATCTGTATGAGAGTCTCTTGGTGCAATTGTGGTCACACAAAGAGATAGAATTGCGCGTCATTCATCAGCATACTGGCGGACACATACACGCTACGTCAACCACCAACTTCTGTACATAGATGTTAAACAAGGGAGCCAGAATTTCACCCTAAATCTCTCTGCGATGCATAAGAAGAGAAACTCACCTGGAGCTCATCCCTGTATCTGGGCGTTCCTAAAACCAGGAGGTCAGGTAGAAGTCCTGCCCAGACAATGAAGCTTCCCCTGATAGATGCTCGGTCCTGTTTTCTTGGATGGTGGCTAGAGCTGCACTGGAGCACATGCTGTTCATTTCAAGATATAATGCTCGTTAGAATAAGCCCATCGAAGCCTTTAGAACTTAACTGACAATTGCGCTGGCTGCTAAGTCAAGCCTCCATACCTCCTCTGCTTCATGAGGTCAACGGGATTCAGTGTTAAGAAGCACACGGTAGCACCCCTCACCAGCTCTCGATATGCTGAATAGAGTAGCAGTAGCACCAGTTGCTTTTTATGAACCAGCTTCCCAGTTGGGTGCCACACTGATTTAGAGTCTGTCTCTGCTGAGCCGGGCAGAGTAGTCATGATATTGTTCCACATAGAAAATATTTATAGTTGATTGAATCTATCCTTTGAGAGGCGTTGAGAACCACTTGTTGGCATGACCACCAATCCCCATGCGAAAGGAGAATGTGGTTAACAGAGCCCAGTGGTCTACAGATTCAAACACCACCAAACGATTTAGAAAAATGAGCAAATAGGTAGCCCCAAATCCAGCATCCTAATGCCGCCAACCACCACCTTCAGGGGACCGTCAGTGTGCGACAAACCAGACTGATGATAGAGACCAAGAAAATTTTAATCACTTCAGTTTTTTTTCATCTGCAAAGCTTCATAGATTCCAAGGCTGACTCTTTGTAGTCCTGCTTAAGGTGAATTCTCCCACAGTTAAAGCTCCGAAACATGAAATGTGACTTACTCTGACCCTGCCTTACAGGCCATTAAGAGGCAGCGTCCCGCTGGGTATTCATAGCAATTTACTTCAGACAAGTCTACCAAAGTACCGAACCTTTGAGAAGGGAATATTGTTATACCTTTATATTATAGCCAAAATATTGAGGACCAATCTATTGAAACGTAAGGTATGTAGAGATTTTCTATGCATAGGTCACATATATGTACTGTGTGTGTAAGTGTGTGCGCACACTCGCACACCTCCAAGATCTATAGATGTGGAGTTAGGCATAGTCAATCTATACTTCCTTATAAGAACTTACTTACCTTTGCATATTTCGGCACTTGATATCACATAACGGTAAAATTATATTCCTGTACTAGATATTGGAGTGAACATCCACCAACGTATAGAAATGCAGCCCCCCCTGAGAACTAACCCCCGCAGTGAATAAGGAAGGAGAAACCCCCTCATTGCAATCCAGGTCATGCTTCTCAAGAAATCAATGCACATTGGCGGAAGGCATTGCAATGTGTGGAGACATTCAACCGGAGAACATCCCCTGGAGCAGCCTCCTGCTTCACAGTCCATCAGGATGATGGATCTCTCAGAGTTCAAAGGTTAGGGCCACGCGAGCCCCTCCCCTCCAACCAGAGGGAAGCCTGTGAAGCCCACAGAACCCTCTCTACCTTAGCAGCAGTCGGACAACCACTGACAACCGAAAAGATTCAGTGATCTGAGGGTAGAAAGAGGGAATCCCACCTAACACAATGGATCAACCCCTTACAAAATGCAAGCAGAGGCAGTTCCAGCTCTGATGGGTGGGGGGAGCGCTCTAGCAGTCTCTGCCTACATCAGCAGCTTTGTGAGAAATGCAAGGTCGGGTGGGCAAACACTGGTTAAGCAGGCTGCATGTGAAGGCTGACTGGTTACCGACCACCATGGCTGAAGAGAGTCCTGGCCAGCAGCCATCCCTAGGCAAACCTCGGGTGCCTGACAGCAGCACAAGCGTATGGCCCAGGCCTAGCACAGAACAAGACAGCAACACAGCTTCTTCTTCTGCAAGATCACTTGACGCATGCACAGACCTCTCTTTATAGAGCTCACAGCAACTATTTACCCAACTTGATGATGGTCAACTTTCTGCAAATCCATGAGGATAAACAGACACTAGAACCAATAGGCCCAGGGCACATCACAGAGAGCATACGACTCCTGAGGTGAGGGATCCTGTGACGTCAGCAAGGTGAAAGAGCAACACGAAGTAGAGCTATCAACTGGAAATCTCTTCGTGCACAACTATATGGGCCAAATCAGTGGGTTTATTGATCCGGGAGCTGGGTAACAGAAGGCAACTAGAGTTCGTGCCAGGCCTTCAGCATATCTAGAGCTACCAATTGGTATAGTGTACAGAATGACCTCGACTTGAGGCAGAGGAGGTATGGAGGACTGGCGTAACAGCCAGCACAATTGCCAGCAAGGCTCCTAACACCCTAGAGGGCGTGCTCTCCTTAGACATGCATCTTGAAATGGTGAGAATGTGCCCTAGTGCTGCTCTGGCCACCATCCAAGAATATGGGACCCAGTCACTCATTAGGAGAACGGCCTGTCTCTAGGCAGGACTTCTACCCGACACTCCAATCTTTGGAATGCCCAATTTCAGGGCTGGCCTCCAAAGCATAAAATGTTGACTAGGAAATGAGACAAGGAAACTGGCCAGGTTGGTCTAAAGTGACCCCAAACTTCACTAGAATTCTACAGAATAGAGAGAGTGAGATCCCTGGGACATTACAAAACAGAAAATCCCACCTTCCCAGGGAAATTGATATCACCATATGCCGGTGCACTGGTGAGCGGAGAGCATGTAGTTTGTTCTCTCTTTGCACACTTCAGTGGATCTGTCTGGAAGGGAAGGTTTTATTCTATGTTGAAGGTCTAGAGGCATAACTCGTGCTACCAGTTGAGAAGTCAAAGGCCCCCATTACAAGTTTGTCGAATAGGGTGTGGTATTTACCACACGCAGAAAATGTCATACGTCAGGGTGAGGTATTTACCACGTGTGGTAAATACTTAGTATTTCGAGTTTTTAAAAAGAAAAATGAGCATAACATGCAGAATTGTTTTTAGCACACTGAAATCCGCATGTTTTGCCTTTCTTCTGGGCCTTTTCCCATGATACATTTCAGTAGGTTTGACCTGCTAGAATTTATCAGGTGAAAACTGTCGGGATGTGATAATTATCACACGATTCGTAATTTTGATCTAAAGAGCGCATGGGGGAACAGGGAAACTACATAGGCGGTCAGTAACTTTGGCTTCATATACTAATATTGACCATTTTTGATAGCTCTTGTGCCTCCTACTAGTTTCTGTTTCCTGTACAGCATCCTTTTCTTTTATTACACCAAAAGTCTTATTGGATTTTTACACTTTGATGTTCCATTGTAAGTGGGCTAACATATTACCTTTCAGATGTGCTTTGACTACTTGAGTAAGGTGGAATCTCTAGTTTGTTGTTTGCTGAATGGTTTCAGAGCTCAATCCAACATGCTACCTTTCTAGGAAGCGCATTCATCTGATCCTGCATTTAAAGCCTAAGGAAATGTGTCAATACTGTTATATCTGCCACAACGTTTTTCTGATTCTTTTCAACATAATTTCGGTATGTTGTTCTTTCCAAAGGTGGTCTCCATATTTTGTTGATATCAGCCTGCCATTTTCTGCTTTATTTCCTTGAACCATGAGAAAGAAGGCCAATGAAAAAAGTAAAGCCGAAATAAGTTACGAGTACTTTTCATGACCCAGAATCTTACTATGTTTTGTGACATTCCATAGAGTTTCATGTCAAGCCACCCTATGCTTGGTTCACTCAACGGTATGCTTTGTTTGGGTATTAGACAGCATTATTAGATGTCAGGGTTAGGACTTCATAAGCCCAGAGATTGCAAGAGTTGTGATAGATCCTACAAAAAAAGCTTAGAGAGTCACAGTAGTTGACCGACTGGAAAGGGGGACTAACCCTCATTATAAAGCTTCCCATGAGGATAACCCCGATGGAGGTTAATGAAGCTTTTAAATATACTGGCATTTCCCCCTCTAGAAAAGAGATTTAGGTATGGATTTAGTGTTTGGCAGATGGGTGACAAATATCCTATCTGTCTTATTAAAAGTACAATAGAACATAATGCCCTTGAAATAAGGTGGACAAGATATCCATCACGTTTGTGATGGAGTAACCCATCTGCCAAATTCTAAATCAGGCCCTTAGTGTCATAACTATACCACTTTCTGAATGGGTACAGGTCAAGGTTCTTGAGGGTTTCTTGTTAACTTCTGCTTCTTGGCTTTCTGGAACATGAATTCCTTATGACTGAGAACCTGAATGTCAATAAACACTTCCTTTAATTTCTGTTTGTGGAGTTATAAGTCTCTGTGCCTTAAAGGGTAGGAAGGAGGAGTGCAGTAACTCATTGCCATCAGTGTCAAATGGAAGTCAATCAATGTGTAAGTTTTGATGATGAATGGTTCTCAATGACCCCAATTATCTTTGCCACAACATCCCAACCCAGCAGTTAGTTTTCATTGTAGAAGGAAGACGTAGGACTCAGAGGAAGCTGACTATCTGCTTCCAATCAGCAAAACCAGCTCTAAGTCCCACGGATGAAATTAAAGTAATTAATGAAAGTACAGAATTAATGGAAATTTAATTAGTGTTCATTGCCATCCATTAGACAGCGCGATGCAGCTGGGGCATGTTTTGCTGGTGTATACAACACTCCTGTCTCCTTCCACATGAATGGGTCTTATTTTAATTCGAGGATGCTCATTGCACTGATACATCTGACTCAGCCCCCGAAGACCACCCACTAATAGTCCAGGTGCAATGTGGGAAAACTAAACAATATGTGCATTGGAAACATTGCACACATGGTTTGGAATTTTCGACACTCTACCATTAATAATTAACTAGACATTTCCTGACTGCTTATGTATTTGAGCTGCTGAGTCAGCATGTGTCTTAAGTGTGCATATCTCTGTGCATGCCTGTTTGCGTTTTTCAGTATGTGCATCTGGGTGCTTATGTGTAGGTCTATGTAACACTCAAAGACTGTATGTGCGAACATAAATGCCTTTTGTGTGTGTATCTGAGCTTTATGTGTGGTGTGCATTTGAGTTTGTGTCTACGCCTACATATCTATGTCTAGATCAGAGGTCTTCAAATATGTTCGCTCTGAGGCCTCCTAAGCAAAGGTTTTGAACTCAAGCCCCCCTCCAAAACTTTCTGCAAGGAATGGGGAAGTTGGAAGGGCAGAGCTGAGCTCCAAGGGCGGGGCTTATGAAATCATTTCAGGGGTTCTTTTTCTGTAGCTCATAATCTACACTAAATGCGAGACTTATAACAGAGCAAATGCATAAAAAAACAGAAACTTACCGGAAAGTACTGCTTTTCATAGTTGAGGCATTGTGAGCACCATCACACTCCTGCAGCCTTATACAGCTGCACCTGCTGCCCCAATGACAACTGTAGCACTGACCAGCAGGTTGTCTCCTCTGCCTTATAACCTCTTCTTTACCATGCTTGGTCATCATGCAAATCTTAAAACAGGGTCTATCTTTCATAAAGAAAATGAGATTCCACATGTTGCACCCTCTTTGCTGCAAAGGTGCCCTCAGCCCTAAGGCAAGGAAAATGGGCTCTCATTCCCTGGGGTCTCAGTGCCTCTGCACATACTTCACTTAAGATATATTCTGTCTTGCAAAGTGAGCGATCTCCTCTGCCCTTCATTAAACACATACCTCACCATTGTGCTCCACCCCTCTCCATTCTACTGCCATCTCTCTGAGGCCCAAGGTAAGCTGTCTTCTCTGCTTCAATGTTCCCCTTCCTTAGGCCACTGCTTTGAAGTACAAACAAGGGTGCACTGAGTTCTTATGACTGATTTAGAGATAGGAAAGCAGCCATAACTGTGGTTTCCTTGGCCCCTCACATGGCCTCTAAAATAATGCCTCACGGCCCTGGGCCCCGGTGCTGCTGCACCTGTAGCACCAATCATATCTATAGTCCTGTGATGCAGAGAGTCTCTTCTGCCCCCTCCACTGGGCCATTACTTTTGGGTCTGGGGACAAAGCAGGCCACCTACCCCGTCGTGTACCAACTAGAACACTGCACCCCCACCACCCTAAGGCAAATGGGCCACCATACCCCTTTTTGGTAGTAAGACATCCCTAATTGGGAATGCAGTAGCCCTCACACATCTGGCATCAGTCCTACTGCACCTATTGCACTAACATTAGTGCTGGCCCTTAAGAAAATGAACCTCCATAACCTGCCCGTTCCCAGGAAGCTATCTCTGTCCATTTATTAACAAACACTTTACCCCCGCCACAACCCCCACATGGCGCTCCTTTCTCTGTGCCATCTCTGTGCTGTTATCCATAGATCTTGCTCCCTTCCTCTTTCTCCTGGGCCACTACTCAGAGGCCCCAGCAGTCCAGATAATCACAGGTCTCCCTCTGAATGCCACCATGCTGGTCTCCTCCCTTCCACGTAGAGTGCCTTTGTTGAAATGACACTTATTAAAATATCTGCACTAGGTGCTGTAGTACTAAAATATATATTTTTGAAAACACTTGTTTATATTAAACTCAAAGGCCATGATTCACAAAGAATCTCCGCACACGGGGCGGAGACTTCGCCGTTGGAGAGGGATCTCCATACTCGTAGTGCAGTGCGGATATACCACCACGAGTGCAGCGATCCCACTACGACCGAAGAGCCTCCGCCCCGCGTGCGGAGGCTCTTTGTGAACCAGGGCCTAAATCATTTTGCAGCAAACCTAGCTTATGCTGTGTGCAAAACAATTTTAAAATGACTTGCATATTCACAGTACTTTCTGTCACAGTCGGAGACCTCGTAGTACTATAGGTTCACAAGCTACCATTCCCCACTGTGCCAACCGGGATTCAAGTTGGTGACTCTGTGGTCACACACCAAGAGAACTGCAGGGATCATATTACGTGTGTGGGGTTTCATAATGTAAAAAAGTGCATTCACCCCACCAATTAGCTTAACTTGTATAATTTAAATTGACTGCACTCTTTTATATGCACTTACATGAAGGCAAAGAAAACCAACATAAGGGATAGAGAATATTTTACTCTATTTAGCCACATCTTTTACTCGTTTCCCACACTCATTGTGACTTTAAGTGCACATGGGGAAGGATCAATCCCTTCCCCATGAGCACTTAGAGTCACAGCTCCGATACCTTTTTTATGCACTTCAACAGCAGTATGTAAATAAAGACAGCCTGGAAATGTGCCAAATAAACAAATTCATGCTTCCAGGCCATCTTCACTTGCAAGTACTTACAGAGGCATAGTCGCCCCATCAGGCATACTGACATGGACCCCCAGGGAGGGCGGGCCCTACAATATGAAGACTTTTGGTCTAGATGTAAAAATGTTTTCTGAGTGTCTGTGTCCATATGTCTACAAATGTGTCTGTATCAACTGCTATATGTCTGTTTATAAATGTGTGTTTATGTATCTGGGTCTGTTCATTTGTTTGTGTACAGGGCCAATTTTATACAGTAACCACATAGGCCGATTGCTAAAACACCCCCGCTTGCTGGGGCAGGTGTGGTACTCGAATGTTGTTGTCAGAATATCATCCGACATACACATCATCTTCTGAATATCGTTTACAAAAATATTGCTCCATTGAAGCTAGTAATAGAAAATCTTCACTCAGTGGGATGATGATTTTTGTAAACAATATTTAGAGCATGATACTTATGTCAGACGACATTTCTGATCATGATATTCTGACACACAGCTGCTAGGGAGCTGCTTCATCCACCGCATAATCCTGGAGTGTTTTGCAGGTCTGGGGCAGCATGTACATAAAGAAGGGGGGGTGGTGTGCGTCAAACATGAGCACCAAGATACACTGAGACATCCCTGCTTGTGTTTAAGGCTCTTGTAAGCATTGGAAGTTAATCTGAGTTCCTCCCTGCATGCGCTTGCTGGATTTGTTCACTTATATGTGTATGTTTAAGACTGATTATGATTAAGTATGTGCGCCTGCCTGTTTCCTGCTGTTCGTGTTTCTTTATGTGTGTTTCTGAATGGGGTTGTACGCATTTGCATGGTCATGCCTATCTGTGTCTGAGGATCTGTGTCTGTGTGTGAAATTTGGAATATAATGGAGGCCACTGAGACATGCATTGGGAACCCTGTTCTAGCTCTAACAGGCATTACACTCCAGACCTGCCTCATCACTCTGTTCTTCAAGTAGTAGAACCCACGTGTGTCTGTCCATCCCCTCCACTGCTGCTCCACGAGGTCCCATGTTTCCATTATTGGCCTGATAAACTTGATGTATCCCCCACCCTCAATCTGATAAGACTGACACCGGTCGAACAAGGAGGATGTTTGCATTGTGCTCATGTATGAAATAATAATCATCACATGCACCACACATAGTACAAACATCTTCCCTCCAGACCGTCTAAATAACAGCCCGCACCAGCTCTCAGGCTTCATTCGAGATCCATATTTCAAATCTTTTCACAACAGTGACCCACCTGATTCTGGCAAAGCAGGTCAGTATTCAATGCCTTCTCACTGACTGCTATAGTTCGATTCAATCATATGTGGCAGCTGTCTGTACTTCAGGTCTGCAGCAGCCCTAAACCTATCATGCCGCAACCAGACTATACCAAGCTGCCATACCCCTCTGCCAATGTACCTGATCCCTGATCTCTGCAACATCATCAAAAGATTTGGAATCGCAAAACTGATCTGGAAGCAAATCCTCATTTCGACCAGGAACAAACCTGGCTCTAGACACCTTCCAGACCCTGCCGATGGGCCTCAATCCTGCACCGTGCTGATAGCACGCCCTACTATAGCCGTCCTGGCCACCACCAATAACCTGATGCATGTTTCATGATTCTGAATGGAAGTGCCCTAGCTGGCTTCCATGTGTTTACTCCCTCAGTGGCTTAACATAGCCCCCCCCCCCCCCCCGCAGCCTCTGCGGTGCTGGGGTGGGAGCTAAGCTCCAGGGGCCCCCTCAGCACAGTACCCTGGCCTGAGAGCTCCTGGTTGAGTCCGGAGGTAGGTCCGCCCATTTAAATTGTAGGGGGGCCCCTTCAAGTTTCGTAATGACACTGGACTCCCTCCCACATAGCACTGTGTGTGCAGCTGAATGGTAGCCTGCATTGCCTTGTAATATGCAAGTGCCGCTCACATCCCAATGGCTGACGTTTTACGCTGGGCTGAGTGACTGAGCGGGTTCATTTCACAATAATCATTGCAATGGAGTCTCGGTCACTTCCGGTGAAGAACCCGAACCCACTCCTCTCCCCAATCTGCCTTCGCACCTGTTATTGTTCTTCAGCTTGATGTGCTCGGTGGGTTCCAGCGTTTGACCGTTCTTCAGCCACACAATCTGAGGTGGCGGCTCCCCCTGGGCCTGGCAGGTGAAGATGGCGGTGGTCCCCACTGGGCGGGATATGGACTGAGGGTGTTGCAGAAACTCTGCAGGGGCTGCAAAGAAGACAAAAAGAGAACCTGAGATTAGACATAGCACCAGCAGCTCTCAATTTTGCAGTTTGACCAGTACATTCATTTATTTGGGATCGTTTCATTATAAGGATATTTGTTCATATTCAAAATGGGTCCTGGTGCAGTTAGAGCTTAAATCGGTGGCGGCTCCTCCGCAATGGCAGAGGAGCGTTGCCTCACTGCCTGGCTCAGAGCCAGCAAATTAAAAATAAAACTATGTTCTAGCGTCGTTTTATTTTCGTTTGCCAGCTCTGAGCCAGCTTGTGCAGGGAGGGGCGGGGGCACGGGAGGAGGAGTGTTATGTTTACTCCCTAAGTGTGCATATGTGTTTGGTTGGCCGTCTCAGGCCGACCAAAATACACATGCGCACTTCGGTTTCTCCAGCCCGGCTGCATTGAACAGCCAGGCTGTAGAAACACCCACATACTCCCTGGCCTGAGGGGAGAGTCTTTTCAGCCCACTCAGGCCAATTCCTGTGCTGCTCTACTAGCATGAGAGCAGTGTGGGGATTGGATGAGAGTCTGCCCCAGGGGATGGCTGGACCAGGAAGAGAAGAAGAAGCACGACGCAGGAGGCGGCTTCAGATAAGTGCTTATATTTTTATATATTCTAGCACCCCCTCCCCCCCACTTGCGGGTTATGCCCCCCTGAGCTCCCCCTCCAGCGTTCCCTCAACACGCCTCACCACCCTTTGTTTGTGGCAGCCGCCACTGGGTTAAATTTTACTGTTGTTTACCTTTGGTGTCCCAGGGTCGCACGTACTTGCACTTCAATCATATAATCAAATTACTCTATTTAAGCACTCGATTCTTCAGTCTCCCAATTCCAGTTTATAAATGGACATGGAAAGCACTGTGAGTTATTTGAACTTATAGTTGCACGCAATAAAATTACCTCAAATTGAAACTACAGCCTACCTACGGTGTGCAAGGTTTCGGCAAGGCATGTATTTTCGCCAATATTTTTGTACTCTATATTTTCACATGATCCTTCTCAGACGATATCCAGCCATGGTGGGTAAGATCATAGACTGGGATGTGTTAACCTGCCACCCATGGCAAGGAGGCCCTAGACTTTGAGTGTAATGGAGGCGTTGGCTGGAAGAGTACAGAGTACCCAGTGCAAAGGTGTGCAAGGCATTTGTACCAAAGTGAGGACCAGAAAAAACCCTGATGTGCTAAGACTTGTTTCAGGGAGCCTCACTCCTACGACGTGGGAGGTGTCTGTGGGGCTTACTCTTGTGTAAATGGTCGCTTCCAGGGTTGCATCGCGGTCACTAACTTCGAGGTCAATGGTGATCTTTCCTTTGTTGAAGGTCACAGGTATGTGCAGGAGAGCAGGGGTCTGATTTAGAGATTGCCGGATGTGCGGTCAGTCACTAAGGTGAGGGATACCCCGTCCGCCTCATTTTAAGTCAATTATATCCTGCTGCGATTGTAATAAGGAGGACAGGATATCCTACATGCCTGTCAAGCTCTAAATAAAGCCCAGGTCAATGTATTTATTTATTAACTCACTTCTCCTTGCCAGTCTACTGGATTCATTGTACAAAGAAAACAAGCATTTGCAATGCAATCGGTCTCGCCTTTGGGACCTTATATGTATTTAGCTATGCAGCACATCAGCCTAGGTGCTGAAACATCTACTGTTCTTAACATGGAGGGAATTTAAGCGCCAAACTGCGTGACACGCCAGGTATGGGAACACATGGAGAGAAATATTGCCTTTCAGCAGGAAATGGTATAGTCCAAAGCTCTGTTTTTAAAATAAAATCAGGGCCTTCAGTGGTCATATCACTGAAAATGCAAGATTTGAATAAAATATTGTCTACGGGTGCACATGGAAGACAGTTTCTATGGACTGGAATCTAGAGAATGCTAAAGTGATTCTGGTATTGTATTGACCTCTGCTGGTTGTTTTCTATCAAGAAAGTTAAATAGAGGCAGGTGCCAGAATTTTTTTTTAAAAGAAAGTACCTCAGCAGAAAGCAATTATGGTATTTTTCTATCAAGACAGTTAAATAGAGGCAGTTGAACAAGCAGAAAGCAATTCTGGTATTTTACTGACCTCTACTGGCTGTTTTCTATCAAGACAGTTAAATAGAGGCAGTTGAACAGAAAAAAAGTCCCTAAGCGGAAGCAGGTAAGTCCTAGGGCTGATCTCCAGAGCCCACAAAATACATACACATATAAGTATATACTAAAGTATATACAAGAGGTCTCGAATGTTCAACCTAAAAATATGTGGTAAAGCCACCCATCTTAGTGCTACTGTTATGTTATGTTATGTTAGGGATTTTTATATAGTGCTCGAATCACCCGGGGGCATCTCGGGGCTTTACCTAGCAAATACAGTGAGGACAGGATGTGGAAACATGAAGACGGATGCGGTTAGAACAAAAAAGTTTTCAGGAGTTTCCTGAAAGTCAGATAGGAGGTACATTTTCCCAAGGGTAAGGGGAGCTGATTCCAGTATTTTGGGGCAACATAGAAAAATGCTCTTCCACCGGTACGCACGAGACGAATACGTGGAATCTTCAATAGAGCTAGGGAGTTGGACCTAAGGTTGCAAGCTGAGATCTGCGGACAAGCAACTTTTGAAGGTATTTGGGGCCCCTGCCTTCCAGAGCTTTAAACGTCAGACAGCAGATCTTAAAGAAGGAGCGTTTTTTTTTGGGCAGCCAATGTAGTTTCTTCAATAGGGGGAGTGATGGGGAACCAGAACGACAATTTTTGTATCAACCTCGAAGAACCACCCCACGTGATTCACGACTGTGAGTTCGCTGTTCCTTACAGGTTTCCAGCAAGCAAACTGCTACCCCACCTCACTGATGGATATTAGCAGGCAGAAGAAACGATGGGCTGTTACATTTCCTATGACATGGCTGTGCGCAGACGGCTGCCAGGACGGTTCCTGAGCTTCTGGTCTCTGGCCTTTCAAGCAGCCTTGTCAGAGGGAGAGAAATGGCTTTCGTGCTTGAGCAGCTAAGCCCCTGCCTGCAATCCTCGACTGTGCAGTAAATCTGCTAAGGACCCATGGCAGGCCTCGGCGGAGCGCTTCACCTCCTTCAGCACAGCCCTGATACAGCCACACTCAGGAGAACCGAGAGGATTTACAAGTATCCTTCTGTAGCCGGCCTCGTACTGTCAAATGGATGCATCCCTTGCGATCTATGACGTGGCTTGAGAACCGACCCCTCCCACACTTCAACAGGGTAATATATCCCATAAGACAGGACGAGCTGGCTACACAGGGAGCAGGCTTAACTTGAACGGCATGCAATGGCAGAGCAGTCATGTGCTTTTCTGCCCTCCTACGCAGGCAGAGTAGAGGGAGTCCATAGGGAAGACAGGCAGGCCAGCCAAGGAACCCGACGTGTTGGTACAAGAAATATTTTTTGTGTTACTTCATTAATAACCTCATATTTTTTATGTTACTTAATTAATAACCTCTTTATAGCACAAAACAAAGGTTTTGGCACTTCATGGAGTGTTTATTACCGGGAAACAACCTTTACAACGCAACTTTCACAACGCAACATCCATTACAACGCATGCAATTACAACGCAACCATTACAACGCATGACACTACAACGCACACCACTACAACGCATGTCATTACAACTCAGTCATTACAACGCATACCATTACAACGCATAACATTACCATCCAACACTTACCCTACTGTTGCACTCCCCTGGAGTTAGAATAGTAATTTTTACCCCTACACTATCCAACACTTACCCTACTGTTGCACCCCCTGGAGTTAGAATAGTAATTTTTACCCCTATACTATCCAAAACTTACCAAACATGCAATGTAATGTTATGCGTTGTAATGGTATGTGTTGTAAAGGTATTATGTGTTATAATGGAATGCGTTGTAAATGTAGTTTTTTAAATTTCATTGTAATGGCATGCGTTGTAATGGAATGCGTTGTAATGGATGTTGCGTTGTAAAAAATGTGTTGTAAAGGTATGCATTGTAAAAGTGTGCGTTGTAACGTCATACATCCTTTATTACCACCCAACAATACCAAAGTTATAAACCTCAGAAACATGAAAAATTAAGCAAAATCGGCCAAGGATCCAATGTATGTTCTTCTGCCTGTTACATGCAGCTGTTTGCAGTGGATGCAAAACTCGGAGGCACTTTATCTTAGGACCCGAACCACCCCACATTACACAGGGGTCTCTGCAACAAAAGCATTCACTATTCACCTATTTTACTTGGAATGCAAGTTTTTAATATTACATTACAAGCATTGTGTGTGAGCAGGCAAATTAAATCTGAAAGTTATTTTTGATCATTCAAACCTTTGACTAGAGATTACAGAGAACTCTGCCTCCAACGAGTGCGTCAACCACCAGAGCTATTCGTCACCAAGAGCCCGCATTATTTACAGCACTTCACAATAGCACAGCATGAAGAAAGACTTCACAAACCAGTCCTTCACACAGCGGCTTCTGAATGAAGGAATACCAGTCGAAAGTGCGACCATCCTCGCCGCTGCTGCGTTCAGACTGTACACCAAGCAGGCATTACCACACAGACCCCGTCCCTTTCACAAAAACACTGTCGTATGGGTGACACCTGAGGTCAATAAACCATGCAGTGTATTGATTCGTGGACTGGCCAGATTAAAAACAGTTGACAACTTGCAATGTCAAGTTGTGATACCAAAACACGCAAAAGCCGGTTCTTGTGAGCCAATGACTCAGAAAAAACCAGCTTGTACAAATGAAGGTTCCAGAAGAAAAAGCAGTGCAAAAAAAATGTGTGTATGATTTGGCATTGCAGAAACATGCCACTCTTTCATCAAATGCCCAGCATCCCCCAGTGACCCATAACAAGCTGAATTATGTTTTTATTCTGTACAGTGCCCCTAAAAAAACAGCTGTGACACGGCCCTATTTCACCTCCAAAAATGTAATTACCGGTTAAGCAGGGGGGGTAAATTCAATTTCAACCGACGTGCAAAAAGGCCATTTCGTATGCGCTGAAAAGCCATAACGCTGAATAACGGCTGCGCAATTATTAATGTTCCTTCTTTTTAAATGCATTAATGGGTTTTGCTGTGATCACAGGGGGGGTTATGGGGAGGGAGCCCGTGTTTCCCGCTGGGAATTTATAGTCAAAGTCACACCATTGGCACCGCCAATTAACGCTGGACAAAGGGATAGACCAGTAATTTTCATTTCTATGAACTGTTAGGAGGCACAAAATTATGTTTAAATTACTTTTTGCACGCCACTTTTTACCCCTACTCCCTAACCAACAAACTGAAGGGGATTGTTGGGAGGCTTCATGAACATTACATGTACAGTTAACGTGGTAGCGTTAACAGGGCTTCAAAGTCACAAGCCTTTATTTAGCAAGGAGTGCTAAACAAAACAAGCATTTGCAATGCAAAAGGGTTCGCATTACTGATAGTTTGAGGTATTGGTGTTGCACATAATAATGCAACGCCCATAGCTCATACTTTCAGTATTGTGAGACCTAGTGCATAGCAAATGATGGCATAGTGAGCCAGGAACAAGGATTATATGACTCAGTGAGGTACTGCTAGCTGCTCCTAGAGCTCCCTAGTGAGTAAGGCACAAACACTGCATGTCTAGCTGCAGTACTGCAAGCTGTTCCTAGAGGTCCCTAGTGAGCAAGGCACCAGCACTGCTCGTCTAGGTGCAGCACCGCAAGCTGCTCTTACAGGTCCCTACTGAGCATCATAAACTTTGAAGATGTGGTAAATCCACCCTACCAATAATGCATTGCAGGCAAGACAGTACCACAAGTACATTCAAATAGCTATGTCGATGTATAACAATTTGTAGCTTCGAAATGTGACAAAAGAATTATATTAATTCCGGACTAGGTAAGGTTGTACTCTATGTAGAGCTGATGATGGGAAATGTACAGAATGTCTTATATAGATGTGAGATGTGTCGGTGCAGCACCACAAGATGCGCCTAGGTGTCCCTAGTGAGCATCATAAACTTAAAAGATATGGTAAATCAATCTTACCCATATTGCACTGGATGGAAGACAGTACCCTAGTACATTCAATATATACAATTAGTAGCTTTGTAATGTGAGAAAAGAATTATTATATTATTCTGGATTAGATTGTACTCTATGTGGAGCTGATGAAGGGAAATTTATAGTGTTCTAACATAGATGTGTAGGTGCAGTACCGCAAGCTATGTCCCTAGTGAGCATCAAACGTTTGGTCACATATGGTACTCCCCTAATGCTTTGCATGCAAGACAGTACAACAAGTACATTCAAATAGCTATATCTATATATATAATTAATAGCTATGAAATGTGAAAAAATAATTATTACATTAATTCAGGATTAGGTTGTACTCTATGTGGAACTGATGAAGGGAATTTATAGAAGGTCTAACATAAATGTGAGATGTGTAGGTGCAGTACTGAAAGCTGCGCCTAGATGTCCCTAGTGAGCATCAAACTTTTGGTCACATATGGTACTCCCCTAATGCATTTCATGCAAGACAGTACCACAAGTACAATCAAATAGCTATGTCCTTATATACAATTAATAGCTGTGAAATGTGACAAAACAAGTGTTATATTAATTCTGATTAAGTTGTACTCTATGTGGAGCTGATGAAGGGAAATTTATAGAAGGTCTAATCAGGGCCAGACAGGCTACCGGGCAATTTGGAATGCTGCTGAGCTGGGGGCTGATTTCGTTAATGGGGACCTGCATGAGCTAAATGAAATTTGTTTTGCTTTCAGTATTTCGAAGCAAACATAGGTCTCCATAAACGAAATCAGCCCCTACTGCAGTAAAATCAGCCTGCAGCTCGGCAGCATTCCAAACTGCCCGGTAGCCAGTCCGGCCCTGGGTCTAATATAAATGTGAGATGTGTAGGCGCTGTACCACAAGCTGCAACTAGATGTCCCTAGTGAGCATCATAAACTTAAAAGATATGGTAAATCCATTGTATCCATATTGCATTGCATGGCAGACAGTACCCTAGTACATTCAATATATACAATTAGTAGCTAATATAAATGTGAGATGTATAGGTGCAGTACCGCAAACTGCGCCTAGATGTCCCTAGTGAGCATCATAAACTTTAAAGATATGGTAAATCCATCTTACCCATATTGCATTGCATGGAAGATAGTACCGTAGTACATTCAATATATGCAATTAGTAGCTTTGAAATGTGACAAAATAATTATTATATTAATTCCGGATTAGATTGTACTCTATGTGGAGCTGATGAAGGGAAATTTATAGAAGGTCTAACATAGATGTGTAGGTGCAGTACCGCAAGCTGTGCCTAGATGTCCCTAGGGAGCATCAAACGTTTGGTCACATATGGTACTCCCCTAATACTTTGCATGCAAGACAGTACCACAAGTACATTCAAATAGCGGTATCTATATACATAATTAATAGCTTTGAAATGTGACTAAGCAATTATTTTATTATTTCTGATGAAGTTGTACTCTATGTGGAGCTGATGAAGGGAAATTTATAGAAGGTGTAATATAAATGTGAGATGTGTAGGTGCAGAACAGCAAGCTGCACCTAGTACAAAAAAACTATTGATGGACAGAATGCAGAACAATGTCATACATTCACCACAGTACAGAGATTTGGGCCTAAATCCATAGTTTTTTTGCTCACCCTGCCATTCCAGTTTTGACCCAGCCATATGCAAATCAGTCTTGACCCTGAGCCCAATGGTAACAGTCCAGCCCGAACTGCCAGGCCAGATCCTCCCTGGACTAGAAACAAGCCTCCTAGTACAAGTTTCGGCCTTTCAGCCCTCATCAGCCAGGATAGCTTGACTCCAGTGGCATGGAGAGCACAGGATCCACGTCTGGGCATACCCGTCACACTCAGGGTCACAAATGCAAAAATAACAATTGATGGACAGAATGCAGAACAATGCCATACATTCACCCCAGTACAGAGATTTGGGCCTAAATCCCTTGTTTGTTTGCTCAACATGCCAATCCAGTTTGGACCCAGCCATATGCAAATCAGTCTTGACCCTGCTCCTAATGGGAACAGTGCATCCTGAATTGCCAGTCCAGGTCCTCCCTGGACTGGAAACAAGCATCCTAAGAACGGTTTCAGGCTTCCAGCCCTCATCAGCCAGGATAGCTTGACTCCAGTGGCATGGAGAGCACGGGACCCATGTCTGGGCATACCCGGCCCACTCGGGCTGACAAATGCAAAAAGAACAATTGATGGACAGAATGCAGAACAATTTCATACATTCACCCCAATACAGAGATCTGGGCCTAAATCCATTGTTTTTTTGCTCACCATGCCAGTCCAGTTTAGACCCAGCCATATGCAAATCAGTCTTGCAAAAGAACAATGGATTTAACCCAGATCTCTTGACTGGGGGTGAATGTATGATTTATTCAGCACTCCGTCCATCATTTGTTTGAGTAGCACTTTTCACACTAAGTGGGATGGGTATGCCCAGACCTGGGTCCCTTGCTCACTGTGCCACTGGATTCAAGCTAGCCTGGCTGTTGAAGGGTAATACCCAGAAACTGGTCCCAGGATGCTTGTTTCCGGTCCAGGGAGGACCTGGGTTGGCAGTTTGGTCTGGGTTGTTCCCATGAGGCACAGGGTCAAGAATGATTTGCATATGGCTGGGTCTAAACTGGGGTGGCATGGTGAGCAAAGGAACAATGGATTTAACCCAGATCTTTTGACTTGGGGTGAATGTATGATTTATTCAGCATTCCGTCCTTCATTTGTTTGCGTAGCACTTTTCACCCTCTAAGTGGGATGGGTATGTCCAGACGTGGTTACCTTGCTCACTGTGCCACTGGATTCTAGCTAGCCTGGCTGATGAAGGGTAATACCCACAAACCAGTCCCAGGATGATTGTTTCCGGTCCAGGGAGGACCTGACTTGGTAGTTCGGTCTAGACTGTTCCCATGAGGCACAGGGTCAAGACTGATTTGCATATGGCTGGGTCTAAACTGGGGTGGTATGGTGAGCAAAAGAATGATGGATTTAACTGGGATCTCTTGACTGGGGGTGAATGTATGATTCATTCAGCATTTCCGTCCATCATTTGTTTGCGTAGCACTTTTTGTCCTCAGTGAGGATCATAAACTTTGAAGATATGGTACATACACCCTACCCATAATGCATTGAATGGAAGACAGTACCCTAGTACATCCAATATATACAATTAGTAGCTTTGAAATGTTTTATTTTATTTTATTTTTATTTATTTTTGTGACTAAACAATTATTATATTAAGTCTGATTAAGTTGTACTCTATGTGGAGCTGATGAAGGGAAATTATAGAAGGTCTATTATAAATGTAAGATGTGTAAGTGTAGTACCGCAGGCTGCGCCTAAATGTCCATAGTTCGCATCTTAAACTTTGAAGATGTGGTAAATCCACCTTACCCATAATGCTTTGCATGGAAGACAGTACCAGGGTACATTCAATATGTACAATTAGTAGCTTTGAAATGTGACAAAAGAATTATTATATTAATTCTGGATTAGGTTGTACTCATATAAATGTGAGATGTGCTATCGAGTAAAGTAACCACTGCCAAGCTTGCTTAGGACCAAGTGCGTGTCCTGTCTAAAGGCCTTTAAGAAAATAGTGCCTTACGGCTGTAATATATATTTATGTGTATATATATTTATGAAGACAAACAACCAACTTCCACAGAGTGATCCATGGGAGAAGACACAGACTCGAGACAGGTAAGATTTGGCATCTGTTTTATTTGATCAGATCAGCCTCATTCCCAAAGTTTTAAAAATGAGACGCGTTTCGGCTTACTGGAAGCCTTTGTCAGTCAATATTTATATATATATTATTTTTTTTCACTGAAAAAACAAAGGTTACAGGGAAATTATAGTTAGGCTCACATCTTAGTAGGTAATATGGTGGTCGCCAGTAGGTAGTGATAGTTAGGACTATGTTTCCATAGGAAAAGCGATTTTTGACTTGCCTATATCTTTAGTGCCGTTTGACAAACCTTTATGAAATTTTCCCCAAAAACTAATTCTGGTGATTCTTGTTGCGCATGGAAAGTTCAGGGCGATCTGTCAAGCGGGGGCCGAGAAAAAGGGAGAGGTCAAAAAAGTGTTTTTCCCATGTTAACATGTACATGACCACAGCCCGAACCGTTGGACGGAATTTCACCAAATTTGGCAGGAAAAGTAGCTCTTGTTCCAGAAAGAACCCTTTTTTGCTTTTTTGTTATTTGGTATAAACCCATTCAGTAGTTTGAGAAATACTAAAGAAAAAACAAATTTGCATATTTAGGGACGCAAAGGCCCACAAACCCTGCCGTTCTTGTGCTGTGATCTGATTGGCTGCCAACACTACAATCAGGAATTGGTGTCAGCCATCTTAGGACTCTGTTTCAGCCGAGTCCCTGAAAAAACGTTGAAAGAAAAGAAAGGGGGACAGTGTAGAAATATCCTGATCCCTTAACTCTGGTGTTGGTGTCCCAGAGATACCCCACCAGGGCAAAAAAAGCTTTTTTTTTTTAAATCTTCAGCCAAAAAATCATGGAGAGTCCGTGCCTCCAGCAAAAAACAAAAAAAAACAAGAGTGCTTGTTTTGAAATGAGCCCCCAGGTGGGCCAGGTCTTCGGGGTATTATTTTTTAAAAAGGAGGGGAGCACATGAGGCCCCCTTCTAAGGTGCATAGAGCCCCAGGGACCACCACTTCACCAGGGCTCTAGTGATAAAAAAGGAGGGGGCACAGGGCCCTCCTCCTGAGGCTCTATAAGCCTCGACGACCACCAACTTCCCGGGGCTAAAGAAAGAGTAATGGGGTGCTGCGCAGACCCCCCCCCCAGAGCCCCTGGGACTACCACCTCCCCAGGGCTATAAGGCGGTTAAAGGTTGGGGACCCGCGGACCTCCTGAGCCCTAGGGACCACCACCTCCACGGGTCAAAAACATTGCGGCCACTCCTCCTGTGCCTTATACAGCCCGAGGACAACCACCTAACCGGAGCCGGTCCTGAAAAGTAAAGGAGGAGGGCCATGCAGGCCTCCTCTTGGAGCCATTAATGGCCTTGTTTATCGCCACCCCCAGGGCTGGCTCCTGCTATATACCGGGGTTCACACCCCCTGAAATAGCTGTTTGCTTTTGCTTGGCAGGGACGGCGGGGGCCTGGGTAGGCTCCAAGGCACCTAGGGAAACTTGGCCGGGCCATGGGGGATGCGGTTCCCAGGGCCAAAATCGGCTCAGGGAGGGGGGGGAAGCAGCCCCTCCCCTTTTTGAATATATAAATTAAGGCAGAGCACCCAGGGATGGGGGTCACGGGGCCGAAATTGGTTTAGGGAAGGGTGGCTCTGTGGCCCCCCTTCACTGTTGAATATTTAAAAATAAAGGCAGAGCCCCGGGCATGGGGCCCTGGGGCTAAAATTGGACCAGGAAGAGGGGCAGTGCAGCTACCCTCCCCCATTGAACAATGTCCGTGCCCGGAGTAGGTTCCCGGGGTCGAAATTGGCCCAGGGAGGGCGGCACATGTAAATGTACTACAAACAAGTTGTCTGCGTCGCTTAAAAATCGAAAAATATGCCGTGTTTTGGGTTGCAGAAGAGACACAAAGTGGGATGTTTTATATTGCAATAGAAAACCTTTAAATAGCTTTGGTCAGCGACAGCGAGACAGCAGAAGGCAGGTGGGAGGAGAGGGGATTCAGATGCAATGCTTTTTAGTGGGTGAAAGAAGTTGTTGGAGGAAAGGTGATTGGTGAGCCCACTGAAATCAATCCTCATGGGTTTTGTCAAAGAAGAGGAGAAGGGAGGCAAAGAGGAAGGTGGAGGGGCTGAGAGATGGCGATGGTTCGAGGGGGAGGAAGACAGGGAGGAGACAACATGACAGAGATAAGGGGGGGGGACACAATGATTGCTGGAGGGGAAGCGGGAGATAAAGAGATAGTTGGAGGGAGGCAGTTCAGATGTATGGATGAAGGGGGAAAATTATATGTAGAGCGAAGGAGGGGTCCAAGTACTCTTAGGAGAGGAGGAGGAAGACTAAGCGATAGCTGGAGGGAAATAGTCATGGTGGAGGGAGACTGGGTGACGGGGGGATAGTTGCGGGCACTAGGGAGATGGGTTATAGTTGGCAGGGGAGCGAGACAGAAAGTAGGCAGGAAGAGAACAGACTGATAGCTGGAGGAGAAGAGGTTGGGAGGCTGATAGGGTTGGAGGTTGAGAGACAGGTTGATGGAGGGACATTTAGGCACACTCTGATAAAGTGGAAAAACAAAGTCCCAGATTGCAAATTCTTGTTGGCTGAAGTGCCAGGGCTGGTAATTACAGATCACATCAGGACCCTTGACAGCGTCACCCCTTCTCTGTAGTTAAATGCCACTGTACAACCTTTAGCCTGTCACATGTGTACATGCATAGTTTAAAGTTACTTGCATTAACTGAGCTACAGAATATTATTTGAAAATAAGCATTGGCAAATCCAATAGGTTGCGCCTATGTGAGACATTGGCTTTGCCAATGTGTATCACCATCTTATATAGCAGCGCAGCTGCTGTGCAGCATGACTGAACGTTTTTTTTTAAACAGCACTTTGATGGGCCAGTGCTGGCCATGTCACAGCACATTTTTTAGTGCTGCGAGGTTAGGCAACTGGAACTGGGGTAGCAGAGGGGGCAACAAGGACATCAATGATGTGTGTGATAAAAAAGCACTATGATGTAGCCACCACTGGCCACATGACAGTGCTTTTTGTTTTGGCAGTTTTGAGGGACAACACAGACAACGAAGGGAGGGTGGGTGAGAGGGGCAACACTGATAATGGAGGAAGAGCTGGTGGGGGCAACATGGACAATGAAATAACGGCTGACGGTGGCTACACAACAGCCAGCGAATGGGCGGTGGGTGGTTAAGAACATGGAAGGGGAGAAGTATACTAGGGAGACAGCTGAAAAAACACACTGTTGTAGTGTGCTTAAACACAAATCAAAAAGCAGTGCCTAAAAAATGACAGCACTCTTGAAACAGAAGAAGGAGGAGTTCGATGACCCCTTCAAGTCCTCTCGTATCCCAACAAAACCCTCTGAGCCGAGGGATCCGGTAGAAGATGTGCCGGACATCGAGGCCCCGTTGATGCCAGAACCACACAAGGAGGAACAGGAGAACATCTTTGATTACGGGGAGGAAGAGGCAAGCCGGGGAGAGCGAGACAGAGCCGGTTCAATGCTGAGTGGCAGGATCTTGATGCCGAATCTCCCAAGGAACGAATCAACAGCTACCCTTCCAGCAGACATATATGGGGTCCAGCTGGAGGAGGAGAGAGAGGGATCTTGCTTCCTCCTCGAAACCCTAATGTTATCTCCAAAGGCGAACCTATAGCTGCGCATGCTCCTCAGCATTATAGATTAGGGCAAAGAAGCCTTTAAGGAACCTGCTTCTGCTACGGCGATTACTCCTCGAGTGGCAGGCAGCAACGCAATGGAGAATTGCAAACTCCAATGCTCGCCTAAACAGTATTTGCAACTAGTAATGGGAGGAACTGGAAGGACTGATGCAAAATGTCCCAGAGGAGTTCCAGAAAAGAGCATAAGAAGTCATGTAGGAGGGCAAGAATATCACCAATGCCTGCCTCAAATCCGCACTGGATGCAGCGGTTGCCACAATCAGACAGCTGTGCATGGGCACCAGATTGAGGAGGCACACATTGCTCAGGATTTCCGGATTCAAGGCTGTGGTACAATCCTTGGTGATAAACATGTTGTTTACAGGGGAGGTTCTATTCAGGATCGCCGTGGACGAGGCACTCCAACAAATCAAGAAAGACCACGAAACAGCTAAGGCCATGGGGGGCTTACAGTTCAGAGGGTGCTTCAGGAGGGGAGTTGCACCCAACTGAAGACCAGCAGAAAGAGCGGATTTCTCAAAAAACCAGCAGCAACACCAACAACAGGTTTTTAACCAGAAGGCCACACAGCAACCTACCCAACAGCAGTAGCAACATCCGGCAAGGTCGTCCTTTTGCGGAAAGCCCAGAGGTAGGGGACAACCTGCGAAGGAAGGAACTACTCAGTCGACCAACAACCTCACCACACAACACCAGTGGGGGGAAGAATAGGAGTATTCCTCCAGGATTGGAGTTCAATAGCCTCAGACAATTGGATCTTAACCATCATAAAGCACAGCTACTGCATAGAAATCACAAAGCCACCTCCTCATATTACCCTAAAGACAAAAACATTAAGGGAATAAGAAATCATACAGTTGCGAGAAGAGGTCAAGGAACTCATCAAAAAGCAACCCATACAAAAAGTCTCACAAAGGGAAGCAGGCAGTGGCATCTACTCAGCATACTTCCTAATATCAAAACAAGACTTAACGCTAAGACGAATCCAAGACCTCAGGTACCTAAACAAGTTCATACGTATGCAACATTACAAGAAGTGATTCCACTCCTAAGGGGAGACTATAGGCCACAGATCTAAAAGACGCATATCTTCACATACCAATGAACCACAGGCAACAGAAATACCTCAGATTGGACTGCAGTGGCGTAACATTAGCCCCCGCAGCCCCCGAGCTCCAAAGGGCCTCCTCTGGCAATTTTGCAGGCCCCTGGCCTGAGAGCTTTAGACTGGGTCACGGGGGAGGGGGCCTCCATGTACTTTGCAGGGGATCCTTCCTCATGTTTCGTTTTGCTACTGGCGGAAGGAGTACACAACCAATTCTGAGTTTTACCTTACGAGATAAAATCTGCACCAAGGGTGTTCACAAAATGGCTATGTACAGTGGCCGCACACCTGAGGAGAAAGGGTATACATGTCTACCCATACCTCAATGACTAGTGGGTAAAGGCAAACTCAAAAAAGCCACAGGGACGTGCAAACAGTCATCAGAACACTCCAGAAACTAGGATTTACTATAAACCACGAAAAGTCGTCACCACTACCAGAGAGAGTAAATGTGTTCCTGGTGGCAACATTTGACTCAAGGACAGTGTGAGCATATCAAGTCCCCAAGACAGCATCAGATTTGAATAACAGAGGTGTCTGGAGCCCAGTGGAAGCTGTGAAATACAAACTACATGGAACTAAAGAGGGTCTTCCTAAACCTGAAGGCATTTCAGGTGCATGTAAGGGGGCAGGCAGGCTTAGCCAGACAGCCAATACACTGGCTATGTTTTACCTCAACAAGAAGGGAGGAACAAAGTCATTCCCACTGTCAAAACTAGCGCAGGAAATATAGAAGCGGGCTGTTCAAAAGGACAAGACCCTGGTAACAATACACCTTCCTGGGAAGCAGAACACTGAAGCAGATAGTTTGAGCAGGCAAGAGAACACCTCCCATAAATAGAAGAAGAAGTAGGAAGTGCTGGACGTAGTGTTCGAGCAGCAGAGAACACCAATCAAAGACCTGTTTGCAACCCAGGAAAACGTAAAGTGCTTAAACTTCGTGTCCAGGTTTCCACACCCCCAGTCTGAGGGGAATACCCTGTCGATAAACTGGTCAGGGAGATTTACCTATGCCTTTCCACTGATTCCCCTTTTCTGAACAGTTCTGGACAAGGCCAGACAACCAGGAATGTCACTCATACTAGTTGCCCCACCATGGCCCAGATAAACAGGGTACTCGGATCTATTAGAGATGTCCAATAGACAAATCAAGGCAAGTCAGAACCTGGTAATCATACAGAACAGAAAAGAATGTCATCCGGAGCTAGCCACACTCACCTTAGTGGTGTCCCTCCTGAATACCTGGAGTGCCCCCCCAGAACAATGGATATTCTGAGGGAGGCAAGCAAACAAAGCACCAGAAAGTGCAACACAGCCAAGTGAACCAGATACATGCACTGGTGCAGAGACCAAAGAGGAGTAGAAAAAAGGACCGAACATGAAATAGTGCTTACATACCTTATTTACCTACTGGACTGCGGCCTAACCTACACTTCATAAAGGTACACCTGGTCGCCATAGTCGCTTATACCAGGGGAACTACAGGTATCAGCCTTTTCACACAAACAGAAATGAAAAGATTTCTGAAAGGATCAAAGAGACTGGCACCACCAAGAACAGCACCATTGTGGAACCTGAATTCAGTGCTCACGGAGCTCATAACAGAATCATGTGAACCAATCTACAAGACGCAATTGAAGCACCTAACCTTAAAAACAGCTTTCTTAATAGCCACCATGTAACTCTGCAGGGTCAGCGAACTGTAAGCGCTGACAATCCTAAATCCTTACCTTTAAATACACAAGCACAAGGACTTCCTGAGAACTAAGCCTCACTTCTTACCGAAAGTAGTATCACCTTTCCAAGTCAACGAGAGTATCCAACTACCAGCCTTCTTTCAGGACCCAAAGACTCAAGCAGAGAAGGCCCTTCATACCTTGGATGTACGGAGAGCACCTCAAAGAGACGAAAACAATCTGGAAGGAGAACCAGTTATTTCCTTCGCTAGGGCTAGCAGTGGTACAACAGCAACCAAAAAGACAATTGTGCAATGAAATGGATAGTGGAAAGTTTCAAAATATGCCATGCAAGGGCAGGGAAGACCTTGCTCATGTATCCTATGGCACACTCAACCAGGAAGAAAGTCGCAACCCTAACATTCCTGGCAAACGTACCGCTGGTCGACATCTGTAGGGCTGCAACCTGGGCTTCTACGCACACTTTTATGAAACACTACTGGGTAGACACACATCTGAACAAGGAAGCGCAGGAGGGACAGAGAGTACTATGACTCCTGTTTGCCAATTTACCCTCTTTGCATCCCATCCTTCCCAGAAAACTAAACACTGCTACGTAATCAGATGCACAGCTTGTGAATCCAGAAAAGGATACATGCTGCAAAACGAAATGGTTACTTACCAGTAGGAGGAGTTTTGCAGCACGAAGAGTTTTCTGGATTTACATGCGACCCTCCTGCTTCCCTAGAGGGGAAAGCAAACGGGCAAGAAGAATCAGAGATTCAAGACAAGAGGAAGTTTGAAGACTAAAAAAGAAGAAGGGAGAAAGAGAGAAAAAAGAATCTGAAGGTGGTGCCGATGTACAGGAACTTACGGGACGCCATCTGACATCACACAAGGGATAAACTTACCACCAAATGGTGGTCAACAACACCCGCACACAAAGGAAAAAAACAGGAGGACCCAACACAATTCCGGACCCAACCACTAGATTGCGGCATAGATGCACAGCATGTGAATCCAGAAAACTCCTCAGGCTGCAAAACTACTCTTGTAGTTCTGGTTATTAGTACCAAAAAACTGGTACTGGTAACCATTTTGTTTTCAAATGCGTTCGGTAGGAAGGAGCCTCTGTCCCAACCATAAAGACAAGACAGTGGGCCCGATTCACAGACTACTTATGTTCAATTTAGCTTGATTTGGGAGTACAAGGTATTCATAAAAGCTAAACTTGCACTTATGTATCAATTTACTCATACACAATATTGTCTTGTGACGGTGTAACACTGCATATGAGCAAATTCTACTCTGGTAAGAGGAAGAGGACATTGCTGGGAGGGTATGCCTAGGAAAGATTGTGAACAACAACAAAATTGATAGTTTGTAAGCATTTTTTGCAGAATGGCTTGTCAAAATAGAAGTAAATCCCTTTCCAGTGTGGATGAAAAAATGAACAGGCCTAATCTATATGGGTGTAGGGTGAATGTTTCCTGAAGGGGAGAAATATGTTCTGTATAAAAATAGAAAAAAGTAGTACAACACACGTCGAAAGGCATCTCAGATGCATAGTTGTACACTTTCCACAATTTTGAATTCAGAAATACATCCATATCACCATAATACAGACATCTCAAAGAATTCCTGGAGTATTCGAGAAGACCTACAAGTTTTAGCAAGTTCCCTGTAGTTCTCTTTGAAACACTTGTCATTTCCCACAATCGGCAAATCTGCACCTATCGAAGGTAGTAAAACTGCTAGAGGAGACCACAATGCTTTGTGAGATAGGCCCATTTGGTTTTAATTTGTTGAGTTGAAGTGTACAGCAGTTTTTCCCCTGGGGTTACTGCCTTGTTTCATGTCGTCAGGACGCCGTCTGTTCTGCCTTAAGGTTTCCCTTTGCAGATCTATGCCAAAAGGTGCGTTATTCCTTTTTTTTTTTTTTTTTTTTTTTTAGGTGCGTTATTCCAATTGGTTCAATGGCATCCAACTGAGAAGACAACTCCCATGATACATTAGGCTGTCAAATGAGCACCCAGGACTGATAAAGTACCACCCTGCCACCTGCTTTGTATGATCTTGGACAATGCTTAGAAGCAAACTACGCGGACAGTTACTGAAAAAATCATGGAGACCATTTTTGATGCTGTTGCTACGCCAAATTGGGCCAGCAAACAAATGTTTTCAAAAATGACGGCTATGGAGCACTGAACAGCAGGTTCACTTACGCCATCACAAGGAGAGAAAGAGAGATGGGTCAGTTTGCTAATGTGAAGCTTGATTTTCAGTGTCAGAGGGTCTTTGGAAAAGTGGAATTCAGTTGACAACGCGCAAATATGACAATTGGTCCAAGTCATGTGCGACACTTTCAGCCAGCCCTGACTTTTTTGCCAACAGTACGTTGCTTCTTTTGTTTTAACACTGTTCAAGATGGTTTAAAAATTCCCGCATGTAAGGGAGGGTTGATAAAGCCCTGAACAGGCCAATGTTGGCACACATGACATAGTGCACCTTTATGCATTCCAAGCTTTCTAGCCACCATCACTTGGCATAATATGGCTTCTGTCATACTCGCTGCATGCTAACTCTAGGTTTATGAGTCTCAAACCAGGAACTGGTGTTAGCTAAAAAGAAAAAAAGTCAGGGTTTGATGCAGGGATGACGTATCGCACCGACTAGGTGACAAATGTGCAAATTAGGGGTTTGTTTCACGTGGACTCAACCTCCTCCTGTCAATGCATCTCTCTCCCGTGCCACCGCCACAAGCCCTCGAAGTGGAGTGCTTCGAATCCTACGTAGTTATATATTTACAGAGAAATAGAGCCAGTGGAACGGCAGAGGGGCGTGGGAAGGGCTTAATCCATTTTGAATAATCGGGACTCTGGGAGAAGGCTCCTCCTCCGTTCCCACGGCCTCCCTCCCTGATCTTCCCTGCTTCCTCGGGCCCAGGGGGGTCTATAGCTGGGCCGAAACAGGTGTTTAAGTGTTATTTATTCAAGAGCACACCTGGGCTTCTCCCGGTCCCTTCCTTGGGTCTGCTCCACGGCTGACAGGTGAGCTCTCTAATTGCAGGTGAGAGCTTACCTGTCACTCCCGAGGACGCTTTAATGAAAAAAAGCCCTTCCGCAGGTGTGGTTAATGAGAGGACCAAGAGGGCGCGTGAGGTGAGGACCAAGCGGGCGTGTGAGGTGGGTGCCAGTGAGCACAGGTAGGGGTCACGAGCAATCAACCAATCAATCGATTTAGTTAAATTTGATATTGACCTCGGCTTTGGGTTTACAAATTCTTAATTTCAATATATAAAAATGTAACTCTGTTGTAATACAAATTGTAAAAAATAACGGACATATTCCTATAGTTAAACATGTTACAACAGCCAGCATCAACGTCAGAGAGTCTTTCACATATTTTACACTAAATCCTGAACACAGACCTCTGGTGCAGGACACACAACCAGTAAACGCTGGAGATCAAGTTCTCCAAGATAACATACATCACAAGATCCTCTACTTTGTCAAGAGGCTAGGGGTCACTTCCTGCAGCTCTGCATGTGAGCCGTGCTCTCCATAGCATCGTTGCACTCACTAATCACACCCAATCGCAAGATTCTTACCTCAAGTAAAAGCAGATCAACTGAGCCAAATATTATTGTGTATGAAATCCTCACACGGTCCTTGCTTCTAATAACACCTCAAGGCCTGAGATGTTTGAACCCCCAATAGAATTGCACAAGCAAAACGACACATCCCAGAATGCAGTGTCACTGAATGCATCCACCCACCCCAGAATGTGGTGTCACTGAATGCATCCCCCCAGAATGCAATGTTACTGAATGCATCCCCCAGAATGCAATGTTACTGAATGCATCCCCAGAATGCAATGTTACTGAATGCATCCCCCAGAATTCAGTGTTACTAAATCCATCCCCCCAGAATGCAGTAACTGAATCCATCCCACAGATTGTGGTGTTACTAAATCCATCTCACGGAATGCGGTGTTATTAAATCCATCCCCTGGAATGCGGTGTTATTAAATCCATCCCCTGGAATGCGGTGTTATTGAATCCATCCCCCCAGAATGCAGTGTTACTGAGTCCATCCCCCAGAATGCAGTGTTACCAAATCCATCCCCCCAGAATGCAGTGTTACTGAATCCATCCCCCCAGAATGCAGTGATACTGAATCCATCCCCCAGAATGCAGTGTTACTGAATCCATCCCCCCAGAATGCAGTGATACTGAATCCACCCCCCGGAATGTGGTGTTATTGAATGCAACCCCCAGAATGTAGCGTTACCAAATCCATCCCCCCAGAATGCAGTGTTACTGAATCCATCCCCCCAGAATGCAGTGATACTGAATCCATCCCCCAGAATGCAGTGTTACTGAATCCATCCCCCCAGAATGCAGTGATACTGAATCCATCCCCCAGAATGCAGTGTTACTGAATCCATCCCCCCAGAATGCAGTGATACTGAATCCATCCCCCAGAATGCAGTGATACTGAATCCATCCTCCAGAATGTGGTGTAACTGAATGCATCCCCCAGAATGCAGTGTTACTGAGTCCCTCCCCCAGAATGCAGTCCTACTGAAAGCAACCCCCAGAATGCAGTTACTGAAAGTATCCCACAGAATGCAGTGTTACTGAATACATAGCCGCAGAATGCAGTGTAACTGAATCCATTCCCCAGAATGCAGTTACTGAATCCATCCCACAGAATGTGGTGTTACTGAATCCATCCCCCAGAATGCAGTTACTGAATTCATCCCCTAGAATGCGATGTTACTAAATGCATCCCCCAGAATGCAGTGTTACTAAATCCATCCCCCGGAATGTGTTGTTATTGAATGCAGCCCCCAGAATGCAGTGCTACTGAGTCCATCCCCCAGAATGCAGTGTTACCAAATCCAGCCCCCCAGAATGCAGTGTTACTAAATCCTTCCCCCCAGAATGCAGTAACTGAATCCATCCCACAGAACGTGGTGTTACTAAATCCATCCCACGGAATGTGGTGTTATTAAATCCATCCTCCGGAATGCGGTGTTATTGAATACAACCCCCAGAATGCAGTGTTACTAAATCCATCCCCCGGAATGTGGTGTTATTGAATGCAACCCCCAGAATGCAGTGTTACCAAATCCATCCCCCCAGAATGCAGTGTTACTGAATGCATGCCCCAGAAATGCAGTCACTGAACCCATCCCCCCAGAATGCAGTGTTACTGAATCCATCCCCCAGAATGCACCAAATTTGGCTTGAAGAAAGAACGTGACTCAAAATTATTTTTGAGCTCTTACTGTAATAAATGTGTCAGCTGGGCTTCTAAGGATTTATTTTATATATTTCTGGATAGAAACTATAGGCAAATTTGACTGGCTATAACAGTTCTCTCCATCATGCTTGCGGTTCTCGAACACTCAAGAGCAGTTTGTGAATTGGTGTCATCTTACTCTGTCACACTTGAACATTTTGTGCTCGATGCCACAAGGCAGTGAGTACCGCTCTTGAATACACGCCATGGAAAAAAAATCAGGGATGATGAGAGGGGTCACACCCAAAACTCAGGGGGTTCAGGGTCGATCCCGGGAGTGTTGAAATTAAACTTATGTAAAGAAAGATATATAAATTGGCACATTAAATTCGAGAACCTTAATCAGTTGTTGAAAGTATTCGAGAACCACAAAAAATGGGTTAGGCCTACAAAGAGTCAAAGAGATGACAGAACTCAGAAGGCCGGTGGATGGTGTTTGTGTCTAAACCTTGTTGCGGGCTTTGAGGCCAAGGGGAAGTTGCACAGGTCCTCGCTCCAAGCCATGTCCAGCAACCGCAGTCTGATACAAATGACCAAAGTCCATGGACAAAGGGTCATGGACTACATACTGGGCACATGAGATGCGAAAATGCCATGGGCTATGACCAACACCGATGCAGGCAACCATAAGTGCAGGGTGTGCAGTCAAGAGGTGTGGGTGCAAGCAAGGTGAGGTCACAGGCCACAGCCTGCGTCCAGGCCACTGTGCACAACTGTAGTTAATTCGGAGTGGGCTCTGCAGCCACAGGGAGTGGGCTCTTAGGTGCATGAACTGTGTACTGGTTATGGCTGAAAGCTAAAGCCATAAATCAATGAGGGGGGAGAAGAAAGGAGTTGTGATTCATTCAGCTTCCTTGTCATAATATCCAAAATCAAATGGGGAATGAATCACTCGACCTGAGTAGCCAGGGCTAGCAACTTTGTAATCAGAAGCCCTCAATAACGTTTGGTAAGGTTGTGAGGCGGTATCTCTTGGTTCTCCGCCTAGTCTACAAATGTGTTAGCGTCATCATTGGGCTCCCTTTTGTAGTTCGCTTACCTCCACCAGGAGGAATACCACTGGTTATTGCAGTAGTGATTAGAGATGTAATGAAAAGTGCTTAAGTGAGGTGAATTGTTTTAAAAAACTTGTATATCCTTGACAACATTTTTGAGTAATGAGTCAGGAATCAAGTGCTAATAAAAACAAAGTGGTGCGTGTATGGACGAGTTACTAGTCCTACGCAATACTAGTGTCCAGTGAATAGGTCGACATGTTTCAGCCTGTGTGTACGCCTGGATGGTCGGTGGGGCTTTCTTCAGGACCTCAAAAGGAAGTGTGGAAGTATCTTGTGTATTGCACAAGTACCTAATTGGAACTACACTGGTTCCATTCTGTGTGGAGAGTAAATTATTTCTTTAAGCTCGACATTAAGGGCTTCATCAGGGGGCCGGCGGGCACTTTGTACCTTCTGCTCTGTAGGGTGGGAGCGACTTGTGCTCACTCTTCCCTCGGCGCCCTGGATTCAGCATCATAGATTCTATCGTTAAGCAGCCCGTATATCAAAAGGTACCGTCTCCCTGTTGCCTGAAATAGGCACAATTCCAAAAAAGAGACGGAGACGGGTGGGGTTGATGTTTCGCACATAGTTAAGACGAACCGCATCTTCAGCACCTGTAGTATGGCGCGGTCAATCGTATAGCCGATATCCAGCGGGCGACACATCAACACTACCCGTCTCCTTTTTGGAATTGTCCCTTATCTCAGGCAACAGGGAGACTGTACCTTTTGATATACAGGCTGCTTAACGATAGGATCTATGATGCTGAATAATGGGAAAGGCGCTTTTACTGAATATTGAGCCACTCGGGAATCGCGCTTGAATTTAAAGACATTGGACACTGACACTCGGGGCACTCTACTCATGAACTTCGCTATCCTTATCTGAATACAGTGCCAGATAAAGAGGAGGACCCCCTTATCACGAGGATTATATTACTTGATTTTTATATAAGGATACTGTCGCCAGGAATTTCACTTGTGCTGATTCCCATGACTGTTTGCGAGAACGTGAATGCCCGGGACGACTGAACCCCGGCTACGCGATTTATTGAGGACACTTATATTCCTGTCACACGTTACTAGCACTTAAGTGCCTTGTGTATATGCCCTGACAAAGTTCCCGTGGCACTAGGGGAACGAAACGCATTGGCTGTGCTGCGTTTATGAAAAGAATGAATACGAATAAAGAGAAGAATTTTCAAAAATACTTTCTGCTCAACTGACTTTTTTTGGAGTGCACCTTCCTTCTCTATGGACAAAGATTAAAGTGATATAATTTGAAGAAATAGCTGAAACGAACAGTATTACCAAAAGATTATAACATCAAAATACATCATAAACATTATTTGCCATTTAAATACTTTTTATATCTGATTATGTATAATATGTAGACACGAGAAACAGGAAAAAAGAAGCTGAGACCAGACACTATAAACAATCGTTAAGTGGTACGTAACAATTGGTCAGCCAATAACCCCTTATGTTGAGTCTCTTGCACCAATTTGTGTGATTTTACACAAGTTTTTTTCTCATAGCGCCTTCTTTTCCTTACGTGACCAGTCTGAGAGCACATGATATAATTCAGCTCAGGATATACACTATACAAAACGTCACTCTTGTATGGTCTAATAGGCACTAATATTTCTTCACATGTAACAACATTGGCCGTACACACAGAGAACATGACAAAATTATAACTTTTGGCAATGTCATCCGAGCACCCAAGTATTCTTGAATGTTTAAAGGTTTCTGTTCAGACACTATTATTTTAAATAATTATTTCCTAATCAACGGATATGATCTTCTGTATTAAACTGAAATACAAATGTTGTCAAAATAACGTTTTATTTCAATTTGAAAGAGTGGTATCATATTTTGACGTGCCAGTAGTTGCATGCTTACACCCCAAATCATGAGACTGCTCCTCTCTTGCTGTGGCGCTTTGGCCCAAACCCTCTGTTGTAATATGTAGTTTGTCCCACATGTTCTCTTTCGAGTAGCAAGCCACTAACATCATGCACAACATGAAAGTTTTCACAAGCGCAGGCATTGGGAGAACCAGCATGATATCTGAGGATCACAACTCTACAATGTGTGCATCAGAGCAATATGCTGGGTCTAACAATGCTTTGTTCTGCCACAAAGATCCAAGAACCTAAAAACCCACTTTGTAGCCTCTAAGTCTAAGGTGTGCCGGACGCAGGTCTCCCTGGGCAAAAGCTATCAGCAGCATTTTTTTTGGAACAGTGGTGGCCCACCACATACAGGTCCCACGCGAGGGGGGGATAGGGAGTTTGTAGATTAATAGGAGGAATCCCAAGAGAAGCTGCAGCCATCACATCAAGGGCTGTAGGGGGCACTGGATAACCCATGTCAACACACCCTAAAACACACCCAGCAGAGATTGAAGTGAAATGGCTTCTTCTGTAATGACTGCAGAAATGTACTTGCTAATAGGGAGAATGTTGGTGATAAACTGAACTACAGTCACAGAGAACCATGATGGGGCATGTTTCTGGCCTTTTTGTTTTGTTCCTGTACCAAGTTCCGAACTGCCCTTTTTAGGTAGGAAATCCCAGAGTTTAACTGGTTTTTTTATAGGTTTTTCTGTGATCTTTAAAAAAATTGGCTGATGTTGAATAATCCAATAGCAGATGTCACTAGTGATGTCATCGCAAAGGTTATCTGGGACATTATGTGTGATGACATGAGCAGTGC
Source organism: Lissotriton helveticus (assembly GCF_964261635.1). NCBI lineage: Eukaryota > Metazoa > Chordata > Amphibia > Caudata > Salamandridae > Lissotriton > Lissotriton helveticus. The sequence continues at coordinate 1,963,375,140 of NC_136061.1, read as the reverse complement.
ATGTGAATTTTCAGTTCCATTGTTCGCCATACCTGGTGCATTTCTTTGGTGTTTAGATTGTGCACAGTAACCATAAGGTATATTCAAGTAAGGCTTGTTAGGCATCCACATAGCACTCACATGCAAACACATGCACGCATGCACAGTCCTGATAAAAGAACAGAGCCCACACTAGTTGATTAAACTGCAAACTCCTAGGTGCAGCCTCCTCTGGTGTTCACACTGGCCAGAGCACTAGGGGCAGGCCAATGAGACGCAGAACAGCTTACCTTGGACCACCAGCCTGCCCTGGGCCGTCCTGCGCACCCTGGTGCCGGGTTTGTTGGCCGCACACACGTAGATCCCAGAATGCTGCACGGTGAGGTCGGAGATCATGAGGTTGCCCGTTCCAAGCACCTGGATGCCCTCGACGCCGATGGGGCGGCCATCTGCGGAAGAAAGAGGAATGCACAGAAAGTGTTAATAAACATTTGGAAAGGGTGAACACTGCCCAGAGACAAAGAATGGGCAAGGACCTGGCGCGTCACTCCCTACTACTAAACTAAGCTCTCCAGTGGAGGTTGTGGATGATGAGGGGCCTGGGCAGTGGGTACATCACTTCTAAACCCAACGCATGTGATGCCAGTGGTCCTGAGGCCGGGCGGGAGAGTAGCTAGTCATTTAGTCAACATTAAAAATGGACCCACACGCTCACCAGTAAGGTCAGCCCTTCTTGCACTGCCAGTTGGCCCAATAAGCCAGTCCGACCTTGAGAATGACCCACCTTGAAAGGAGCAAGGACATGGGGACTAACCACTGCTGGAATTAGAAAGCATTTTCTCTGGAAAGCTGGGGCTGTGACAGTGAAAAGGGTGGGGAGTCACGTGGGGCAGAGTCTGCTTTCAACTGAACACATTTATGGGTTTTTTTTAAACCCTGCCACAAAGAAATTTGCAACAGGAAGAAATGAGACACTAGGTCTGTTGTGCCTGATTAATTTGGTCAAAAAGAGGCCGCTTTTTATAATAAAGAGCACCTGTGGCAGAGATCTTTGAGTGCCCAGCAATTAGTGTAAGGAACGAAGCGGGCCCCCAGGCTGTTTTAAATATAAAATTCAGCAATGATCCGGGTTCAGTGCGCCCCACTTGTGTCTCTGGGACTCGGTGCCACAGCACCTGCTGCGCCAATGGGAACTACTTTCCCAGGCGGCGGATGTAGGGGCAGCTCACCCTCGTCAGGCTTATTTTCTCTGTCTTAATCACCGCAATGAACTGAAACCTCTTTGGGGTGCGCTGGAGCTGAAACCTGCGCACAGGGCTCGACCGGGGAGCCCCTGAAAGCGCTTCATACAAACTGAATATGCAACAGTTGCGGCGCCCCTCATTACTTCTCGCGACAAGATGTAGCGACTTGCAACGGCAGCTAATGGGGCCCCCGCCTGGACAAAGGCCGCGCCCCGGGCGGGCCGCGGAGGCCGCTTCCAGAAGGACGGGGCAGGGTCGCGTGGGCTCCGGGCAGCCCCCAATTACCATACCCGCTCTCCTACGGCATCCCTCGCCCATTGAGGGGTGAAGTGGTGAAACTCATTCCATTCTCCTCGAAGGCCTTGGAGAAAGGGGCCCCTGTCGAGGTACTGGAGGGGGGGCTCCCCCCGCCACTGGCTTCTGTCTCCAATAAGTTGCCCATTAATTGCCCGCTGCAATTGTGGCACAGTTTATCGCCTGAATAGCCGGATCTCTACCGATTCCCTTCCTGCTGGGTGACCCCTGACAACTTCTGTAGAACAGCATCAGATAATGGCCGGACCTGCTCCGCTTTTGTGCCGGCGTGCACCCCCACCACAAGCCCTTACATACGCACCCCCACTCCATCACTGAATACTGAAGTAATTCTCCTTCAGCGGCCCAGGAACAAGGCTGTGAGGAAAACACTCTTTATTACTGTAAGGGTTCGGGGTCGAGCTGGCCTACAGGGCACTCACTCAGGCAGCGCCCGAAGGGCTGGTCGAACAGGTTAGTATGTTGGGCCGTTCTTCTGGCTGTTTGTGGACTTGTTTTAAGGTCTGCCTGGCCGTTTGTTTTTTACTAAGGATTTCCCTGAAATTAAAACAAACATTGCCTGCAGCAAGCTCAAATCCATGCAGTCTTCCATACGTTGCAAAACACTTATACAGCGTATCTTTACAAGTTCAAAACTGCACCAGTTTGCAAATAAAAGCCACTTTTCACCTAATAATTCACTAATGGGAGCCACGTTTACTTTGGTGCCCGGGTCTATTTTCCGTCCAGTCTGACCCTGTAGGAGGTTTGTTTACTACTAACATGTCATGCCATGGAACCGTCAACGGCGGACAATAGTATCTTGTGCTGCATGCCAAAAATCAGGGCGCGTCCAAGATTTGGGCAGATAAAAGACCTGAAGAACAATGGGTTTTATCAATTTGCTGAGGATCACCACATTTGGCACAGGGAGGCGGGCATCGTAACTCTCCAAGCTCTACTTTGAACTAATTAAACCCTTACACCCAGTGCAGCAGTGCTGTAAAGGGAAAAAAGTAATCCGGAAACCCATGAATTGGCGGTCCAGGGGTGATAATGGAAAGGGGTGTAGTCACGAGGGGCGGAGTCATGGAAAATAGAGTCTGACAGTCAACTTATACATTTATTTTCTTGAAAGTTTTACCGCACAGAAACTGACAACCAGGACGAAGGTGACCGTAAATCTGTTCTGGCTTAATTGGTCAACAAGGGCTACATTTTGTAATATCTTATGGGGTTAAGGCGCCTTCTGCAGGAATCTTTGTGTGCCTAGCAAATCTCAGATGATAATAATAGTGATAAAAGAACTACAGTGGATAATGCATTTGCTGGAAAGATCTGTGTTTCACTGTCATACTTTAGACTCAAAGTAGCATAGAGAGTTAATGTGTCTCCTATAAAGCAAATTGTGTAAGATGCAGGTCACAGATTTTTCTTCTGTGTAGATGGGTCAGTGGGCCACTGGTTTTGACACAGAGATCCTTTTGTTACAGCAGAAAACCACAAGCACAGCATTATGTTTTAAATCCTAACTCACGACCATGCACTCTTAACATACTATCTACCAATATGGACGATATGTTTCTCTTACTGCGTGATATGCAACTTCTAAACTTTCTAACACGTATTGTCTACTGTAACACACCATGTACAATGATCTCCACACATTTTATTTCCTATCAATGAGAGGGAAGATATGGCTTGGCAGTTCTGGCTGGACTGTTCCCATGAGGAACAGGGTCAGACTGATTTGCATATGGCCATGTCTGAACTGGGGTGGTGGAGTGAGCTAAAGAATGGTGATGGCTCCCCGTCAACAACAGGATCACCTTCAAACTCCTCATCCATGCACACAAAGTCCTACACAACACCGGACCAGCATACCTCAACGACCGACTCAGCTTCTACAACCCCACCCGCAGCCTCCTCTCTGCTAACCTCACCCTCGCCACAGTTCCACGCATCCGGAAAACCACCGCCGGCGGCAGATCCTTCTCCTACCTCGCCGCCAAGACCTGGAACTCTCCCTACCAGCTTACGACAGACCCAGGACCTGCTGGCCTTCAGAAGACTTCTCAAGACCTGGCTTTTCAATCAGTAGCAGCCCCCCCTCCTCCTCTCCCCCCAACGCCTTGCTGCCCTAATTATGGAATTAAATGCATTAATAGCACCACCCTTGGGTGATTGTGGAAGATTCGGCGTGAATGATCCAACAATAGGCTTGGGGCAGAGCAGGGTGCAGTTTTACTCAGAGTTCCTGTACACACGTGTCAGGCCCTTCTCCACACCACTGCCCAGAGCTCTGATTTATGCAGCCTAAAATCCTCTAAGTGCTGTAGAAGCACGTCACAAGTAATCACTCAGAGCTACAGCGGGCGGGAGGGCGGAGGCAGGATAGTGTAGGGGCAAAGTCCACCGACAAGCGCTCAGGGCATGTACCAAGGAACTGAAGCAACGAGGATAGGGAGCGAGCGGGGGTTGAGTCGAGCCCGCGAGGGGGAACGACAGTGAGGCGGGTGTAGTATAAGTAAGATAGCAGAGAGAGCAAATGTGAGATTAAAAGAATGAATGAAAAGGTTCCATGTTTATCGAGCGGTTCCATGTCACTGATTAGGCTAGGCACATGTTGTTTCACTGATGTGTATTGTAAGCTAACCTTGAAGTGACCACTTCTTAAAATCTTACCTGAAATGCTTCTGTGTCTGAAATAATGTGGTGAAAGGTGTTCAAGTTGCAGCCAGAACCAATACTTTTCTTGTTATACTCTTATGCCTCTGCACAGCTTGTGAGGTCATTACATTTAAAAAAAATGCAACAGATATCTTGATCGGGGTGTGAACCTATGCTGTCCACTGATAGTTTTCTATTGCTCGGTTCACGCAGGAGACCCCAGAGTGGGCAATGCATACACCTGGTCGGCGAGGGGGCGGGGCTTCAGTAGATTGTAGAAGGGGAGGAGTGCAGGCAGGTGCTGCGTCTGGACACCGGTGCAGTGAGGTCAGTAAGTGTCTGGTGTCTTGTTGAATATTGTGGTTCCCATTTGAGCACAATCTCCCAAAGGGAAGGATTGGTATCTGTTGACCCCTGTGTATCTGATCACAGCAACACAACTCTTGTGAACCAGCACACGTCTATTTTGTTTTGCTGTTGCAGAGGTAGGGCTATGCGACACACCATGGAAATACACTATTCCCCCAAGGCCGTCGGGAGTTAGTCAGGCATCGATAGAGCTGTAAATTACTTTTGAAATCTCGCACAGTTGAGCGTTTCTTTTTATAGTCGAAAGGAAAATTGAAATTTGCATCCTGAGCCTTATTTATCCGTCATAAAATATGAATTTCCGTTGCCTGTTTGTGGCACGTGACTGAGTCCTGTTTTGTAACTCGTTCCAGACTCCGACCTCACCATTCACGAGTGTCCCAGCTAAATAGGTGAGTAGCTCTGGCGGTCCAGGTTAATTTTCTGCATTCTGGGAATTGTAATCTTTATTTTATGGTGGGATCAACAAAACTACAAATATCAGATTACAAAGAAAAAACTGGAGAGGGTGATCTATTGATGCATGACATTGAGTAAAACACCATTATCAGCATCTCCCCATTCATACTCACTCCCTCCAACCTCATCCCCTTTGTTATTGCTATCACTCCTCCTACTCTGTGGGCCCAGCACCAGCCTAGACCAATACCGGTCCTTAGTTCTAGCCCACTGGGTTCTAGTTTATTCAGAACACTCCACCCTCCCCCATTCCACCTAGTTCCGCTGTAACCTGCCTACTATTCTCTGGTCCCAGCTAAGATTACCACCTTCTTCAGATAAAAAATACTGGCGCTTTGTTTATGATCTGAGATTCTGAAAGGGGCAGGATCAGTTGTTAGTAGAATCGTTTTAAAAGTCTCTGTATTATTTTTTTATTATTCATATTCTCTCTGTGTTTTTAAAATTATTCAGAAGCCAGGTAGCCATCTTTAAAACACATTCGAAGTGATTTGTATCTGTTGCTTTAGGCTTATATTTTGTATGAGGAAAAATATGACTTTTGCTGACTTTCTGAGTTTATTTTTTTAATTATAATTTTTTTACGTGCCATGCAATGAAAGTAGTCCTGGCCAGTAAAACAAATGTCTGAATGTCAACCAAGTCTCTGCTTCCTTTCCTGGTCTCTGGTACCAGCACCCCTTCACTGTCTCTGAACAGGAGCGTTACGCCCATCGTGCACCATCCACTTTCAGAGAAAGACCTGCACCGTCCACCTCCGGTGAACCACTATGGCCAACAATTTGCTCTGTGGCCTCTTCTTTTGATGCCTCCTGCCTCTATCCTTAATGGCAGGTAAGACTAATTTGGGAAAGTTTCAAAGAGATTCTTTTTGGCATCTCAATAGTAATAGGGGTGCTATGTATAGGAGGTTGTGACACCTCCAACTGGTCCAACTGAAAAGTAAAATGCTGATAGAGTAGAGAATGTTTCTTCAGATCCTTATGTTGCACCTTTGTACTCTCAATAGTAATGCACTGTACTGTCATTGTACTTCTGCTGTCCTGCCTTTGTGATTGCGATAACTAGTGTACTATATCATTTTTGTACTTCTACTCTTTGATCTTTGTTTTTCCAAACCTGGAGTACTGTACTATTTGTGTACTTCGTCTGTCATCACTTTGCCTTTCCAAAGCCACTACACCATACTGTCTTTGTTCTTCTGTCAGACCTTTCAGTTTTTTTAAGCTACAGTAATAAACCATCTTTGTATTCCGAAAGCTACTACACTGCCACTATACCATCATTGTACCTCTTCGGGTGAACCCATGTCTTTCTGAAGATAGCATACTATACCATTTTTGTATTTGCTAAATGTTTGCATTCCTCAAGCTAGTCTACTATTTGATCTTTTTAGTTCTATCAGACCTTTGAGTTTTTGAAGCTAGAGTTTCTGAAGCTAGAGTACTATACCATCTTAGTACTTCTTCCCTCAGACATTTCTTCTTCTGATAGCTAGTGCACCAAACTACATTTGCAAACTTGCCAGACCCATGTTCTTCTAAAATATTGCATACTATATTATCTTAGTACCTCTACAACCCCACCTTTGTGCATACGAAAGTTAGTATATTGTACTATCCCTCTACCATCTTTGAGCTTCATCTGTCATACTTTTGCGTTTCAGAAGCTAATGTACTATCCCATTCTTCAGTTCAATCTATGTCTTTCCGCAGCTATTGTGATGTGCAATTTTTGTACTTATGTAAGATCTTTGAGTTTTTCAAAGCTAGTGTACATTACAATATTTGTATTTCTTCTGTTACACTTTGATTGTTCTGAAAACTAGTGTTCCATTTTGTCCAGTTCTGCTAACATTCAGCTGTTCTAGCTTGGCATTTAACTCTGTATCACAGCCCTTCCTGCCTCAATGCACAGGTACCTACAAGAACCTGGGGCCTTTGTAATGCATGACCAGAACACCCCAGCTTGCCACAGTGTCTGCAGTTCAACTAATGCCACTTAGAGGCTCTATATTGATGTCAGAACTACATTTTACAATTGCTTGATTATCCTTCTTGCTTTCCCAAATTTGCATGAAAATGCACCATTTGCCCACTCTTTTAAAAAAATGCCCCCCCCCCCCCCCAAACCCTCTAATGGCAGTCGGGCTTGCTCGCTACGCAAACACATTACAACGCACCTATTAGCGCTTCTATGCCTCACCACTTTAAAATGTCACCAGCCACCAATGCAAATGCCGTAGGCAAGGTGGCCCATTTTCAGAAAATGGAAAATACCAAAATAGTAACTAAGGAAACCAAATTGTGGCAGCAAGTGACGAAACAAGAGATGGCTTTATCAACTCACCAAGCCGGCTCCACGAAACAATGGGCCTTGGGTTGCCAGTTGCCATACACTCCAGGATGGCAGTCTGGTGCACAGTCCGTGTGAGGTTCTCGGGTCCCACCAGGATCATGGGGTCCTTATAGCCCGTGGAATGAGAGCCTGTGAAAGCAAACAAAATTGTTATACTAATGCCAGTGCACATGGGTGCTATTCATTCCTATTTGTCAATGTGCTCCCTCCATCTTTCAATTGATTCAATTACATCAAGATGAGTGAGAATGGCAACTTCTCTCTCCGACCACTCTTTGCAGAGACTGTTGGTATTGGCAGCGCACTTACTGCCCAGAGGCAAAGGTCTGTAGTGTTTACCGGTACTTCAGGTGGGAAACCTGTCTGTGGGTCTCCCTAGTAAAGTTCTATTCAGTCCCCAGAACTGGTGAAGGAGAGGTTCCTTACCTTCATCATGTCTAGTACATGCATAAAACATGTATGTTGTGCTTATGCAGGATGTCAAGTTCACAAGTGGACTAGTCAAAGAATGAGTCAATCTCGACTCTGTAGTTATGTGTGAGTTCGACTAAATGGTGGTCTGCTATGGGTTGGAGCTGGTTATATACATCTCACACATCTGTCTGTTTGCCTTCCTAAAGCCTAAGCATGTTTTAGAAAATTGAGTGGATAGGACACAATGGAGAGCAATGCAGCGGTATCCTGTAAAAAAAAGGCAAAGGGAATTATTTTAAGAGCTAGAGCTTTATGGATCACATCTGAATGCAGAAGAAAGGTGCTTTTGGGGGTTCCTACTGTTCTGTACATTCTTAGTAACTTAGATATTTCATGCACAGAACAGATTTTGGGGTAGGTTGGTCAGACAAGTTTTGCCCATAGTCTGACCAGCATCTGAATACCATGCTCAAGCCTGTCTCTCATCATACTAATCCTAGAACGTTTGCAGTGAACTAAGTACATAGATAGGTAGAGATGTTAAGGGGATTACGTTTTGTATCCATTTCAGTTTTCCTTTTTACCTCAGCATCTTTTCACAATGGTGGTTTGTGCATATTTTTCACTAACACGAAAAAATGTTGCCCACTCATTTATTATAGCCAGACGTTGTTGTGTTGTCTGAACTGTTAGTTTCAGGAACACATACTAGAACACAAGGGCCTTGCTATATTTTGTGCTTGTAGGAGACAACTCCTTTACCCAGACTAAGTAAAGCTGTTTTTCTGCATCTCTGGTGGAATGAGATATGGCTGGTGTTTTAGTATTTAAATAGCGTCCATTTTGAATTAAGGCGAGAGGTACTTCACTTCGAGTTATCATGGATGCTGCGTAGAGCTGTGAATGAGATGCAGCTCTGCAGGCGTCAACATACATTCTAAGAAGGAAGATAGCTGTTCAGGCAGAGGTTTTGTGGGGTTGCACACTGAGGCAAAGTGCATTTGTTAAAGCACTGAGGCCGGCTTCATGAGACATTACACCAAGGTATGGGGTTAGATTATTTCAGCTGGCTCTGGCAGAAGGGTACTCACACAATGCTCTTGCTAGTGTAGGGGTATTAGTGATAGATAGCAGTAGTATTAGGAATAATCAACTTGGTCGAATTATTCACATTTTTTACCGTTCTAATAATGTTTACAAAAATGAGCCTCATGTGTCTAATAAATGCAGTTCATGAATTAATTACAATGATTAGATCTTTTCAATGAACATTTGAAAATGTATTATTGTCTCTTCTCTTTGTAAGACCTTGGGCATGCACAAGTGACATACAAAAGGGTTAGATCTGTTTCCATGAATTATTTGGTAATAAGGGTAGTCATGTTAGAGGTTGCTGACAGCATCTGTGTGAAACAATGGCCTGGTATATGATGTCCACTAATGTAAGTGGGCATCTTGCACCAGTCCAGTCACCTTATGGTGATTTAAGAGGTTTTAGACAACCTTAGAAAGCTCTCTAATTGGTAGCTGTGGAGAGCAGCCTTCAGGCTTAGTCCAGAGGAGTATAAAGCAGCTTGTTTTAGCAGAATGCAATCTTATAGTATAGATACAGTGAAAAAGAACCGCACCAAGTATTTATTAAAAACATTTTGTTTATAATACTCTCTAGTATGTTCCAATATCTCCTACACGGAGATAAACACACTGTACACAATACTTTAGCAAAGAAACACAGTAAATAGCACAAAACCATATACTAAGAAAGTGGTATAAGAACCACGACTCGATTCAAGACAATGTCGAGAGGACATAGAAGTGCTGGGACCCAAAAGAACCACCCGAGGTGAGTAGATAGGGACCCCACGGAGAGCGTGTGCAGTGTGGGAACACGACCGCATGCTCCGTACAACTTCATGTGCAAGTCACGGTTGGGTTTTTAAAGATTAGGAACCCTTTCCAGTGAACCCTAGAGGAACCCCTTGGAAGGCAGAATGCTGGAGAGCCACCCCACCCGTAGATACCATAGTACCCACGTTACCTACACCAGGGAAGCCAGGTGCATACTTGTGAAGTGGTGTTGTAAACCGCCGTCGAACCCAGTGAAGGACTTCAGGAAAGTACTGCTGCTGGAAGAGGAGAAAGTGTCTGTGGGAATCCAAACACAGCTTCTTGAAGAGGAGTACCTGAAAGCAGAGAGGCTAGAATCTATGTCACTCAGGAGTGACCAGGAGACTTGGAAGACGAATGTCCTCCGATGTCGGGTGCTTATGGGGAGATGACAATGACCTTGACTCTGCAGCTGTGAGGACCAGGCGACTCTGAGGAAGACCAGGACCTGGGTACGAGCTGTCCCACGAAGGATGTCGAGTGCTGAGGGGCCGTGACCGGCGGGAGCACCAACAACCCTTGGCAGAGGCACGCCACACAGGAATCAAAGAAGGTGCAACGTCGGGACCAGCAAGGTCCAGGGGACTGACCAAAGGCAGGGGAGTCAGGGCAGTCCTGAGCAATCAGGGGAGCCCAAAAGTAGCAAGTGTGACCCTCAAGTGGACCCACAGGCTGGAGGCATGGGAGTCGTGTGAGGACCTCAAGTAGCTCACCAAAAGATGCAGGCCATGATGCACACGATGCTGTGTGGCTGAAGATTCTGGTCACTGGAGGTGCTCGAGGCTGGGGCTACTTGGAGCTGAAGATCTTCTTGGAAATAAGTCAACAAGCCTTTGCAACTTCAGGTTGGAAGCGGTGCACAAGGGTTCAGTTATTGCATCCCCACAAGGCATACTGGCCTCAAAATTGGTGAGAGGGTAGAGCAGACCTCAGGAACAGTGGAAAACCACCACCTGTTTCAGAGCCCACGGAGTCCGGAGGAGCACAGGATCTGCAGACCGGTTGACTTAGTTGTGGTGCCTGCAAATGCAGGGGAGTGACTCCTTCACTCCAAGGGAGATTACTTCGGTTGTCTTTGATGCTTCACAGGCCTTGGAAGGTTCCTGTATGATGCACCGGCACAGATGATGCAGCAGACTGGAAGGGAGACAAAGTCAGGCCCAAACAAAGTCCAGCGAAGTCCAGAGTGCCCAGACGGTACAAGTGCAGTGGTGTCTGATCTGAATCTTATCCCACGACAAATCTAGGGACCTACACCAAGGTAAACCCTTAAGCACCCTAGGGAAAGTGTTGGGAAGATTCAGGGGACCCTCCCTGGGGAGGGTCGGAACAGGGGGGAAGTTACTCCCATGTCCTTTGTCCAGTTTTGTGCCAGAGCGGAAGCCAGTGGCTTCCAGAGCTGGTTTGAACTGGACTACGTGTAGGGACATCAAGTGTGCCCCTCATGTAGACTTTCTGGCTCTGGCAAGCACACCTATCCAGTCCTAATACACTAAATCCTGTCTGGGAGGTGGGCACACCTCCCTGTGATAGGATGCCTATTGTTCCACCTTCCTCTGCTCGAGCTTGGCTCAGCAGCAGGAGGGCAGAATGTCTCTCTGATCGGCAGCAACAATTTTGTGCTGTTCGGATCTGGAAGACTGGTACCGGGAACACTGAGAGCCTAACGGCTGCCTCTTCCAGTGCTTGGAATCATACTTCCCCCACCGTTTACCAAACATGATAGGATTAGTTGCAGTCGTTTTCAAGATGGTCAGCGCGTAATTACGTGGCGCCTCTCTACATAGTATATGGCTGCTTTACAGAGAACCCGGGAGAATGGACTCCGTAGGCTATAGGGGTGTTCTGCTCATGCAGGCATACCCTCTCACTTAGAACTAAGCACCCTGTCTTCAGGAGTGTAAAGGCCTCCTATAGGGGTGACTTATAGGTTTTTAAGTGCAGTGACCCTTAGATAATGTAAACCTATATCTTAAGTAAGTGGTGCAAGAACCAACTTACACAGGCTGCAATGGCAGTCCTGTAGATCCATTTTGCATTGTCGCCCATGGGTGGCATAATGCATGCTTCAATCCATGGGAGCCCTCTGGGGTTCCTATGCCCTGGGTACCTTAGTACCATATACTAGGGACTGATAAGGGTACCCCAGTATCCAATCTGGAGTGTACCTAAGTACTCAACACAACAATTTAGGGAGAAAGCAAATAGACTGGGGTCCTGACTAGCAGGATCCCAGTGAGACTAGTCAAAATACAGCTTAGCACCAGGCAAAAAGTGCGGGTAACTATGCAGAAGGATCCTACCTTACTACAATCTGTAACTCTGGAGGTTTAGGAGTTTAGATGCCGTACTGTGAGCGAACCAGACCAACATTCACTAATGATATAAGAAGACTCAGTCCCTGTATTTTGAAGTTTTGTTGATCCATTCCCCAGTCCTACTAAATGCTGGGCCTGTCTTTAGCATCCTGTGTAACTACCGCACTTGGACCGAAAAGGTCACTGCTCATACCAATACAACTGTCAGTGAAATGTGCCAAATACCGACAGACTGCTTCATACCCCTATTCATTCCGGGGGACATGCGCAACATAGCCCACAATGCTTTTTTTTTAGCTGAAACATAGCTCAGGGGGTTGCAGAGTAATTTTAGGGGGTTACTGGTTACAGGACAGGGGTCATAGAGTCACATTGAATCCTGGGTAGTATACATCATAACTCTCATCATAACTCTCATTTTGATGAGAAGCGAGTCCTACTTCTTGCAAAAAAAGCTAGCTTCACATGTCTGGCTAATTTGACATTCCTAAAGTATTCATTGTCTCTGTCCTCAGAGGCTCTCCCTTTGACCTTCACCTCATTCAGAAGGGTCCTATTCTCCCGTTACAGGACTCCTTCTCTACCTCGTGCCCCTCTGCAACGATGGCTTGTGTAAACGCTATACCTGTGACCAGCATGAAATAACATTGAGTTTATCTACACTTTATTTCTATCATTCATATTTCCTCCTTCTCCCCCACTCCCCTCTCTCTCCTTTACCCTTGTTCTGTCCCCACTTAGGGCCATATGTACAAATTTAAGGAACAGCGACTACCTAATTGTGATTTTTTTTTTTGTAAATCACAATTAGGAAATCGCTATTCCTAATGTATGAAACTCCTTGAGTTTCATTTAGCGATTCCTAACAGGGTCGCAAATCCACCTACCTATTGAATTTTAATAAGCTAGGTCACACTTTGCGACCCATTAAGAATTGCTGCCATCACATGGATGGTGTCCTCCTGTGGACAGCAGACACCATGTCTGTGATTGTTTTAATAAAGCCATACATCTTTTGTTACATGCACCCTGTTTTCCTTAAAGGAAAATGAGATGTGTTTAAAAAAAATTAATGTAAGCCTTTGAGTTTCATTTTTTAAGAACAGGCAGTGGTCCCTTTGACTACTGCCTGTTCTTAAAAAATATTTGTTGTAACATTCACAAAGGTGAAGGCATCCCATGAGATCCCCTTCCCACTTGCAAATAGTTACCACCACTCTTAAGGCATCAGTAAAAAATTAATGTTTTGAGACCGTAATTTGGTCACAAAACATTCATACATAGTAGTGCAATTCAGTATTTGGAAGGGACGCCTAAATACAACCCTTCCAAATATGAATCACTAAACACAAATTGTGATTCGGTGTTACAGAATCGTAATTTGTGCTCTGTACATATGGAAAAGCATTTTTGCAGTCGGTACCGGCCCAATTCTGTGAATCGGGCTGTTTCTGACCACAAAAATGCTTTGGCACAAATGCCCCTTCATGCTTTAAGACAGCCCGCTGTACTAGACTCAAACTTTCCCACCACACAAGTTAAATTAAGAAACCTTTTTACCAATATTTCCCCCCTCCGTCCCCCCCAAAAGTTTAAAGTCACAGTAACGCATAATTCCAGATGAAGGGCTGCATAGTCAGCTTAAAACACGTGTCGGCAGGGAATTCAATATTTCATGATGAATTTCTAGGCTATAACAAACCGAGGCAATTCAATGAAGTTTTAACGCATATTTTTGGATACTTACAATTTACATTTTATGGAACCAATGGTTTCCTCTGTTTCATTTGTGAAGTTGTGGAAAGTTTGTAATTGAGGATTTTCCCCCTTTTTGGGAGGAGTTTATGTTTGAGCGACGTGAAGTCCCCACTCACTTCTACCACCACCATGGTAAAACTTGCATCATAGCCTCACAAAACAGGCAGCCCAGAGCACTAGAATTTTGTGGCGTATCCGTCCTGTAGGGTCTTTACTATGCTAAAAAAAAGCACTGCTAAAGCCAATATTTTTATCTTTCTGTAATAATAAGGTTCTTGGTATTGGCTAGCAATGGTAAAGTTGGGCCTACTGACATTTTACATCCAGCATAAATGAGGGCATTTACTCTCAATCCATAAAACTGGCGATTCCTTTAAGATGAAATTTTTGTCTAAATCAAACTTTCAATTAAACATCGTTCATTTGGCTGGATAAAGTTAAGCATAAAAGTTACAATTCTGCTAGTGCTATACTGAAGGTCATAAAATAACCAACATTGCTCCCAAAACAATTAGGGACTCTTGGGTGAAGGCAGAAGAATGTCTAAGGAAGGGGCGGGGTATCCTGCTTGAAGTCCTATACCATGCAGCCCCTACCACGCAGGACCTTCTACCATTCAGCCTTTACCACGCAGATAAGTATTTGTACCTTTGCCAAACAGTATTTTAACACTCAAGTCTTTTTTGTTAAATAAAATAGTTTTCATGTTATTTAATAAAAAGTGATTTTAGGGTTTAGGGATGGGCAGACGTATGGGTGACTTAAGGGTTCAGGGGTGGTTATAGATAAAGGGAGATACGGTGACTTGAGGGTTCATGGGTGAATAGACGTAAAGGCAGGTGAGGTGACTTGGGTGTTTGGGGGAGGGTAGAGGTACAGTGAATTAAGTGCCACTTGAGGATTCAGGATGGGTAGAAGTAAAGAGAGGCGAGGTGACTTAGGTGTATGGGAGGGGGTATAGGTAAAGGGAGGTATGGATGACTTGATGGTTCAGGGGTGGGTAATGCTCTATGGGCAAGGGTATGCCCAGACATTGGTTACATGCTCACTGTGCCACTGGAACCAAGCTACAGCAGACTCCTGGTCATACATTTGAATCCCAGCAGGTGCACACAGCCTTTCAACCAGGGTTGATAAAATGAGTTCCACAGCAAATATGTTGTTCCTTACCAAGATACCCCCTCTTGATGAATGCGTTCTTTACAAATAATATGTATTAAGGGTCAGACAGTAAAATAGTTGCCTCTGACTACACGCTTAATCCCAAGAAGGCCAACCTGAGCTTCCATCTTTCCAAAGTCAGTAAACTGAGTACCTTTAAAATATGTAGTAACGCCACATGTCATTTAGAACACTGGGAGACAAAACCTCCGGATCTGTGCAAACTTTGAACAGACTTTTATCATGATTCTGAGGGAAACATAATTTTGTCACCAAAATGGGATTTATATAACAGTTAATGAGGGCCTTAGAAGTAGCAGAAGTGCAAGAAAAGCAAGTCATCCTCACATTGTTGAGTTGACATGCTACAGTGGATGCTTCTCTCTCCGCTGGGCTCCTTATGAAGGATCACAACATGGTTCTCCTACGCAGAACGTAGAAAAAGACAGAAGTTGCGTCTCGGAGAGGTATTTTTGTCCACTAGGGTTGGAGTCTAGTTCTCACCTTGCCGACACTGTGAATCCACACTGCTGTCAGCCATTTATCTGATGTGTTGGCATTACATACATATAGGCCCCAATCTGTGGAGTACGATGAAGATCCTGTCTCTAGACCTCACCTTCACTTATGCTGATCAAAGAATGAGACAATAATAGATGCTGTATCCTTGGGACGGTATGGGTTACCTGTCTAGATGGTGATTAGTAGATCCTGTTCTATTCTTCTGGTGTAGGGCAAGATCCGGCAAGCATAGGCCTTCAGATTCCATGCATCATCACCGTGATCCAGTTTCTGTATCAAAGTTTCCAATGCTTTCCAATAAGTAAGTGGTTGGGCTTCCCTGGTCTGTCTGTAGTCCATTCCGTTTGTATTTCCCAGAAGCTGGTTGAGGTGTCAAATAATAAACTCTTGTCGACCTTTCCAGAGACAAAGCATTCTCCTGCCAGCCTGTGTATCCTTCAAGATGGTCAGAATGGCAGACCAGCGTGGGCAGGAATGTATCTGCAGCCCATGCATGGCACTTTCGGCGATAGCGTCCATGACAACCTACATCCTGCATAGACCAATCATAGGAAGATGCAGAGCAGCGTCATGGAGCTCTCCATGAGGATACAAGCTAAATGAACAGGAAGGTGCAGACATGAAGACACAACAGCCCATCTCCCATCCACCAATACACACAGGGAGCACTATGGGACAGGGGACGCCCTCACATGGGTTTGGTGGGCAGGTGCAACATTGGATAAACTACTGGACCACCCTGAACTGGAATAACTGACAATCAACCTTGCACCCAGAAACACCTGAAAGCATAAAAGGACAGTGAAATGGGACAGAGGGCTGTAAAGAAAAGGCATAATCCAACTACATATACGTATACAGGAAATATAAAATATGTAATTGTTGTAAAGAAACCTCCATCCTTCCTAGAGTACTAAAAAAATAGAAATATTAATATACAAATCATACAAAAGTCAATGGGCAAGGAGAAATAAAGTAAGAAAACATACAAGTGAAAATTCAAAATTGAGCTCAACTTTCGTCAAAATAGAAAACAGAACGCGCCCTTTCTCTATGACATCACCCGGCCTCTATCACATCTTTTCTGAAGACAAATGAAAGCTCAGGGTGACCACAAAGGCTCTGCAGGGTCTCTGGACCTGACAGCAGGCATGGCGTCGAATGGAACAACTGGATTAGTACCCTAGTGGGACGGTGCTTGGATACCCCGCCATGTTCATCGTCTGGGGTTAACTTCCTGCCCGAATACCCCTGTGAAAGGGCAGCTAAAGCCTGGTGTATTTGTTTAAGGGCCGTTGGCGCCTACGGCTTTCAGGCTTCCCAACCTGCTGAGCGAGCAGCGAAAACAAAGCTCGACTTGCCCAGAACAGGAGCCTGGTCTTCCAGGAATCCGGGGATTCCTCTTCCGGAAGACTGGGCAGAGCTTCCGGGAATCTGCAAATTACTGCTCGGATCTGCGGTTTTCTAAAGCGAGGAATGGGGACAAGATGTTTGCGTAAATCCTTGGGTTATGGGGGCCAGTGGCCTGCTGGGTTCCCTCTGGCAAGAAAGGGCACACAATGAATTGTCTCCAATATCTGTGAAAATGCTTTAAAATGTGTGCAGTGGCAGGAGGGGTGTGGGCAGGGGAGCCGGGTCCTCCTCAGCCAGAAGAAAGGCCACAGCGCGCGAACTAGAGAATTATTCTGGCCAGTGCAATCCTAAAGAACTATGGGAGCAAAACGCAAAGCCCAGCTGTGATAAACCCCGTCCCCTGGATTGGGCAACGGATCTGAATGAAGATGAATTAACGTTTTGGAAAGCAGCAGATGGGCAGGCCCATCTTGAACAGGCCGCAGGGGTGCACTTTTGTACTCCGTAAGGCACACATATGCCTCCTGGCACTATCCCCGCATTTGTGCTTTTACTATGTGCTTTGACCCCGGTGAGAGTTGTCGCCGCGCATGCCTCCCACGTCCGACACTGCTCCGCCACCGGGCGCTGCACATCACAGATGACCTGCCTTAGGTCTGTAACAGGGGCGGCTCTAGGCTCATCGTGGCCCTGGGCAGAGAGCATAGGTAGGGGGGCCCCCTGAGGAACAGGTAGGGGGCCCCCAGAGGAACGCAGGCGCGGAGGCCAGTGAAGAGGGGGGGGGGGAGTCAGGGTGTTTGGAAGTGGAACAGAGCCGGAGGCCGCCAAATCCCTGCCAGGGGCCACCAGACAAATATGTATCCATCCTCAGAGGAATATTATATTAAGGATATGGTGGCCCCTGGGGTTTGGTGGCCCTGTGCAGGCGCACAGCTTGCACATGCCTAAGGCCGCCCCTGTCTGTAATGGCAGCATCCATGTCTTCTAAGTGTGACTCAGGATTTCAAACCACGCCAGGGCTGCCTGGGCCTCTGTCGGTCACTGTGCTGGTTGGCTTGTGCTGCCCTTCCCTTACTGCATGAAATGGGTCCACAGCGCCTAGAGGCGAAGAGATGCCTCCTCAGGCGCCGAGCCCCTGCACCACAGCGGCTTCTGGGGCCTACCTTTCATCCCTCGTAGGAGGTGACCTCAGCAGTACAGAAAAAAAATCAACTCGTGCACATAACCGTGTCCAGTTTATTACTTGGACTTACTGTTGTGACGCACACGACCACCCAAGAGTTGAAAGGTCACCGAGCAGCGCTGACAGATCAAAGCGAGTTTATACTGCAAGTAGAACATGCTTACTCTTCTGTTTTGGAATAAGCTGCAGAATTTGGAAACATGGGCCTCAAAAGAAGCAAGGGACTGCGCTGGACTCATCTGGCGTACGTTTAAATTAATCAAAGACGAACCAGTGGTAATTGTGGATATGTGAAGATCCGAGCCTCAAGTACATTTAAGATTATTTAGTTGAAGGGCCCTCACGAACCCCCACCCTTCATTTACGGTAAGGCCTTATTAAGTCTGGCTTGACAGCACATCTGTTGCCAGATGTAATGTGATCAACCTAAACAAGAAGTTTCAAGAGTACTACAAAGAGGGGCTTTGGCTCCGCCCACATGTTGGTAGCCATGAATACATATTTTGATTGGGCATAAATTCTGTATTCCCACCGAAAAAAAGTGCTTTCCCTCCACACTGTTGTGATCCCTGTGTTTATTTGTTCAGCTGCCTCAGCCAGCAGCAGAATGGCTGCCTGAGATTTAAGTTTCAGGGGCACACACATGACACTGTAATGCTATTAAGGTGTTTTTAGATCATTTACAGTGTTTTTCTCTGGAAGCAGTACAGATGGGAGGATGTCAGTCATGAGGAATGAGGTGCAGTCCCATCAACCCGCCTTTCCATCGTTAACTTTAGATATGGATTTATAGGTTTGGCTTGACAGTGCAACTACTGCCTGACCTTATGTGATCAACAAAAAGATCTACTAGAATTAGACTTACTACTGAGAGAGGTTACACTATGAGACAAACTGCGGATCTAGAACACTTGATCTGTGAGAATCCTTACTCAGGCCTTTTAGGAGAACTGATATTTTGCTTAGTCTTCTGCAACAAAATGGTTACTTACCAGTAGGAGTAGTTTTGCAGCTTGAAGAGTTTTCAGCATTCACAAGCTGTGCATCATTTCGCCATCTAGTGGTTGGGTCCGGAATTGTCTTTTTTTTTTCTTTGTTGTTTTGGTCGCTGTTGACCACCATTTGGTGTAAGGTACGTCCCCTGTATGACGTCAGACGCCATCCTGGAGGTCGAAGTGTGTGGTGGCCATCTTCGGATTCTTTTTTCTGTCATTATGTTATTTAATCCTTGTGTATAGTTCTTAACATTGTACTTTGCTTCCCCACTAGTTTGTGTTCCTTCTAGGCGAAGGCTGGGTGGGTCGCATGTGAATCCAGAAAACTCTTCAAGCTGCAAAACTACTCCTACTCTTAAGTAACCATTTCGTTTTGCAGCGTAAATCCTTATCTGGATTCACATGCTGTGTATCAGATTATGTAGCAGTTTCCCCTGTGTGTGGGAGGCTGTGGTGCGAGGAAGACTTAGCAAACACGTGTTGAAGCACCCTTTGTCCAATTTGAGCTTCCTTATTTATCTATATATCAACACAATAATGCTTTGTAAATGTGTGTGGTGATGCCCATGTTGCTGCTGCGCAGATGGCATCGATGAGCACATTAGCCATGAAAGCCAGTGTTGCTCCTTTCTTTCTAGTGGAGTGAGCTGTTGGTTGTATTGTTAGTTCTTTTTTGGCATTGGTATAGCTTAGTTGTATAGCTTGTACTATCCATCTTGCAATGGTTGCTTTAGTGACAGTTGATCCTGTATTGGTTTGCGAGTAAGCCTCAGACAACAGATTTGTTTTCCTCACTTGTTCAGTTTTTTGCAGGTAGTATAGTTGAGCCCTCCTTATATCTAGGGTATGGAGGCTACATTCTGCCTTAGTTTTTGGTTCCTTGAAGAAAACTGGCAAGATGATGTTTTGATTCATGTGATACTTAGTTACCACCTTCGGTAAAATCTGTGGGTTCGTTTTTAAGATTGCCTTATCCTTGTGGATTTATAGATATGGCTCTTTTACAGTTAATGCTTGTAGTTCACTTACTCTCCGTAGTGATGTTATTGCAATGAGAAATGCTGTCTTAAGAGTGATATGTTTGATATCTGCTGCATGCATGGGTTAAAATGGTTTTCCCATTAGCGGAGACAGCACTGTATTTAAACTCCAGGTTGGTACAGGAGCAGTTCTTGGAGGAGCCACTCTTTTTGCTCTTTCCAAAAATCTTTTGATGAGTGGTCTAGTACAGAAACTTTTGCATGTTTTTCCTCTTGTTTATGCCACTATGGCAGCGAGGTGTACTTCTAGGCTGGCAAAAATGTATGTTGCTATCTAACAGGTAGGTACGATGTGTTTTATGGAGTCTTCTTCGCTCCATTGCCCATGAATCTGTAGTTTGTTCAGATGTGCTCCCCGACCGTTGAGGGATGCATTTGTGGTGATTGTCGCAGATGGAGTTGTGTTCTTGAAAGGTCTCCCCTGTGCTATATTGTTGGATGCCCACCATTGTGTCTCTGTCTGTATCCTTTGTGTAACAGCTACTAGATCTTCCCAATTTCCTGTGGCTTGTGACCAGCTGTTGGCGATCCATTCTTGGAATGGTCGTATGTGTAGGCGAGTGTGAGGGATGAGTGGGATGCATGATGCCGTTATGCCCATAAGTTTCATTACCTTCCTCACTGTCAGAGACTGTCCCTTCTGGTAGAGGCCTGTATCCTTGTAGATAGCTTGTATCCTGTTTTGTGTGGGAATTGCCCTTGCGTTTTTTGTATTTAGTCTTGCCCCCAGAAAGGTTTTTTCCCTTTGTGGGTTTGTTGAAGATTTTTTGTGGTTTATTGAGAAACCTAGGCCTTGAAGTGTTTGGAATGTTTTGTGAACCTGTTTGTGGCATATTTGTCTTTTGTGTCCCTTATTAGCCAATCGTCCAGATAGGGGTATACATGGATCTTTTCCCTTCTTAAGTAGGCGGCCACTGCGACCAGACACTTTGTGAACACCCATGGAGCTGATTTTATTCAGAATGGGAGTACCTTGAATTGGTAGTGTGTTTCATTGTGTAGGAATCTTAGGTACTTTCTGTGTGTTTTGTTCATTGGAATATGTAAATAGGCGTCTTTGAGGTCTATTGTTGCTAGGAAATCTCCTTTTTGGATTTGTGTGATTATTTCTTGAAGGGTACACGTTTTGAAGTGTTGTGTCCGTATGAACTTGTTTATGAATATTAAGTCCAAGATTGGTCTCAGGGTTAAGTTTTGTTTTGGTACCAGGAAGCATGGGGAGTAGTTTCCTTTGTGCCGTTCCTGTCTTGGTACTGTTTCTATTGCCCGTTTTAGACATAGTTCCTTGATGTCTGCATTTAGCAGTGTTTGTTCTGTTTTGGATAATGTTCTTATTCTTGGTGGATTTGCAGGTGGTGTCTTTGTTAGCTCTATGCAATATCCGCATTGTACCAAATTTAATATCCATTTGTCCATTGTAATCCTTTCCCACTGGTTGTGGAAGAAGGATATTCTTCCCCCACTGGTGTCTTGTGTGGGTCCTTTTTTGTGTGGAAGTCAGTTAGAGGTATTACTCCTCCCTCTGGAGGTTTGGCCTCTTCCTCTGCCGTTTCCTCGCCCTTGAAAGGGCTGCTTCTGTTGTTGCCAGCCCTGGTAACCAGATTGTTGACACATTTGTTGGCTTGTGTTTTGCCCCAGCGATTGTTGCAGCATTTGCTGGTTTTGGCCGAAGCTGCCTCTTCCTGTGGTCTTTCTGTTAGAGAAACCTCCTCTTTGTTGTAGGGCCCCCATTGCCCTTGCTGTTTCATTATCCTTCTTGATCTGTTGAAGGGATTCATCTACTTCCTTGCCAAATAACTCTTGTCTGTTAAGAGGTCTGTTGATAATTGATGTCTGGACTTCTTGCTTGAATCCAGAGATCCTGAGCCAGGCATGGTTTCGGAGGATGGTTCCTGTGCACATTTGCCTGCTCGCAGTGTCTGCTGCATCTAGTGCAGATTTTAGGCATGTATTAGCTAAATTTTTTCCCTCTTGGACCACCGCTCTTGCTCTTTTCTTGTCCTCCTCTGGGAGTTTGTTTATAAACTCCTCCATTTCATCCCACTGTTGGTGGCCGTATCTGTTCAGCAGGGCATTTGAGTTGACAATGCGCCACTGCATTGCTGCTTCTTTCTCCATTCTTCTTCCCACTAAGTCCATCCTTTTACTCTCCTTTTCTAGAGGAGGTCCTGTATTGGAGACTGCACTAGCTCTCCTTCTGGCCGTTGTTACGATGATGGAATCTGGCGTAACATTTCCCTGTATATATTTTGGGTCCTTTGAAGAGGGTTTATATTTTTTCTCCACTCTAGAGTTACCCCTCTCTTAGTTGCTGGCTCCTTGAAGGCTTCCTTGCCTTGGTCCAGAATACTTGGTAACATGGGAATATATTTTGTTCCTTTGTTGCAGGAGCCAGGGTTTCCAACAGGAAACATGTACCCCCCTTTTCTTCCTCTAGGGGCACCCCAAACTGGTTTGCAGCCCTTTCAACAATTTCAATGTAGGAGGCAATGTCATCTTGGGGAGATGCCTTGGAAGGATAGTTACAGATTTCTTCCTCTGGACTCTCGGTGTCGAGATCATTCCATTTGTCCTCAAAGTTTTCTTCGTTTTCCTCCTCCTTCGGTACCGTATTGTATTTCTCGGGGTCTCTGCCTCGAGGTTCTGCCATTGGTGGGGATTGGAGGATACCATCTTCCGCCTCTTCGGCGTTGACGGTTTCATGTTCAACTTCCGGAGCCTTAGGGATTCGATACACCTTTAGTGAATCGTCAAACTCCTTTTTTCTTTGCAATAGCACAGCCATTTCTTCCTTGAGTCTTCTTCTTTTCGACTTAGAGGGCCTTTTCGGCGTCGGATACTGGGGGTCTTCCTTTTCTTTTCAACATTGACGTTCATCTTCGATGCCTTTTTATTGGGTTTGGTGTTGTCGACCCTTGGCTTAGGAGCCTTCCATCTTCGGCATCCTTTGGGTGGGTGCCCTGGGTTTCTTTCGGTCGCGGCTGACCTTCGATCCCCTTTTTGTTCGGCATCGGGGCTGCCTCGGCTGTTTTTGGTTTGTGGCCCTTCGGTTCCGACGGATCTTTGGTTCTTACCATGTCTGTCTTTTTCTTCGATTCCTTCGCCTTTTTTTCGGCGCGTCTCTTTTCGGCGTCCTTTTCTATAACTTTGACGTCCAATCCTTTATGTGTGGATTCCGCAGGAGCTGTGTGTTCCTCTTCGTCGCTCGAGAAACCCATCTCGCTCATGGAAGGTTTCTTCGTTGGCATCGACATCGTGGCGTAGTGGGCCTGTTTCTGATTTTGGCGTGTCCTGAGAGTTTTTGGCAGGAATGCTGCACAGGCCTCATAGTCTTTATCCTGGTGGTCCTTGGTTAGGCAGAGGTTGCACACGGTGTGTGGATCCCGCTGTGTGTATTTGTGATGGCACTTGGGGCAGAATTTAAAAGGGGTCTTCTCCATGGCCCCTACCTCGCCATTTGTAACCCGGAGTGGTCCTCTGGTGCGGGCCGCTGTGCTTCTGTCTACGACTCTGCATCGATGTTCGGTTTCTTCTCATTGATCCTATCAACGACGATCTTCTTTTCTTTAAGTTTTTTCGGGAAAAACATACTTTTCTTCGGAGCTTCCCGTCTTGCTTCCAGACCCAGCGGCGGAAAAAAGAATCTGAAGATGGCCACCACGCACGACGACATCCAGGATGCCATCTGACGTCATACAGGGGACGTACCTGACACCAAATGGTGGTCGATAGCGACCAAAACAAGAAAAAAGAAAAAAAAACAAAGACAATTCCGGACCCAACCACTAGATGGTGGAATGATGCACAGCATGTGAATCCAGAAAATAATTCACGCTGCAACACTGTATATACCTTTTTAATGTTATGTCTGATGGTTGTCTTGTAGAAAAGCTTATGCCCAAAACAGTAGGCCCGACTTGGTTTTGATGGCAAGTTAGAGAACTGATTGTTGCACTGGGCAAAGTTATGTCTTGTGCCATTCTCTTGTCTACTTGTGATGAAACATAAAGGCAGTTGTTCTAGACTATTAAATGTAAATAGCATTTGTTAAAGTCTGTCAGCTTGTTGATATCACATTGTATTGCACGCTACAGGCAGGTATTTTGTTACTTGTAATCTCACAGATTACCATAGTAAGCAAGGGTTTTTGGCATTGCCCACCCACTCTGACAAACCCTGGGGGGTTCACTGTGATTATTCTTGTTGGGTGTTGTTGAGAGGGGTTGTATATTGTTTAGCAAGCTGTATTTTCATACATATTTGTAATTGTACAACTATTTGCATGATGATTGTCATTTTAAATGCACTTGAATGGGCTGGGGTTAGCTAAAATGTAAAGCCAGTGGAAAGGGTAAAGGCTTCATCGGTTCACTGGGAAAAGTCAAGCCAGATTTCATAGGTTTGATCTCTTTATAATGGAACATTATAACAAAGCCAGTAGGCCTGGCCTACTTATTGTGAAAAGCATGTGTTAACCCCTTCGACGCTGATGACGAGCTGGGCTCGTCATGAGGTAGCCTCCTCGCACGCTCATGACGAGCCCAGCTCGTCACGTAACATGCGTTTTTTTAAAACTCAGCGTACGGGCGGAATTCCGCCCGCACGCATGCGGTTAAAGACAGTATGCTTTTAAGGATGGATTGTGACTGCACTGTGCTAAGGGCTGTAGGCAGGTATTTGGCTGCATGGAATTTCAGGTTACCGTAGTAGGCGAGGGTTTTGGTGTTGTGATCCACCAGAACAAACCAATGGGTAGACTATTTGCACTATGGAAATCCTTATTCGGCTCTGATAGCAGAGATTTTATATTTCTTTGACAAGGGCATTTTGTGCATATTTGTAATTTTATTATAGTATATCTGAAGACCAACACAGGAGCTCTGAGTTGAGTTGGTAAAGAGCCTGTGTATAATGAAACGATAAACGCAGTAAGCCTCACATATTTACAGTGAAAATTAAATATTAAAGTCATTATGCATTTATGGATAGATTGTTATTAATCTATATTAAAGCCTACAGATGTGTAATTTGTTACATGGAATCCCACAGATTGCCATAGTCGAAGGAGGTTTTGGTGCTAGTCACCCCCTTTGACAAACCGTGGCAGTAGAACATTTTGCAGAAATAGAATCCTTGTTAGGCCCTCTTAGGAGTGATGCTATTTTGCTTCGACAACTGTAATTTTGTACACTATGTAACTTTAGGAGAGGTGTGGCGCCGCGGCCAGGGCGACTGACGCTGGAATCTGGGGATCAGGGTTCGATCCCCGGCTCCGGCGGCAGGTTAGCCCAGCACCATGTGACTCTGGGCAATAGCTTGCTTAATCTTCCCGACGGCCCCCAGCGCCTAGAGACCCTTACGGGTGATTGTGCGCTTTACAAAATGTGGATTATTATTATTATTATTTATGACTGTATGTATGACGGTTGCCTTCTGAGAAAGCTTAAGTTCAGTACAGTTGTTTCACTAGGAAAAAATATTTCCGATACTATAGGTCTGATCAGTTTATTATGAAAAGTAATGATAAACACAGTAGACCTGGCATATTGGAGTGAAAAGGCATTTAAGGGTGGATTGTTATTTCTCTGTATTACAGCCTATAGATAATTATGTTGTTCCATGCAATGCCATAGATTGCCTTTATACAGAAGGATTTTGGTGTTGGCTACCGCCTCTCACAAACCATAGGGGGAGAAGATGTGCACTGTAATAATTCTTGCTAGAATCTCTCATTAACTGTCTGCTAGGATCTTGTAATTTAAAAATAAAAATCAGCAAATAATATATAAATTCATATATATTAATATATGTCCATATAAATACACAGAGGACCTTTAAGTTAGCCATCTTCTGTCATTGGTCTTCCAGAGTGTCATATACTCCCTGGTTCTATCCGCGACAGTATATTGCAGGTGGAATGGTCCAGTCTGCCCCAGTCATTGGCTCTCTCATCCACTGAATAATGGCATTTTCTGATCACATGTGTACATCTACCTGAAAATCAATGTGCTTCAGCATCCAGGCTGGTTGGCCAGTACTTTTGTTTTCAATTTTCTCCTTTTATATTTCCCCTTTCATTTCTTTGCTTTTCCTCTGTTTTTTTTAAAGTTTCCTAAGCAGATGCTACGGCTCTTCAGGCAGTGCTCGTAGGAGTCTCATGCTGGCCACTCATTTCATCTGCAGTGCAGCTCATGCCACGTGCCCACTTCCTCTACACCAAGAGACTAATATAGAATGCTCTTGTCCACAGTTTATCATCATTTTACCCTTCCAACAAGGCCAATACATTGGTTCTAAATGTGGCTGTCATGCTGGAACTTTGAAGCAACAATAAATTATTTACAATACCTCTGCAATACGGACACACGCTTCTATGTGTAGTGCCTTTATTGCAATCATATGCCCAGCACGCATGGAAGGTCGTATTTTTTCTTTTTTGTATTTGTATTTTTTTGGTTTATCTTGCACATGTTGTAGAGTTTCTGAATATGTTTTACTACGGTTGTGTCAGAGGGTGAATGCAAGAATGAATCTTTGAATTGATGAATAGATGCATGAGTACAAGGATGAGTGGCAGAGTGCGTATGTGATAACTTATTGAGTGCCTAAACCCACCAGTGACATAAAAGACACTTTCATTCATTAGCCAGATCTACTGGCATTGCCAATGCTTGTTTTCAATCGTGGTAGTACAACAAAGAAGCGAGCATTACATTTATTATCGCAGTTCGACCTTCCATTTAAGGAGCTTTATTTTCTTCTTCCTGTGATGTAATTTTTAAATCAATGGCTCCATATCCTGGGGCCCGGCTCACTCAGTGAACAGAAGTGTGGGGCTGGTCTTTAAATAATGCTAAGACACGTGCAGGGGCTCGATAAGTGCAGCCTATCGACCGACTGTTGTTTGAAGCAGATGGACTTCTGCTGTGTCTGATTTGCTTGGCCTCTAGTTATTGACCAGACAGAGGGCATGGGTGGTCAGCTAAGCCATACATTTTTCTTTGGTTGGGAAATTGCATTTTTTTCCATTTGAATCTCTCTTTTGATTAAACATTATGTATTTTACCACCTGATGTGTATTCTCCTTTTGTAGTTAATGGCTAGTCCATTTTTTTAAAGTGTTTACTTTGTGTAGTATGATACGCTAGATGCAGGTAGGCGGGTGTCTGTGCCTTGTATCTGTCCATGTCCTGAGGATGTATACTGAGGATAGAGGAACAATTATGGCCTTGTTCACAAAGATTTTGCCATGAACAGGTATGGCTTTCTTTTGTAGTACTCGTGGCTTACTCCTGAGCTCCAGGAGTAAGCAAGATGTAAACTCTGGCTACACCCTTGCTTAGTCCTGGAATTACATAGTAAAGCAGGAAAACTAGAAGAGTAAGTTACAGAAAAATCGTTGGGAGCGCACCCACCATGTTTCTATATTGCCTGTCGTTTCAAGGGGCTACATTTCAGTTAACTGAACGCCGAAATATTACCACCCTGGCATCCTGACACATTCACACACCACTTCCCGATTCTTAGTCGGAGGTGATCCTTTTGCTGCCTGCATTAGTGGAGATATCAGAACTATGCATGAAAATCACTCTCCGCACCAAACCCTTCACCAGCTATCAGTAATCTAACTCCTTTCATTCTATGAGTTACATCCTGCATTAATTTCAGTTTGCCCTCCACGATGAGGACAATCTACAGATGTACACCCTTGCTCCTTTAAACATGGTGAACCTTCTTTGAAGTGAATTGTTTGCTATGGTGTCTGATGTAGCTCTAACTTGCCTCCTTACCGCCATGTCAGGGAGGTCTGAGACAAGCCCAGGGAGTCCAATGCTGGTCCCAGAGACCCAGATCCATGCCAAATTTTCATAACAATCAATGGCAATAAATAACCACAATCTCGACTAGTTGTATGCTAATTTATTGTATGCGACTACCTTGAAATTATGGCATGGACCCACGTCTCCTGGATATACCTTGCCCACTGCTGTTGCACAGTCACAGAAAGCAGAGTGAGCTTTGAGCATTAAAGAGTATGCACTTAGAGGTGGCACCCTCTGCCACGTGACAGCTGACCCCCGCCAGGTGACCTCCGCACAGCCCAGACAGGTAGCCTCTATAATATGTAGGTGACCTGCTTGGGACAGCAGAAGCAGATGAGGATATACTCCGGTCTGAAGGTCCTTTAAGGGCACATGGCCTAACACAGGGTCTGGTCAGTGCACATTTGGCGAACTGTGATGAATGGGTTCATCTCAGAATAGAGTTGGGCCCTTGTGGGAGTTATTTCACAACCGCCCGTTTCCCCTTCTATCCCCGGGCTGTGTAAGAGTGGGCACTAGATTAAACTCTAATATGGGCCGACGATAGACCAGTTTACTGAGAGATCTAGTCTTTACACTGTTTGTGCAGGTCTGAAGGGGCCTTGGGCTGAATACCCGACTCCATGAACAAATGAGAGAGTGAAGTGCTTTGATGCCATTTGGGATTAAACATTTTCACCCTCATGCCCCTCTGGGTGAAAAGCACTTCATATAGGGTTGCTTTTTAAGCACTTTATCGCTCCTCAGGTACATTTATTTGTTAAACTACTTTAAAGTCATTGATAATTGGCACTACAAAAAGTGTGCCTTACTGTTTTTTTCCTTAATGCCATAGCCATTCATAAATACTGGTGTTATATAAAGGGTGACTTTTTGGAAGGGTCCCTGATTCTTTTCAGTCTTTAAAGAGTTACATAAAATAAGGCTGATTCCGAAGCACTTGATGCCTGTGTTCATAAGTGTTTAACAAAGTACGGTTATAGTAAAGTGCCTTGAAATACGAAATATCACTCCATTGTTAACCACTTCGATGCCACTGAGGGTTCAAAACAGAATACAACACGTGATGTATTGTAAAGTATTCTGTGAGAGCGACATAAACACACAATATGTAGAAGTCATAGCAACAGTGACCCTCCTGTTGGCTGACCTGAGACCACAAGCCGTGCCTCCGGGCTGTACTTGACGTTGGCGATGTTGGTTGCCACGCAGCGGAACATGCCACTGTCCTGGGCTCTCAAGCTGGTGATCTGCAGCACGCCGGTGGGCAGCAGGGTGTACCTGGGCAGAAGGAGAGAACACAGAGCACTGACTAGGGAGACCTCTCTGATGGGCAGAGATTGCAGGAGCATTCCACAGGCTGAAAGCACACTATCCCAGATGGAACAGTAGCAGGCATGGTGCAGTCATAATACCCAAAGTGTAATGCATGCAAACAATAGATTATCATGATAGTGTTGCCCTGAGCAAATTACAACTGCAGAAAACCTTAAAACCCTCAATCTGGAATTACACAGCTCACCACCCCAGCAGCCCACCACCAGAATCAACTGAAACACCCAGCAAAGAAACAGACACCACGCATCCACTCACACAAATACTCCACTAACATGTAGGCAGGTAAAATCAACCCCGTTCAACATGAGGTCTACCAGGATCACCATCAGGCAGACAGACCCTGCTGATGTTGATTAGGAGGAGCGGAGGGGCAAATGGGATGCCCCATAGATTCAAACCACAGAAATGCCTCACACGAATTTAGCCACAGGTGGCAATGCCTAACCTCCACGTTGGAACGCGACCACAGCGAAAATCCAACATCCAGCCCACCATCACATAACATTTACTATATTGTGCATGTTTGGTCCATCAACACTCCCATGAGAGGCCCTCCAAGGGCAAACCCACAACCACACACACCCGCCATGCGCCAGGAAAAAACGCTGCTGGGCCACGTAAATTGTTAGCCCTGTACGTGATAGAAATATGGAGCGAACGAAACACAAAATAATACAAAACAGACTGTTCAACTTTTCCAGTATTTGTGCTCTAGGGGTGTTTTAGATGTAACTAATAAGAATAGCAAAATCATTCTGAGCTGTGTGCCCACATAGAAGGGAGCGTCACGTGCATATGTCTGCAATCGCATATGCATACAGGGCAACCGCTGCGTCCTTAATAAAGGGCCATGTCTGCCACGCTTACTAGATGTTTTTGTATTATTTTTCCACATAGTACTAATACCAATAAGTGGTGTCAAGACTGTAAACTCCTGACATACTGTGAATTTATAGTCCTCTGGCTGCTTGTTTTGGTACCTGTGAACGGTGACAGACCTAGGATGTTGGGAGCTTAAATTCAGTGCTAGCGCTTTCCACAATCTGTCCACATGCCCAGTCTGCGTGCACTAGATCCCTCACACTGTACAGTACACCATGCTCCTCAACCCATGCTATGCTGTTGGTCTTTGTGCCAAAAGTCGTCTGCTCGCATGTTTGGCCACACACCACTAGGTCTTCACACTTTCTGTCCAGCCTGGTGAGAAGCTTCTATGATATGGGACTCTGTCAAATACGAATCAGTAAAAAACCTCACCACTGAGCACCCAGAGCAGAAGAGAGTAGTGTGTCGGTATTTCACAAATAGTAGGGTCACTTTTTTCCATATCTCTATTACATTTCTTCATCTCTCTGTGCACTGATGCAGCTTACAAATAGTGTGCGACACTTAGAAAATATAGTGTCTCATAAAATCATCCTGCCTGCCTCGCCTAGGTGTGAGTAGCAAAAGACATCCTACCTTCCCTGCACCCAGTATGTCAGAAATTAGTATTCAAAGTCCTTTTCTTTCCCTACCATTGAAGTTAGGTTCCTCACCCAAAAAATGAATATAGGAACTATCTTACTCTAACCATCCAAGGACTGAATACTGGAAGCCATCTGACTATCCCTGACCCACGAATGAGGATTGGAATCCAACCTACTCTCACCATTCAAGGACTGAGTATTGAAAGTCACCCTACTCTTTGTGCCCCAGGGAACACTGGAAGCCAGAAACTCTCACAATCCAAGGGCTGAGCATTGGAAGTCAACATATTTCCACCAGCCAGAAACTGAGCATATGAAGCCATCTTACCCCGCCCATCCAAAGACGGAGTATTGAAGCCATCAATCATCACACATATATATCATATTTCATGTGCATTCACCTTGCATTGTCAGTATCAATGGGTACTTGATTCCTCTCCCATGTAATCACAGGTTCCGGCAAACCGTGGATCTGGCACTGGAACCGTGCAACTCCACCTTCTTCTACCACTGTGTTCTGGGGTAGTACATGGAAGTCCAACATGGCTGCAGAGAGAGAAGCAAAACACCACTTCAGCTAACAGTGCGAATAGAGAGTTGCTCTCCGCCTCACCAGAGCACAGTTTACCAATGATACCCAAAGAGTATACATATCTTCACAAACAGATGCAAATCTGTATGAAAAGAAGTTATTTTGCATCTTTTGTTAGAAAATATTTGCTTGTTTTTCATAGAAGCAACGAACATTCATTCATATTATATATATAATTACTACCTAACAACCATGTGTTTTATTAGAAAAATATATTCTTGTATTTCATTGATGCAGTGACAGTCTGTTCACGATATCTTAAAGCATTATTAATATCTCACAAGGATCTTTACTGAACATAATAATGAGCCATTTTTCTGAAAAAGACATAACGAGATACGTATCTAGGCAGTGTACATTGAAAGGCAGAAATTCTCTTATTACACTTTGCCAAACTTTTGTAAGGGCTTTTACATGGTACATATTTTAATCCACTACCAACTTGGACAGTACAATTTACAAGAAAGAAACAGATAGAAACAACCTGTTATTTTCCAGTTTGCATCCCCCCAGTCTCATTTACCATCTACCATATTCCCAAATGCTGAGGATTAAAAGGATCGCATCCAGCCCAGAAGCCCTAAAGTCAGCTATAGAGAAACAAAATGTAATTCAAGCAAAGGGGCAATCCACCTTCAATACTCACTGAAGCAGAGACAAGAATTCTCTATAACTCTGTACCATTTCAACATGTAACATGAAGATGTATGCAAAAGGCCACACCAGAATAAGGACGAGGGTGCAGGAAGCTTCTCAACGTGTACCTTCACTAGTTGAGATACACCCCGCACATTGGGAATACTCATACATCTTCAGCATATACCAGCACCATGAAGTATAGAAGTGTGTGGGCTACATATATTCATTCATTCGTATTGCAGGCCGAATGAGCTTGTAGACTAAAACGCACTGGCCACATGAAGGCATGTGCTGTTTTTGAAGGGTGGAATGCTGTAAGCATAAACAAATGTTATCTTTATATTCTACATTCATTACTCCCTACAGAATATTGTACGCCCACTCTTTTGAGTTCTTTTAGAACAGAATGTTTTCAGAAAATAAGATATAACTATTTCCAGTCCTTTTTTATCTGTTATCTGTTGATGGCTTTTGATGAAAAATCCCATGCCAAACACTTTGCTTTATTTACACATGATGTGATGACGAATAGGGATGTAAAACGAAGGTGATGAGTGTGATTGGTTACAGAGATACTCCAATCAGCGCTTAGATCACAAATTAGATGAACTGATTCCATCCAACCGAGGACACAGAATGTCTTGTGACCACAGGGTCTGGTCTCTGCATCAGAACTCACCACACAGCCATCTCGCCCTTCTTATGCAAGGGGTTGTGGCACAGTCTGTATAAATGTGCAGTATTCTGGTACAGAACACCCCGTTCCTTGTTTTTATTCAAAGGTGCACTGAGATTTTGTGTTGTCTTTGTTGGCTCCAAATTAACAACAGATCTGCCCGCTCTGAGCAGAATGGTGAAGCGGCAGCCATGGGATACCGTTGAAGCCTACTATTCAATATTTATAAAGCGCTGCACCCTTTGCTGCATGATGAGTGACGTGCACAAACCAAACACGTTCACAATGCAGGAAACACTGTTTGCAGGCCGAGCACCGGTGGTCTGGTTAATTGAAAAATACTGATTGATTTCTCAACAATGACTGTAAAAACCTTTAAGGTATTCTATACAGGAGACACCATCCCTGTTTGCATTTCACGTTTTATTTACCCTTGCTTTCTCAAAGAGTGTTTGCTTTTTTTCAGCATGCTGCGTGGCTTTTGTATGGCCCATACTTCGGGGTGAGTCGCCTCCCGGTGTCTGGGAAGCTCAGGTGGCAGGTGGGCATTCATGACAGAGCACAAATAAGTTTGCCGAGGCCCCTACGAGTTTCTCACAATGCCTCGCAGGGGGTATTAAAGGTGTGCAAACTACATGCACATCCAACCCTTGACTTCTCTGTAGAGAGCACAGTGCGATGGCCACATGTGTGCTAATTTTGTTACATAGGTACACAGTTGAATGAGTGAATGAATTCATATTTATATAGCGCATCGCTACGCTGAGGCCGCCCAGCACTATTGAAATATGGACAGCGCCAAAGGAAACAAAATGCAGCCCTACAGGTGAGTGAGCGAGTTGTATGCAGGGGGTGTATACTAAAGTGCAGGAGCTGAAAGAAGTATTGGCACGTCCAATAGGTCTGACTTGTTTTGGGCATATTGTAGTGTTGTGTGGCATGTCTGGCTGTAATTACAACAGAAAACTCAAAGTGAGGCACCTAAATGCTCTTCAGTTTGCAGCTATGTGAAGTACAGGATTTTAGTACACATCTTTTAAGCCACTCCCTAAATTACATAGGCCACGCCCCTTGGAAAGGATTTGTAGTTGTGCTTCTTCAGACACAACCCATTTAGACACCCCTGCACCCTATTTTTTATCCCACTTAAAGGACTGGAAGGTTGTGACCTCCTCGGACAACTCTGATGTGCCCAAGGGCACACATGGAGGAAACACGAAGACCTGTGACTCCTACCGGTGACTATGTCGTGACGGCAGGAGAAGCTGTTATTTGAGAATGTTACATTATCTCCCTACCTGAGACTTGCCGCATCTATATTATTGCGCCTATTGGAATTCTCCCCCCCAAAAGAATCGTTTTTATATATTAGAGGTTGGAAATAAAGACTGCTATTGATATTACTACGTATCACCTGTTACTATCTTTGCTCAAGACCATATAAAAGAGCCCTGACGAAGTTCCCTCTGGCAAAAAAACAGGAACGAAACGCGTTGGCTGTGTGCCAGTTTTAAAGATTTATTGAAATAAAAAGAAGTACTTTTGGAATATACTTTGACTGCTGCCTCTTGACGCCGCAACGTGTGCACCTTTCGCTTTCTTTGAAAAAAACTCCTACAATGGGAGCAAATAACAGAGGCTCAGGCGGCACAGACCATACATAGAACCTCACAAGTGTTGACTCATGCTGACATTGGGGAAAGGACCCTTCCTTCCAGAAGAGCGTCTCGCTAGCCCAACATGGCCCTCTGTGCTGCTGTGAACATTGCCCCTGAAGGCGAGGTACCTGTATGAGGCCTGCACCTGTGGAATCAGTGGAAATTGATAAAACTCAAGGCTGTAACCCGAGAGATGACTCTGGTGTTAAAGCTTGGATTTTCTGCATAAAATCTGGGATAGCCCTGTATTTAAGGTACAAGGTTGACCGTGCTACTGTCCAAAAGCCTGAATTTGAGCAAAGTCTGTAAACTCCTGAGTAGCACTGGAGGTTAATTCTTAAAACCGCGACATTTTGTCAGCTTTGAGGCAGCAGTGTTTGAGGCATTAACAGCTGCACAGATTACGGGAGATTTCTGCTGCCTGTACCAATGTGTTCATTGTAACCAAAGGGTTGGGTCTGTTGTTGAGCACTGGGGACCTTTAATATAACTGCGTGACTGCTGGAGGACCAGAAGCCTGGAGATTACTGCCTCATTTGCATAAGTGATTCACCCCAGAATGCGCCTGTGCTGCCTTTGCCCCCCTGCATTGTTTTCTGTCCCCTGACAATAATCCGACCTCTCGCCTAATGAAGGCCACGTCCATATATAATGGCCATGAGGCTATTAGGGTGCAGAGAAGCATCTGGACACAGACAGGGAGCTGGGAGAGAGCCTCGATCGCGGTAATTAGGCCAGAATGAGGTAATTAGGCCAATCTCGTTGAATCCTCCGACAGCAGAACGGTTCACCCGGAGACGTGGATGGGTCTGGGCCCGGCCACAGTGGTGCAGCTCGTGCACTTGCTATTATCTTCGCGCGCTGCCCCCCGTTGTGGATGAGGCGGGAAAGTGCTGGGCGCATGCTGATTCGGGGGAGACGACGCTGCCGTGTCCACGGGAGGGCAGGGAGCGTGGATTTATAGAGCAGCGAACAATGAGCGCCCAGAAGGCCTATCCGTCACGAGGCACTGCGGGGTGGATGGGCGGGAGCCGGGGGCTTGGCAGTCCACGCCTCCATTGTCACAAGCCTGACAGGGCCACGTCTCTCTCCAAGAGCGGTAGCCCTGCCATCTGGCACCCAGGGCCACGGACTCCCCGTGGGGGCGGGGGCACCGCCCTCTCATCTCCCTATCACCGCTTCCCCATCCAAGTGACGGGTCCTCGGGGGAAATCAAAACGCAATCTTCACACAGTGGGAATGTCACAGAGAAGGAAAGCCTGGATTTCCGCCTCCCAAAAAATGTGCCTTTTGACACGAGGGGATGGGGGGTCCAGAAAGCCCATGCTAACGTCCCTCGTGTATACAAATGCCTGCCCCACGACAAGGACACTTCCTCCTCCCTTTCTGCTTCCATTACGCCCAGAGAAGACACTTTGCAAAATGATGGCCAAGGGTGAAACGTGAACCTGCACTTGATCGTGTTGACGCCGCGTGCCTTCAATGGCAGGCATATGCGCTGTGCTGCCTCTGCTCCAAGTTGGAGGCCTGTATAATCTATCGAGCGGAGTGCTGCATGTTGGGATACATGTGCATTTGGCAATTATGAAAGATGGTACCAGTTCCTAAAGGAGAGTCTACGGAACTGGTACCATCTTTCGTAATTGCCATTATCTTCAGGAGCATCGGTCCAGGACCTTTTCTAATTAGCTCCTTGTCCCCCCCTCTTTTTGAATTGTGGTCACAGGGATAAATGTGATACCGGCGGAGGAACTTTATGAGCTGGGATTTGAGGCCGCAGTGAAAGATGGTTTAAGCAGGGGGTGAAAGGGGTGTTTAAATATAGTATAAATGTGCCTCTGGGACCAGTGGGTGCTGTACGGGGAGGCTGGGTTGAAGGGTAGGATGGAATGAGGGGTGGCAATTCAGAGAGTTTACAAAGCCTGTATTAGAGCCACTATGAACTTCAACTAAGCTTAGTCAAGGGTAGCAGCTGCTATCACAGTCTTTGCCTTAGGTAGCCCAGGCCTATTCTTGTTACTCCTGGTCTCGGTGGCCATGAAGGCCTGTGGCAGGAACAGAAAGTAAACAGCGCTTTAAGGGATCAGATTGCACCCGATAGTTGCTCTGGCTTCTTGCTGTTCTCCTACCCCCTGAGCAGGCAATGCACAGCTGCTGAGGGATCAACCCTCTTATGCCTGAGGTCACAGGGCACGGGATGTCATCATTAACACTGGCCTTTCGATGAATCAGCTTCCATGGGAGATACTGGGATCACAGTAGATTAGTCATGTGTCTGTGGACTGGAAAGCATGCTGTTTAGGGTGAAGATGGAAATGCTCCTTTAAAAGGTGGGTTTTTAACTCCTTTCTAAGAGACTCAGTGAGTAGAGAGGGCAATATGAGTGGGATGTTATTGCTTAACTCTAAACCGTAGTTTTTGAAGTCTTTCTTTCCTTGTGTCTGTCTATATTCACAGATGCCCCGTTTTCCCACTGGGAGGGAACACTACAGAGCTAGAAGGTCGTGAATATTTCATTGCATTACAATTGTCCCTTTGTGAAGTGAGTGTACATGTATTAAGTCCTTCAAGGGTGCTGTCAGGTATGTCAGCTAAGTGGATGTTACTGCAGCCACCTATCTCCTGTGTGTAGGGTAGAATGTTCGGGTTTTCAGAAGTTACGCACCTGTGGAATCCCACCTAAGATCTACAATTGCCAATTCATTTAAGAAAGAGCGGGAAAACAGTGTTTACCTCCAGAGCACAGCAGTAGAGGAGAAATTCAAAGCTCTGTGTGATTAGAGGATGGACTAAGTATATACTAACCAAACCATCTTCACTACAGGTCAGGTCTAACTACGGTGGCACATTCACTGAGCATGGGAAAGCACACTCCAGAAGCAAGTGGGTCTTGTGTAGCCTGCTCAAAAAAGTACAGCTTAAGTAGCAAAGTAGTGTGGTTGCGTGTTGAATTCGTTGGGCACATGATTTAGTAGACTGGCCAGATTACTCCCTTGGCGCTAGGATGCACTAATTTGCATAACGGTGATCCCCCTCTTGAAAGATAATAAATGATTGCATTGCTAACGTAATTTACTGTCAATGGGGCACAAACATTTCAGATACATTACCAGTTCTCTGCTGTTGGCCCATTTCTAATATTCCTTTTGCTCAGATCATTAGAAATGTGGTGAGAGCGATCAAGGTCTCCCGTCCCTAAAATCCCCTGGTGGTGCTCTGAAATGGTTAATCAATATTCAAAGAGGATTAGGTGAGATCCTGGATCAAGAATAGGTGGCCTCAGTGATCTATTGGAAATATCCTTACTATTCCCTCCCTAGAGAAAGTGATGGGTATGTCAGTAGATGTCCAGAGCTGGTTCTGTCAAGCATAATGAGTTGTGTTACCCTAGAAGGGATTACCTCAGACTAAACCCCTATTTTATTTAAGACCTATATGCTGCCAGTTTTTGAGCTATTAAAGATGTGTTGCATCCATTTTCACACCTGTATTGGTGATAAACTGTTGATTATGATTCTCACTTGAGATACTCTGAAGGATCATGCCTGGTTTCAGGCCTTCTACAGTGGCATGGCATGCTGTTCTCAGTTCATCCTCAATGAGGCCAGTTAAGACTTTTTCAACACTTTGCATGGCATTCAAACACAGCGACTTGGACACGGTTTTCAGAAGTTGCAGAAGCCGGCAGCGTTTGTAGCTATGGGCATCGCCAAGACACATTATAGGAGCCTGGTACTCCATTGTTGTTACTGAATGCTGGTTAAGTCTCAAATTATATTTCATGTTTTCACTATTGCCCATAGAGCACTGGATAGCAAAGTCTTCCAATATTTGAAGAACAGGCGTTTGTTTTTTCAGTTAGCAATAACCTTCTGCTGTCAAGAAAGCCAGCTCGATGGAAATGTATAGATTCAAATGTGTTAGGTGAAGTGGAAACAGGGTTTTTCAAGGTTACTCAAGCTTGGGAAGATGTCAGGGAGCGCAATGACTTCTTCACTGTTAGAAAATAAATGAAGACATCTGTCCTAGGCTTTCACTCTGATTCTCACCGTCTCTTCATCACTAACAGGGACCACGAGCTCTGCACTGCTGTACAAAAATTAATGGCAAGAGCGTGGAATGGTGATTAAGAAGCATTGGATCAAACATTTCCATCATGGTTTATCAATCCTAATAAAAAGTAATTGGTTCTTTGAAAACATTCAGTTAAATATGCCGTTTTCAGTGGTTTGACAAGCACTAAATAAGGAAACCCAACCGGCCCACTTCGTGTTAGCTGCTGTCTGTACACGCACAAGACTTTCTCTTTCAATGCATTCATGCTGGGCGGAGCACTCTCTTCCGGTGGAAGCACAGCGATACCCTACCAAGTCACAACGTGGTAAAGCCCTCGTGTTCTGTTCGGGAAACAGCCATTACATTGCGGTCACAACGCAGATACCATTACACCCCATTTTCATCACAACGCTAACTTTTACCACGCATATGCCTTTACAACTCATGGCTTTACAACGAATTTCGTTGTAAAGGCATGAATGGTAAAGGCACGCATTTTAAATGTAATTATTAGGTAAGTATGGGTTTTTATGGTTTAGGGTGGGTATGGGTTTTTGGTTACAAGGTTATTTTTAGGGTTTAGGGTGGGTATGGCTTTTTGGGTGGCAACAGTAATTTTAGGGTTTAGGGTGGGTATGGGTTTTTGGGGGGCAAGGGTATTTTTAGGGTTTAGGGTAGGTATGGGGTTTTGGGTGGCAAGTGTACTTTTAGGGTTTAGGGTGGCAAGGGTAATTTTAGGGTTTTGGGTGGGTATGGGTTTTTGGGTGGCAAGGGTATTTCTAGGGATTAGGGTGCATATGGGTTTTTGGGTTGCAATGGTATTTTTAGGGTGGTATGGGGTTTTGGGTGGCGAGGGCATTTTTAGGGTGGGTATGGGTTGAAGGGTTGTGGGGTTTAATGGGTATATATATATTTATATATATAAATATATATGTTTATGAGAATGTTTTATGTATATAAAATATATATGTGTGTGTGTATATATATATATACACACACACAATCTTAACTAATGTGGGACAATATATAAAAAAATCTATATAAATAAATACACGTGTGTATGTTTTTATATATATATATATATATGTATTTATGTATATATGTGTAACTATATAGATAAAAAAACATTGGAAGTGCATTGGTTTCCCCTATGTAATGAATAAAGAGCAGGTTTCATCAATCATCGTCCGGGAAAAAGGAAAGCGCTCCCTGACAAATGACACAGGAGTGGAGAGGATGTGGTGCAGCGGCCAGAGCTGCTGACTTGAGAGCTGGGGCTCCCGGTTCGAGTCCCGATGGAGCACGGTAACATCCTGTGATTCTATGCAAATCACTTAATCTCTCCGGGTGATGAATTGTTATATAAATATGCTGCAATAGTAAAAGGC
This sequence comes from Lissotriton helveticus, assembly GCF_964261635.1. Classification (NCBI taxonomy): domain Eukaryota; kingdom Metazoa; phylum Chordata; class Amphibia; order Caudata; family Salamandridae; genus Lissotriton; species Lissotriton helveticus. The sequence goes on along the minus strand of NC_136061.1, from coordinate 1,963,335,497 downwards.
AAAACTTTTAGAAAATATAGCTCCACCAAAGCAGATGTTTTTTTTGTTTTTGGTTTTGAGTGCAGACAATAACAGCTTTATTTATTCCCATAAAGAAGTGAGAGAATAACCAAAGCAGATGTTAACAGTATTTCGGCAGCAGAAAACTGATAAGAGAAGCAGATGAGGAACAAGCACTGGTAAATGCAGGAAAATATGCTACAGCCAATAGAAATGGAGGAAAGGTAAGTGGCATGCACAGGAAGCAATGAGAAGCCAGGAACGCGAGGAGGCAGGATGTATGTCCCTTTTAAGTTTATATTAAAAACAATAGATTTCTCAAGCACAGCAGCACAGCACAAGTATTGTGCAAGCGAAACCTAAAAAGGTGAGTTTACTTACCTGTACTTTTAAAACAAAACATACGCCATTACCATTACCATGCATGCCTTAAGCACGAATATGGTAAGTATCGTACGGGTAAATATAAATCTAATACTCTATATATATATATATATATATATATATATATGCGGTATGTAGCGCCAACAGCCAGTTTCTGTCAAAGACGAGACGAGACCCAATTCTTGGTGTTTCTTAAAGATTTATTTTGCCCAACACCAGTTTGCCACATATATATATATATATATATATTCAACGCCCAAACTGCCCAGAGATGAAGCTGCACTCCGTAACAGGTAAGTAACATTACTTTATTTTATGCACATGCGGTTTCCCATCTCATTTTCAGTCTCTTCAGCCTGACGCGTTTCGAAGCACTTTCAACTTCTTCCTCAGAGGCTGTATCAGAAACCCTGTTTAAACATCCTGCATCTTGCCCCCACATGTTCTATGGCTTTCTTTGGCTTCCGGTGTGCCAATTTGAATAGTTCCACACTAACAATGCACGCTGGTAGATGTAGTCAATTTGAAAAATTCTTACCCTCCAGTGGGTTCAGGCTTCTGGTACACATTTTTGGAGACACAAATCTGAGATAAGATAGAGGACCCGCAGGAAAGGCACAGTCCGTTTTCTTGTTTGGGCGCAGCAGGTGGCTCAATTAACATGCGCAATCCCGTCCCAGAGCCCACTGGAGGGTAAAGATTTGTGTCTCCAAAAATGTGTACCAGAAGCCTGAACCCACTGGAGGGTAAGAATTTTTCAAATTGACTACATCTACCAGCGTGCATTGTTAGTGTGGAACTATTCAAATGTTACGGAGTGCGGCTTCATCTCTGGGCAGTTTGGGTGTTGAATATATATATATATATATTTATATATACTTATATATATATATATTTATACACACACAAAGTATTTATACTTAACTGTAAAATACTTACATTTACAAACGCAAACTTGATCACGCGTATGCCTTTCCAATCATGCTATTACAACGAAATTCATTGTTAAGGCATGCGTTGTAAAGGCATATGCATTGTAAAAGTATGCGTTGTAAAGGTAAATGAGTTGTGATAACTGCATTGTAATGGCATGGGTTGTAATAGCATGCGATGCAACGTCCTCCCGTTCTATCAGACACCATCATACTCTCACAAGTCAACCAATATCACACTGTCACTTTACTATAGAACGGACATGAACACCATACTGCTAGCCAAATAAGCCTCCAGTCTGCAATAGAATCACCAGAAAAAAATGTGGAAGGCATGCATGCCCCTGATAACAGTCTAGTCTCACTCCATAGCAATACAGACCATATTCCTAGCCCTATGCCCTCAGGTGACAATCTCAAACATGGTGGAGGTTGCAGCCTTGGTGTGATGAGGGGGCCCAGAGTTTCCAATTTCCCACATATAGTTATTAGTCTTGGACTCAATGGGGGGCCCTGAAGGGGTGGGGCCCCCTGCACTGCAGGTGCTGCAGGGGCCTGTGTGACGCGCTTGCATTGTAATTTCGGGTGTCATTTCATTTTCCACTGACACAAAAGGTGGATTTTTTTTTTAAGGTAAGAAACCCCCGTAAGGGAGTGGAGGCCGTCATTTCATGTACTCCATGGATTTACTTTTGCAGCAGGTGTCTGAGCTGTCATGCCGGAAGTGCTATGGATTGTTTATATGTTTGTTTACCTGCTGGAGGGGGTTGAAGAGGAGGTATTCCAAAGAGAGAGCTAGCAGAACTCCTTTCTATGCCTGCCTGAAGAAGATGGCGGCTGGCAGATAAGCGGGAATAAACCAGGACAGGAAGTAATTACAGCCAGCGAGAGACATAAATCAAGCAGGGTTCAGTGCGGGGAGCAAGGGGGGTGCGGGCCCCGGGAGCCGAGCAGAACTGGGGAACAGGCTTCTTTCCAGGAAGCCTTGGGGGAGACGCTCGCCCCCTCGCTCTCGGGAGGCTTTTGATGTCAGAAATGGTTTTAATTAGTGTTCACTTTGAGCTGCCGTGTTGACCCTGCATTTTGGGAAACAAAAACGGTATAGCAGGAAAACGTGTGGGAGGCGAGGGGAGGTTTAACAGAGGACACCGGGATGCGCGGCAGCGCGAGCTCCTGGACGGGGTCACGGGGAAGGACGAGTGCGCGAGCCGGAGGAGAATGCACAATCCGAGCTAGAGGAGGGGAGGGGGAGACAGGCCTGTCAGTGGTAGAGCCGCCAGAGAGGATCCGAGGCTGGCTCACGTGCAAAACGGTGGCAAGATTAGTGCATCTGTTGAATGCGCCAATAACCCGTTGCGTCCAGTGAGACAGTGAGTGCCAGCAAGCCGAGTCTATATTAAAGTTTGCTTTTAAGCGCTTAGAGCGAGATGCCTGCTGGTCAGTGTTACTAGCAGGTTCTTCCCTGGCTCACTGAGGTTGCAAATTCTAGTCTCTGGCCTAAGAGGCCACACTCCGGGTACGGCTTCCCCGTACTCCCACATTGTGTGATTCTAGGCAAGTGGCTTCCTCTCCGTGTGCCTTTGTTCTATACTTTGTAATATCGAGGCGCACTTAGACATTAGCAGTTAGCGCTATACATGAAGACTATACAGATAATGGACACTCCTGCCAAAGCAAGAAGCGCTTTATAGGTCACCCCGCCATCTCTGTTGTACCTGGAGCAGGTCCTAAACAGCATTTGCAATGCCTTTTATTTATTCGTTTAAAAACCTTACAATAATAAAAGGCATTGCCATTCACAATACCAATAGGTCAAGATTCCTAAAATGCGAGACCCATTGCATTGCAAATGCTTGTTTTGAGACTTGTGGTAATGTTAAGATATTTTGATTCGAAGCTAGGAAAACTCGCCTGTTCATCATTCTGGAGGTAATAGTGTAAGTGCTGTTGAGATGGGCATTGATTGCATCTACAATGTAATCTGACGGGTTATCTTGTTTGTGGTACTCCTAACATTGTCAATAGGTTTTAATCTAAAAGACAAAGGTTTGCATTTGGCATTGATTGGTGAAAACTGTATATTCATGTTTCCATTTCACCCATATCTTCCATGACCCAAAATAGCAGAGCAGTTTTTTTCCTTCTTTTTGTCTCTTTCTTCCCCATCAGCTTCCAGCTCTCCCCTCCCTCCTTGGTCTCCCTCCCCTCTCTTGTGAGACTGCCCTGGGTGCCCCTGCCGCTTCCCCATTAAATCCCGAGCTCACTTAGAACCAGGGATGGCTGGCCTCCATTAGCCATAAAACAATTAACTTCCTAATTAGTCAACAAATACGTGTTTCGCCCAAGTAGCTATGAAGCCATTAAGCAAACTATTAGTATATCCAGTGTAATTTCATGCTCGGCTGATGATGAGGAAATCCGGCCTGAATGGGGCCATTTCGCAGGCAGGAATCAGGATGTGCCTTCTGCTCGCTTCGGAATGTCGGCGGGATCCGGGGCCTGCTGGAGAAAGGAGCTTGGCCTGGTGGGCGCCGTCTCACAGCCCCGGGCGCTCTGGTCTGGACACGGGGTTCTATTGCGATCGAGTTATCCTGTCCCGGTCATATCGCGATACAGCCTGAAGACTATATTGCTTCATATTCCCCTGTTGTCTACCTTGATTTTGTTTCTTTCTCCAACCAGCTCCACCACCAGCTGCACCCTACACGTGGGCACTGCTTTAGAAGGATGCAATGTCCCTGTTTCGATCTAGTGCCCTTCGTTAGCTCATAAAATGGTTTACGTAAGAACAACGTAAACTCTCTACCCTATATGTCACTCTTGATTAAACAACTCGTGAAACTCTTTCTTCAAATACATCTCGAATTCACTGCATTATATACTAGAATATAGTGTAAAACTCAGATGCCCTCTGGGGCCTTGTTCGCACTTATTTAAACGTTCCAAATAAATTGATTAATTGCCTGTTTCCAGTTGTTTGCACCCCTAGTGCCTTCCCATGGTTAAAAGGACCCAGGAGCCAAAAGCTATAACAGCCTTCTCCTTCCCCCCCACAGCCCCCCCACAAAAGAGTGAGTGGAAGGTAGGAGATGGGGACAGTTGGAGGGGAGTGGAGAGCTGACCAGACCTACCCACTGTTGCTGTAACTTAAGGGCCTAACATTTAAATAAAGAACTTACCTGCTACCTGAGTGGCTCCAAGCTCTTGTATGAAGCCCCTGCCCTCTGATGACAACACAATCATAAATGGAAATTGTCTAGCCATCATCAGTTAGACTAGCTTACCTAGCTCATGGTCTTTAGTCTGGTGCTGGAGCAACCTCTACCCTCATTTGAGTGCTCCCCCCATGTGTCACCCACATTCCTCTGGGAATGGGAACCCTTGGGGTAGCAAACAATAAGCAGTGAAGGGAATGGAAGCTTGCCTGTCAGTAGGAGGGTACTCCCAAACCCACTAAAGTCTACTTCAAGTGAGGTGTGTCTCAATTTCCATTCTAGGAAACATGTGGCCTGTGACTTAACAACTGGCCAAGTCTGGCGAAGGGGGTCATATGCCGGCTAATGGAGCACGGTCCTATTTCCCCTTGTGGGGTTAGTGGTCCTATCAAATGGTGAGCAGCTGTGTGTATGCCCACTTACTGCTGCTAGACGTCATCATGTCTGGGCACATTCCAACTATTTTTTGTCTCCTGCATCTCAATGTCTAGTATAGATGGGTCCCCAACGACTATTTCCCCCTGTACTAGGCGTTCGTAGTGGTTGCATCCCTGGGAGTCGTGTCCATCCTGCAGGAGACACTCCTCTATGTTTAGGTCCTTCTGAAGACATCTTTCATCGTCTAGCTCCCACTGTCAGAGAGCGGCAGGACCGGAGCCTTCGTGGCCCGACCTGTTGGCCCTGAGCCTGCTGATTCTGTCTCCAAGCATGGGGCTTACTAACTCATTAGAACTTTTCAGAACTCCTATCTGGTTCTCTCTCAGACTGACATCTATAATCCTGCATCAAGTGGCTCAGGCATAACGAATAGTTTTCTTACCTGTCGGTGTAGTTTTGCAGCTTGAAGATCTTTCTGGATTCACTATGCTGTGCATTATTCCGCGGTCTTGTGGTTGGGTCCGGATTCGTAGTCTTTTCTTTGTTTTTTTTCTTTTTTTTTCTTTTTTGTAGCCCAGGTGGGCGTCGGCGTCACACCCCCCTTGGGTGTATTTCCGGTGACGTCGGCATGCTTCCTGCGGAAGCTCCCACTCTTGGGCGCCATCTTCGGGTTCTTTTTTTCCGTGTTTCTTTCGTTTCCGAAGTAATGGCAATGTTCTATTTAGTTGATATTTTACCGCTTTGTGCTTTTTAAAGTCCTTTCTTTTTTGTTCACCACCTCTTCTCTCTTCAGCCTCATCTTTCTGGCGGAGGTGGGTGGGTTCGCTAGTGAATCCAGAAAGATCTTCAAGCTGCAAAACTACACCGACAGGTAAGAAAACTATTAGTTTTGCAGCGTGAATCTTTCTGGATTCTCTATGCTGTGCATAGATTTTGTAGCGGTTTCTCATCTCTGTGGCGGCTGGGTGGAAGATGAGCGTTGGGTGTTGAATATGTGCTGTAGCACCTTCTGTCCAACTTGAGCCTCCTTGTTCATTTGAATATCCACACAGTAGTGCTTCGTGAACGTGTGCATCGAAGCCCATGTTGCCGCCAGGCATATGTCCTCTATGGGTGTGTTAGCCAGGAAGGCTATTGTAGCGCCCTTCTTCCTAGTGGAGTGGGCACGTGTCCCCTCTGCCAGCTCCTGTCCTGCACGCTTGTGGCAGAGTTGAATTGTCTGTGCTATCCATCGTGCAATGGTCTTTTTGGTTACTGCTTTCCCCATGAAGCTGTTTGCGAATGACACAAAGAACTGTTTTGTTTTTCTGTGTCCCTTCGTCCTTTCAATGTAGTGCATGACTGCCCTTCTGGCGTCCAGGGTGTGCAGAGCTCGCTCTGCGCTAGTTGTTGGTTTTTGGAAAAAACTCGGTATCTGTATAGACTGGTTCATGTGGAATTTGGACACCACCTTCGGCATGAAGTGTGGGTCAGTTCTCATCACAACCCTATCATTGTGTATTTGTATGTAGGGTTCCTGTAGCGTTAGTGCCTGGAGTTTGCTTACTCTGCGTAAGGACGTTATTGCAACCAGGAAGGCTGTCTTCATAGTTAGCATCTTTAGGGAGGCCTTGTGAAGTGGTTCAAAGGGCTCTTTCATGAGTTCCGTTAGGACTGTGTTCAAGTTCCATGCAGGTGGCAGCACCCGCTTGGGTGGTGCGATCCTTTTCGCTCCTTCTAGGAATCTCTTCACCACCTGTGATGTGAAGAAACTCCTGCACGTTTCTCCCCTTGAGTAGGCGACTATCGCTGCCAAGTGAACTCTTAAAGAGGATGAGCTAAGGTTCTTCTCCAGCAAGTGCGTCAGGTATCTTAGCACTGTGGAGTCCCTCTTCATTCTATTGTGAAGTCTTTCTTGTCTGCACCATATTGTGAATCTTTTCCATTTCGCAACGTAGCACTTCCGAGTGCTGGGCCTTCGTGCCTCTCGAAGGACCCTCAGGGTGTTTTCTGGCAGTCTCAAATGTGCGAACTCTATGTCCTCAGGAGCCACGCTACTAGGCTCATGTTCTCTGGCTCTGGATGTAGTACCTCTCCGTTCTGCATGGAGAGTAGGTCCTTCCTCCTGCTGAATCTGTGGGGTGTACACTGTGTCATCTCCATGATCTGCGAGTACCATGTCTGCCTCGCCCACTGTGGTGCGACCAGTATCAGTGTCATGTTGCTCGCTCTGCACTTGCTCAGCACTCTGTGCATCAGTGGTATCGGGGGAAAGGCGTAAGCAAATGTCCTTGACCAATCTATCCATAGGGCATTCCCCAGTGACCCCTCCTCGGGCTGCCTGGATGCGAAGTTTTGGCATTTTGCATTCTGGCGTGTGGCAAACAGGTCCACCGATGGTGTCCCCCATCTGTCGAACAGGCACCTTGTCTCCTGAGCATTGAGCTCCCACTCGTGGGATGCCGATGTCTGCCTGCTGAGCCAATCGGCTTGTATGTTGTCCTTCCCTGGTAGGTGTATGGCTAGCAGGTCTATCTTGAGAGGGATGGCCCATCTCCATATCTCCTGCGCCAGCGTTGAAAGCGGGGCTGACTGTGTGCCCCCCTGCTTGTTGATGTAGAACATCGCAGTGGTGTTGTCTGTTTGTATCAACACCTTGTGTTTGTACAGTCTTGTTTGAAAGGCTTTCAGTGCAAGGAAGATTGTCTTCAATTCTAGGTAATTGATGTGCTTTGCCGCATCTGTTGGCGTCCACAGTCCCCTCACCTTGAGCTCCTCCATGTGAGCGCCCCATCCCTTCAGGGATGCGTCTGTGGTGATGGTCACTGTTGGCGTTGGGGGCGTTAGAGGCTTTCCCCTTGTTATGTTCTCCATGGTCCACCATGTCATCTCCTTCTGCACTGCGTGCGTCACAACCACTAGATCCTCCCAACTGCCTGTAGCTTGTGACCATTGCTCCTGTAGCCATTCTTGGATGGGTCTCATGTGTAGACGAACATTGGGTACCAGGTGGATGCATGATGCCATCATCCCCATGATCTTGCTCGCAGTCCTCACTGTCCGAGCTTGTCCCTTCCGGTAGAGGCGAGTTTCCTTCACCAGCGCCCTCGCCCTCTTCTCGCTGGGGAACACCTTGCCCTGTAAGGTGTTGATCTGTGCTCCCAGGAAGATCTTGACTTGTTCCGGCTCCATTGATGATTTCTTCCAATGGATGGAGAACCCCAGGCTTATGAGCGTGCTCGTCACTGTATGTGCGTGCTGCTTGCATTTCTGGTATGAGTTTGCTTTCACCAGCCAGTCGTCCAGGTAAGGGTATACGTGTATTCCTTGCCTTCGTAGGTGCGCTGCGACTGCTGCGAGGCACTTTGTGAAAACTCTTGGTGCTGATTTTAGTCCGAAGGCCAGTGTCGTGAACTGGTAGTGGCTTTCTCCAATGGTGAACCTGAGCATGTGTTTGTGCTTTCTGTTCATTGGGATGTGCAGGTAGGCGTCTTTGAGGTCTATTGTGACCATTAAGTCCCCCGTCTGCAATTGTGGGAGCACCTCTTGCAGGGAGGTCATTTTGAATTTTTGCGTTCTTATGAATTTGTTCAGGAACCGTAAGTCCAGAATGGGTCTCATTGTCTCGTCTACCTTTGGTACCAGGAAGTACGTTGAGTATATTCCTGTGTTTCTTTCCTTGAAGGGTACCCGTTCTATGGCCTGCTTCCGCAGGAGTTCCTTTGCCTCCTCCTGAAGACACTGCAGCTGCATGCTTGCTAGTGTTTTTCTTTTTGGTTTTCTGCTTGTTGGCCTCCCCTCCAACTCTATGCAGTATCCGAATTGGATGATGTTGAGGATCCATTTGTCTGATGTGATTTCTCTCCACTCTCGGAGGTAAAATCTTAATCTTCCTCCCACTGGTGTTATGTGGTCGTAGGTGTCTAGTTTGTCTTGACCCCTCTGTACGTGCTGCCCCCTGGGATCTTTTTTGTGGGCGGGCGCACGGAGTTTTTTGAAGTCACTTAGAGGTGGGCTGCTGTCCCCCTCTTCTGTTCTGTCCACGTCCATTTCCTCTCCCACGAAAGGGCTGGCCTCTTTGTTGGTACTGCCAGGACTGCTTCTGCTGACCCTGTTGAGCCTGCGAGTCTGCCTGGTGCGCTTGTTGGAAAGCCTGGTGTGATGTACCTGGCTGGTTTCCACCTCTACCGCCGGGCCTCCGTGACGGGGTGCCCCTTTTGTTGCCTCTGAACTGCAATGCTCCCATGGATCTTGCTGTTTCGTTATCTTTCTTTAGTTGACTGAGCTTTTCATCAACTGTTGTTCCGAAAAGCGTGTCGCCGTTGAACGGTGTGTTCAGGATGCTGTGTTGCACCTCCGGTTTGAAACCTGAGATCCTGAGCCAGGCGTGTCTCCTTTCCGTGACACCCATCATCATGAGCCTGCTGGCGGTGTCTGCCCCATCTAGGGTCGTCTTAAGGCAAGAATTTGCCGCGTTCTTCCCTTCTTCAACCAGTTTTTCGGCCTTCTGCCTGGCATCCTGGGGCAGGTCCTTCACCAACTGCCCCAGCTCCTCCATGATCTGGTACATGTGCCTGTTTATCAGGGCGTTGGAATTAGCCATGCGCCAGTGGGTCACGGCATTCCGTTCGATCCTTCTGCCCACCAGATCCATCCTCTTGCTCTCCTTATCCGGTGGTGGCCCCGAGGTAGTGGGCACGTTAGCCCTCTTCCTTGCTGTGGCCGTGATAATGGAGTCTGCGGAGACCGTGCCCTGAATGTAGGCTGGGTCCTTTGAGGAATGTTTGTACTTTTTCTCTGTTCTGGGAGTTACTGCCTTGCATGTTGCGGGTTCCCTGAATGCTTCCTTCCCCTGAGCCAAGACGCTGTCGAGCATTGGGAGGTACTGGCTCCTTGTTTGTGTTGGGAGCAATGTCTCTAGAAGGAAGTCTGCTTTCTGCTTCTCTTCGTCGAGCTTGAGCTTGAATGCTGCTGTGGCAGATTTTATCACCGAGTTGTAGGCCCCGATGTCGTCCGGCGGTGAGGGCCTCGAGGGGTATGTGTCGACCGCCTCCTCCGGGCTGTCGGTGTCGACATCTATGTAATCTACCTCCTGTAGGTCAGAGGGTGCAGACTCTGTGTCCGTCCTGCTGTCCTCTTCCTCCCCATAGTTGTAACTATTGTAGGGATTCTCGTACCCTTCTTGGTCGTCGACCACCTCGACGTCCTGGTCTTGTTCCTCGGCGACCTCGTCGATCTCGTCTTCCTCCTCGACTACCTCCACCACCGGTGGCTTGGTCTTGTGAGGGATCGTGAAGGCTTTCATCTTAGCGTCGAAATCTTTCTTCCGCTGCATGATGTTCTCCATTTCGGCCTCGAGGCGCCTTCTCTTCTTCTCCATCTCGGCCGCGTGTTCCGCGTCGGATGGATCAGCCGTTCTTTTCGGCGCTTGGTTCGGTGCCGAGATTTTCGGTGTCGAAGTTTTCGACGTCGACGTCGAACCGGGTTTTGGCTCTCTGGTCGTCGTCGTTAGTTTAGGGTCTTTCTCCCTCGGCATCGATCGATCCTTTTCGGGGACGATTTTCGAAGTTTTCTGCTGATCAGCAGCTCTCGGCGCCGGGGACTCCTTCTCGGAGGATCCGCTGGAACTGGGAGTAGTCGCGGAGGCCGCCTTCTTTGGCGTCGGCGCTTTCGGGGTCTTGCCCTCGATTTTTCGAGACTCAGAGTCTCTCGGGTTCTTGGGGGCCGAAGAGTCTCCTACCTTATCAGAAGTCTTCATGTAATCGGTCTCTACGACCGTGTAGCTGTAGTCTTCGGCGGCAGCGTTGTCTTCTTCCTCGGAGGACATCCCCAGCTCGTAGAGGGACGGAGTCGGGGCCTTCCCTTGCAGGGTGGCGTGCGCTACCCTCTGTCTCTCCCTCACACGAAGGGTCTTCGGTGCGAAGGCGGAGCAGGCGTTGCAGTCTCCGCTTTCGTGGTCCACCGGTAGGCAAAGGTTGCAAACCGGGTGCTGGTCTGGTCCTTCTGCGCGTACTTGTGGTGGCAGTTACGGCAGAACTTGAACGGCGTGTTGTCCATCATCGAGCGTCCAGGGGCTCCCTGGTCGCGTGTTCATCGACGGTCGTCGAGGATTTCGATGAAAAACGCCTTCTCCTTGCTGATTGTTCGTCGATGAAGTACCCTGGAGTCTTCAGATGACTTCTCCTTGAGTTTTCTGTCTTTTCCTTTCTTCTTTCTCCCAAAATGTCTGGAGCCCAAACGGGAACGATCCAGTCCCGACCGCGGAAAAAAGGAATCCGAAGATGGCGCCCAAGAGTGGGAGCTTCCGCAGGAAGCATGCCGACGTCACCGGAAATACACCCAAGGGGGGTGTGACGCCGACGCCCACCTGGGCTACAAAAAAAACCAAAGAAAAGACTACGAATCCGGACCCAACTACAAGACCGCGAAATAATGCACAGCATAGTGAATCCAGAAAGATTCACGCTGCAAAACTAGTGACTTCATCCATCCTCCTCACATGCAAGAGACTGTACTTTCCACCATTCTGGGCGCACTAAATGTGGTTTCCTGTAAAGAGGCTACAGGTGCACTGCGGCACTCTGTACTTACCATAGGGGACTGATCCCTACAGTACACAGGTACAACAGCGCTGAACATTGAAAAGCCCTTGTCGTTCTGTAGAAATAGACAGTACTGGCAATTTAAAACTGCACTGTCTCCATATATTCTTTCACCGTCACTGAAACACTGGTAATGCAGCTGTCCCTTTAAACATTGATCTGTCCTGAAGAACCGTACTGCTACTGTCTCTCTTAGAGACTCTGCAGTTTTACAGTTTCACTTTCCATTCCAGTATAACAAAGATACACTGGTCTTTAACAGCAAGCGTGTTTCAAAATGTTTCAATCAGCATTGGTCGATAGCGCTCTAGGCGGAATTCCCAACCATTGTTTTTTGGCTCCTCTGTGCCATTAAAAACAGAGGACATCCAAGGCTCAACAAGGGTGTAAACAGGGTATTACTCTTGTGTTACCATTTATGAAAAAGTCACCTGGCAATTTGTCTGAGTGGCTTCTTTTGGTGGAAGGGGGCGATCAGGATAGGAATGTCTCCTCATGGTACACAGACATGTACCTCTGCCCTGAGTGTCTGACTGGATATGAAACTGGAATTCTGACTTATTGTTTGCCCCTGGTGGCAACCTAATCCAGCATGCGCCTGGGACAAATGATGCTGAGGCCTAGGCCTGTCCCTGGTATTGCAAGGTCCAGAACCTATTTTGGTACCTGGAGGGTCTGTGCGTGCCTTTATGGCAGACATAGGACTCCTGTCCATGCCTTGGGTACATCGCATAAAGTGGTGGCTGCACCATACCCATTTTTGTGTACCTGTAATATGACAAGACCCTTTTCTCTCTGTCAAGAGGGAGCACAGTTTACATTGTGTAAATTTATGGGGCCACATGTACAACCACTTCATTTTGCGGCTCATAAATTGTGATTTTTAACGACTTACAATTAGCGAGTTGCAAAATGAAATGTACTAATGTGTCTCAGACACATTTAGCGACTTCCAATGGGGACGCAAATGACCTACCCCATTAATATTCACGCAGTAGGTCGCAATTTGCAACCCATTGGGAATGGCCTGTTACTACTGGGATAGTGGCCTGCTGGGGACAGCAGACCAACATGTCTGTGACTGATTTTTAAATAAACCAATTTGTTTTTAAATGCAGCCAGTTTTTCTTAAAGAAAACCAGGATGCATTTTTTAAAAAAAATTGAAAAGTTTCCTTTTCATTTACTAAGAGTAGGAAGTGGTCCGTAAGGCCATTGCCTGCTTTTGAAACATGTTGGCTCCCACATTCACAAAGGGGAAAGGGTCCCTTAGGACCCCTTCCTGTTAGTGAAGGAAGTAGTAACCCATTCGCAGAGTCCTTAAAGTATGAATGTTTTGTAACCGCATTCCGGTCGCAAAACATTCATACATGCCCCTACGACTCGCTATAAGGGGGACACTCTTGGCACTCCCCTTCCTAATAGCAACTCACAAACCCTATTTTGCAAGTCGGTAATAGGTTACCGATTCACAAAATAGAGTTAGCACATGCCCAAAGCCGTTCTGACCTTGAGTAAAGCTTCAGGACGGCTGATGACAGCCAGAAGCAGAGATCACACACTCCATTTCCCCCTTGTTTTGGACAACCCTAGTTGGAGCACCACAATTGTTCACTGCTGTCAGAGCTAGTTATCACCTCGCACAATGGATATGTTTGAGGAGCAGCAAGAAAATTACAGTTGAAAGAGAACCCATTCTGAAGAATTGGACAGGGGAACCACATCCCGTGTCTGGAAAATCAGTATAACAGCGAGATCCAAACCACTTCACTTGATTCCATTTCCAGCTTCTTCTACATCAAGAAAGAGAGTGCTCACAGAGTACGTGGAGGAATGCTGTGTGACCACGGCTGGTGTCTGCATTGCAGCCAGTTTCCCAGAGTGAGGGGACACACCTGAAGTCTGCAACTTGCTGAAGAAGCTAAGGGTGTGCTAAAGCACCGAGAAGCCTGTTTGTCTGATCAGAGAGGGAAGACGAGTGCCTGGCCCTACAGTAGGAACCAGTGTCCAGGAAGTGATGCCCAGCAAGGTCCCAGAGGTTAATTAAGGGAGTGAATCCGGTCTTCACCCAAAGTGTAAGGATCCCTTCCCCCAGTCTCCTGGAGCAGTTTCTACCATGAATTTCGTAAAAGGCTTCCCCCATCACCAACGCGGAAACCTGTGGCTGCAATGTAATTGACGACACATGCTTGTGATGCTGAGTCACAGCGCCATTTGAGCAAGTAAGTCAGGGCTATGAATTGAGAGACGATGCCTAATCCACGAAAGAAAGTTTGCAGTTGGAATACTAATCCTTGCCAATACTTTCCAGTATGGCATAAAAGATTATTAAACTGTCATATTATCTAACATTTTAGGGTAACTAATATATATCTGCACCTGTACATAGTCTACGCCTAGCATCGTACCTTTACTTGGGGTAACCTTAGATGGAGAGCGAACTCCCAGTAATTCACTTAATTTTGTAGGTAGATTTGTACTATACACCCAGTGGCGACTCCACCGCTAAGGCGGAGGAGCGTGGCCCCACTGAACCATAGGAAGAATAAATTGATAATAACTACTGTTACTATCATTTTATTTTTCATATATAGTTTAGTGGCTCTTAGGCGGGGCGGGGGGGGTGCCTGCGAAGTAGGGAGAGGAGTTGTTTTCACTCCTGATGTGCGCAGAGCTGCTTTGCCAGCCCTCTTGGGCCGCCCCAAGCAGTCCTGTGCACTCTGCATGTCCCCCACCAGGCTGCATTACACAGCCTGGTGGGGAACATGCAAACCCTCCCAGTCCCCAACTGAGCAGCGATCCACCGCGCTCAGACCGATTGGCTATGGGGAGGCTGGGAGGGAGGGTGCTTCCTGCTGCTGGCCAGGAGTGCAGAAAGATGTCGGAGTGATGGAGGACAAAGGAGAGGCAGCAGCCTTTTCAGGTAAGTGGTTTTTTTTGTTTATGTTTTCTTTTTTTTGGGCGTCCCACAACTCACCACCCGGGTCTGGTAGCAGCCGCTACTGCGTATACCTGAACTCTCTTTGGAGTGTGTAGTATTTTGTTTTGCGGTCAGATCAAAGTACTTGCTTTTAACAAAAAGATAAGCACTGGTCTGGACAACAATATTGTGAGCTTATGCCGCCACACAGCCTCCTTGAGAAGCCTTTAACTGCTCTCCCTCGCTACCCTGAAAGACAGGTGTGGCAAAGGTGCACTTGGTCCAGTTTGCAGAGCCACATACTAAGACCCCAGGACACCAGTGGTAACCAACTTCAACCACCACGTTTATGACCGTACTGGCACAGGCTATATAAGAAACAATCAAATGGAATGTTGCCCATAGGAATTACCAGACGTTTAGACTGATGTATTAACTTCCAACCATTACATGTTTTCCTAAGGGTGTCTCCCTATGTGGAAGAAGTATGTCCAGGTAAAGAGCCGGAGGCCACAGTGCCACAGCGACTAAAGCTAAAACTCACACGAGACCCAACAAAGTTAAAATGCTTGTGCTTCCCATTCAGAATGGAGGGAGGGGGCTAGTAGTTTGGCCGGATTGGGCAATTTGGAGTGTGGCCACGTCTGTTAGAATGAGGTCGCTCCCCTTCTGTAATAGCACATATGAGCTGGAAATGTATTGTATGGATCTCTACAGAGGGATGCTTAGATGCCTGCAGGCATTCCATCCATCACATTTTGCTAAATAAAGCACTGTGCCTTTAAAGGTGAAGTTAATTCTGTCTTTGTGAAGCAAGCGGTCCTCACGTGCAACATGGAAACGCTGCCCACATAGGATTAAAATAAAGACAGCACACTTCCAGCCAAACGCCCCACATAGTGCAGTGTGCTACCAATGTAGGCAGGCGCTTCAGTGCCCCACATAGGGATAGTAAGCACTATATAAATGTTGCAATACAGTAATACAAATTCATTTTAATGGCAAGGGATGCACAGTACAAATGTCAGTGATCTCATATAATGTGTTAATAAGAGATATGCAACGATTCAGTGGTCTGTATTATTTAATTTTGGAACTTAAACCATATAACAGAAACTATTTAAATCCCTATTTTGCTTTAGACCGGTCCTAACTAAGAGTTTTGGTATCAAGACAAATAACAGATTATGATATGTGTTACAGCTTTGTAATAGGGAGAATGCTCTGTACCAGAAGTGGATTTACTTCACAACAAAACATTTCTGTGTGTGGAAACACAGCCAGGACTAAAAGGTTTGTTGGTGCTTGCTTCACGTGGAGTGGTAAGTCTTTTGGTTGAAATCACCCATTTTGTGATTTATTTATTCCACTCTGATTTAATGTCGTCTCTCCCATGCTGACAAATTACCTGAACATCATTGTAAAAAGATTGAAACATCATTGGGTGAGCAGTGCAAGGAGTCATCTAAGAGGGCCTGACGCAGCAGTACTCAGATGTCAGGAGACCTTGCCTGCCCAAATATTAAAATATATCTTCAAATGCTGCCCATGTACATTTACTTATATTGACCCTTTATTCAGCCCACATCAGAAACTGAACTATCTCTCTGCGTTTTCATTATAAGTGCTTTTATTACCTAAGTTATAGGTACTCCTTTCATCGACCTTATGCTCTGTATAAATTTAGGAGCTTATTTACAAGCTCCTTGCGCCGCTGGAATGTCACTTTTTCCTATGTTAAAAGTGATATACCGGCGGCGCAAGGGCCTTGTAAATAAGCCCCTTCTTAATTTGCTGGATGTGCACTAAAAATCAAATAAAAAAATAAATAAATTTAAAGGTTGAGTCAGACTTCCAGCGCTGGTACATGTGACATGAAGGCGACTAGCATCTCAGCAGGAGGCACTCAAGCCACTGAGCTATCTCACCATCCTTTAGCAGAGGTCGTTGGCCCTAGACATAGGCACTTAGAACAAAGGGCTACAAGTACAAAGCATTTTTGAGGTCGCATACGTTTGCAACCATAAAAATGCTTATAGGGAGGTACAAAGCCCAAATTGCAATTCAATAACTTGTTACCGAATCGCAATTCAGTTTTGTGATTCTGAATCAGAAAGGGGCGTATTGAGGCAGTTCCTTCCTAATACCGAATTGGAATGGTATGTAAAAATGTTTTGCGACCGAAATGCATTCACAAAACATTCATAATTTACCGCAAATCCGAAGTTGGTGGAAACCCATTCGCAAATGGGAAAGGGTCCCCAAAGGATCCCTTCCCTTTGGGGCACACCAGTAGGTGAGGGGGGAAGCACTGACACAGACAACCAAATTGTGTGAAAAAGGCCGCTTTATTGGAATCAGGTGCACCTACAACAAAATCCCACCTGGCCTGTGCCGAACAAAACTACTGCTCACTAAATAACAAACTGCCTGACAGCCCCCACCCCTAAAGGTAACCCCCAACATTGCAACTGAAATACAACACATCCGCTCAGCAACCTACCCCTCTACTGAATGCCACAGTGACCTCCATGACCTCACCCCGCCTACCATACAGTCCCAGGCCTCCAGCAAAACCACCCTATCTCCTTAGGAAAGCGCCACTCGAAAGTCGCTTACGACTTTCGACCCCCCCTAGGACTCCTGCCTCCTGGGGTACCTGAGCACCCCCAACGCCCCATCCAAAGCCTCCCTCAACTGGACTAAGTACAACTCCATGCCATACCTGGACAGGTGAACCCCATCCTCCCGGAAAAAATATACCGCGCCATAGCGCAACTCCGGGTGCTCCATCCTCCCCACCCCCTCCTTGGCACAGAAGTCACGCATCTCCCGATTAATTTTTCTCCGTGCCCTATCTATGGCTCCTGGGCGCTCCGCCCCCCTCCACACCCGTCTGGGAATAAACTCAGACCAGATAATATGACAGCCCGCCCATTGCTTCTTAATTTCCCTCAGGTCCCTCTTCATCTGCTTGAGCAGCGCCAGCCCCTTGCACTGCACCAAATCGTTCTCGCCCAGATGAATCACCACCACATCCGGGCACACCCCCCCTCTCACCACTGTGTTCAACAAGGGTAATAACTCATGCCAACGCCTACCCCCTTTCCCCCTCCAATGACAACGATATAGCCCCACATCCAATCCCAAATTGAGCGTCCGATGCCTGTCCCACTCCGCCTGTTCTGCCCTCTTGACGAATGAGTGTCCCACAATATATACATTCAGAAGAGCCGCTTCCAGCCCCGCCACCGCACCTGCAAAGACACACATATCAAAATCGGGAATCACTGGTACAACACCCCTTCCGCCTCCCGCAACCGCACATACGTCCTGTAACAATCAGACTTCCACCGTCCCAGCCTCTGTATCTCCTCCTTACCCCAACCCCTCCGTGCCGCCTCCGTCGCCGCCCCGATCCGAAAGGAATGCGTCCCGAAAGCCATAGGGTCCTCACCCATGTACCGCAGGGCGCGCCGCAGAACCCCCAAAGCCTGAGACGCTGTGACACCGTCACCTCCACCCCGACCAAAAACCTCCCCCTCCTTCTCGCCACTGCCTGCCAACACGCCGCCGGGCACACCCCCTCCCGACCCGCCGGACCCAGTACCACCCAAGTCCCGACCCCCCGCTGATCCGTCTTTGAGCGCCGCAAAAGCACCGCCACCTCCTGAGTCCGCACCTCCACCTCCCCCCACAACACCCCCCGCCTCCTCTTTGCGCCCAGCAACTCCGACACCCGAAACGCTCCAAAGAAAAGCCAGGACATCAAAGTAGAGAACCGCACCGCCTCGCCCTCATCCCTGCACACCGCCGGGAGCGCTCCAATTACTCCTACCAACAAATCCACCGTGATGGGATGGCACAGCCGCACCTCCGCCCCCTTCTCTCTCGCCCACCCCTCCATCAGCCGAGTCCCCAATTCACCCGCCGACGGGGGGTAACCCCACCACAACTTTCCCATGAACGCCACCGCCGACAACTTGCCCGCAATCGACACCCGCGACAGCCCTCTACCCATGAGCCCCAGCATGAACCTTACCACCTGTTCCTCGCGCTGCCACCAGTCCCCTTGCCTCACCGCACCAGTCTGCAGGAATTCCTCCCACGCCAGCTCGTACGCCTTCCACGTGGACACTGCCACCGACGTCTTCACCAACTGAAAGACCCGGCCTCGCCCACCGACCACAGGTCCTCCGGCACCAGCGTCCTGACTTCCTCCGCCTCCGTGGCTAGCCCATGGAACCTCTCCCACTGTGAACGAGACAAAGCATCGGCAATGTCATTGTCCACTCCCGGAACGTGGCGCGCCTGAAACAGTATGTCATTCTCCAAGCAGCGCAAAACAAACACCCTCATCAATTTCAAAACCTGCGGGTCCCGAGCCGACTGTCTGTTCACCACCTGTACTACGGCCATGTTGTCCACTCGAAACAGCACGCGCTTGTGCGCCAACGCCCCTGCCCACACCGTGACTGCCACCACCACCACCAAACGGAACAACTCCAAGAACGCAATGCTCCTCCCGCCTGCCTGCCAATGTTCTGGCCACTGCTCTGCACACCATTTTCCTTCCCAGTACAGACCAAAACCGCCGCCGCCCGCCGCATCCGAGTACATGGTGACGTCCCACTCCCAGTCCTCCGCCGGCGCCATGGGTACACCATTGAAACGTGCCAGGAACGCCCGCCACATTCACAGATCCTCCTTCATTCCCACCGAGAGGCGCACATGATGATGAGGCAAAGTCAAACCGGACAACGCCAAACCCAACCGCCGGCAAAACGTTCGGCCCGCCCGCACCACGCGGCAAGCAAAATTCAAATGCCCCAACAACACCTGCACCTCACGCACTGTCACCTTCCTTTTTGACAACATGCCATCCACCAGAACCAACATCGCAGACCTCTTGTCTTCCGGTAGGCGTGCTTCCATGGCGACCGAGTCGAGCTCGATACCGTGAAAGGACAACACCGTACTGGGACCGCACGTCTTCTCTGGCGCCAGGGGAACCCCAAAGTCCCCCATCAACCCGGCCAAACCATCCAGCTGCCGCTGACAGTCTTCCGCACCGGGCCGCCCCACCAGGAAAAAGTCATCCAGATAGTGCGTCACTGACCCCGAGCCTGTGCGCCTGGAAAAAACCCACGGTAGGAATGAGCTGAAATGCTCAAATAGCGCACAGGAAATGGAGCACCCCATCGGCAGCACCTTGTCCACAAAGATGAGGCCTTGGAACTGGATCCCCAGCAACTGGTGATCCTCTGGGTGCACCGGAAGAAGTCGGAACGCAGACTTGACATCGCATTTCGCCATCAGCGCGCCCCGCCCCGCCGCCGCGACGAGCCTCCGCTCAACGTCCACCGACGAGTAAGTCACCGACGCCAAATCCGCCGAAATGTAGGCTTTGACCGACTCCCCCTCCGGCCACGACAAGTGCTGTATCAGTCGGAACTGCCCCTCCTCCTTCTTGGGCACCACCCCGATGGGGGAAATGATCAAGCCCGGCAGCGGCGGAGCCGTGAAGGGGCCCGCCATCCAGCCTTCTCTGACTTCTTTGAACAGTTTCTCTCTCACCACACCCTTGTGTGCGTTCACTGACTTCAGATTGTCCGCCCAGCGAGCAATCCGAGGGCCCTCGTACCCCAGCCTAAACCCCTCCCGGAAACCATGACGCAGCACAGCAGCATCCTCCGCCCGCGGATATGCCGCCAACCAAGGCTCCATCCGCTCGATCCTAACCGGCGTACAAGCCTTTTCCCAGAGCCCCAGCTCCCCCCCTCTGCCGCCCCCCTTCCCCACACCCGGTCCCCCTCTGGCCGGGGCACCCCCTTGCACGGGCTGCTGCCACGGTGGTCCCCCGAGCCCCCAACACTGTAGCACTGGGTGCCTTCGCCCGCACGACGAGCACTCGTGCCGGAAACGGCATGCCGCCCGCCCGCAGGCTCCTCTATTAAAGTCCCAGCATGCCCCGACCGTGGCCTGGCTGCCGGAGTCTCCCTGCCCCACCCCCCCCACGGGTGGGGCGGGCCACTAAGGGGGGCGGCACCAGTGGCAAACCGCTCGCCGTGTAAATGGTGCGGCCAAACTTGGCCCCACCCATCGTTTGCTGGTACAGATCCGAATCCAGCTGCCCCCATTGCGCTTCCGGGTCCGCCGCCATGTGCGCCCGGAATTCCTCGTCGTAGTGTGACCACGCATACCCGCCGTAGGTCACCTGCGCCCTCCGCACCACATCCATGTATTTGAACAGCGCGACGCACCGTTCCGGGAACTTCTCGCAATACACGCTCGCATATATGAGAAACGCCGCCGACCAGTTGTCTAACGTCAGCGGCACCTTCGGGCGCCTAGCTAACTCCTGCTCTTCTTCCTTCGACCCCTCCTTGGACGTCAACTCCCTGTGGAGAAGCTTCAAGATGTCGATGTACTCCCCTTTCCAGATCTTTTCCTTCGTCGCTGCGGAAAGGTGGGCCCCCAGCGGCTTGGTCAGCCCCATGTACGGTAACTTACGCACCGGCACCACACAACTCTCCTTCCCTCCCTCCGCCGTCTCCTTCTCACCAGCCGCCGCAGCCCCGCCGCCCGCGCTCGACCCGTCTCCACCCCGCGCCGTCCGTGCCAACTCCCGCATCCTGCACATATCGTCCCCGCGCCAAACGCCATCCATCCTCCCCTTCGCCCCCGGTCCCCACGGAAACTCGCACACAACGCCGCTTGCCACTCCCCGCGCCGTCATCTGTCTTACCTGGCGTCAAGGTCGGCGTCCTTGCTGGATCCCGCCGCCTAACCAGTGGAACTGAGGGGGCCGTCACTCTGGGCGCTTCTTGCCTTGCTGGCACCTGTAATAAACTGCTAACAACATTACAAGCCCCCCCGTCCTCCCGAATCTCCCCCTCCTCCTCCGACTCTCCATCAGCCGGCTCCACACCACCCCGGCCCCCCACTTGGGGTTCCAGCCGGCTCAAACCCGCTCTCTCCCGACACACCCGCATCAACTCCCTCAAGTCCACACTCACCCCCCCCATCCTCCACACTCGCATTCAAAGCAGAAATATTTGCATCCATCCTCACTCCCCCACCCCCGGCGGCCGTAAAGACCCTTCGGGGAGGGGCTGGCGGAGACGCATCCCGCCTCCATTCGTCGTGGTCACGATGTAGGTCCCTCGCTGGAGCGCGGCCGCCCGCACCAGACAGAGCCGGACCATCCTCTCGGTGGGTGGGAGCCGCATGCTGCTCCCCCGAGCGCCTCTCAAACAGCTCCTGCCAAGGAAAAAAGGTGGAGTCCAGCATGCCAGGGTGCAAACCCCCCCCATCTCCTCCCCACGCGCCGCTCCCCACCCAATTCCCCTATCCCATAGCCGCTCCCCTCCCCATCCAGCCGAATGACCTCCGCGCCGCGACGGTATTCCCCCACCCCCCATGTCCCACCCCCCTTCCCAAGCCCAGCTCCCCGGCCCGCCCCACCCCCCGTAACCCCAACTCGGCCCGCCCCCCCCACGCCCTCCTCCCCAGGCCCCCCACATGCCACTCCCCTCCCCCGCACCGTATCCCCCCCACTGTCCACCACTGCCTACCGCCCCCCCTTTCCCCTGCCCCCCCACTACCCCCGCCGACCCACGCCCCCATCCCCGACCCACCCCTCCAGCGCGCCGCACCGCCGCCCCCGCGCACCCCTCCATGGCCTCAGGTCCGCCACGCCCCTCCCCATGGCCCCTCCCCTGCAGCCCCGGGGACGCCAACCCCCCCTGGCCCCCCCCTCCGATGAGGACGAACCCCAGTCCAGCTCCGTGTCCGCCCCCTCGTCCCCCCCCACCTCCTCCTCCACATCGGTCTCCTCAATCAACAGTGGAGACACTGCCCCCACCGGCCCCCCGTCCCCTCCCCCCAGCTGCCCCCCTTGCTCTACGCGCCTCGGCCCTCCTCCTCCTCCCGCACCGCGTTCCAACTCCCCCACAGGCCCTTCATCACCCTCGGCCCTCTGCCCCCCCTCCCCACTGCCCCCACCCTCCCCCGGCAGCACTACCCGGGACCCCTCGTCCTCCCTCCCCTCCCCTTGTCCTCCCATCTCAGCCACCGTCTCACGAGCCGCCCCCCCCCTCCCCCCACCTCCCCGACAAACTCCAGGGCCTGCTTCTTCCCCTTCCTCCCCACCCTCTTGGCGCCGCCCTGGGCCTTCCTACGCGGCCCTGCCTCCGTGCGCCGGCCTCCGCTCTGCTCTCCTCCACCCCCCCTCCCACCCCGCTGAGCCGTCCGCGGCCGCGACCGAGGCAGCTCACACGCCGCCACAGCCGCAGCGGCGCCGTTGGCAGCGCACCGCTGCGGCCTTACCTTGAGGTCGGGCCGCACAATGTCCAGGCGGCCCGCCTCGCTCAACAGCCGCAGAGCCTCGCCCACCCGCGGATCTGCACACTCCGCCATCGCCATCACAACGCCGAAATCCAACGCGCACGACCACGCTCACAGCGCGCCCCAGCTACAGCCTCCGCAAGCGATCCAATGAACCTGCAGACGCCGACAGTCTGCCTCGCGCACAGCGAAAGCCCGCGAAACCGACAAAGAAAATGCCTACGGCCCTGGCTGCTGTGTCACTGCACCACGAACAGTGTGCAGTGACACAAAATGGCCAGTTAAATACCTAGCCAGCCCAAATCTAGCCCAAAGCGCACAACCAGCCCAAAACCAGCCCAAAACGCCAATTACGGCGAGCCCCGAGCGTCAAGCTTCCTCCTCCCCCCCCTCCAGGTGCCCCAAACTTCCCCGGGGGTGTGAGTCTCCCGCTGGTCGGCCACCCCCCCAAATCCCCATTGAGAAAGGTTGAAAAAATATTTTTTTAGAGCCTGCCTGCACTTAAAAAATGAAACTTCCAATTTTAATTTCTTTCTTTTTAAATGCATCCCGTTTCCCTTTAAGGAAAACAGTTAGTGTTTTAAAAAAAAAATTGCTTTATTTAAAAGCAATCATAGACATGGTGATCTGCTGACCCCAGCAGTCCACCATCCCTGTGATGGCTGCGATTCCTAATGGGTCGCAAATGGCGACCTACCTCATTAATATTGCAGGGAATCGCAATTAGGAAATCGCTATTCCTAACTTTCGTACATGTAGTCCAAAGTTATTCGATGCCTTAAGCGGATACATTGGGTGGGCACTGGGTGTAGTGCCAGGGAAATAACAGCTAGGAGGTGTTTATGATTACTGGATTACGGAAGGGAAGTAGGCTCATATAAACTAGTTTAAAGTGTGACTAACCGCAGCCACTGACTGCAGTCCCTCCCGATTTAAACAGAATGATGAAATCCGGAGTTTGTTTACAACATTGTAGCTTTCTGTTATGAGGGCGATGTCGTAGCCTCGGGAAAAGCCTGGTACGACTCTGCCAGCTGCGGCTTCGGGGCTCAGGCATCGACCTCAGGGACAGCGCCGCTGCCAGGTGCAGACTAGTGAGATGTAGGGGCTGGGACCCTGAGGACAACACTACTGCCAGGCGCAGTGCGATGTAGGGTCTCAGGCTGTGACCTGAAGGACAGACAGCACTACAAGCATGTGCCATGTGTGAAGTAGGGTCTGGGGTTCGGACCTCAGAGGTTAGGTCGTGACCCTCGACATTAGGCTGTAGCCTTAAGGACACCTTGAAAGCGCAACCCCGGGCTTTAGCGCCTGGTCAGTCAGGCACAGGGCCGAGATCCCTGGCCTCAGGGCGGCTCTCCCAGCAGGCATCCTTGGCTCTCAGGCTGTAGCATCTGGGCGTGGTCCTCATAGGCACAGTCCAGACACCTCGGGCTGTCGGCGCGCGCTGCTGGAGCTCTGACCCACGGCCCAGGAAACCCTAGCCTCTACTTCCTCGTGCTGTAACCTGTGACTTTCCTACCACCAGGCTACAACCTTGGGATATGCATCAGCATCGGTGGCCTCAGGGCTCTGGCTGCAACCTCAGAGGTTGAGTCTGCCAGGCACAGTCCTAACATCTCAGACCTTATGTTGCGAGCTCAGTGTTAGTTACACTGAACTGCTCAGCCCAGTCCTCTGTGGTCTCAGTCTCAGCCCTCAGTTCTCAGGTTGCATCCTTGGGCTGTGCATCTGTCAGGAAGGCCCTGGCAGGGCTCAGGCTGTAACCACAGAGGTGGGGTCTGGCTGGTTCAGCCCCACCATCTACGGTCTCAGACTCTGGTCTCAGCGCTCAGGTCTTTCGGGATACATTGGTCCATCAGAGGCCGCCATCTTTGGCCTCTGTGTCCAGATCACAACCTCTAGAGTTATGTTCCTCAGGAGCAGCCCTGAGATCACAGATCTTAGGTTGTAGCTGAGTGTTAGTTCTACTGAGCTGCCTTCTGTGGCCTGAGGGCAGAGGGTTGCAACCAAAGAGGTTAGGTCAGCCAGGCACACTCCTGACATCTCCGGCCTTAGGTTATTGATTATGATAGCTCGACTGTCAAATATGGCCCTGCCTCCTATGCCCTTTGGATGTGGCCTCAGATCTCAGACTGTAACCTCAGGGATAGCTCTGTCAGGCAATGACACAGGCTGCAGCCTGCCACCTCTGCTATTAGGTTCTGGATTCTGCAGTAGCTCTTCTACAAGGCTCAGGCACTGACTCTGCCCCAGACCCATCAGCTGGGGAACAGTCAATGACCCTACCAACCTCTCAGAGGTACAGGCCTGTGATGAAACCCCCAAATTCTCTACAGGCTTTTCCATTTTCTCCGTACTGCAAAAGAAGTCACTCTGCCACTGTGACAGTTGTGTTTCTAAGACTGTGCTTGAGGCCACTGAGAACCCAACAAGGCCCAGGGGCCATGGCAGAGGTCTTAGTTGTGCACTTTTACACATTCACTCATTATAATTTTTCAGAAAATAAACTTTGAACGCGTGGAGAGAAGGAATGTTAAAAAAAACACCCCCTTTCAATTGGCCGCTGCAGCGAGCTGCTTTTCCGAGTTCATTCCGAACACCTGAAGCAGTCGGCCATTTTATGACGCTTTCAAATTAGCCGGTTACATTTTTTATAAGCGTATAAAAGTTCCGCTTTATTGGCCCCAGCAGGGAGACTGGCTGTGCTTTAAACCTCTCGAGCCCCGTAAGTAAGCCTCGGTTACAAGGGCATGCTCTGCGCGCGCACGTGCGTGGAAAGCACAGTAGCATAAGGGTACTGTGCTGCAAGGAGCTGTGATCTCGGAAATGCAGTCAATGCAGGCGGCCCAAACGGACATGTTCACCTCAGTGCAGGCGGCCAGCTGTTGTAAATGGGTGTGTGCCCAATGGTGCAGCCGGCTTAGGGGTGCAGAAGCGTCTGTTCCATGTAGCGGCTCATGCAGACATACGTATATTTGAATAGCATGTAACTCATCATCCGGTAGAGTATCATGCCAGCGCTCAAGATGGGGTTGGGATGGCCAAGCCAGGGTCGGGGGTAGGTGAAGAGCCGGGTCTTAAGTTTCTTGCAGAATTCAGGAATTGAGGAAGTGGCTCCGATGTGCGGGGCGGGGGCAGGTCATTTCAGGCTTTAAGGAGGGAGGCAGGAGAAGGCACAACCACTTGATCTGGTTCTGCGTGTGCGGGTGTGTCTGAGTAGGAGTCCGGCTGAGTGGCGTTGTCTGGTAGGTTTTTGGAAGTTTATGCAGTTGTTGAGGTACAAGGGGCCACTGATGTGTAAGGCTCTCCACAGCCCAGACAGACAATGCAGGGGCCCAAGAGGATTAGCGAGCTCCCATTTAGGTACCATGGTGTTGAAAGGGTTATGTGGTCTGCATCACTTGCAAGGGAATGGTTTCCCTGAAGTGCAGGCAATACAAGGGTGCATGGGGTGCACTCTCATCTCAATGCACACTTCAAAGGGTTTAAAGGGGGTTGCAGCCAGCATATGGGTGCAAGAGGCTGCCTTCATCTCAATGCAGACTGCATGGGGTTACAGTGGCTGCGTTTCCAGCAGGTTATGGGTATCCTGTAATGCCGCATGTAGCAATGGACCATAAATGGCTTAGTGAGAGACTCCGCCATTCATCCTTACAAGGTCGATATGTTGAGTACCATAAATTAGGTAATGTAACATCTATTATCACAGGTCTTAGAAATGGTAGATACAGGAGAGGGATGGAGGTGGGTCAGGGTACTTTTGTGGGCTAGGGGTGGGTTGGGGTTGTTTTGTGGGTTGGGGTGGATCGGGGTAGTTTTGTGGGCTGAGGGTAGATATGGGTAGTTTTGTGGGAAGGGTTGGGGTTATTTTGTGGGCTGGGAGTGGGTCGAGTTGTTTTGTGGGCTGGGGATGGGACGGGGTAGTTTTGTTGGCGGGGGGTGGGTCTGGGATAGTTTTGTAGGTAGGGGTGGGTCGCAGTAGTTTTGTAGGCTGGGGGTCAGGTAGTTTTCTGGGCTGGGGGTGGGTTGGGGTCGTTTTGTGGGCTGGGGGTTGGGTCGGGTAGTTTTCTGGGCTGGGGGTTAGGGGCTAGTCTTCAGGGATGGGGGTTGGTGGTAGTTTTCAGGGCTGGGGGTCACGGTTAGTTTTCAGGGCTTGGGGTTCAGAGTAGTTACTAGGGCTGGGGGAGTGTTGGGGATGTTTTTTTAATTAGGGGTTAGGGTATTAGACCTCAAGGCAGAGGGAGGGGAAAGGGCAGTCGGGTAGTTTTTAGGGCATATGGGAGGGTGGGCAGTTTTTAGGGCTGGGTCAGGTTAAGGGATAGGGTTTTAGGCATCAGGGCAGTGGGGGCACAGCATGGGGATTGGGAGGGGGTAGGGATATTTGCACCTCAGGGCGGGAAGGGGTTGGGGGTTTGTACGATAGGGAGGTGGGGAGGGGGTTGGTGACCTTAGCCACGCATACCCCTTTACCATTCATGCCTTTACCATGAAAATCCATGGTAAAGGCATGCGTGGTAAAGGAATGCGTGGGTAAGACGCGGTTGTTATTAAGACCACGTTGTTTAGGCATGCGGGTAAGGGAATTCGTGGTTCCAACATACCACCGTACAACGCATATCCTGACTTAAAAAAATTGAAGGTGCTATCATATCTGATATAGAACGAAACTTGGGCATGGTGAGATAAACTATTTGCCTAGGATCACACAGTTTGGTCAAGCAATGAAGCTGAGATTGATCCCATATTTTGCAGCTTTCCACTGTGCAATTTAGCCACTAGATGAGTATCTCTTTCTGACATCAAAGGTTGACATTTAGGGCCACGTGTATCAACCAATTTTGCGTTTGCAAACAGACCAATTCACAGAATCCACCTGTTTGCAAACGCAAAAAAAAGCTATTTACATGTATCAAACCCTATTCTGCGTTTCGGTAACTTTTTACCGAATCGCAAAATGGGTTAGCTATTCGGTATTTGGAAGGGTCGTGTTTAGAGCGTCCCTTCCAAATAGTGAATCACAACAATATGTATAGATATTTTATGTCAGTATATGAAAAGAAATCTTTTCATTTTTGTTTTTTAAAGCTTTGCTTTATTTACAAGCAGATATAGACATGGTGGTCTGCTGACCCCAGCAGGCCACCATCCCTGTGATTTTAGCGATTCCTAGGGTGTTGCAAATTGCGACCTACCTCATTAATATTAATGAGGCAGGTCGATTTATGAGCCCCTATGAATCGCTAAATGAAACTCTTGGATTTTCATACATTTGGAATAGTGATGACCTAATTACGATTCGTTGAAAATTGCAATTAGGTAATCGCTATTCCAAATCTTGATACATGTGGTCCAAAATCCTTAACACTTGGAGGATGACAATAAGGTGGGGTAACCGCCCAAGGACTTTAGAGCACTTCTGCTTCACAACTAACAAAGACTTCATTGCACTTTTTGTTTTCTGCACAGGTACATTTGCTGGGATTCACAAGATGCTGGGCTGAGGCTGGGATTCATGCTGGTGTCCTCATGACGCATAGTTGGCAGATGTAGCTACTAGGCCACATTGTCTCATGTGAAAGTGGGGCTCGTTTTTGGGCTTGAGGTTCCAAGAGGACCTTTGCTGACCCACAGCCAGGCATGAGGCTTGAGCCTGGTTTGAGCTCACCCACCTCTACTACTGGCTAGTGTCTGGTCCCTCTAAACCCTGCTCTTTCCATGGAATGGGGGAAGAATATCGAAGGAACTAGAGGCGGGTGAACCGCTGAACACTCGAGTCAGGATCAAGCCTGTGAATGAAGCCTGGCTCTACCTCAGCTTGAGATTCCTTGCGAACCTCGAGCCCATAACGAACCGAGCTTTCATGCGGTTTATGCCTGCCACCCTTGCTCTACCCTCATGCACAAAGAGATTAAAACACAGCATTAACATCTGAGGTAAAAAAGGAGAGACAACTAAATACCCATTTAGTGGCTAATTTGTACAAGGCGAAATCAGAAAGCCTGAATTAATTGTGGCTTCCCTGCATAACTAAATTGTGTGATCTCAGGCAAATATTTTATTTTACCTACCTTCCTTTTTCTTCACTATCACATATGAAAGAATCTTCAAATTAGTTCAGAATATCAGCTGTACAAAAGTGTACTGTGTTTATTTAACAGACTATAATATTGTTCTATCTATGGGTGTCTGGGCCGCATACAGGGTTCACATTACAGCTGGTATGCCTCTTACTTCCACTAATGGCAGGCTAGGGACGGGGCATGAATGTATGAATGAATGAATGGAATTTATAAAGCGCCCAGACACTCCAAGTGGAGTGTCCCAGCGCTACTGAATCACACAAACTGTCCTGGAGCTGGTTTAACTCCTAAAAAGCCACGTTTTCAACAGTTTTAATAAATGTGTCAGGTCCGTAGAGAGTCTAAGGGCCAACAGGAGTTTGTTCCATGACTGTGCCCCCAGGAGGCTGAAGGATTTACTGCCCCTACGTGTCAGGCCCACCTTTAGGACACATGCTTACGCCGCAGATGTTGATCTAAGTGCTCTTGTCGGAGCGTACCAACAGACACATCTTATGAGATAACTGGCGCCCTTGCCATGGAGAGCTTCAAAAAAAGTTACCATGGTCTTAAACATTATCTGCTCCCTCACCGGGAGCCAGTGAAGGGCTTTAAGATGAGGTGCCATGTAGACCTAGGTTTTGGACGGAGAATTGGCCTGGCTGCAGAGTTTTTGCCCCACCTGGAGGCGCTGCAGGAGAAAATCCGGCAGGCCCAGGTAGAGAATGTTCCCAGAGTCTAGTCTGGATGTGATCAGTGCCTGAACCACAATCCTCCTAGAATCCAACGGGAGGAGCGGAATAAACCTTCTCACCATCTGAAGTAGTCCAAAACAGGTCCCCACACCAGGGCCTGAGCTTGGGAACGGATAGAAAGAGCATTATCAATATAGATTCCCAGATTCCTAACTGTAGTTTGAGCCGGGGGGAGGAGGGGTGGGGGACGGGCGAGAGAATTCTTCTGGTTGGTTCTAAGGAATGGTTCTAAGACCATGTTTAATTAAAAACCGTCACGTTTTATTAGTACTTCTCAGTGCAGTGCGATAATGTGACTTTTTGATGTTAGAGCTTCCACGCCTTCAAGAAATGCAATTTTTAAACATTTTGAAGAGACTTTATCATATTTACGTGATGTGAGCTGCATGATTTACATGGCAAAAATGTTTAGGGCTTGTCTTGTGCACCGGTTCTAAGAGCAAGCCCGACCCTTGGCTCCAGCTCACTCTGTAAATTTGTTGGCTCGCCATCCTCTAGAAGGAGCCCAGGGGTGGGTTTCATTTCATGCCGCCATCTCAGCTGTTCGGTCCGTGTGATTTGTGTACTGAATTATGCAGATCGATGGTCCCCATGTACTTGAATCCCATAAAACATGCAACCAGTTAAACCTGCCCCAAAAGCTCTCGACAGGCAATTCAAACCTCGTCGTTGAACCCGCAGGAGCGGCTACGTCACCTCTGGTTAACCCCACACCGTCACATCTGCCGTGGGCCACGCTCGCCTGCTTTAGTGCCACCCTGTTCTCGCGAGTCTCACCAGCTTGGGCTTTATGTTGCAGAACTAATCCCGAGCCGCACAGCCATTAGCTCGCTAATGTCTCCGGTCTCCTACAAACTGCCGCTAATTCATCAAGCAAAGGCCGTTGCGAGCTCTGCGCATGCGCGCAGTGTTGTCGCCGGCGGCCCTCTTCCCAGATGTGTGACTATCATTTTTTTGCCGCACCCAATGACACCTACAGGAAAATCTTGGAGAAATCACAGACTTCTGTCCAACACTCATCTCCAGAGTCAATCGAGTGACAAAAAGCACTTGCAACACCATGCCAACTCTTCGATGCATTTTCCCACCTCTGTATTTCCAACGGAACACATAACCTACCATCACCCTTGACCTGGGTCATCTGCGCTACGCTAACAAACTCTACTTAGGTGCCCCCTCTACCTGCTGCGATGACTTCAAAGAATCAAAAATGCAGCTGCAAGACAACATCTACACCTACCTGCCCAGATCACACCTGTCCTACATGCGCTTCAATGACCCATGGCCTGAAGCGTCTCTTGCAAAAAACTCTGCATTGCCCACAGGTCAAACTATCTCACAGGCCCATCCTTCACATAAAGTCTTCAAAGAAACACAGAAAAAGATCCCTCAATTTAGAGTGGTACCCTTCTCATTGTCTCAGCCTACAATTATCAGAGAAACTGCCTTCCCTGCACACTGCACAGGTGGCATAGCTATGGACTGTCTATCTGGCACAGGTAGGGAACATCCAAGACAACCACACCCTTCAAAACAGACAAAACAATAGCATACAGACTCTGTTTAAAATCGTGAAGGATCTGTCATGCCCTGCTACCGCGGCCAATGTTATCCCCGCATCTCAGTCTTTGTGTGACTCACTGGCGCAGGCCTTTGAGGATAAAATCGCAGCCATTTTGAACAATCTTGGCGTTACATCCAGCGGTAATCCTCTAAGAGGCAATGAACTGCACCCTGAGCCCATCACAGAAATAACCCCCAGCTTTGCCAAGTTGGACTGTTTTCCACCTCCCACCTTTGAGGAATTTGTTTCCTTGGCTCACAGCGTGTCGTCGGGATCTCCTTTGGACCCGCTTCCACATAAACACTGGAAGCTGTTCCGGGAAGAACTTTTCCCCCCGCTGTTTGCCATTTGTGATCAGTCCCTGGTTTCAGCACGGGTACCAGACTGCTGGAAACTGGCTGTGGTTTCTCCAATTCTTAAAAAGGATACCTTAGACCCGGCTTGCCCAGCTAACTATCGACCTATTTCCTTGCTCCTGTTTCCAATAAAAATTCTGGAAAAATGGGTTACAAAACACCTGTCGAAGTATCTGGAGACCGGGTCCTGCCTGGATGAGGTTCAATTCGGATTTAGACCGGCTCACGGGACCGAATCAGCGCTGGTGACTGTGTTAGACGATCTTAGGACGCGAGCCGACCATGGAAGAGCAGCCTTTTTAGTGCTGCTCGATATGTCGGCCGCGTTCGACACAGTCAACCATGAAATTCTGATTAAAAGACTAGAGGAAGTGGGGGTGACAGGCCTTGCTCTGAAGTGGCTGACATCATACCTTGGAAATCGTCATCAGGTAGTGTCATTGCCACCTTTCAAATCTGACATCAGGAAAGTGGAGCAAGGGGTCCCACAAGGGTCGGCCATCAGCCCTATCCTCTTTAATTTATATCTGCGGCCTCTGGTTGCGTTAATTAGATCTTTTGGCATAGTGGTGACGAATTACGCGGATGACACTCAACTTGTCTTCTCGCTTGAGGGCAAGGAAGCAGTGACGCTGGACACTTTCCACCGATGTATGCTCGCAACTGCTGATTGGCTGAATCAGAATTCGCTGCAGATTAACAGCTCTAAGACAGAAGTCTTACACTGCACTACTGATCGCGTCCCTAGACCTCTCCCGTCGGACTTTTGGCCGCTTTCCTTCCAGAGCACGTCTGTGTCTGCCACCTCGGTCCGCAATCTGGGAGTAATGTTTGGGTCTAACCTCCAACTGGATGCAGCTGTTAATAAAACAGTGAGTAACTGTATGGGACTACTTCGAATGCTGAGGAAGGTCCTTCCGATGCTTCCCTTGGACAGTAGGCCAGAGGTGCTGAGAAGCATTATTGTAAGTCGTTTGGACTACTGTAATGCCCTTTTCCTTGGAGCACCATCCACTTTGACAGGAAAACTGCAACGAGTGCAGAATCTTGCAGCTAAACTAGCGTGGGCTCGTCGCCGTTTTGACTCTTCATCCCAGGCACTAAGGGACCTTCATTGGTTACCGGTCCTTCAGCGGATTGATTTTAAATCTTTATGTATTGTATTTAGGGCCCTCCATGGACAAGGCCCAGTGCCACTACAGAATATGTTTCATTGGTACACTCCGTCCAGATCCCTCCGCTCGGCTTCCGCTTACCTTGCTGTGGTGCCTAAAGTTTTGAGATCGCGACTGGGCGGCCGATCTTTTAGCTCTACGGCAGCCAGGCTATGGAATGCTCTCCCACTAGGATTGAGAAGTACGAACGATCTCAATTCTTTTAAGAAAAACCTAAAAACACATCTTTTTCCTAAGGCTGGGATACACTAGCTCCTTTAAGTCAGCATGGTGCGAAGCAGGTTCCTTTTTAGTCAAAACGCCAGGATACCCGTTGGGTGACAGACATGCGCTATAAAAGAGTACCAATACATACATACATACATACATACATACATATTTTTATATAGTGTTAAATACTTACCACCTCTGCTGTTTCTAAGCCTTAAACATAATAGATGTCACCATTACCCAATATGTGCTACTCACTGTACCCTCTTTGGAAGGCAATAAGGCTGAGTCAGCCTTGCTAGTGTTTGCACTTATAATGTCCGGGACGTGCATGTGTCAGTGGTGAGTGTTCAGGTCACTGAGCCATCCTGCTGACTGTTATAAAGTTAAAGCCTGCTGTCCCTCACGCTGCTTAGCTCCACATCATCTGTAGCACAGCAACATATGACAAGGTAACACCAATACTGGGGTCATCAATCACAGCACCTAAACACTGCTTACATGGGCAACACTACAAATCGGCATCCTTTCAAACAAACACAACCCAAAGAGACATGTGGTACCCATCAGCCAAAGCAATTTGGTGCCACAACAGGGGTATGAAGCGTCCTACAAATGCAACTACAATACGGTGCAATGCAAGACAATGAAACTGAAGTTGAAACCTTTAAAGTCGCTTTAGTACTCCTTTAAAGTGGTTGGCCCTTGTCTGCTGCATCACACCTCTTTAACAACAAGGAGAACTAGGCTCTTTAAAGATGCTTTCCTTGTATTTCGTGCCCCTAACTTGCCCACTTTAACAACACTTGATCAATAGAGAGGAACACCCTCTGACCTGAGTATAGTATTTCTTATCTTAACCTAGAGGGCATCCCATATGGTTTTTTAAAGGAATCTCACCCACTAGGGTTCCTGGTGGCATGCTTCACCACAGACCCTGCCCAGATAAATCAAGTATATGGGCTAGCTCAACCTTGATCGTCAAGAGAGCTCTTCTTTTCTTGAGGGAGGGATTTCAAGATAAAATTACCAAGTGATACCCTATTCATAAGATTAGAATTTATTTCAGGGTTCCCTGGTAAGGTTAGAAACAGGTGGCAAAGCTGTTTGAGGGAATTATTGTTTCCTGCATCTGCAGGTCAACATGTTTCAGCCAATAGACTTTGCTTCTCTAGGTCAATTGGCTTTCTTCAGGATCAATTGTCCTCTTCATACCACCACAGGTGATTCGTTGTTTGTGACAATTATTCTCTTAATTAAAGGCATTAGTAGATTTTTCATCCATAATCTTATGATATGTCACACACAAAAAACCCACTGAGATCTCTCCTCAGTTCGGTATTTTCTAGGAGATTTGGTCTAGCACCATAGGGTATTAGAGGCAGGTGGACCGTGTAGTCAAATTGTGTCATAGGTCCATTATTAAACCTAGTCGGTTCCTCTAATTCTTACATATAAGAGCATTCAATCATACTAAATGTTCCCCTTTTTCAAACTGTAATTGTGGTCTTTTGCTCTGGAAAGAAAGATAAGAGCCTACCTTCAAAAACAGATTTTTTAAATCTGATATCACCAGGCCAAATTGTAACCTCATGATTCTAAAAGGCAGGTGGGAGGGGCTGCCTGGCTCAGCATTTAAGTCACTGATGTAACCCAGGAGTGTCCTTCCACAATTAAGCTCACACATTCATGCAACTTCTAATATAACCAGTAAACCTAATTTTTTCCTTTTTCGGATTTCTACCATTGCCAAGTAGGCATATGCCAAATCTTGTGCCCAATACACCAAGCACAGCACCATGGTAAAGGATTAGCTAAAGCCTGAACAGGTGTTACTATCAGTTGAGGTCAGTGAGTGAGTGGAGAATCAGGACATAAAGTAAGCACAATTCGAGGACTTTTCATCTAAATGATGGCATGACCAATCAAATACATTTAATTCAAATGAAGAGAATTTAATTAAAACTCTTCTGCCGATTAGCAATCTGTGCGATTGCCCTGAATTTACCGAGCTGGGCTACCTAGGTCCTTTCATCATGCATGAGTACTCTGCACCATTCAAATTCTGGAGCACCCAAAAAAGTTGGACTTGTATTTGAATTCTGGGAGCCTTACTCCCTTTGTGATGGCTTGGGGTTTAGCCCGGGGATGCTTATTCTGACCTCCATAGATGCCATGGCTGATGTGGGCCAAATAATACTTGTCAATATTTGAATTGAAAGTGACTTTTTAATCAAGATACACTTCTAGCACTCATCCAGCTTACCTCATGTTTACAAGCACCCGAAAAGTTGTCTGTATACAAATATTCCCAAACTATATCACCGCACACTGTTAATGTCCCTCTCGAGGCCAGCTAACAGTAGTCACCTTTCATCCCTTAATGAAACCAGTCTGAGTTGTCACTTCTGTGGTAAAAGCATGCTTAGAAGCTACTCAGTCTGACTGTCAGCTCTGCATATTGAACCGACATCAGTCTCAGCGACAATTATAGGTATCCTGTAATCCACGTAAAATATACATGAATACAATATGTCTTGGGTATAGTACCATTTCAGGACGATGGAACAGATGATTGAATTAACCCTCAGGAAACCCTATCCCTAGAACTTTGATCTTCTCAGGACACAGAGGTGTCTGGTTTAGTGCCAGAAAACTGGAAAGTATATGTGTATCACAGGCGCGGTGCGTCCATTGGGGCGTAGGGGCGAAGCCCCACTAAGCCCCATGGACCCACCACGTCCTCACTAGAAGCCAAACACAATTATTTTTAAAAATCGCGCTATCTGCCGGCCGGGAAACCGGGAGACACCCGACCTTCCCGGAGTGCACAAGGGGGGGTGGGAAGGATCGGGCTGCTGCAGCTGCGCAAGTGTATTTTTGGGCACAAACATGCCCGCGCATGCGCAGATCGTTTTCTTGTGAATTCCCCCTTAGAGAGAGGACCAGGGGGCGGACCGCAGCCCCCGGGGTTACACAGGGCGACTGGGCGAGGAGTCATGGTGCCCCCCCAGCCAATCCTGGCGCAGGATTGGCTGGTCACTACATAGCCCGGTTACATAACCCCTGACGGATAGCACGGCCGACTTTGGTGCTGGGAAACCAGGTTCGAGCCTCTTATCGAACCATAAAAATGTATACATGACTTACTTTGGTGTTAAATAAATAGATATTTTAAAAAACAAATAAAAATGATGTTCCGACTAAGGTGTGAAATTGGTGTCGAATAAATACATGTTTTTAAAAACAATTAATATTAATCATGTATCATTGGTGCTGGAGTACAAGGTTCGAGACTGGTATTAAACACTGACAAGCTGTGTGCAAGTTATATGGTCATAAAAATACATGAATGATGGATGCAGGATGGGTGGATGCATGAATGGATGCAGGATGAATGATGGGTGGATAAATGGATGGGTGGATGCATGAATGAATGATGGATGCAGGATGGATGCAGGATGGGTGGATGGGTAGATGAATGAATGATGGATGCAGGATGGATGCAGGGTGGATGGATGGGTGCATGAATGAATGATGGATGCAGGATGGGTGGATGGATGGATGATGGATGAATGATGGGTGGATGAATGGATGGGTGGATGCATGAATGAATGATGGATGCAGGATGGGTGGATGAATGAATGATGGATGCAGGATGGATGCAGGGTGTATGGATGGGTGCATGAATGAATGATGGATGGATGGATGGGTGGATGCAGGAATGAATGATGGATGGATGCAGGATGGGTGGATGGATGGATGGATGGGTGGATGCATGAATGAATGATGGATGCAGGATGGATGCAGAATTGGTGGATGGATGGGTGGGTGGGTGGATGGATGGGTGGGTGGGTGGATGGATGGATGGGTGGATGGATGCAAGGTGGTTCGGGCTCGCTCGCTCGCTGCGCTCGCTGCGGTGCAATATGCAAATTCGTTTACGCCCCACCACTTTCAAATGTCACCAGCCGCCCCTGGTGTATCATCTGCCGAAAGGCAGTCAGGTGAGCAGTTGCCGGAGTGGAAGACATCATAACTCGTTTCACGGAGCCACGGATCTCACTTCCATGGAGCGAGATGTGCGTAGGTTAAAGTTCATCCCGTCTCTCATCGGCAGGTAGGAGGAGCCACACTACTTTGGTCATGTAAGTATTCCAGTCAGTTCACAATGACCAACAGTGTGGATGGTTCCCTTGAACCTGACAACTTAGCGGCAGTTCTGTTTTTTCTGCTTTAAGATGTTTATTGAGAACATAGTATGCATAATATGTTGATTACTCTAACAAATAAATTACAATTCAGTTTTACACGGAATATTGCTTAATAGGACTACTAAATTCAAGACAGTTAGGCATCAAGGTATGAAAACATTAAAATCATTAATGCAGTATAGTAATTTAACCCCTCCCATGCTCGTGACGGAACGGTTCCATCACGGCCCGCTCGCCGTGCCGGCGCGGCGCGGATTCCGCGCCTGCGCTGAAGTTCTAATGCCCAGTGTGCTCATATTTCATTGCACTAGATGGATGCAGGCTTCTGAGCAAAGCTTTGGTCAGTGGCACTTATTCTTTTACAAATTAAGGACTGGTGTGTTGCACTGCTTAATTTGAGGTGATGGTTTCCAGTGCTGGGCACCGGCACTTAATTACCAAAACCGGTGCTTATGACAGCTGTCACATGGTGGTGCACTTTGTGTCAATTAAAGATGAGCAAAAAAAACAGTTGTTTATTAGTACAATACACATGAAAACAACTAATACTTACCCCCACACCATTCTTAGAGTTGTGGGGGCCTCGAACAGTCTGAAGTGCGAAACTTCTAGGAGTGAGAATGTCAGCACTTGTGTTGGTACTATAATTGGCAGCGCTGCCAATGGCTATTGGTGGTGCAAGCTGGAGTAACCGCTTGACAAGCTTATTTTTTTGACCAATTAAGCACTGGTCTAGACCACTGGAGAAATCACAGCTGTAGACTGTTCTATAGAACGCACCAAAAGACCATGTCATTGACGAATGCTGTGCTACACCCAGTCACATAAACACTGGGCCGTCTTAACAGCATTATAGGCCCCCGGGCATAACAGCGCACTGCGCCCTGCCTACACAACCAATCAGAGGAATAAAAATGTAAATTATCGATAAAATAAACTTATATGTATCGATACTACCAACAAAATCAGTTTTTTTACATTACAAAAACATGCTGTACAGCAAATATTAATCAATACAAACAATTCTGGACTGTGCATAGATCAGCACGGCGCCCCTATGCTCGTGTGCTCCCCCACCCCCACCCTCCCCTCCCGGCCAACTGCCCAGCTTGCCCCTGCGTTAAGACGGCACTGACATAACAGTCACACACTCAGACACATGCATAATCACACCTACATAGGCAAACACCTAAAGGCACATACACGATACAGACAAGCACAAAAGCAGAGTTACGCACTGAATCACAACCACACACGCAGACAGAAACACACTAACGCACAGACATAAGCATTAAAAGATACGAGGTAGCACACTGTCACAGCGACACACACAGGCCGGATTTTTTTCAATTTAGAAAGTAATGCTGAAAATGTCCAGCAGAGCCTGGAGCTTCTATTTTGTCTTGTTTACATCTGAGAAGGCAAGAGCTTAAGTACCAGACCATATGCTTTTGTAGGGAACATCAAAGGTCCCGCTGTTTTAAAGATAGAGGCTTCTTTCCACAGCTAAGGCAGGCAGACTGCTCTTAAATGTGTACGCATTGGGGACTAGTTTCACCGGCCCCAGGACGGGATAATAATTCTTAGCGGTTAAAAGGCAGATCATAGCCCATTCCCTAAAGTCCCTGCCAGCAATTAAAGTGAAGGTCATGACCCCAGCCGGCCCCTCCCTCATCCCCGGCATGTGAGAGCACAAAAAGCTTTTTTTTTCATGGCCTTTCTCTCCAGACACACACACACACACTGCAGACCAAATGCAAACACGTAGCAGAGGGGCCTGTCTGCCCTAGAACTTATTCAGGGGTCACTGCATTCAGTCACACCCTCTGTGACCACTGACCTTGCAGACTGAAAGGGAATAAAAAGCAGGCCGTGCCTGTGATGAAAGGGGGGCCCTGATGCAGGCTGACAACTGGTCAAAGCCTCCTGCAAATTAAAGCCAGCTCCACTCTCCTAGCAGAGCCGGCTCTCCTGCTCCTGGGGCCCAGCCTGGGGAGGATACAGAAGCCTGCATTGGTGCGTGTGTTGTGCATGTGTTTAGTTAGCTGTTGTGCTCTCAAATTCGGAGAACAGCACTGCTCTGTCTGTAGTGGCCCAGAAACCTCAGAAGTGGCATCACCAGGGTCAGTCTTGAGGTGCTGTATTCTCCCCCACATCCAGTCGATTTTCAACTGTGGACTGCCTCAAACTCCCTGCCCCTCCAAATGGGCCTCCTTACTCTCCTTTAGGGATAGTACCCCTAGAAACCAGAGATTTCAGGGTGCCCTGGGCAGTCGCCCCTCTAGGCTCTTCTAGCACCAGCGATAACTCATTTTCCAGAATACAGTCAATGGGCATCTGGTGAATAACTATGAACCTCTGCAGAGGCACTTCCCCACCCCATTCCAGAGGTACCCGAGCCATATGACGGACAAAGAACTGTCTAATCCTTGCTCACCCTTCACAATTGTCCTGGCAGGTACTGATCTGGAGAAACCAGCCCTTCTAACACCAGGGCCTGGCTGGCACCATGCTCTCTCAGAGCAGTGACAATGATCCCATTCACTGTGATCGGATGAAAGTGGCAAAGCCCACCCGTAGGGATCACAAGCCTACACTCTGAGTCGATCTCTCAACTAAAGGAGATTAGGGCATGTTCTAACCGCTGCTCCCTCTGCTTATTCCTAAGGGCACATTGGCAGCCCCTGTAGGGTTCCCACTAGTGGGTGGTTTCTTAGGACAAACAGAGCCCTCATGCTTGTGTCCTAACTGAGAACAAATAAAGCACCGGGGATGGAAATAAGGCACCTTGAGCCAGTGGTTACCAGAACCTCCTCCCTGTTTCTCAGATGGGCATGAGAGCCCTTTCCCCCACCTTATTCTTGGGACCTGACTTTGTCACCTTGGATATCCTCCTCACTCTTATCTTCACCCCAGTAACACCCTTTTCACGATTGTTACACACTGCATATTTCACTGCCGGAGATCTGGTAAAGAGGAGTTTAACAACAACACAGCCATGTTGTTGTTATGGGATCCAACAGGCCGCTGTTTAACCCGATGCATGCGAACGTCGGCCAACGGCCGTCGCGAGCACTACCTTGGTAGTGCTGCGTACGTCCGTTGGCTGACGTGGCCCCGCCCACTTAATAGAACTCCTGCACCGCGGTGGGCATTGTTTCAATCTGGAAATTGACACTAAAGTTGCTACCTTTCCAAAAGAAAAATATGGCCATTTGTTTATGTTTAAAGCATCTGCCAAGGCCCGGACATGATACTTAAATAGAACTTCATATAAAATCATCTGTAATCATTTGTAATATGACTTTCTGATTTTGTTTACTTTACAGTCATTAAGGCTTCTCTAGAGCACATAGTAAAGTACTTTTTTTCCCTTTTTTTGCTGTTTGAAGTATCTAGTGATGAGCTGATAATATACCTGCTTTGGGTGATTTTCCAAATGTTTCTACCAGTCTGTCCATTCAAATAATGTTCATACTTGTAGAAAACTGCCCAGCTGGCAACCCTAACTGAGACATATTAAGGCCTGTTATCCACCAAGCTTTAAAATGTGCTTATGTCATTTGTGAAACTTTCAGCCTCTCATAACATTTTGGACAAAAGCATATTTTATTACAGCTCCTGTACAGTCGATTTTCTCTAGTAAAAACGTGGCCCTGAAATTCTTTGCATGCAAAGTATAGATAGCTACACAACCAGGACTGGTGTAGTCAGCCATGGGCCCTAACAAAAGCAAGGGAAATGCCCTCAGTAGTCCTTGTGTGGTAGTAAAAATGGGGGGGATGAAGCCTGCACACCCCAGATTCTCTGCTGTACCAATGATATCTGCTCCCTAGGGCTGAGAGTGTCACAGATGGATCAGGACCACTGGCCACCCATGGAATTTTACTCCTGGTTTAGTTCCTTAAATAATCTTAATAATCTTAA
Organism: Lissotriton helveticus; assembly: GCF_964261635.1. Lineage (NCBI taxonomy): Eukaryota > Metazoa > Chordata > Amphibia > Caudata > Salamandridae > Lissotriton > Lissotriton helveticus. The sequence continues at coordinate 1,963,294,476 of NC_136061.1, read as the reverse complement.
AGACAGATAAACGTCTTCTGATATCCTGATCAGATCAGCTCTAGTACAAAGCTCTTGATATTTCAGCAGTCAAGTCAGTTCTGATTATTATCTACTCACCCACGCTTACTATAGCACCCAGGTCAAGGAGAAACCCTCTCTTCTACAAAATGCCGTATAACAACACAATGCTCACCAGGATCTGCAGTTTTCTTACCTACCCTGAACAAGTTTTACTTACATTGCAGATTACACTGCTTTGTAAAATGGAATTCCACGATGGGAAGACTATGTACCTAATGGATGGGCACCCCTTGTCAGGACCTGATGGATGTGCCTGCCGAATGGTTAATCAGGGAGGACTACATCTCCCATAATGCCTAGCGGTAGGGGGGCGGACCAGGAAGGTATTTGGCTATGCGAGAGACAGAGGTCCTCGCACGTGATTTGTCCTTAGAGTCTGCTGGTCAGCGGACGCCCTGTTTCCGCGGAGCTGTTGTGGGATACTTTGTTTTGCTTCCACGTTGCCGTTTCGACTTCGTGGCTGCGAAGTGGTGTTTGCGTGCTTGTTCGGCTGAGCAGGTACGCCCGTGACTTCTACCGACGGTTTCTGCCGTGGGTTCGAGAGTGAGGCGCTAGGAGACGCTGGATTTGCCCCCTCCCCGGCCGCATCAGGTATATTGCCTGAGGGTGAATTTACAGCGGGTTTGAGAGTTGGGAGACGCCGGATTGCCCCCTCCTAGACTCTCGTGCCAATCATTGCCCGGATGTTTCGTGTTGGTCTTATTGCGGAGAAGCAGTGAGACGCTAATCTGAATTCCTTGACCTGCCGGTAAGGCTGTTTTGTCTTCTTTCCTTTAAACTTATAGTTTTCAAACATTAGTGGGCAGTTCTCTACAACCAGACTTTTGGGTAGTGATTTACTGAACACAGTACGTTTACATTTGTATTGGAGCCTCGTGGGGGAGGAGTCTTAATTCACCACGGAGAACTGAGATGCCGAAGGACCTGATTTATTAAGGACCTTGTGAGAGTGCTTTTGGTACGTATGGTATTTGGGTGGTGGGTGAGTACGGGGCCGATTCTATGCTGCCCCGAGAGTAACACGGTTGTTTTTCTTCTCTTTTAGGTCAACCGTGTTTCATGAGAGAAGTATCTCAGATGAAGGAAGGGGTCATCTCCTGAATTATTACCAGGTACTGTTTAAAGTCAGGATAACAGTACAGGAGAGCAGAAAGAAGAGGGTTTGTACTAATGTGTGCCATCTTTTGTTACAGGTGTCCCTTCCACTGCTGCTCCTACCCCTACCTTTCCCTCTCTTGACTGCTTTTGTGCTCTGGATGTTTATTGCTAGTCAGAGTGCAGGGACGTCAGGAGGTGGACCCCATTTGAGCATCATTCCGACCTCGAGGAGCCAGCAGCCGTGACACCCCTCGTGCACACTGTTGCACTTGGTAAGCTGTTGTTCTCACATCACAACCAGAGAATGGCTGAAACTGTTCAAATGGTAATTTCCAACTGGAATATATAAATGTTTGAGTTTTAATAACCCCAATTAAATCTTCAGATAGGATCACATTGTAAGAGAAGTGTTACTTTAAAACGACTTCAACAAAAAAAGAACCGCAGCTTTCTGAAAGATGTCCAACCATCACAGACGGGGAACATCCATCACAACGTGGTGAAAACACCGCGCTGCCATTACCACGCATCTTTTACAACGTAAGTCGTTACCACGACTTGCGCTGGGGGGCGCTCTAGACTAAGGAATAGTAGATTTACTATTCCAACACCTTCCCTACTGTACGTAGGCTGGAGTTGGAATAGTAAATCTTACTATTCCTAAGTCCAGCACCTACAGCGCAAGTCGTGGTAACGACTTGCATTGTAAAAGATGCATTGTGATGTACCGCGATGTAAAGGATCGCGTTGTACCATCATACAACCATCACAGACGTGACTCACAATGTCTGGTCTGATCAGTATGAGACACTCCACATGCTTTCAGTGAAATGAGCAAAAAGTACGTTTATATCAAACGTCCAATGTTCTAGCAAGTACATTCTTGCTCCATTCCCACAATAATCCCAACTGTGGAGCTGCTTCAATATGCCATAATTCCACTCAAACCTGAATGGCAAAGGGAAGGAGGAGGACTTTTCCAGTCCAGTGGAAGCCCAATGCAGCCTCCAAAAAAGCCATCCCATCACCAAAGTGCCCATCCTTCAAGGTGCTCATCCCTACAGTCCATCACAGACACTCCAAATCCCACCCAGCCATAAAGGAGCCAATCTGTACCCTCAAGGTACCCACCCCAGCCCTGCAGAAGCCCACCTCGATCCCCAGGACTCCAAGCCCTTAAAGAGCCAACTCTAGCCTCATGAATCCCTTTCCTCAGGTACTCACCTAAGCCCCACAGCAGCCTATCCCAGTCCTCAGATCCCTGGTGTAGTTTATCTAGGTTAGGCTGATAGTCCTCAGGGGACAGAACTGCAAGTAACTTGCTTGTTGCCACCATGGTCCTTCTCCAGTCCTCCACCTCAAGCTCCCCTCTCATCCCAAAATGATTGTTCTGCAAATACATGGGACCCTTTAGCCCTCTGGGGACATATTCACAAAGAAGAGAAGCCTAGCACCATCTACCCAAAGTATGCCCAAGCCTATCTAGAGACAAACTCAGCTAGCCCACAGTGGGCACATGAACACATCCATGAACAAATCACCTAGCTGATCAGGAGCTCACCTCAGCCCAACAGGAGCTTCTCTCAGCCCAACAGGAGCCCACATCAACCCAACTGGGGCTTACTATAGACCAACAGAGACTTGCCTCAGCCCAACTGAGCCATGTCTTAGGCCAACAAGGGCTCGTCATCTCATCAGAAGCTTGCATCGGCCCATCAGGACACACCGTAAGCCAGCAGGGGCTCACCTCAGGCCAACCATGGATCCCCTCAGCCGAACGGGCTCACCTCAGCCCAACAGGGGCTCAGGTAAGCCCAACAAGGACTCACCTCAGCCCAACAGGGGCTCACCTCAGCCCAACAGGGGCATGCCTTAGGCAACGGGGGCTTGCATTAGCTTAACAGAATCTCACCAGAGCCCAAAGGTGCTCGCATCAGCTCAACAGAAACTCGCCCCAGGACAAAAGGAACTCACCTCAGCTCAACAGGGGCTACCTCAGCTCAACAGGGGCTCACCTCAGCCCAACAGGAGCTCTCCTCAGCCAAACAGGAGCTCTCCTCAGCCCAAAAGGAGCATGGTTCAGTCAAAAAGGAGTTCACCTCAATCCAAAAGAGGCTCATGTTAGGCCAACATGGGATAGTCTCAGGTCAACAGGAGCTCACCAAAACCCAAAAGGGGTACACTGCAGCCCAACGAGGACTCTCCTCGGCCACACAGAGTTTTACCTCAGGCCAACAGGGGCTTACCTTGGCCCTGCAGGAGCTAGATTCGGCTCAACAAGAGTATTCCTCAGCTTAACAGTACATTATATGAGCTTCATTTAACTGGACATTGGTTCAGTCAAACTGAGCATCAGCCATTCTATTTCAGATTGTCTTGCAAAATGTTCAAGTCTGGGAGGATTCTGGTGCTAAATAAATGTTGGTCTGGATGAAAAAGGGGATTGACTTCCAAGAGCTAAAGAAGATATGGGAGGGAAAAACATCTGACTTTCTGTTGTCGAAGACCTATTGTAGACAGTGCCAATACATACAATGGGTTCTGGGACAGCCCTCTGCTTACCATTGGTTGGCTTTCTTGTCAGTCTGATGAACTTGCTCATTAGTCTATGGCTTTCCTTCCTCTTCTTGTGTCTGTCCCTCCTGTGGAGCTTAGCTAACTTATTTACCATCTTTTTGTTTGGATGACTAATATGCTTCTGCTGTTCACTAGCAAGGAACTACTTTTTTTTCTCCTTCAGCAGGGAGTTTGGGTTTTCTTGCTCTTTTCCTCATTTGCTGCTTCCCCTTAAATAACTGTCTCCTGCACGCCCCATGTTCACCCCCACAACTGGTTCACAACTTCCCTAACCCCTCGCTGCTAGTCTTTTTCCCCCACATCTTTTTAATCCTCCAGACTTCAATCTCCTCCATGCTCCCCCTTCCCACTCCCTGTTGCTCCCTCTGTTGACTTCTCCTCCTGCCTGCTCCTCTGTTGCTCCCTCGCCCTTCCTGTTGCAATATTTAAAAATAAATATTTTACAAAATGTTCTTTAACGCTGGGTTTTTTTTTTAGTGCTCCAAGATTGACATCCACAATCATAACAGTAAATAAAAAATAAATGGCGGCTGCGCATGCACCTGAATGCTTTGTTACGCACGCGCACACCTACGTCATCTTGCTGTGCCGCTTTAGATTCATGGAGCATGTGTGCTCATGGGTGATGATGTATGCACGCACATAATTCTTTTTGCCAATGCTGAGACGCATCAGCAAAAAAGAAATGGCAAAATTAATAGGTCTGCAAAAGTAAAGCCATGTTGGCTGTGTTAACGCTTGCTTTTAAATGCTTAATTTCATCTTTGTTCCTATGCATAGCCCACTCCATCCCAGTATGATGCTATTATTGGTTTCACTCACCCTCCTTGCAAATGAGGTTGTTGGGAGCTGAGAGTGTCTGTCCACTACCATGTGATGTACTCCCTTCCCCTCCTCCTCCTCCTCCATTGTGACTCATGGGCAGTGCTTCCAGGGGCGAAGGGCCACAGAACCTTAGGGTCATAGTTTGAGGACATCAGAGGCCACGAAAGTCCATGAAACATGTGCAGGGACTTATTATTAATGAGGCTGCTGTGACCTCTGGTGACCCGGAAGGTTTTGAGCCCTGCCCTTTTCGGAAATGGCAGTCTCGGGGAGGGGCTAATTGAATACATATTGGCGCTCATGGAGTCTCATTAAGTAGGATCATATGCTGCCATATATCATTGCTCCTCAGCACCCTGCTCCATCGCTTACAACTATAAGGATTCTGTGAAACAACATTCCAGCCTCCATGCAGGCGTACGCACATCAAGTGGCGCTTCCACCTCTGAAAAATGTCAGCCTTTTCCAATTACTTTTTAAGTGGCTGCCTTCTCTCTCCCACCACCTCCTGCCTCCCCTTCCCACTCCACCACTCTTTGTGACATTTAACCTCCAATCACTCAGAAGTTCCCTAAAGAAAATAGCCTGTCCGTTTCGGCAGTCACTGCATTTTCTCCAGGTGGTAAAAAAGCACAATTGTTTAGTCTCCTCCTGAAAGTGCACAAAATTCGATCCGATCAGAAATATTTTCAGTTATCTTTTTAAGCTTACATATCTGTGAGCTGAATTTCAGGCATGGCGAACCATGGTGCAGGTAGATGAAAAGGTCTGCACAGCAATACTTGTATGTGGGCAGGTGGCACACAAAAACTGATGCTAGGGTGCAGTCGACTGATAAATGATCACTTTTCTGGGTGAAGGCCGAGGGATGGTCACTAACAAACACTGTAGTGAGATGATGGGATGAAGAACAAACAAGAAACAATATGGGACAAGATAAAATGAGATGCTGGGGTGGTTTTAATACAGATCCCAATGCCGGGATAGACCCCAACTCCTATTACATTTCTCAAGAACCTCAAATACCTGCAGGCACGTATGTTGGACAAGTAATCACTCACCTGTATGGTCCATGCAGCTCGGTGATGAGGTGAAGCACTGCTTGGCTACTTAGAAAATTGTGACACAAGTCCAGTGTAAACTACAAAAAGTTAAACATACAAATTCCAGACCTGAGCCATGGGTAAAAGGGTGTACCGTGGCAAAAACTCACAGCCGAATTCAAGAAGGACTTTAGCTAAGTAGATTTACCTGTTGTTACTAAGCTTTATCAACAAGTTAAAGCAGCCATTTTGGAATGGGACTCTCCCTATTCCCTCTCATGGGTTCAGACATCTTGGTTTCGTTGTCTGTAATGTGATCATGAGCCTGTGATTGGTAGTCTTTTTAGTTTGGTTGGCCATCATGTGAAAGGTGGACGGCTTGGTTTGTGGAAACGTTCCCACTGCATGCAGAAAATGACTATTTACTAGCTGAGGTTGGTGCCACGCTTAGGTGTCATGCTTGCTCTGCTACCCATACCAATCAAAGGTGAATCTGGAGAGAGAAAATGTGAATGAGTTTTGCTGCCATGAGGACCAGTAGAGACTGGGAAATCATAGACAGGACTTTTATGGCTTGGCGGGAGTTGCACTCATGTTGGGCCTACAATGGTGAGGGACAAGACAAATACTCAATTTTGTCAAGTGCAGAAGCTGGGTTTCAACAAGAGGTCTCTTCCAAGCTGTAGCTACTAAACCACATCATCGCTGATGATGAAGACTCAGCGGCATTGGCAGGTCCTACTTACTATGCCTGCTTATCAGTCAACTATCATTACAGGAGATGTTCTGGACAGACTAAGGCCTGGTCATAGCAGTAAATCAAGCCTCACATGTCTGCGGCATTGCTTGCTGTCAGAAAATCTCTACAGATGAACTCTTCAGTTAGACTCGTCACCTACCAAATTAATCCTTCACTCTACTTCAATAAGTTCATTCCTTTTTTAGAGTTTGACACCTTCAGGTGGGATTAGTCTATAGGTTTATCAATACTAATGGCAGATATCTCCAAATAGGCACATCTAGTGCATCACTCACATGAGCTCCTCCTACAGACAGCCATTCTGTCTATACCCCTTCCATCTTGTCATTCATATGTCCCAGTTGGACTATTCCTTCACAGTCCTGAGTGGCTCTATGAGTGGCTTTACCTACAGCTATTATTGATGAGGCACTTGAAACAACTATGAAGTCATGCAACAATCCTAGGAATCATGATGCCCATTCATTTATATTAACATTTACCTTTCTCATTCCCTATGATTTTAAGATGACTCTAGGTGCTATCTATGCCTTATGCCAAATGTAACGAGCTTTGTGAGGTCCTTGGTGTTCCCGGTACCAGCCTTCTAGTCCCTGGTAGCCCAAAAGGGTTGTTGCTGACCAGAGACACATTTCTGCCCTCCTGCTGCTGAGCCAAGCACAAGCAGGGGAAGGCAGAACAATAGGCGTCCTGTCAAAGGGAGGTGTGACAACCTCCCAAACAGGATTTAGTGTATTAGGCCTGGGTGGGTGCGCTTGCCAGCGACCAAAAGTCGACATGAGAGGCACATTTGGTGTCCCTGTGCATAGTCCAGTTCAAACTAGTCCTGTGAACCATTGGCTCCTGCTCTGGCACAAAACTGGACAAAGGACATGGGAGTAACCTCCCCACAGTCCAGACCCTCCCCAGGGACGGTCCCCTGAATCTGTCCAACCATCTCCTATGGGTACAAAAGGGCTTACCTGGCTATAGGACCCTAGATTCGACTTGGACAAGATTCTGATCAAGAAACCACTGACCTCCAACCCTCTGGACACTCTGGACTTCGCTGAATTTCATTTGGGCCCGACTTCTTCTCCCTTTCCGTCCAAAGCATTGTCTGTACCCGTGCACCATACAGGCTCCGTGTAGGACCTGTAGAACATCAAGGACAACTGAATATATCTCCCTTGGAGTGAAGGAGTCACTCTCCTGCAATCGCAGGCACCACAGCTCAACTGACTGGTCTGCTGCTCCTGAATTCCTACAGACTCTGAAGGCTCCAGCAACACAGGAGGTAGATTTCCAAGTCCCTTGAGCTACCCTCTTACTAAGTTTGAGGTCAGAAACCTCCGAGTAGCCCCGACCTCTGGCACCATTTCCACCAAAGAACTCTGGCCTCCTCTCCGTGGGCTGTTGCTTTGGTCCCCTTGCAGACTCCTGTGCCTCCAGCCTGTGGGTCCTCATGAGGGTTAACACTGCTTTTCTTGGGCTCCCCAGGTTGCTCCAGGCTTGCCCCAACTCCCCTGTGTTTGGTGAGTCTCCTGGACCTTGCTGGTCCGTTCCGGAATCTTTCTTGACTATCAATCTGGGTTGCGCTGCCAAGGCTTGTTTGTGCTCCAGCCGGACACTGACCCCTCAGCACTCAACATCCTTTGTGGGACAGCTCGTGTCAGGCTCCTGGTCATCCTCGATGTCTCCAGGTCCCAATGGCTGCAGAGTCAAGAACCCCCTCAACACACCTGAAGCACCCAACATCGGTGGGCATTCATCTACCAAGCCCCATGTCACTTCTGAGTGGCCCAGACCCTGTCCTCTCTGCTTTCAGGTACTCTTCATCCAGAATCCACCTTTGGATCCAATTGACACATTTCTCCTTCCCAGCAGTGGCTCTTTTTCGAAGTCCTCCATAGAGATCAACGGCGGTTTCCAATGCCACTTCAGGCCTATGCACCCGGCTTCCCTGGGATAGGTAAAGCAGGTAACGCTGGTACTACAGTATCCACGGGTGGGTAGGCTCTCCCACCTCCTAACTTCCACAGGATTTCTTCGAAGTCCACTCAGAAGGGTCTTTAACCACTTGGCTGCTAAGGGGTTTTCCCCTCCTGCGCTGAGCTTTGATGTTTCCCATTATACATGACGAGTTGACCTTGTCATGAGCACAGCTCCAGTGTGCCTCATGACGAGTTCACCTTGTCATTAGCATGCAAGTGGTTAAACTTTAAAACTGCAACCGCGACTCTCCCATAGAATTTCACAGCGCACATGGTCATGTTCCCACACTGCAACTGTCATGTGTGGGGTCCCTACTTACTCACCTTGGGTGGTTCCTTGGGTTCCCAGCGATTCTACATCCTCTAGACACTGTCTTGACTCGAATCGTGGTTCTTATACCACTATTTTAGCATATGGTTTGGTCTCCCCTGGAGCCCACTGTGTATTAGTGCTATTTACTATTGTTTCTGTGCTACAGTATTGTGTGCTTTGTGAGTATCTTCGTGTAGAAGATACTGTGTCCTACTTAGAGTGTGTTATAACAATAAATAAATATTTGTATAACTACTGTGTGGTTCTCCCTTCATTTAACCAATACTATAAGGTTGCATTCGGGTAAAACAAGCTGCTTAACATTCCTTCAAGACTAAGCCTGAAAGGTGCTCTCCACAGCTACCACTTGGATAGCTTTCTAAGGTTACCTTTGACCTCTTAAATCACCAGAAGGATTGTTTGGACTGGTGCAAGGTACCCACTTTAATTAGTGGACAGCATATACCAGGCCAACTTCTCACAGAGCGTGTCATAGTTACGCGGGATTACACATGGAATGGATACCCCCAAAGGAAACACTGGTGAATACACGGCTATAAGGCATCCACTCTCGAATCACCGCTTGTTCGACGTGGCCCAGGTGTGTTATGTATGTGAAGGGAAGAGATGCTGTACCCCTGGAGCAGTGAGTAATCAGATATGAAGAATCTTTTCTTTACTCACAAAGATATTGAGCATTTCCGGTATTTCATGCTCTAAAAGGAATATTAATATGTGTAGCTAAAAGGGAACAACCTCTTTGTCTTCACCATTAAGTGGATGTGAATATTGATGAAAAATATAGACTGTAGAAGTTGTGTGTTGGTATACGGTCCAGTGATGTGTGTAAGGACTCGGAACTGATTACCTCCCTGCGCGAAAAAACAATCTAGTGTAAGATCAATTATTTTGATTTTAGGGGGATTTCCTCACTTATGAATTAATGAGATATAGACGACAGGGTGGATGATTTTAAATGTGGAGCATAATGACCACCTTGTATAACAACTCAACAAGGAAAGTTGTATATGCATATTAAAATTGATAATAGTTTATATTGTTCTCGAGAGTGCGACTATAGAGAAGTGTCTACTCCCTCCGAGCGGATGAGCCTGTCTTAAAACCAAAATTAGGTGAGTCAATCTGTAACAAACACATATATGAAACTATAATTACAATGGCACATGAGGTTGTATGCTGCTTTATGTATGAGCAATGATTGGCCCTCTGGGCGTGTAGTGGATTATTATTAGGGAGTCTGATTGCACTTCTACTTACAGAGCATGCGCATGTCTTACTATGGACATGGAATGAATGGGTGAGTTGTCTTCACCTCAGGTTTTCCTGAGTTGATTGAGTATGCTCAAGCAAAGACAATACTTCTATTAAGTAATTAAACCTCTCTCCTTTTTGGTATTCTACAGGTTTTGTGAAAATTCAAAGGTAGAAGTGCCATATGCCTACTTATGTTCACTGTTCCCTTAGAAAAATATACCCTTATCTTGCATGGTGGTCTAGGTGCCCTGAAGAAGGTTGAGTGACCAGTCAGGCACTTTAGAATTGGCCAAAACATGTTAACATGATAAAGATGCCGGGATCAATGGTTTCCCACTAAGCATCCATGGCAAAAGTTTCTAAACATGGCATGAGTTTCCACAGAAGAAAAATATTTAGGATGTACTGATAACCATTTCCATGCTTGGCCCACCGATCACCCACCCCCCCCCCACACCACCACCCCCCAATTCCCCAGAATTGTCAAGAAAATTTAATATTTAAGTGCTCTCCGACTGGGTTGAGGCCACCTAGGTGGCATTGTCCGACCAGGGTTAAAGAAAAGAAGACACCAATGATGAAGAATGCCTGGGTGAGGTGTTTTCTTTTAACATTGTTAATATTCTTGTAAGATATAGTTTAAAGGGCAGTTAGCAGTTAATTCACCACCGCTCTCCAAGAAGCCAGACACACCTGCAGACGCTTGGAGAAGAACTGGAGAAACACCAAGACAACCGAAAACCACACCACCTACAAGGACGCCATGACGGACTACCACAACCAGATCAGAGCCACCAAGTGGGACTTCATCCAAAACAAAATCCTGGCCAACTCCACCAACTCCAAGGAACTTTTCAGTGTCATTCAAGAATTCACCAACCCAGGCAGCGAAGCCACAGACATCACCCCATCCCAAGACCTCTGCGACAATCTTGGAACCTATTTGCACCTCAAGATCAAAAACCTCTATGACAACTTCATCGACCATCCACCAGGCGCCATAGACGGCCGTCCCACCCCCCAGAAACACCAGCCAGCCCACCATCTCCAACTGGACACCGATCACAGCTGAAGACACCGCCTCGGCCATGAAAAGCATCCACTCGGGGGCCCCACCGACCCATGCCCCCCTCACATCTACCACAGAACCGTTTTGGTACCTCGCGCTGCTCACTAGGAGTTTTAGAGCCAGGAGCTTGTTCTGTGCTGCAAAATCAGTGCAAACAGCACCACAAGCCGCACCATAGGGCACTGCTTCTTTCTGCTGCTCGAGTAGCTTTTCTACTTTAGCAGCAGTGACCTGCCATGACCGCCTGTGATGAGAAATCTCGCCAGTAGGCAGTCTAGCGCTTGATTTTCTCGCTCGCCAACTTAGCTTTGGCAAGCCGCGTGTGAGAATAAACTCCACCACGTGGCGGTTGGCAGAGTTTTCCAAAAACTGGGCATAACTCCACAAACTGTACCAGAGGAGCGGAGTTTACTGCCCACCCCTGGAATTCACCCAGAAGTGGTATAACAGAAGAGAGATTTGTGCTATACAACACAACATATATGGAATATAGGACCCCCTGACACACATTAAAAAGCAATTTTAAGTCATTGTTGAGTTCCATTAGCATGTAGAGGGGAAAGGAAAAAGGCCAAGTTAATTTATAAAGCCATGGGATTCTGAAGAGACTTGCAATGTCCTTTTCATGTACATCAGAGGGTATTGTATTCCTTTAATGCATAATCACACCATAACTCTTCCCAAAAACGACATAAATCCCTGGTGTCCTGATCTTTCATGTGAAAGATACAGTATGTTTGCGGCGCAAAGAACAAAAGGAGAACCTGTAATGCACATTTAAACATGCCAAAAAGCATTAAAAAAATTGTTGCCAAAAAAGATAGCAGAATCAGTTTATTTTAGGTCAGATTAAAAAATGCTGTAGCTTCGAATGCGTAGAAACAGGCAGAGCATTTTTATAATTCCTGAAACGACTTATATCGTAGAAAAAATTAACATGTTGCCATGAATATGCTGAACACTCATGCTTATTTTTTCTACGCCAAAGTATGTCATTATATGAATGATAAACCTTCTGCATGTTTCTACACATCCTGAGCTACAGCATTTGTGAATGTGACTTAGAATAAACTGATTCCGATATCTTTTTTGATAGCAAATCTCTAGAGAAAAGTAGATCTAAAGAAGGAAAAGCCTGTTCTGCAGCCCTAATGATGCTCTGTGCCCTGCCATTCACTCTGACTGAGCGCCCTGACAGCAGGCATTCTAACGTCACATAATAAGTCATTACAATTGCGCCTCAACGTCATTTCTCACCAATAGCCATCTATCACAGAATAAATCACAACCATCACTATACAAACACGCACTTACCAATCAGTTCTAACAAACCCTGATATTATTCCAAGGCGTTTAAACACATAGGAGGGAAGGAATCAATTTTTTAGTAAAACATCCTCGTTTTAAGCCCTTGCATTTAATGAGCTCCATAGAAACACTCAGGTGCGTGGAGAAATGGCTAATTTGGACTCGGGCAACAATTTGGTATAAGAGTCCATTCTGCCTATGATTGATTATCCAGTAGAAAACATGCATGCACGCTTCGCGGCTAATAGTGGTGCATAAATTGCTGGAAGACATTACTTCTTAGCACAGGTTGTGTGACCACCGAAGATTTTACAATGGGTGAGCAGGAGCGTAGCTTCAGGGGGTTGTTTGGAGTGTTACGCCCCCTTAATAAATGTATTTTCTGATAAATAGTTGGGTACAGGTACTTTCAGTCAGGTAGGGTGAGGTCTGTCGGATTTCACCAGAAATGTTTACACTCACACAGTAAAAAAACACACATTCACTCTCCCTCTATCTATTCAGAAAGAGAATGAAAACAATGGTTATATCACAAAATTATGCATTTTCTCACTTAGTACACCCTACCAATCTGCATTACTCTGCCTTTTCACTGCCCCTTTGGCTCCTCTAGATCCCCATTCTTGTTGTATAATGTATTTTAACATTATGGGTTATATTTACTGAAGGAAGGTGGAATCTGACTGCATGGTTACCCCAACTTTTTTCCTGGTGTTTTGCTGGTTTTCGACTTAGTTTGAATGGGATCCTGCTAATCAGGACCCCAGTCTATCTGCTTTCTCCCTAAATTGGTTGTTCATGTATTTTAGGTACACTCCAGATTGGATTCTGGGGTTCCCTTGTGAGTCCCTAGTATATGGTATACTATGTACCCAGGGCATAGGTACCCCAGAGGCCTCTCAGGGGCTGCAGCATGTATTATGCCACCCCTGGGAGACAATTCTAAATGACACAACAGGTCTGCTACTGCAACCTGTGTAAGGAGGTGCAAGCACCCCTTACTTAGATATAGGTTCACTATATCTACCTTATATCACTGCACATATAAACCCATCAGTCAACCCTATGGCAGGCCTTGTCAATCCTGTAGGCAGGGTGCTGGGTTTTGTGTGAGAGGGTGCCCATGCATGAGCAGAGCCCCTCTGCAGCCTTCCGAATCTATTCTCTGGGGTTGTTCTGTGATACAGCCAACCATATAGTCTTAAGTGCATTATAACCACGCGGTAAATGCTAACTTTAAAACAGCTGCAAGGAAACATGTCGTGTTTGGTGTCAAACACCTTGGAATCATACCTACATAACCAGTAACTGGTATGGGAGGTATGATCCCACCCTCCTAGAGGAAGAAATATGACAAAATGGTACACCCAGAACCAGATTTCTCAACCCTGGCATCACAAGATGGATGCTGCCAGCTACAGAAACAAGTCTGCCCTCCTGCTGCTAGATGAAACTCCAGCAGGGGATGGCTGGGCAATAGGTCTCCTGTCACAGGGAGGTGTGACCACCTCCCAGACAGGCTCTAGTGTATTGGGGCTGGGTGGGTGCACTCTCAGAGTGCCGTGATGTCTGCACTGGGGGGCACATTTGGTGTCCCTGTACATAGTCCTGCTCAAACCAGTTGCAGGAGCCATTTGCTCCTGCTCTGGTGCGAAACTGGACAAAGGACATGCCCTGACCCTCCCATAGGTGGGTCCCCAGAGTTTTTCCCATCCCTTCCTTGGGTATAAAGTGGGAACCCCTGACTACGGGACTTCAGATTTTACCTGGACTAAACTCTGCTACAGAAACCAAGTACTTTGACGTTCTACAGTACGCTGGATGACTGAAGAATCTCCCTTGGAGTAAAGGAGTTACTTCCCTACTAAGCAGGCACCAAGACGCATCTGACCGGTTTGCAACTACGCAGCTCCTGACGGACTCCGAAGATTTCTGCAATGCAGGAGGTGGATTCCCGTGGTCTCCGAGGTTGATCTGTGCTCTCAGTAATTCTGAGACCTGCATCCCTTGTGGGGACCATGCAACCAACCCCTGGGCACTGTGTACATTTGCAGCAGCATATGCTTTTTGGTGACCCCTGAGGTTGTGCTTTGGGCTACTTGTAGTCCTGACCCGAGCAGTGTTTCCACCGAAGATTACTGGCCTACACTCCACATGTGTGCCATGGGCTGGTATTTTGTGATTTCTCTTGAGGTCCCTTCGAGATTCCTGGTCCGTCAACCTGTGGGTCCCTGAGAAGGGAACTTTAACTTTTAGTGGGCGTACCTAGTTGCTCCAGGTGTGCCCTGACTCTCCATCGCTTGGGGAGTCCCTAGGACCTTGCTGGTCCTCACCGAAGCATCCTTTCTCTAACTGCGTGGGTTGTAGTTGCCAAGGGTTGTTGGTCTCCAATCCGGACACTGACCCCCCAGCACTCAACATCCTTCGTGGGACAGCTCACCTGTGGACTTTGGTCATCCTCGACATCTCCTGGTCCCCGTGGCTGCAGAGTCAACCTTCCCCTCTTCTCACCTGAAACACCCGACATCGGTGGGCAGTCGTCTAGCATGCCCCTGGTCACCCTGAAGTGACCCAGACTCTGTCCCCTCTGCTTTTAGCTTCTTCTCAGCTTCAATCCAGGCTTGGATCACACCGGACACTTTTCATCTCCCCGGCAGCAGCACTTTGCAGCATCACGCCATTGAAAACAACGAAGATTCCCGACACCATTTGACACCTATGCACCCGGCATCCCTGTGATAGGTAACACGAGTACTCCAGTACTCACATGGGTGCTGGTCTTAGAACCTTCTATGTTTGAAAGGGTTTGCTCAAAGTCCTCTCCTAAGTGTCCTTAATCTTTAAAATTCCAACCGCGACTTTCCCATATAGTTGTACAGAGCTCGTGGCTGTGTTCTCACACTTCACACGTCCCCTGTGGGTCCCCTGTGTCACTACTTTGGGTGGTTCCTTGGGGTCCCAGTGATTCTACGTGCTCTAGTCACTGTGTCTAGTCAAGTTGTGGTTGTTATACCACTTTCTTAGTATATGGTTCAGTCTCCACCTGGAGCCCGCTGTGTATTGTGCTATTTACTGTTGTTCTAGTACTGTAATATTGTGTGCCTTGTTCTCTAATCTCATAAAGAGGTTAACAGAGAGTGTTTAGTAATAAATACATATATTTTATATATACCTTGTGTGGTTCTCCTTTCATTTGGTCATTCAGGAGGTTATAATCTGGTAAACCAAGCTGCTTTACATTCCTTCGAGACATAGCCCGAAGGCTGCTCTCCATAGCTACCACTAGGATAGCTTTCAATAAAGGTTTTCTTTAACCTAATCATCAATAAGGGTAAAGTAAAAGTAAAGTCCATATTTGTAAAGCGCACAATCACCCGTAAGGGTCTCTAGGCGCTGGGGGCCGTCGGGAAGATTAAGCGAGCTATTGCCCAGAGTCACATGGTGCTGGGCAGACCTGCCGCCGGAGCCGGGGATCGAACCGTGGTCCCCAGATTCCAGCGTCAGTCGCCCTGGCCGCGGCGCCACACCTCTTCCATCATTTGGGCTGGTGCAAGGTGCCCACTATAACTAGTGGAGAGCATATACCAGGCCTACTTCTCACATTTACTAGGATTTTGTGCCGTGTTTGTGTCACCAAAGTAACGCCCATAGCCACAAAATTCTTTTTTCACAATTTACTTTCCAGCGAAAACTTGTTTTGTGATGGAAATTCACTTGAAAGTAATGCAAAGCAGCGCATAAAGCTGCTTTGTATTACTTAGGACCACATGGGCATTCCATGGGTGGTACATGGATGTTACCACGTAACCTTCCCTTTTTGACGCAAAACTCTATTTACTGAACCAAAAAGTAGATAGAGATTTGTGTAAAAAATATGCCCATTTCAAATAGCACTACAAAGGAGAAATGCTTTTATTTCTCCTTTCTTTTGTGACTGCGCTTTTCTATGGTTTCAGCTGGCATATGAGTGACACTCTAATGTCAAATGTGTGACACTTTGAATGACACTTGATCATGAATAAATGAAATCGATGAGTATTTTAGGACCTCTCTGTGGATTATCCATTAATGTGTCCAGCAAGATCACACAACAAACATATTATTATCACAAGTCAGACCTATTGATATTGCCAATGCTTGTAAGCAGTATCACATCCATGAGTTAAAAACAATGTTTTTGTGAGTAAATTGAATTGAAAATGTTTCAATTCTGACAATAGTAGAGCGATAATTATGTGCAACACTACAATTTTAGTGCTTTTGTCCAGACAACAGCACTAAAATGTATTAGTCTAACCAATGATGAGTGGTGAATGGGCAAAGTTTCCAGTGACAGAGGGATGAAGGTCGGTCCAAAGTAAGGTGGCAGTCAGATCTACTGCCTCTGAGTAGTCTGCTCTGTTCTTTTAAATATGTGTCTGTCTGGTCTGGGTTGTCTCCTCTTACATGTCCAACCAACCTTTCAGCTTCTTCGGCCACTAACTGCATCAACTCAGGGCAACATTATACACCCAGTCATCCATTCATTCATTCACCCACCCACCCATGCACTTATCCATGCACTTATCTCCTCATGCACTCACTAACTCATATATAAGCATTCATTTTCTCATCGACTCGCTTAATTGTGTGTCCATTCAATCACTTTTCTTATATTATTGCTCCATTGATCCCCTCATGCACTTAATAATCATTGCACACACTTATTTACCTGTTCCTCTACTCATCTACTAATCTATGCAGCACTCATTCATATTCATTCACTCATTCATGCACTCAGCCATCCTTTTCTTCCAACCATGTACTAAGAGACACACTTACCTCATCTTCCGTTGCAAATACTCAACTATCCATTCAACCATCCATGAATTTGCTCATATATCCATCTATGCACACCCATTAATACATTCTCACAACCATTCACTCGTTCCCCCCCAAAGACACTTGCATACACAACAAAAAATAAAAAACACCTTTGATTAAAAAGGTTGACTTATTGCCTTTATTGATGCATGCATTAATTTAATCATGGCAATCACGCTTCTTTAGGCTAATTTTTAAGTGTTTGTTGTTTAGTCAAGGATCTGTTGCTGCACGCGCAGCACGAGCTGTTTAGTTGGAGGCCGAGCAGAATATGCACCCCTCGGTTACTGTCATTATCAGTCTAACAGTGTGCAGGCTTTGAGCATGGAATGGAGAGCTGGTGCACAGAGACCAAGCAGCGTCCATGCCTCACAAACCCCCTTCCCTCAGGCAGCGGCACTCTGACCACTTAAGCCCCAGCTTGAAGAAAACTTTTGGAGGCTTACAAATATTCCTACTTCCGATATAAAGCTGGGGAAGAGGAGTGGCATCTTTTTTTTTAGTCCAGTGTCTAGCTAAACAGCTCCAACATTAACGTGAGGTGAAATACAACCTTCAGTGAGTTTGCTTTACAGGCTTACCTGTTCACAACACTGACTCTGCAACAAAACGTTTAACCAACGGCAGCTTCTCCGCTAAGGCGGAAGAGCGTCGCCCCACTGCTTTTCAGCAGTGCAAAAAGGGAAAAATAAAATGCCAATAGCACAATGTTACTATCGTTTTAATTTTCCTTGCTGAAGCCAGTTTTGGGGCGGGACTATGCTGTTGTCACAACCAGCAGGGGGAGGAGGGGTTGGTGCACTTGAGTTGTTAAAAGCAAAATGACAATCGTGAACATTACCTGCGCCATCTTGTCTGGTGGAAATTTCTATGTGCACATAAGCTGCAGTCATTTTAATCTATCGCAGCCATTTTGTACTCAGTTGGTCACCTTTGTTTCACCCTGCCCTTACTAGCATCCCTCTGACCCTCTGACCGACCTGGTATGTGTGCTGGGGGCTATAAACTCTATTACCACGACAAACCTCAGCGCCTCTTGCTGCCACAAACTCATTTTTTCTCTCATCTCTGTTTGCAGGCAAACCCTTGGACACTCTACCTCTCACTGCACCTAATTACACAAACAGGTTCCAAATACCAAAAAGACCCTTGCAAACATGATTTATTGCACTGCAAACAGCAAGACTTGTTTTACCAACAATGGGACCTGTTTTTATCAACAGAACAGGCTCTTAGATCTGGCCGGTCTCACATGTTTTAGACCCTGAAGCAAGGTCCAGCTACAAGATAAGATTGTCTGTTTGACCTGGGAGGGAAGAGAATTACTGTTGGGCTTGTGTGGCAACCTGCCCGGGGCAGGGACTCCAAGCTGGTGTAACCATGTTGATGAAACAAATGCATTGTGTAAAACCTGTATAAAAAGGAAGAGCCAAAGGAGTTATCAGTAGAACACCTCCCTCAGATTTCCTGGTGTCTGCAGTTGACGTGATCTCCTCATGAGAAATAAACCTTTTTCTTGTCTTCCAATTCCCAGCGCTTGCCTCATTATTTTGATAGCGAACCCAAAGTGAATTAGAGGTGAAACCCTGCACTGGGCAGCATTGAGGGTCTTAAAAGACTCGCTGCCTTTCATAGAGTGCACATGACATTTTTGCCGGCCGTCTTGGGCCAAATAGTCATGCACACTTAGAAAGCATGTACACCCCTTGAGATTTGTCCAATTACCACTGCATCCTCTTTTATATTAACAGGGAGGTGTCGATGAGTAAGGTTTAACGACAAAATAAAAGATCTGGAAAAGGGACCTCAGATCAATAAACTCAGATGAACTAGCTGCCTGCTGTAAATATGCCCTCTCCTCCCAAGATGACATGGTTGAGGTTCAGTCACTCACCGACTCCTACAACTTGACCATCTCCCACATCATGGATGACATTGCACCACTCCAACAAAAAAATGCCTCAACAAAACTATCCAAACTGTGGTACAATGACAATTTAAACACTGAACACGACAACCTTAGAGCAGCTGAATGTTCCTGGAGATCAAATCCCTCCTAGGACAAACTAACATTCCTTAGAGATGCTAGGAGCCTCTACCACAAACAAATCAAGAGTGCTAAGGCAGACTACTTCAGACACCCACTTGATCAAGCTGCTAACCGCTCCAAGAAACTCTTCGAATTGGTTAAACAGCAATCAATTGTAAGGCCAAACCACCCTGACTCTGAAGGCAGCCCACCCCCATGCGAGAAACTTGCTGCTTTCTTCACCGGGAAATCAAGACTCCTCACCTTTGACCTCGCCTCTAAGAAGGCTCTACTGCCATCCTCAGGGTCCGCAGCACCCCTTGACCTCTTTGAAAAGCGCAATCCTATCAGCCTGAATACCAAGAACAATGTGTCATGGGGCACCTTTACCCCACTCAGTGGAAAAGACATCAACAAGATTCTTCAGAATATCAACCCATCTAACCACTTCAGCGACCCGTTTCCCCCGGACACCTTCAAAGAAATCAAGAATGTACTCATTCCCAACTAGACACCGGATTGTAAACACTTCTCTATCACAAGGCACAATCCCTGACTGCCTAAAAACAGCTGTGGTACCACCTATACTAAAAAAATGTAACACAAACGAAGCTGACCTCAATAACTTCCTTCCGCCCTATCTCCAACATCCCCACCCTAGCCAAACTCCTAGAAAAATGCGTACAATCCCAACTTTGTGATCACATAGAGAATTTCCAACTCCTAAACCAGCATCAATCCGGCTTTCGGAAGGGGCACAGCACCGAATTGGCTCTCACTCACGTTATTGATGACATTTTGAAAATGCTTGACCAAAACGAATCCTGCCTACTGATCCTCCTGGGCCTCTCCTCTGCATTCGACACGGTTAACCATGACAACCTCCTATGCATTCTGAAGAACAGGATGGGTTTCTTTGGTCAGGTGTTACAATGGTTCTTGTGTTTCCTCAGCCACAAATCACAAAGAGTCAAGGCAAACCTCTCTCTCTCCCAGCCCTCTCCAGTACTCATGGGTGTACCCCAAGGGTCCGCCCTATCTCCTATCCTCTTCAACCTTTTTTTGGAACCACTAGCCAATTCACTAAATTCCACTAACATTCTCTTCCATATGTATGCGGACGATACGCAATTGTATTTGAAAATCTCATCCCGGATAACGTCATCGCACTTAACACTACCCTGATGTCTAATCAAAATTGGTTGACTGAGAACCATCTCCAGCGCAACACCTCCAAAACTGAATTCCTGCTCATCTCAACTCCGAACCACATCACCAAGCTAGACCTTTGGCTGAATCACCTCACTGCTTTCAACTGCACCCCTCTCATCATAGACTCAGCCAAATCTCTCGGAATCACCCTGGACAAGCACCTGAATATGAAAAATCATATCAGCAATGTGTGTAAGGGAGCTAACCACTTGATGAGGGCACTTAGAAACATCAAACCATCACTTCCCGAATCTGATTTCAAGCAGGTGGTCCAAGTGCTTGTCTTGCCGAGGCTAGACTACTGCAGCGCTACACTATGTGGCCTTCCCAAATACGCCCTGGCTCCACTAATGGCATAACTGAACGCTGCAGCTAGACTGGTTACAGGCACCAAAGGAAATGAGCACATATCCCTAGTCCTAAAATCTCTTAAATGGTTGTACTACGAAGCTTGAATTCAGTTAAAAATTGCCATTCTGGCGCACAAAGCCCTTCCTTTCGAAAACTCCCAGGTACCTAGCGCAAAAGCTTGAATTATCCAGTGGTGGTAGAGCCTCAAGAAGAGCAAACACTTTCCTCTTGAAACCTCTCATCCTGAGCAAAAAGAGAACTTGTCACCAAGCCTTCTCCGGTGCTACCCCAAAGATATGGAACTCTCTTCTCAACCGAAGTACGCAGAATCTCCTCAACGACTGCTTTCAAACTGGAAGCCACAAGATTCTTAATGAATACATTCTTACCTTAGTTGGACTAGGTTCACCTGCTCCAAATCATTGGTCCTACAACCTTTGTACCCTCATTTGATACTGCGCTCCTCTACCACATGCCCCCCTTCGTAGCACGCTATATAATTGGTTTATGTACTACTCTCCTTGACTCAATTGTCCTGTAATTATGCGATCATTGTTGTTTCCTATTCTTACCTGATGTCAATATTGCATTTATGTCCTTCCTTCCATCCTACTGTAAAGCGCTCCGATATCCCTCGGAATCTTGTTTGCGCTATATATGTAATGTAATGTAATGTAAATTGATACTTGTATAGCGCACTACTCACCCGCAAGGGTCTCAAGGCGCTTGTACGAATACCGCTGTGGAACCCATCCTGGCTTTCCCTGTGAGGTGTCCACTCCTGGGCACCCCCAAGGTGGAGGCCAGGCATCCTTAGCGTTGTGGGGGCCGTTGTGGAGATTAAGTAAGCTATTGCCCAGAGTTGCAGAGTGGGACTCCATGATTGGAATAGGCACCGAGGCGAGAATTATCAGGTCCGTGGAATGTTTGAGCCCAAGACCCGCCGAGGCGAGGAATTGAACCCTGGTCCCGGGCTAGACCTCTGCATGAGGGTCTGCTGCTCTAACCATTGAGCCACACTTCTCCACCATAAAACTACGTAAATAAATAAATAAAAAAGATGTATTGCACAGCCTGGGTGGAGGACAAGTACAGGTTCCCTATCCCTGCCTAAGCGCCGAACCAGACCGTTCAGACCAATCACGACGCTGCTGTCATGCTGGTGACAGCAGCGTCGTGATTGGCTTAGGGGAGCCTGTGGGCTTCCTGCAACTGGGAAGAGAAGCAGAGGAGACACACCGGAGGAGAGACAGCTCAAAATGTACTTTTTCACCACCCCACCACCAACGTTCTGTACCGACTGACACTGACCGAAACAAGACATCTAAAGCCGTCGCTTCTGAGCCACACTTTTCTGCCAGCCCAGAATTGTTAGAGGATCACGTGGTATTCAGAGCAGGGCTCGGCTTGATGTTGGTGATAACAATCACTTCCTACCTGACCGTTGCCTACAGAGTTTGTATATGATTTGTGAGCACTTATAACGAGAATGAAAGAAGAAGAATATTTGGCTGACAGGGCAAACTTTCCTCTAGCCAGAACAGCACACTCGCTGCTAGTGCGCTCGTTGTTTAAATGCAGCTCCTCGAAAAGCGTGCTTCGTGGGGTGGGCGAGGGGCGCTAAAAGGTGTGACTAATGCATTTTAGTGCAGTGATGTGGACATCAGCACTAAAATGCTTTAGCCTAACCCCTGATGCGTGATACTTGGCAGGTCTGAAATGATGCCCCTGTGGGTGATGGAAACAAGGAGAACTGGCCCATTCAGCCCTCTGGGTAGAGCCGGAGCAGTCAGTCACATTACATGTCAAAAATGACTCGGTCTTAGCCCTGCCTGAATTTCAAATGAGCAGGCAGGCAGTGGCGTACAAAACTTGATGAGCCCCTGCATAATGCTGTAAGGGGGCCAGAAGATTTCAATATCTTACAAATACTCAAAGCCTTAGGTTGAAATAGGCCTGAAGGATGCTGCAGGGACATGCGCTATGCCGCTGGGAGCAGGCCTTCCTATTTCATACCTGCCAAATTAAAGAAATCTCTCACTGTGTGAGGAGGGGGCGGGGCCTTAAAGGGGCGGGGCCTCATGCAGAGAAGTACCTAGAGTCCCTTTCAAACCACATCCCACTCACAAGCATTCTCCTCCCAAAAAAACCAAGCATTTACAATGCAACGGTCTCGCCTTAGCAAAAGTTAGAGCTATTGGCATTGTAAATGGCAACAGTTTTATTTAAGTGTTGGTTTTGAAAACAGTTAAATAAATGGCATTGTCATTTACAATGCCAATAGCTTAATCTCTCGCAAATGCGAGACCTATTGCATTTGCACCCACACACACACACACACACACAAAGAGCTACACACACACAGAGCCACACACACACACAGAGCCACACATACACACACAAAACCACACACAGAGCCACACACACACACACAGAGCCACACACAGAGCCACACACACACAGAGCCACAAACACACAGAGCCACACACACACAGAGCCACACACACATAGAGCCACACACACAGAGCCACACACACAGAGCCAGACACACAGAGCCACACACAGACATAGAGCCACACACACACACAGAGCCCCAGAGCATAATTCCAAGAGCCAATGTAGTTTAAAAATGACTTGTGAAGAAGCATACGGGGCACCGTGGAGGCGCTGACAGATTATTGCTACATTGCGTCCGGGGGTCCATCACTGGGTGCTGAGGTAAACACCCTGCGTCACGAGGAAGCCATAGACCTAAAAAAGCCCCACTACTCCCAGGCCCGCCCTTCCTGTCACACACTGAAAACATTTTAAAGCATTTTAGCAGATTATGTCACAAAGAGGTGTGCAGGCGGGAGGACACTTTTTTTGGTAAATGAGTGCTCGGCTTAAAAGGGAATGAAGAACCTTTGACCAAAGATTGGTCATGACCTATATCGGAAAATCTATGAAGCCGATAGATGTGGCTTGTAGGTAACTCCATGTCACTGAAATACATGATGTTTAATGAACGCAGTGCATTCTGGGAGCGGTAGTCTTCATTGGGCTGTATAATGAGCCCTGGCACCAGCGTGCCTCCTGAGCCCCTCTCTGGGATTAATTAATGAAATCAACGGTGCAGATGCCCACGCTGGTGCGGCGCAGCTGTGCCTCTATAATGGGACCTGGCACTACTGTGCCTGCTGGGGCCTCACTGGGGCTCTAAGCAAATGTATGCCAACGTTGCAGCTGCGGGGCAGCTGTAAAGACTTGTGTGGGTATCCACGGAGCTTGGGGGAGCCCCTCCCTTAGGGACTCCCACTGAAGAAATGCCCCCATGTTGCAGTGGCCCACCACTGCGGCGCCGCTGGGAAGTCTCAGGGAGAATGGGCACCATCGTGCCTGTGAGCCCCACTCAGGGGACCCTTAAAAACAAATGCCCCACACAAGAACAGAACCAGCCCCACAGGACTGTGGAGCACTCCAGGAACTGCCCAACAACGGTGGAGCGGCCCGCTGCCAGACGGGGCTGCTCTGACTCTTCCTCCCCAGCACGGACTATGTTGAGCCCCACTCACCGGCTCTACTCAGGCTGCTCTTCCGGTGGGGGTTCAATCGTTGTCTGGGCTCTTGGGCGGCTGCACGCGGGGCTGACATGCGGTGGGGGCAGATACCGACAATGTGCCTCGTCCCTCATCCGCGTTACCTCTCCACCGGCTGCTGCACTTGCGGGAGTCTCCTTACTCATGGGATCCCTGCCTCGCCAGGGCCCCGTTTCACCCGGTGCCCCATCTCGGGACCGAGACTTAGTGTGGAGCCAGTGAGGCTCCCAGCTGCCGTCTCCTGCACTTCCGGACGGATTTCAGGCCCCGCCCACGTCACGTGCAGGAGGTGCCTGACGTCCGGTTTGGACAAACGGGCCGCGGCGGTGAGTCTCGAGGCAAACGAGGGGTAGGCTCCCTCTAATTCAAAATATAAAGCGGGGTGGTCACCCATAATTAAAATAACAAAAATAGGCGGCCATAACACGGGGTGGGCGCCCACTAGGAATTAAAAATATAAATGCAGGCAAAGTTGCGGGGTGGGCACCAGTGCAATA
Source organism: Lissotriton helveticus (assembly GCF_964261635.1). Classification (NCBI taxonomy): domain Eukaryota; kingdom Metazoa; phylum Chordata; class Amphibia; order Caudata; family Salamandridae; genus Lissotriton; species Lissotriton helveticus. Next base: position 1,963,269,642 of record NC_136061.1, on the reverse strand, counting down.
AAAAACAATTAAACAGAGCGGGTTTTACAGCGAGGTAGCAGGCACAGATGAGACAGGCGGTGTTACATACATTCGGGGCTTTGGATTTATGCGGTAGGGGGCAGGGCAAAGAAGTTTCTCTTTAGCCCTGTCCCTTTCAGACTGGGCGCTCGACTTCCTGCTGGGGTAAAAGGTTCCTTATCTTCTTTATGGGGCCATCTGGACCCATAAAGAAGATAAGAAACATTTTACTTGAGCAGTAAGTCAAGGAACCCAATCTGAAAAGGACAGGGCTTAAAGAGAAATAAGAACGTCACTAGGACCTCTTCTCCAATGGCTGGCCACCGTTTAGGAGGCCTGCCAATGGAAAAGAGGGGCGGGGCTTAACCCTTGCTAGTGAAGTTCTCCTAAAAACATAAAATCTTGCACGCTCGACTGCAAATGTGCGCAGTACGCCACACGAGACCTAAAAAGCTTGCTGAGGCTGGTGCCGATGTCCTGGGTTGTTTTCAGACCCCTTAATGGACGTTGGCAAAGCCTCTAAAAAAAAAAATGAAATCCACTATTTACATTGGTTTGGAGCTAGTTTTCCCAGCCACCCTGTGATATCGGCTCCTCGCGGGGAGACTGTGTGATGGGAGCCGATATAGTGTGTCACACAGTGGTTTCGTGTGAGTTGGCATGTATGCTATTTCTATGTACCAACCATTGTGGCACTATAATGGAGCTTTGTGAAGAAAATTGATTCCAATGGAACTATTACTTTTTATCAAATGTAGGCTATAGGTCATCAAGTTAACCGAATCGAAACTTAAGCAACATTTGGTAGTATTACGCTGGATTTATCAAGGCTTGACAATATGTGTAAACTATCAATTGTACTAGTTGAATATACAAAGTAATTGGTACTCGTTTGATGATACTTCGAAGTATAGAGGACACGGCCAGTCCTACACACATCAACCTCGAGCCCCCCATGTAATGAGTGAATACCATCTTCAATTTCTGAGCATACATGAAGTCCTTGCATCCCCTCTGGTGCACTGGGGTGCATTCCCCCAATTGGCCCCTCACAGTCCAAGGTATCTTTACATATTGGAGGCGGTCACCCTGGATTAAAGGGGAGCATAAACACTTTTGTGTTACACCCTGATCCAGCCCTGGCTTCTTAACCAGTGCTTGAAATGGAAAGTTACAAGTGCAGGCACTCTCCCTCTCAAAATAAAAAAGTGCCGGTACTCAGTACCGGCTAATTTAAAGCACTGTTCATAACCAACAACATTGTGCATTTTGGAACGTGTAGCTTCACTTTCTGCAAGTGACAGCAGGGGCGTACAAATCCCAGCATGCAAAGGGCGGCAGGGTAAAAGGCCAGCACAGCAGAGGCGTCGCACGTGGCATGGAAGCGTCAAAGCATTCCGATCTGTGACCTCTCGTCCCCGTCATCGGAGCACGCGCCTCACCTCAGAGCACTAAAGCAGTGCTGAAGAAGCGCATCCTGCAGTCATCACCAACAAACACCTCCTTTTCTGATTGTAAACATGTATATTGCTGCCTGCATATCATGGTAGATTTTAGTATGGCTATTCATTTAATTCCCGTGCTTTCTGCTTGGAAGCTGCTACACCTGTCATCCTCCCGCTAGTAGTTTATGCAGTCGTTTGTCCTGTGTACTGCCAATGTTCTTATGTACAGCTCCGATCGAAATGCAATGTAAAAAATAAATAGTCGCATATCTGCAGCGTTAGTTCGACCCACACTGAGCTGTCTTACATAAATAGGAAAATTGCAAATAGTCCGCTGCTTCTCCGGAAAGGTGCGCAGAACGTTCTTTTGCAGCGTGACAGAAAAGTCTGCTGCATGTTTTCATAAAGAAAGACTGTTAAATCATCATTGAAGCTTCCAGAAGCCTCTTTCACGTAGAAATGCAAAATATTTTGACGTGCCTGGTACAGCAGGAACAAAGCCCTCATTGACAGAGACTGTCCTCGCGTGTTTTGGGGCTACTGGGACAGGGGAAACAGGATGGGAGAAATTAACTGTGGGGGGTGGGGTCTTGACTAGCCTTCTAGCCACGTTCTTCACAAGCTGATATGAGAAGCAGGGACCCTCTTCTCTCCCCCGCCCCTTGGGATCCTCTGTTAATGATGAAAGCCTTTCATGTCATTTCCTTGTCATTCCCAATTCTCATCAAATTTCCAGTGGCGCGTGAATATTCCGGCGAGGTGGAAGGATCGAGGCTACACAGTGTAGGGAGAGGCATTGGTGGCCTGTAGGCAAATCTCATAGGATTCGCATAAGTCTCTCTAGTTGTGAAGCAGGAAATAACGGGTCCTGCAACATCAAAACCTATCTACTCACCCCACTCTCATAAATCACAATGCCTCATTCTGCTAAACCTCTCTCCTTGTTATCTCACACAATATGTACCCTCCTCTATCCTAGGTTCACCTCCCTCATTTTCCACTTACATTAAATCACTCTAATAATTACAACTCCTATTGTACAAAGCAGGCGCGTTACACAGGCCCCCGCAGCCCCGCGGTGGAGAGGGACCCTCAAGCTCCAGGGGGCCCCCTCGTCACAGCACTCTGGCTGCAGAGCTCCTGATTGAGCCTGAAGAGGGCCCCTCCACATGCCTTGCAGGGAGGCACCCTCAAGTTTAGTTACGCCAGTGGTACAGAGCACTCCCCATAGAGGGGAGCGGCACTTAGGACCTGGGACCACCATGGCCCGGGCCTAATCTCGAGCCGGAGAAACGTTGGCCAATTGTTACTTCCCGGGCGACGGGAAATGCAGTTGCGCTGGATATGTGTCACTGCTGCCACCGCAATGGCCAGCGGGTATATAGGTATCCCTTCCCCTGTCCTCTGTCTTGTACGGGAGCAGAGCATCGCGGCGGCGGCCAGAACAACAACTCTTATTAACTAAATGCATCACCATTTGAAAATGAAGGGACTTCTTCAGTTTCCTGAGAGCAGAATACCTACCCAATAACCAACAAATCTCCAATAACAATAACTACTGAATGAACCACTAACTTTGGGCTTTGAAGTAGCCTGCTACCCGCCATAAAACACTTCAACTCCTCTTCAGAGGTAGTAAGCGCTATGTACATGCAATTACAATACAGAACAATGGAAAGTGAAGGTTCACTACATACACAGAGAGGCCAGGCAGGCGGCCATTTTGAATCCTGCCGTCCCGCCAGTCCAGAAGCAAAGGAAAAAAAGCATTGGCATAGCCAATGGGTCTCGCCTTTGGGACCTTATACGTGTTTTGCCAGAGCTATTGTCTTTGCCAATGGGTTTAAGCTATGTTTTAAAGTAGTGCGGCTGTTGTACAGCATGTTGAAAAGTTATAATAAAGTGCTGCAGGTAAGAGCACGACGTGGTTACTGTCGTGTCCTGATCAGTCATACACGGACACAGGAATGATTGCTTATCACTACCTTTATTTAGCACGTTCCTCGTGATCCGCCGTTGGTCGGACTCAGCGGTTATCATGGTGCCCTTCTGCTGGGTGATCAGCAATGGTTCAGCTCGAAAGTGACAGTCAGTCTTTCTTTGTTGTTCTTGCTTAACCATGACACAATCGCCCTCACACAGAGAAGGTGTTTTCGCTCTCCTCTTGATGTCAGCATACATTTTCATCTTGTCTTTGTTGCGACTGTCCGTCTCCATTACCTCTCGATGACTGCGGAGTGGTGACACAGATCTCAGTGCTCCCTCCCAAGTCGGAATGCGATTCTTCATAGGACGCCCGAGCATCAGGGTTGTGTGGCACTTCCCAGTGGTCGCGTGAGGGGTTGTTCGGTATGCTCTGAGGACTTCATTTAAAGCTGCTTGCAGATCCCGTTTTTCTGCAGTGGCTTGTTGAAACGTCTTTTTAAGTGTGGGCATAAATCTTTCGATGGTGCCATTCGCCTGTGGCCATAGAGGTGTGACTTTCCTATGTTTGAAATCCAAATGTTTTGCAAACGCACTGAACTCGTGTCCGTTGAAAGGAGGACCATTGTCCGTCTTCAACTCATTGGGAACACCCCATGCTGCAAACACCTCGTCCAACACTTTGAGGGTACTGGATGCACTCGTGGACGGTACAAACTGCGCAATGGGAAATCGGGAGTACTCGTCAATAATGGCTACAACATATTTGCCAGATTGCAATGGTCCGTAAAAATCCATGGCGAGCTCTTGCCACTCTCCCCGGGGTAAGGTAGTCATTTGCAGTGGAGCCGGAGGATCCCCACGATTGACCAGCTGGCATTGAGGGCAGTCCTTGAGAGTTGACTCCACCATCTGATCGAGAAGAGGAAACCACACTCTTTCCCGGAGGGCTCGTTTTGTCGACACTACACCTCTGTGTCCTTCATGGGCAAGATTGATGACACCTTGTCGTAAAAGTTTGGGAACAACAACTCGTTGACCTCGCAGAATCAGACCATCTGTGGTGACAGACAGTTCATCACAGACGTGTCGGAATGCTTGCATCTCCTGCTTGACCGCCGGGTCGCTGGCGTCGTCCTCATTGTCATGTCTCCACCTGTTAGTCTGAATCCGACGCAGTACCTTCTGCAGTATGACATCCTGCGCAGTGGCATCCCGAATGGCTCCCATGGAAACGGCAGGTGGCAACGCCTGATCGGCCACGAAGTGGATGTACTCCTCTGCAATGGAGGGCTTGGATTCAGATGATGCAAGGGGGTGACGCGACATGTAGTCCGCCGGGTTCTCAGACTTCCCGGGTTTGTGAACAATCGTAAAGGTGTATTCCTGGAGCCTCAGGCCCCACCTCTCAATTCTTGGTGGCATCTTGGATCTCGGATTGCCGTAGATGGTGACTAGTGCCTGGTGATCAGTGATCAAGGTAAAGTGCTTGCCATAAATAAAAACATGAAAATGTTCACATGCCCACACCACAGCAAGACTTTCCTTTTCAGGTTGTGAGTAACCTCTTTCAGTATCAGAGAGACTGCGACTGGCATACGCAACTATGCGTCTCTGGTCAGAGTCATGTTCATATTGCGCCAGGATCGCCCCCAGCCCTACGGGGCTGGCATCCACCGTAATTTCCGTCTTCCGACGTGGACTAAAGTATGAGAGGTTGTCGGCAGACTCCACCGCTAGCTTGATCTCCCTGAATGCCTGCTCACACTGGGGGGACCAACTAAAGGGCTGACCTTGTTTTGTGAGAAGTCGAAGCGGGTGGCTGATTGTGGCATAGTCCTTGATATAACGAGCACAGTAGCTGGCCATGCCGAGAAAGGACCTCAGTTCGCTCACATCTTGCGGGCTCTTTGTCTCGTTCAGAGAGATTACTTTCTCCGGATCAGGTTTCATCCCGGCATCCGAGATAATGTGACCAAAAGTTTTTAAAGTGGACTGGTGAAACTCACACTTGTCTTTGTTAAGCATCAAATTGGCCTCCAGCAATGCATGGCAGACGCGATTAAGAGCCATGTCATGCTCACGGACATCAGATCCGTATACAAGAATATCGTCGCTGTAATTGAAGGTGTTGGGAACATGATGGATGACTTGCCGGATTGCCTCCTGAAAGATTTCTGCAGCCGAGGAGACACCAAAACTCAGGCGTTTGTACCTGAAAAGGCCAAGGTGAGTTGCAAATGTCGTGATGCAGCGAGATTTGGCATCCAACTCCAGCTGGTGATAGCCTTTGTTCAAATCCAGCTTCGAGAACACTCACGCTCCGTTTAGTGCAGAAATCATGTCGCTGAGATGCGGTCCAGGGTGACGCTCCCTCTCCATAGCGGTGTTGGGTAACTGCATGTCGACACACAGCTTCACCTTGCCAGGGGTACCCTTCTTCGGTACAATAACCACCGGCGACACCCACGGTGTCGGACCATCAGTCCTTTCAATGATATCCGCTGCTAGGAGTTCCTGAAGTTCATCCTCCACAGCTTGTTGCAGATGAAATGGTACGCGGCAAGGGTGTTGTGCCACTGGTCTGACTTGTTCATTAATGTGGAGACGGATTTGGCAACCCGTAATTTTTCCTAATCCCTGAAATAGCTTGGCAAATTTGCAGACAACATCTGATTCATCACTAACCTTGAAAAGGTTCTCGACAAGCCGGAGACGCTCTGCAGTTGGTAGACTCAGTAGGCAGTCTGCCTCCGGACCTTTAATGACATGTATAAATGCTGGAATGGTGGTCACAGTCTCGTGTCTGAGGGTAGTTGGAAATTTTCCCAGGCACTGGAGTGGCTTCTTGGACATCCAAGTGAAGACATGGACATATGCAGGAGTCAGTGGAGGCTGAGGTTTCATACGCTCATATTCCGTAACAGGAATGTAGTTAAGCGACGCCCCGCTGTCCAGCACAAACTTGGTGTCGTGATTACCTACACTTATGTCCAGACGTGGATATCTCTTGAGCTGGTCAGGGTCTGCAATCATGTTTACATATTCCACTGTGTATTCAGAATCTCTGGATGAAGATCTAGAGCCTTGGGACGGAGACCTCCGGTCCCAACGCGATCTTCTTGATTCTCTGCTGGAGTGTGACGAGCCGGACGACATCGTCGATTTGTCTTGGACTGCTCTTATATGATGTCTTCTAGTACCAGAGCGAGACGACCTCTTCATACTGCTCTGTCTCTCCTTGTGATAGTCTCCACACATCGCCTCAAAATGGTTCGACCGCCCACATTTTCTGCATCACTGGCCCAAGGCGGGGCACGCATCAACGTGGGGATAGTCATATCCGCATCTATAGCATCTTTTTGTTCTTTCTGGTCTCCTTTCTTTCCGACCAGGATCTCGTCTCCTATATTCGGTGTGTTGTTGATGGGATGACGGCCTAGGCCTCCATGATTTTTCTGTTGATTGTCGACGACTGCTGCTACTGGCTTGCACTCGACACGCTTGCTCGTGTCTCACAAGGTGTCCTGATTCAATGGTGTTGGCATGTTCCTCCGCCTGATTGTAGACGCGAGTCATTTCCTCAATGTCATCCAATTCATGAGGCTTCCGCAGCAACCGTCTCCTAAGAGTTTCTGAGTGGCACCCATCTATGATTTGAGATTTGATGGCAGCATCCATCGAGAAAGTGTCGAACTCACAGTATCTCGATAATCGCCGCAGCCTGGTTATGAAAGTGCTCATGGCTTCATCTTTACCTTGACGTGCCTGATGAAACGCGTGTCTTTCATAGTCCACATTTCGTTTGTGAAGGAATTTTTTGTTTAGAGCCTCACGCACCTTATCATACGTTCCCACATCTGCAGGAGGAAAGTCCTTAATTATCTTGCTGATTTCTCGGCCCGCCAGATTGCGGAGGGCAATCAATTTTTCTTCATCAACAGTTACCTTGAACCCCTTGATGTAGTCTTCAAAATCTTCGAGCCACTCTTGCCATCTGGGGCCCATGCTCCCTCCTGTGCTCAGCATTAGTGGTTCCGGGGGCCGGAGATGCGACAACCCAGTGACAATCGGTTTGATTTCATTTCTTTGCGGTGAGGTGTTTGGAGTCACCATCGCGATAGTTCGTTCACTTCGCCTTACGTAGGCTTTGCTTGACTACTGGTTGCCTTTTTTTTGGTGAGCGTTCAGGTTAAATAGATTTTGCTTCTTATTTGTCTTGAATTGCGTTGATTTGCTCGGTTACATTTACTTGTGCTTGTTTGTGATTTTCGGCAGTCTCTATGTGTCACTACTTGTTAGTCCAACAATGCGCCTGACTCTAATATGGCCGCTCCTGATTTTCACAGGGATGTCCCATCAGTATGCCTGACTCCAAGCGGGCCGCACAATTGCCACGAGGCTTGACTGCCTTCAGTATACCTCCACATATAAATCCCCACATGGACTCACTCAGGCCTTCATTCGGATCCTGCACCTTTCCGCTAGTGTTTTCTTCTCTCCACTACCAGCACGGATCAAGGTTTCAGTCCGACTCGATGTCCGGGCCCCAGGTGCAATGTCTCACGCATCGGGGGTGAGATTTCCGACGAGGCGGCACAACTTCTTCTGGCGGGACAGCGCTTTCTTTTCCAGCGCTCGGTCAGTCCCCGCATTCACTCGCGCAGCACAGCAGGGTCGGGGTTGGGCTCCCGGTCCCTGGCTTATTTTCTTTCGGCCTCACTTCCGCCTGTATTCGCATGGGCGTTGACAGTCTTTTGGCGCGAACGGCGCCCGATTTGAAAATCCTTCTCCGGCACTCGGGCAGCCCTTTACTCGGCTGCACCCGAGAAGCTCCACGCGATTGCCAATCGCGGAGCACAGATCTCGATCGCTGGTCGCTCCGACGGCAATCTTGGCGGGCTCGCGTGTCGCGACTGCGACTTGGTCAGCGCGACGCCCAGGGACCGGACAGTGCTTGATTCTGGGGTTCTTGGGATAGCGGATTGCTACATCCCATCCTCGTCGCCAGTTGTCGTGTCCTGATCAGTCATACACGGACACAGGAATGATTGCTTATCACTACCTTTATTTAGCACGTCCCTTCTCGTCCAGGTCTCTACTCTATCCGCCCCTTCCTGTCTTCACCACTCCTCTTCCCCTCATCCCCTCTGGCTCCGCCCACCTAACTACTAGACTGTTAACTACATTACAGTTACTAATAAAAGCAGACTCAAAATAACCTATATTATAACATATATTAAGCAGGGGTAGTGTGGGCTGCTTGTAAGGGGAAATACTGGGATCTGTATGGAGGCAAAGGGGGAGGAGGGGCTGAGGGGGAGGGGGAAATAGTGGAGTCTTGTATGGAGGCAAAGCGGGAGAAGCAGGAAAGAGAGTAAGTAGCAAAATAAAGTGAGGTTCATAAACTGAAAAGAACTGTCCCATTAATACTGTGAAATATATGGAAAGTGCTGGTACTTCCCCGTTAAAAGTGAGGAATATAATCGGAGACGTGCTGGGACTGTCCCAGTGGAAGCATAGAATACACAATGGGAAACGCTGGCTCCGAACACTTTAGCTGACCCACTGGAGAGGTTCATTGAAAGAACAGCAGCTCTGCTCTCTCTGCACAGAACATGTGACCTTCCCTCCCGCTCTTCGTAGGGACCATCTCGAACCGGCACCTATGAAGGGACTTCTAAGCCTATTCATGAATCAAAAGCAACCCTTTAGAAAGGACAGTAACAAGAGCAAATTGAAAAGATGGGCGGAGCTTCAAGTTCATACCTGAATACAGCATGCCTCGCAGAGCAGTGCATGAGCTGCCCAGTCTCGACCTAAAAAGCTGACTTAAATAACCACTTCCCTCCCGTGATGTTGGCCTACCTGTGACGTAGCATTTGCACTGCCCAATCCCTGACTCACTCCTCCCCTAAAGGCTCCCTTCGCCCGCCAATCCCCTGTTGGTGCCTGGTTGGCTCTCACTGGAGTGGGACCATCCGTGCACCTGCATGATCCCTGCGACCCTGTGCCTCTGGCCACAGAATCACACGAATGGGGTAGGGTAGGAATCCATGGGTGCCTAACGCCCTACAGCCCTGAGTAGGATATTGCTTGCTCAAAGTCAAGGTACATCAAGAGTGTCCTGTTAGCTGAAAACTGGAAAACTTGAGGTAACCTAGAGAATCTCCAGCCTACCATTGCTTTTTTAACCCAACACTTATCAGTGCTAGTTTTTTTCCCGGTTTTTTTCTGCTTGCCACTTAGCTGGATTTTTCAACATTACTTATGTATTTCGCCTTTTTACCCTACACAAAACCCTAATTGCAGGCCTTAAGGCTCTGACCCCTCTTCCCACCTCTGGAATATTGCCAAAATGAGGATGAGCCCCTTACAGGCTAGCATTTCAGCAGGCTGTTCTAGGGTGGGGTGGGAATATGAGAAGTAATAGAGCCTCTGTAAGGTCACCAAACCAGCTGCACTGCCAAATGTATGCAAGAATCAGCAAAGTCCAAACATTTTAACCAGTTCAACCCACTTTAATCTTCATTTTTGTCAACATATTTTCATCTTCTCATTTTACAATTTGTTTGCGAGGGTTCCAAAGCATCACAGTTACGTGTGCATCTTACTATCCATTCGGGGAGTCAGGAGGTAATGTTCCTAACTTGGATTATGTTTCTTGATATTGTTGGAAAATACCATCAAATCTGTTCAGTGGTAACTCGTGGTCCATTTCAGTCACATTGGTACAGCCCATTACGCTTTTTACAGGGCCATTCTGAAATCTGGTCCTTTAATCATAAACCAATTCATTTCTGACTGTACAGATTACCTTGGAAAAAGGAGCAGCAGTTGACCAAGACTGCTTGATTTTACTAAAATAATATGCATAAAACTACTTATAGGGGCTTTCCGACAGCGGTCTTCATCCATTGTTGCTGTTGTGTCATTCACGTTTTTCTTCCACCAAGTGCAGCATATGGCATAGGGCAATGGGTCAGCCAACTATAACCAATGGCTAACTTCACTCTGAGTGACCACAGTCCGTGCTTTCACAAGAAGTACATCCGCTAAGAACGTAATCTCTTCAGTTCAAGGGAATACTATGTCAAAGGGTGCTTTTTTTCCCCACCAATATATGTTTGCTTTTAGCCATTGTTTTTAATATACTGGTGAGGGCCTGGCAGATCCAAAAAACAATAACGTTTTACAAAAATTGGGTTTTTACAGTCAATGTCAAACGTATTGTCTTTGCCAATGCTTGTTTGTCATGTGGCAATTGGCGCTGAACACCAATTTAAACAGATTGGACAATTATGTGACCGTAGAGAAACCACTGTGTGTGAGGTGCCATCCTGCTGCTAGTGAACACCGAGGCAGCCCGGGGAGGGTTATGTGAACAGCCAGGCCACAGAAAAGACAAACCCCACAGAGAGAAACCACTTCACGCGTCCTTTCACGCCATTATTGAATGTGAGTGCCTGGGGCGAGATGGAGCTGCCACTACAAACAGCCCCCATACAATCTTCGATTGTTCATGTCCAATAATGTGTTATTCTAAGAAGTGAATACCACCTCCGCAAACTGTCATTTTTTCCTCTTTCCCTTTGGTTAATTAGGACTTATTCATGCTCCAAACGAAAAGCCCCTCTTTCCGTATGGCTTAAGCTTGGCTTTTGGAAGGGCCCAGAGAAAAGACGTAGGCCTTGGGACCTGGGGGTAGGGGACTATTCAATGGTAGAAATTGACTTTTTGTGTACTGCTGAAAGTGGGTGGAGCCCAGCTTGGCTAGCGGCCAACAGCACATAATGGCCGCGCGGTGTGTGGATCAACAGAGGCCTACTGCCTTTCCACCATGGCGCCATTGTAGGTCAGTCTGGGCTTTTTGGTCTTCATTCTCCCATGTCAGTGGGGACCATAGATGGGTGAAGTGTGAGCGGAGGACGCGGCGAGGAAGGTGGGGACAAGACCGAATGAGTGACAGAGTTGACAGTTTGACAGCGTGACTCCAGGTACTTACTGTCAACGTAAACACGTTCATTTCAGTCTAATTTGTGCCAACTGGTGCCTTTGATAAAGGGTGTAAATAGGGGGGCACCGATTAATGGCAGGGCTGAAAGCCTTGGGTCTGAAAGTAGCGCGTATTGTGTAGCTTGAAGTGGTTCCTGCCCTCCACTGACTTGCCTTTCCACAAAATCACCTCATTATTTTCCTTTCCTGCCCCTCCCCCCTCCCACCACCATTTTGCCGCTCCAAATGTTAATTTACAGAAGAGTAAAAGAAAGATCTGCCTTGTGTGGGACTTTGTGGGAAGTGCTGGTGGATTTAGGGGGATGTGGGTTTTGAGAGGAAGTGCTGTTTAGTGTTCGAGGATAATAAGCCGGGGGGTCTGCTGCACCTCCTGGGTTTGCAGTGACCACAACTGCTTCGAAGGTGGCCACTCTGCCTTGAACCAGTAGATGAAGAAGACATGCCGAATGTTTGGCTCGGTTTGGCACTAAGGCAACTATGGCAACCAATGGGGCTATCGTTCTGTAAGAACGTGACTGCCTCTCCCATTTCTCTGTTATCCTAGCAGGTGCTGATGGGAAGCCCGCACATTTCAAACGGGCAAATCTGAGAAGCCGACACCCAGGTGGCCATCTTTAAAGAGGTGGCTGCTGCTCCAAAACCATCCCTTGCGTATGGTTATTCCCACTTGAATATTTTTGGAAACGGGGCTGTTTTTTTTTAAACTGATGAAAGAATGACACGGCAGACAGGAATTTAAACACACTGTTACCGTCTAAATGAGATTGGACTTTGTCACATGGGTCCCCTGATGAAAGGAATTCTCCCGAAATGCATTGGGTATTTTTTAAATAAGCATCAGGATGCATGAACTCACTAGTCATACAGTGTAAAGCCTGAAAGGACATGCTCCCGATGTAACGTCATCGACAGCTATGCACCAGCGCACGTGGCAACGCCAATGGTTTATCCTGCAATGTGCAAGGGTTTGTCAACATGGAGCTGCAGACTGTCACACAACCCACAGTGACCAATTAAAGTAGGACAAGCCCACACTCTCTGAAGACTGTGCAGATTTCACCATTCTCCGCCCGTGTTTGGAAGGAGACACTATGATAGTGCAAAGCCACCCACTTTGTCCAGGGCTACCTTTTCATGCACCCAAAAGTCTTAATTCAGCAGCTCCATTTCAAAGGACGAACCAACTTGCGTTGTGGTTGAGAAAGCCAAGGGAAGAAAGGACGTGTCAAGTAAATGTCCAGAGGCATAGCATCCATTCGTGCTTCAGGTGCAGGGGCACCAGCGTCTCGATACCTGAGGAGCCAACTGATCCCTGTTATTGCTGTATTTTATTATTCAAACAGCAGCCAGGGGACTAATTTCCTTCCTTGGAGTAGATTCCATGACACACTGGCTTGGCTACTATAAATGACATCAAAGGAGTTTTGCTAGTAAGTTGATTTGGGAAAAAAATGCTTTTGGTAGAAAATATTCTGACTTTCTCTCTAGGAGCCATCTTGCTGGAGGCCAAGCCTTCCGGTCAATAAAGGGCAAGGCTTCCTTCTGCAACATAAAAGTGATTATCTTTCAAATTCGGTGGACCTCCTCACATGCAATCCACGTGAACTGTCAACGACTGAGGGGTCCTCGGCGAGACCAAGGAGACTTGGGCTTTCAGGAGTAATCTGTGATGCACACAGCCACTGAAGAAGGCATTGTGGGTTAGGGATGTGCAGTGCAGCCAGCACTTCCTTGATTGGGACCTGAGGGTGGGTCCTAAGTGTTTTGTGAATGCTGAAAGGCAATCTATGGAATAGACCTACAAGTTTCCAAAGGACACCATGAGAACCCTTAATGTACCTTGGCAAACGGCTCCAGATAAGACACAGGGGAAAGAGTTGTAAAGGTGTAGTCCATTAGCTGAAATCGTATAGTAGCTGGTGTTTCCAAGTGGCTGACTCGACACAGGTCCTTGCCCCTAAAACGCCTGCCTGTAGACCACATCACGTCCTTTACCTCTTGATCAAGACCATGGTTGAGTCTGTAGGGACCACCGGCTCAGTCCACTCCAGATTCTCTTAAGTCCCCCTTCAAACTCGACGGGGCAGAGTAGTGTTTAATTTGTAAATAAATAAGTGCCAGGGCCCAAGGTATTGCTTGGGAAACTAAATCAGGTTGCACTACCGACTGGATCTGCCATGACTGCCACGTGCCAGAATAAATGCTCCTTGACAAAGATCACACAGCTTTAAATGTGACAGGATGGATGATTCAAGCAATAAAGAATAACCATTAGAATTATTCTTTAAATGTGTATTTAATTGTTAAACTGTTTTACGCCATACAGAAATAGACAGATAGTGCCACCATTTGGTAACTAAGTGTCAATGTAAATAATTAAGTACTGGTGCCGAGCACCGGAAAACACTGGAACTAATTAACCACTGGGGCAGAATGACATCAGAAGGACTGAGATGGGAACTGGGCTACTGAATTGATGGAACAGAGCCAAATAGAGACAATGGAGCAGGGTCCTGACTGAAAGAGGTATGCGGTTGTCACATAGAGGGCACATCCATTGACCAGGAACCAGATGGGTTAGCTAAGTGGGGCATGATAGATCAGTGAACACGGGTTGGGCAGTATATATTCTGGAAGCAAGTCAGGGCACATAGCCAATCTTAACATACCTACAGGCATGTTTGTGCACTCGGATTTTGTCAGATAGCAGAGTTCTAACTCCTATTGATAAGGTTTTGCTATTTAGCCATCATTTTGCAGCACTATGTGGCACCAATATGTATTAAAATATTCTTCTTAAACTCAGCCACAGGAAACTGACAGGCAATGAGGTGAAGCACCGACAGAGAAAGGAGCAATGTCAGGTAGTATGGTAACATGGCAGGCCAACAGGAGAGAGTGTAGAGCAGCAGGTCAAATGGTATGAAAAAGGAAGGGCAGAAGAGTTATTTGCTGCCTTGGGAAGAATTGATTTCCTAGCATCTGACATGTTGGTGTCCCACCCACTGCTCTGAAAACAGTTGGAACAATTGCAGAAAGCAAAGGTCTTATTTGGTTGATGTGCCTTTCTCCTCAAGGCACTCTGTCTCACGGGGTTTTGGTCTCACACTCTGAGGCACAGGCACCATATTTAATTTAATGCAATCACACACCGGGAATAGTCATCCTTCTATTAAAACATTCATGTTTGGCCCAAACCCCTCAGTCACTTGTGTCCTGTGGGCCTGCTGATGTTATCTGGCCAGTGCCCTAAAACACACTAGAAATACAGTGTAAACTCTCTATCCCACTTAAGGAATGCTGTAAAAGTGCATTGGTATGAGCGTGAGAAAAGTTTGGGAGGGCGGGGTGAAACTGCCACTGGACTGGTGGAATAGAGAATAAGAAGATACTCATATTAGTGGGTTGTTGGAAATTTGCCCTTTCTGCAGAGTCACCCAGAGTTTTTGGCTTTTTTACTGGCTGTAGAACTATCTGCACTTTACCCTTGTTAACTAGTGGTAAAGTGCCTGTGCTGCCATTTTTAACACGATGACATTCATATACATCCAGTTGGCATAGTTGGCATATTTGAATTAGCTATAATGATGTATATGGTACAAAGTGTCCAGGAAACCTGCCACATCCAAAATTCTTTAACCCAGGAAAAGCAGGCACGGACCACCAAGTATGTGCTTGAAATTTCTTTTAATCCAAGTGGTACAAAGTGTATATGGTACAAAGTGTGCCAAGGGCATGCAAGTTTAATGTCACTTGTGGAGTGCAGCACCTATTGTGCCATCCACTCTATGCATTCCAGTGACAATGCAAACATGAATGCATGCCTACCATGTGTAGCCTAGTTGTTGCAGTTTTAAAACTGCAAATTCAAACTATCAAAATAACCCATTTTGACAGGTCAACCCCTTCCTTTTAAATATTTATAACACCTAAGTAGGCCTTATTGTCCATACGGCAAGGTGCCTGGTATTAAAAAGTAGGATATGTAGGGATTTAATGTTAAACATGTCCTTGCAGTGTAAAAGTCCCAAAAAGGCTATTTTCAAGGTAGCAAACCTGGCTGGTCCATAGGATGTGTGCTGCTCCTGAGACAGGATGGCCTGTGGGCTGGTCCTGCATACTTAATTCATTTCAAAGAGACCTACCCTGTCACAGGCAGATGTTGCTAACACCTAGGCCTGAACTCTTCAGTTGTACCCAAGCTAGGCAGGCTCCTATCATATAGGGCCTATTTTTAGGTCGAGCAGACCTACATTCAATGCGTAAGCATTGATTGTGTCTGCTTCAGACCTATTGTGAGCCGTATTTGGGAATGTGGACAACAGTCAGACGCGCGCTTTTTCCTAGTCAGTTTTGACCGTGTGAGCGCGCCTCTGGCTGCTTGCAGTCTGTGCGTGGTTTCGCTTTCTGTTAGAAGCACGCAGGCAGGCACGCACACACACACACACACACACACGCGCGCGCGCGCGCGCGCATGCACACGCAGGCACACACACGCAGGCACACACATGCAGGCACACAGCCCCCCCCCACCCACCTTACCTCACCGGAGTCGGACTCGGGCTCGCACCATCTGCCAAGGGAGCCCCGCAGAGCACTCGAACTCCTCTGCCACTATACCAAGAAGCGGAGCTCTCCCCATAGGCATGGGGGCCCCGCAGTCTCCCCGCTGGTCTTCACCCGGGCCCCCTCCTGGGACCCGGGACTTCATGCGGCACTTCTCTTCTCCGGGCTCGCGCTCGTCAAAACGAAACTGAAGAGTGACGCGCATGCGCAGGCAGCCCCTGCCCTCCCACTCCTCACAGGCCGGCAAAGAGCTGATGGCAGCGCAGGACTGGTTTCTGTCTCTTCAATTCAAATATGTCCCGATCATGTCAAACATGACACTTGTTTTATATAGCGTTCGGAAGTCACGTTCTGCCGGTGTTAAGCATTGCATATAACACTTATTATTTTCCATTTTAATGGCACCCACATTACTGACTTCGGAAACATGAGAGGTAGACTGGGCCGTGCCAGGTTAGAATCCTCTCTCATGACGCAGGAGGTGCTGCCCGTGTGCCCTGGAGCAGGAGCCCCCGGACCCTCCCTGCTTCTTCCAGTACAGAGGGAGGTCCTCCCCTCCTCCCTTCTTCCCGGTAGGACGCACCCGCCCCTCCGGGCGCACATTCCTGGCCCGGAACAGGTCCGCCTGCTCCTGGTGCTCACACTAGCCTTAACACGAGGGGGCGGGCGCAGGGGAGGGATGGACAGAAGGACACCGCCGGGGGCAGAGTGGAGGGCGACAGGACACCGCCTTGCAGACACCACGGATCAAACTAAAGACCGGCTTGACTAACAGCAGCACAAAAAAGTAAATTATGCGGCATTATAGGTCGCATTCTGTTTCTGTGGCACTGCCACTTCACTATCCACAAGATGTGGTGTTACGGCCAGACTGCTTGACTGGGGAACCAGGTTCAAGTCTCAGCCTGGGCTCAACAACATCCTGTGATTCTGGGCAAATCACTCGATCCCCCAATGCCTACAAACAATGCACTTGTGACCCTGTGAAATGCTTCGAGTGCTTATATAAATAAAGTGCTCCAATGCCTTCGTGTCTAGTTCACATTATACTTTCAAAACACCAGAAAATGCCCTAAGAGGTCAAAACAAAGCCTTGACATAAGGAAAGACAAATAGTTGTCTATTTACTGCTGATTTGTACAAAACGAAACCAGAAACTCTGTATAAATCTAGGCTTCCCCGATTACATTGTGTGATCTTGGACAAATATCTTATTTCAGAATCTCGTTTTTTTTTTTAATTTTTGTGTATGAAAACACTTTTAAATATGTGCGCTACCAGTTGTAGAAAACTCTCACTTTTAATAAGTACTTCTCAGTGCAGAGCGATAACGTGCAGTATTAACACCAAGCCTTCACATTTTAAAGAACTACACTTTTTGTTAAAGAGGCCATCATATTTTTACTGCAACATTCAGCGCGCCATGTGCACTTTCACTTGCCAAGCAGCCTGGGATAATGGCGTCTGCTTCTTTGAGATGGGTCTTAAGAGTTTGAGCTGTCGGCATTGTAAATGGCAATGCCTTTTGTTTATGTGTTTATTATCAAAAAAGATAAATAAAAGGCATTGTAATTTACAATGCCATTAGCTCAACTCTCGCAAATGCGAGACCTATTGCATTGCAAATGCTTGTTTAACATTAGTGTCAAATCCTGCTGGGGTGTCAATACCTGCTCGAAATGTCTGCTGGGGTGTGAGGCACACTTCAAAGGGTGAGGACAGGATGCCAAAACAATTCTTGTGTAACTACTGTCTAGTTGCTTAAAAACTCAGCTTTTTTCTACCAGACATCGGTCTCTGAATTGCTTGGGTGTACTAGATTTTTTTATGTTAGATGTGGAAGGACACTATGATGACCATGGTACACTTCCACACACCATCTCCACCGCTCAGAGCCCAGGTATAGTGGGGGGGAGACTGCTGCCATCTTGAAAATGCCAAAAGTGGTTAGGGTTAGTCCCAGGAACCTTTACCCCATTGGTGAGGGCCTACCCAGGGATCATTCCCACTCACTGGCACGTGTCAGGCATAAACGTGGCATCTTCGGGCACTTGTTTCAGAACACTCTTGGACCTGAGGAAGATCAAAAATTGACTGAACCTCCTTTCTACAACCTGAGTAGAGCCGTGCAAGACTTGACCTGCTCTCTCTTGTACCCAGGACAAAGAAGTGGACTTCAAGAGTCATGAGGCTCACCCTCCTGTTCAAGCTACAGGGATAAAACAAGCTACAAGGGGCCGTTCCTGCAAATGCTCAGTTGATAAGTGGCAACTGGATCTGGAGTTGACTCTAGCATACATCCTGTGAGTCTAGGTGCCTCCCCTGAGGTCCCGGGTGCGTTAGAAGTGTACTCCTGTGGTGAATTGAGACAAAGATAAACTAACCTGATTGATATATCTAACAACTAACCTGTATGATGTATCCAATCCAGACTTCATCGCAGTCTCCACCATATTACACCTTGGGCCAGTTCTATCACGAACCTTAACACTTTGTGCTTCTTGGCACTGTTTTTACATACAACTTTAAAAATTCATAGCTCCAGTTCCCCTTATTGGATTTTTGCCATTTTTGGTGTAATTTTGTTTATTAATGTGTACTCTGTTTTTATACATGTGTTTGGGATTTTTATTGTTTTGCATTTCAAATGTATTACTGTTTTGATACTGCATAAATACTTTACACAATGCTTCCAAATTAAGCCTGTCTGCTCTGTGCCATAACTACCACACAGTGTTAAACTTAGGTGTTTTTGATTTACCGTGACATGGATTGTGATTAGTACTTGACTTACTACGACACACAAAACTTTGTTAAGATAATTAACTCACATTTACATTCTCTCACTTGATAGCCAGGGCCAATGGAATTATGATATTTTGCAGCTGCTTTGTGCCCTACATGATATGGATTTGTCTTATTCGCCATTAGAAGCATACTTTGCAGATGTTGACAAAAATATAAAATATTTTCTAACTCAGGCTAATCAAAATGTTCCACATGTGAGACATCATTGAAACAGATACTTTACTACTGTTAACTGTGGGTTCCGATCACTCTACTTTATTTAGGGCTACAAACAAAAGGAACAACACGAGAACATCATGGCTGTTGCAACTCCCTGTTGATAAATTGAAAAAAAAAATAAGCAAACGTAGTTCCTTGAAAAAGAAAATGGAACATTCGGTCAAAAAACAGCAGGAAAATAAAAAACAAGGAATGAAAGT
This sequence comes from Lissotriton helveticus, assembly GCF_964261635.1. NCBI lineage: Eukaryota > Metazoa > Chordata > Amphibia > Caudata > Salamandridae > Lissotriton > Lissotriton helveticus. The sequence goes on along the minus strand of NC_136061.1, from coordinate 1,963,250,465 downwards.
GACTAAGGCAATGAGGGCGTGGGAGGAACAAGTGCTAGGGAATAGGTAGAGATAAAGACACTAGAGTATATGTTTGGGTAGAAGTAGGCAGGCCGAGGTACTAAGCTTTAGGTATGGATAGAGATTAATAGGTCTTATATACTGGTACATGTACTAAACAGTAGGGGTCGATGCACTAAGGTAATCGAATGGTAAGAGGCATGGACAGAGGTGAGGGCTGGAAGTAAGATAAAAATACGTAAAGGAAAGTTGGCGCAAGGGGTATATAAAAATAAAGCAAAAGAGGAGGTCAGAAATAAGGACCAACAGTGAGGGTGGCTCCACAAACAAGACAACGAGAAGGTAGATTGAAGGAGACAAAGACACAAACCCCAAACATAATAAATATGAAGAGTGCAATACTGCTCTGCAGAGTTGATACTTAACAGAACGCTGTGGCCAGGGGCTCACATGCACAGAATAAAAGAAGCACCCATTTTAATTGAATGATTATATATAAGTAGTCTTATTTTCTGTCGGGGGTAATGTAATGTAGTGTAAACATTATTTATAGAGCGCTCGGACACCACTGGTTTCATGGCGCTATAGAACGGATAAGCACAGGTGGGGAGCAAGGTGCAGGTGTTTTAGTCATCATACGCTTGCCGGAACAAGTGAGTTTTTAACAGTTTCCTGAAGGATGTATAACAGGAGGTGGACCTGAGTGCATATGGAAGGGAATTCCATAGCTTGGATGCCAAAAAAGAAAACCCAAGGCCGCCATGTTTCTTCCGCTTGAAAGAGGGAACGGAAAGAAGGTTATGGCGCAGGGAGCGGAGGTTACGAGAAGGGACATAACGGTGAATCCTAGATGTTACGAAGGCAGGGCCATGGCCGGTTAATGATTTAAAGATAGTGCAGCCAAGTTTAAAAATACTGTGTTTTGCCACCGGGAGCCAATGAAGCTTTTTCAGCAGGGGGGAGACGTGTTGATGTTTAGGTTGACGGAAAACAAGTCTCGCTGCTTGATTCTGCACCAGTTGTAATTGACGGAGTTGGTAGGCTGGGATGCCAACGTAAAGGACGTTGGCATAGTCAAGGCGGGAGGTGACCAATGCCATGATGACTAATATAAGGGCCTCAGTGGTCAAAAACCTGCAATTTTTTCGAATTCTCCGGAGATGGACAAAACACGACGAAGTGACTGCATTGATCTGAGGTGCTAGAGAGAGGTCCTTGCTGATGATTACCCCTAAGCTCTTTACGGAGTCGGCAGGGGAGGGAGCGGAGCCCCAAGAATGTGGCCAAAAGTTGGAGTTCCAAGGATTAAGAGAGCCTCCAGTTAAGACCAGCTCCGTTTTGTCGGGGTTACGTTTCAATTGGCTTTGGGACATCCATTCGCCAATAAAAGTCATAGTAGACTGAAAATCGGCGATGGATGTGGATGAGGAATTGAGACTGAAGACCATTTGAATGTCATCCGCGTAATTGAGGATAGTGGCTGAGTTATTACGTAGGGATCGAATCAGGGGTTGCATGTACAGGTTAAATAAGAGTGGCGATAAAGCAGACCCTTGTGGGACACCACAAGTTAGTTTCTCGGGAGTGGCTGAGAAGGTGGATAGGTGGACAGCCTGGGAGCGATGAAATAAGAAGGATCTGATCCATTCCAGGGCCAAGCGCTGGATGCCAGCGCTGCCGACACGGTCGATCAGAAGATCATGATCGGCGCTGCCGACACGGTCGATCAGAAGATCATGATCGACCGTGTCGAAAGCAGCCGACAAATCCAGAAGCACATGGGCCTGGGGGATGTTGTTATCAGCTCCCCTCTTGAGCTCGTCCATCACAGCCACAATAACAGCCTCAGTAGAGTGTCCCGGCCGAAAACCCGCCTGCTGGGGATCCAGGAATTGGGAGGACTCAATAAAAGAACTGAGACAGTTGGTCACATGGGCCTCTAAGATTTTACTGAGGAAAGGGAGCTGGGAGATGGGGCGAAAATTACTCAGGGGGTTAGCATTGGGCTTTTTGAGAATGGGCACCACTGCGGCACATTTGAAGGAGTCAGGAACAATACCTGTGGTCAAAGAGTTGTTAAGTAGTGAAAGTGGAGGATCGGGACAGGCTCGAAAGGCTTCTTTTAGAATCTGAGGGGGGCAGCAGTCATTCGGGGAGCCAGAGCTTACTCTATTCAAGAGGGCCAAGAATTCTGACTTAGAGATCGGGGGAATGTGATCTAACACCAGTGGATTTCTACAAGTGATAACGGGGACCAAAGGTGGAGTAGAAGGCGGAATATTATTTTTAATGACAGCAATTTTTTCGATGAAAAAAGTGTTTAATGAGTCACACAGAGCCTGTGAGGGGGCCGGTTTGGCCAGTACCCGGTCTGGTTGAGTAAGCTCATTAACATTGTAAAGTTCATCTATATGTACAAGCACACCCCGAAACAAGAAATATTTCACGCCGTTGCCAAGACCACTTTGGCCAGGTCTACGGCACAGGAGTAATTTCCTAGACCCTGTGGCTAGTGTATGACTACAAGGTCAGGGCACTGAAGGGTCAGTTCTAAGGCCTGGCCCCTACTATCAGTGCTTCTCAGAGGCCAATTCCAAGACTCCACTGAATAACTCTTGACTTATGACTACAAGGTCAGGGCATCGGAGGCATCTCTGAGCAGAGCAAAGTCACTGAGGTTCCTGGGGTCACTTCCCAGAACCCCTTGGGCAGAGCGCGACCAACTTAAGGCAAACGACCTTTGCAAGGCTGTTGTTACACCGCATGTTTACATCGCTGTCATTACAACACAAGTCGTTACAACGACTTGCGCTGGATGGTGCTATACATTAAGGAATAGTATGATTTACTATTCCAACACCTTCCCTCCTGTTACGTAGGCTGGAGCTGGAATAGTAAATCATACTACTCCTAAGTACAGCGCCCTCGAGCACAAGTTGTTGTAACGACTTGCATTGTAATAACTGCGATGTAACGTACCACGGACTAAAGACCGCGTTGTAACGTCACATATTCCCAACTTAAGGTCATTTGCAGCTGCCCTGGGCTTAGCTTGGTCATCTCAGGATTCCTTGTTCCCTTGTTCAAATTAATTTTATTAGCGGAGGGCTGGTTCATATTCATAGTTTTTGAGGTTTTCTTTCTTAATCCAGACCCGCTGGTATCAGGGAAAAATTCCAAGGGTCGCCTGCCAGCTACTCCTGCCTGGCACACACAGATCTCAGTGCATAGCTCTGGGTGCCCTGGAAAGAGGGGGCAAGGCGCGCCGTTTGTGGTGCTTCACAAAACGCAGCCAAGGCCAACGTCGAAACACCCACTCTAAGCAGATATTAATTTACAGGATTCAAGCTCTTCTCTTTAACAAGCAAGGATGAATAATGCTCCCCGATGGGAGAGGCGTGTCGTTGCCGTGGGAACGCCTGATTCTCTTGAAGGGCACACGGAGGGAGACCAATCGCCGAATTCCCTTCTTCCTTCGAAGCCCCTCCTGGAACCAGCTGCGATTTCATATCCAGGGAATGAGGCAATCTTATCAAAGTGAAAAGAATCTAGGTGCTATAGTGCCTTTTACAGGAAGCCCACTCGCTCCCTGTGTGCTTGACTGCATAGTCTTTCTCACATCATGCTTTAGCAGGCTATATGCTAGGCATGGCATGCCCTACTACTAGTGGGGATATTCTGTAAGGGGTTTGGGATTTGGGATTATAGTGAATCCATAGTGAAAATAGTGCAAGTCTATAGTCGTCTGCCTTCCGAGGATTACTGCCAGAACACTCATCTCCATGTTGTCTTAACAGGCCATTTACTGTGCTTAGGATGAGAAGTGCTCTTACCAATGAGCTATAGTGAATCTATAATTGTTGAGCACACTCAGAAATCGTGACATCAATAGACGAGCGTTGATCACCCTGCCTGGGTTGGACTGGCCTATGTGGTAATCGGGCAGTGCCCGACTGGCTGGTCTGACCGCAGGGTTGGTTTGGGTAAAAACAGGCCCGGTAAGACCCCCATCCCCCCCAAAAAAAGAGGCCCTCAGTTGCGCCTTTTTGCAAAACACTGCTTCATTGTTTTACGTATAATGAAAAGAAGCGAGTCGGGGTTCTCTAAAAAAGGCATGTTTTCTTAACTTCACTGAGATAAAAAAAAAATGCAAATGTTGCCAGGACTAATTGTGCACGGATTACTTCACAATGGTGAACCACACCTGAATATAATTAAGGTCACTTCTTCTCATGCCCCCTGCCCCTGCTCAATCTGCATACATTAATAAGCAGGCCCAGCCGGAGACTGGGAATGAATCTGCACCCAGTTGGTTAAAGGGAGGTAATAGAGGCCCATCTGCGTCCGAAAAGGCCGCTCAGTCCCCCACTGGGCCACTGGTGGCATGGCATCTGAACAGCACAGACACAGCCCAAATCGGCCACTACGCTGGCCAAAAAAGCGGCCTACAGCTGCAACTCAGATACCGGCCCATTGCCCGCCTTACCGATCCGACCCAGTCTGACAGGTCAGTGAGTGGGCTGGTTTTTGGCTGTTTTTGGCCTGTTTTATGGTCTGTCTAGCCATTTGTTTTAACTTTTGATTTCTCAGATATTAAACAATAAACATTGCCTACAGTACGCACAAATCTATGCAGTCTTCAAAACCCTGCAAAACACACTCAACATATCTTTACTAGTTTAAAACTGCCCCAATTTACAGTTTTTTAGCTATCTGATTTACTAATCGGGGCTGCTTTTCTTTTTTGTGCCCTGCACTATTTTCTGACCCAGTCCAACACTGCATCCGTCGGCACCCCTAAACCTGAGCCTTGTCTGCACAAGCCTTCTCCAGGAGTCACTGTAGCAGCGTCTCAGGCAAACTCCAGTGGGACCTAGAGGTCTGCGGGGTCCAATCCTCCCGAGTCTAGACGAGTACCAAGTACCGGCCTTCATCACGCCGTGGAGGGATCTTCCTAGAACCTGGAAGCCTTCATCCTACAACAAGCCCTAGCACCCCTGGAAATAGGTGGGAGTGCACAAAGTAGACCACCCATCCTCCAGCACCCTCTTCATGTAAATATATAAGTAAGAGAGAGGCATCATGAAAGGCCACACTGCACACTATGTGAGAGGTAAAGGAGGCAATCTCTTTTGTCCGCGAATGGTATGCGTTTCCAGCGTCTGAAGTGATAGAGACGACATACCAGTACCACAAGCGTGACTAAACGCTTTGTCTACTTAGCAGGATGCTAGGTACTGGCTCTAACAAATAATACTTTATTATAGAAATAATACAGTAAAAATAAACAGCGGAATTCTACAATCTCTAGTGTTAATATGGCTACTGATAAAGGGGGAAAGGGCATTTGCTTAAGGCCACCATTCTGTGGTTCATGGAATGCGTTGTGGTCTTCCAAGAGGTTAACTTTGGTGAAAAAAGTTCAATATGCAATAAGCATTGGCAAAGCCAACAGGTCTCACCTATGCAAAAGCTATTGGTTTTGCCAACGTATCTTAGCCATGTGTATAGTAGCATGGCTACAAGTTATTGGCGTAGAGGAGAGTGACGTGGAGAGAAGTGTCATAGTGTGGAGTGGCACAGAGTGGAGTAGAGTGTTGTAGAGTGGAGTGGCATAGAATGTTGTCGGATGCCATAGAGTAGATTGTAGGGCTGTGGAGTGGCGTGGAGAGGAGTGTCATGGAGTGTCGTAGAGTGGAGTATTGTTGAGTGGAGTGTCATAGAGTAGAGTGTCGTAGTGTAGAGTAGAGTGTCATAAAATAGAGTGTTGTAGAATAGAGTGTCATAGAGTAGAGTGTCGTAAAGTGAAGTGGTGTGGAGTTTAGCTGAGTTGAGTAGAATGGAGTTTAGCTGAGTTGAGTAGAATGGAGTAAAGTGCAATGTCGTGGAGGGTAGTAGGCTGGAGTGGTGTAGAGTGAAGGGGCTTAAAGTTGAGGTAGTTAGAGTGCTGTAGAGTGCAGTGGCATGGAGTGTTTTAGAGTGGAGAAGTGGTGTAGAGTGGAGTAGTGTGTTGTAGAGTGTAAAGGTGGTGTAGAGTGAAGTAGAATACCATGGAGAGGCATTAGGTGGAGTACAGCGGTGTGGAGTGGCATAGAGGGAGTACATAGAGTGGAGTGGTCTAGAGTGGTTTAGAGTATAGTAGGGTGGATGGGTGTACAGTGTTGTAGAATGGAGGGGTATAGAGTGGAGTGTAGAAGATCAGAGTGCTGTAGAGTGGAGTTGAGTGCTGTAGAGTGCAGTGCCATAGTGTGGCATGGCTTAGAGTGGATTAAAGTGCCGTAGAGTGAAGTGGCATGGAGACGAGTAGTGGTTCGCGGAGTGGCGTAAAGTGGAGTGCCGTAGAGCGGAGTAGATTGTCATTAGGTTCTGTGACGTAGATTGGAGTGGCGATGAGTGGCATAGAGTGGAGTAAAATGTTATAAACTGGAGTGGCATAGAGTGAAATAAACATGGTGTGCTAGTGTACTGCCATTACATTAACACAGACATACAGTTTTATTTATGAAACTATACAGTGCACAAATGATACAGTGTGGAAATGGCATAATCTAGTGTACTGTTTTGTTTTCCTCATATTAAAATATATGTTTAATGTACACTTCAGATTTACAAAATGTAATTGTTTCATTTGTGCTTTCACAAGTCTGATATACTCTGAAATATTTGTGCATGTTTTACAAATATTTAAATTTTGTTGTGTGCTCCAAAAACAGCCTTCCTTTCTCTCCCCCAGATTGTCAGATAGATCCTCTCACTTTGAAATCAGAGAAAGAAAAGTAAACACCAAGCTTCCTCAGAGGACAGAGTCTGACATTGGACCTTTGTCTGTGAATGCACAGCAAATGTGATAAGATTAGAACAAAATATATAGGCCTGTTTACAGAAAGCGAGCACTTGTGGAAAAATTAAAGTAAACAGGCTATGCTACACGGGAGGGACAAACTCAAACTGGATAGCCTAAAACAAATTAAGCCAAAAATAGAAAGCAAGTAACTGTGTGTGACAAAAGACAAAGCCAGTGGTAAGCAATGAGCAGAATGCATCCCAAGGGAAGATTTCAGAGTGTCCCCAAGAAGTGTTAATCAAACCAGACTGATAGGGTGCTGTCTGGTAGGCTTTGACCTAAAAATGAGCCAGTGTTGTTCTGTGAGGGCTCAGCACCATGGCAGACTCTGGAGCTATTTAGAGTGATGAACGTTTTTAATACCGCATTACACACTATGAAGGGGCTTTGGATGGGGATGCTGGTTCAAAATCACACCACTAATTTTGTCTAGCCCCTTCCCCGCGGGGCTAATTCACACATGGTGCGGGGGGTAGGTGCGGCCGCGCGCGGCGCCGCGGTACTTGTGGCGAGCCCGGCTCCTCATGCAGCACGGTGGTGCTGTGCTCTTGAAGAGCTGAGATCGTCACAACTCGCGCCCACTTAATGGAACGCCCAACACAGCAGGGGAATTATCCCGCGTGGGCGTTCCGCGGCAGTTATGACGAGCTCAGCTCGTCATGGGCACAGCTCCACTGTGCCCCATGACGAGCTGAGCTCGTCATGAGTGCCTAAGCGGTTATACTACTCACAGAAGTAAAACTTCAGTGCCCTTGGGATAGGGGTCTAGCCTCCCACTAGGTGCAGTTAATACTGAAATCTCGGTAATTGCTGGTCATCGTTTAAGATTTTAACACATTTGAGATGCAGGAAGCCCAAATTTCTTCCTCTTATGTTAGATGGACCCTAAAATTAAGGACAGAGAAGAGCGAATACTGTAAATAGCATCACAGGATCAACAGTCCTGGGTTCACCTATAACACCTCTGGAAAATCGAAGGTGCTAAGATGTCCTCCGAACCTTAGCAGGAAATCTTGAAATCCAACCGCGGTGGCCCAGAGTGCAAACTCACTTTGAAGTCTTGCAGACTAAACTTACAATCACGGGGCAAAAGGGCCAGTTGGCTACAGGGCGTCTGTACCATCCTGCAGGGGCATGAGGAACCCTAGTGTGGTTCAAGGGCATTCTTTGCCATGCAGGCCCAAGGCTGATGCTACTGTGCTGTGTGAAAAATTCATTGCACTATTTGAATATTATTTACATATGAGACTCAGAATGTAATCAAATTCGAAAATCTTAATGTTTGGTAGGAAAATGTTTGTTGCCACCAAAAAAGTAAGACATATTCTCCTCAGAAATACATACAACAAAAACATATTTCTAATAATGATCCTTGTCTGTATTAACACGTAGCAGTGTAGCAAATCGTTGTATCCTCTGGCTACTGACATGTTTAGCTGTCAAGTTAACCTGTGGTTAACAATGCTTTAACACATGCATAGATTGGACGCAGGGCCTAACTCATTGCCTTTCATGTCCTTGATCATTGCCTTCCTTGTCTATTTTTGTGCTCTTCCTGTATAGAGGAGTATTTTAGTCTCACCTGTTTTAGATTTGTTGAGTGTTGTATCCTTCCTTGTATGACATAAGGGTCTTTACTTCCATTTGCATGTTACTGGAATCATTCTTTTTTCATGGCTGATGGATATTTTTTGGAAAAGGAACTTTTAATGTATGTATGGGTTGTTTTTTTATATTAATATTATGTGTAGCAGCACGGCCATCAAGAATACTGTTTAAGACGGTCTGCCCTTCTCTCACCTTGGATGGCTGCATGACCGTGAGACCACCGCCATCCACTCGTCTTCTCGCTTGGGCACTGAGGAAGCTGATGGCCATTGTGCCTTGTGGTGGCCGAGAACCCCTCCACAGTGAAATTGAAGTTATCCTTGCCGTCAAATAGCCGTCAAATAGCCAACACGGACCTGCAGCGCGGCATACCATGCCCCAGGAAAGGTGGGTGAAGATCTTACTTAATGCAGTCATCGCTAACATCTGTGCCTGGTAAGTGGTCGTATAGCTCTCCAAGCTCAGCTCTAATGGCCATCCCAATATGGCCGCCAAACGTGCAGGTTGATCTATTGCTGATCCGGTATGCGAGTCCGGCACCTATAGTCAAATCTAGTACAGCAAAGATAACGCAAACATAGCCTTAGAGTGGATTATGGTGGGTGCTATACATTTTGGTACCACAAAGTACTTCTAAAACGTTCTCTTTTTAACAATGAATGTTTTCCTAAAGTTGAGCAGAAAGAACTTTTAGACCACAAGCCATTTTTTCCTCAACAACCAGTCTATCATACAGTGCCTCCAAATGTGTTTTCTCAGTATTTGTATCAAACCTGTGTCAGAAACGAAGACCATATAACAATCTGTTAAACAGCTCTACCTATATTTTTTCTGGATTCTGCAAAGGATTGTATTACGCATGCATGTTTATAACAATTTGATAACCACTGACTAGCACTTCTGCCTGAACGATTAGTGTAACCTGTTCACATCCATGTACGCACTTACTCACTTATTCAACCATTCATCTATGCACTTACCCATTCATCCATGAATTCATGCTCTCACTTAATAGAGATGGGCAGGCAAACAAATTAACAGGGTGAACTGAGCCAAGACCCCGTGCACAAGCCGACCCATGGAAATGTTTGGTATGTACATTGTACAGCATACATTATATAAAAATGATGAACTCTCTTCAAAATTTTAAAAAGCATATTTCTTTAACATGCGATAGAGTATAAACTTAGTATATCAGATTGTCACTACATTGAGAGGCATTTATTAAAAGTGATAGTTTTTAAACATGAATTTCGAAACATTAGAGCTTCCCACTTCCCTGACCACAATGTCTTTGGTGAGCTAGGACACGAGTTGGTTGTCATGTGCACCCTATATGTGGCCTGTATTTTTGTTGTTGTACATTGAGGAATGTTATATTAAATACAAGAGGTTTTTGTGCAGTGCACATCCTGAACTCACATATTTCAAGGTGCACTTGTAAGCAATAATTAAGAAAAAGGCGGCATGGTGTAATAAAATATTTGCTTAGGATCACACAATTTCGTCAAGTGGGGAACCTAGGATTGATCCCAGGTTTCCTTGTTTCACATTGTCCCATTGAGACACTAGATGAGAATCTCACTTTCCCGTGTTACATCAAAGATGAATGATTTGTCTTTATTTCTTGGTGCATGAGGTTAGGGCATGGGTGGCAGGCAGAAGCCCCATGAAAGCTCGACTCGTTTCGGGCTTGAAGGTCCAAGAGGACCTTGAACGGAGCCAGAGCTAGGCATCTGGCTCGAGCCTTCAGTGGCTCGCCCACCTCTGCCAGGGCCGGACAGGCTACCGGGCTTTTTTGGTGTGCTGCCAAGCTGGGGGCTGACTTCACTGCGGTGGGGGCTGATTTTGTTGATGGGGACCTGCGTGTGCTTCTAAATAAACAAAGCAAAACGAATGATTTTAAGCACACGCAGGTCCCCATCAACGAAACCAGGCCCCAGCTTGGCAGCACACCAAAACGCCCAGTAGCCAGTCCGGCCCTGACATCTACCCATTATCCAGGCACTCCTTCACTCATTTATCTAACCATTAACTCTTTCTCATATTCACGTACTCAGTTTTAGTTATGAAATAGTCAGAATTATTTCTTTGGAAATGCTCAGTAATATGATTTGATTTGTCGATTTATATAGCGCGCGTATGCCCGAAGGCGTCTTGGCGCTGGATTTGGCAGGACGAATGAGGTGGGCGGGACCAAGTGATGCTCCTATAAGGTTCCACAAGCTCAGTTGGAAAAAAGCCATGTTTTCAGTAATCTTCTGAAGGACATGAGTGAGGTACTGTTTTTTATCGATATTGGTAGGAAGCTTCTGCCTCCCCATCGAACCTGCTTATATTTGGGTATTTGTAGCAGTTTTGAGTGAGATGATCTGAGATTTCTGGCTGGTACGTACCATTTCAAACGCGATCTCAGATATAGTGGTCCTTTAACCTGAAGTGCCTTATAAGCAAGACACTGAGATTTGAATGTGATTCCTATTTCCACTCAGAGTGAAATAGCAGTCCATTTGAAAATATGAATGAGTTAGATTTGAGAAATATAGACACCAGACAGGAAACATTTCTTGCATTTTAGGAAAGGTAGCACACACCACTTTTTTCAGTCAACTGCCTGACCCCATCAGGGAGACTGTGTAAAGAAACACACCTTTAACAACACACACCAATAACACCAGGAATCCTATACCATGAAAACCACCTACCACAGCCTACAGTTCTGCATTTCATCCTCTTCTCCTCTTCGAAAAGATTTGCCTTTAATAGTGCTAAAGTGCCATTAAAACCAGCCCTGAAAACATGTGCTTATGTTGAAAGAGAAAAAGTATAAAGTCCCCCCATGTCTTTTACGTCATGCTGCTTAGGTATCCAACGGACACTGATCAAAGCTAACTAAACACAGCATGTTTCTGCCTTCAATAAATACCACCCTGTGTCCAGAAGCGACACTGGCAGGGCAGCGTGGAAGGGAGATGAGGGGGGCAGGATGCCGACCACCCATGCCACCCCCATTCCTAGTCACCTCCATTGAACGGTGAGTAGGAGTTTGGAGGGACTCCGTGCTGGGCAGCAACTTACCTGGCCAGTCTGTGCCTAAGACAAAGGGGGAATATTTATTTATTTGAAGGTTTTATATAGCGCTAGCTCCACCCTGGGGTATGAATTGCCTTTAACCTCGCTGCCACCAGGAGGTTGGCACTCACTTGGGGCATGGACATGGGTAAGCTTCAAAAGAGAGGCACTTGGGCGAATTCGGGACCAGTTAGGGGGAAAGACCTGCTGTCTTTTGCCCTCTGCGTTGATGCAGAAGGCGGAATCCTCAGATTGTGAGGGGATGTATGCACTACACGTAAGAGGCATGGGCAGGTGACCGCAGCTTCTCAGGAACAACTGTGATGAAGAAAGGCAGTAAAAGATGTGAGAGTGTCAGAGAATCCAGGTGACTCATGGACTCAGTACATGGCGCCTGTGGTCCTTCCGGGATGCTTAGATCTGCTTTCCACATGATGCCAATCATTGAATTCAAGGCATACACCTTTCCGATCTCAACAGCATCCTGTGTCTTCCCAGGAAATAGCGCCACACGAGGCTTCCATTTATTAAGAGCTGCATCCTGAGAGCTTCCGTACACGAACTCTGCAATTCATTCTAAAAAGAACATTTGGTTATCTCTGCGCCAGCTTTAGATTACGTATTAGAACATATGTTTAGACTTCATTCTCCTTGAACGAGTGTATCCTTCAAGTAAAATTGCTTTGGCTGTAGGACGATTTGTCTTCCTAATCACATTTCAAGGACCTGCGGCGATACATTCTTTCAGTAGATGTGATTACCGCTTCTCTCGCCCAAACAGACGTTTTATTTGGGTCTTAGGGATAACACATTTCACATTTTACCAGCTCTACGAAATGCATTGTTAACAATGTTTACAATTTCTGTTTGCTCTTTTTTAACGCACTGCATGAAACGGCGCTATAATTATACGCCAAGCACACCTTTCGAGTTCTTTCTGGTTCGAAGTGCTTTTTCCCACATCTAGGCGCTGTAATAAGTGGTTGCAAGACACCACTGGGTGAGCTACAACTCCTCTGACTAAACCACACTGTCCTTATAATGAAGTATCTTTCAATGTGCAGCATAGGGAATGTTCCCATTAAACAGCACGCGTTTTAAAATACTGCATCACTCTTGCAAATAAACTGATTAAAAAGATTACAAAGCATGCAAGTCCTTACCAGCAGTATGTCATTCAACATAAACATGCACAGTCTCTATCAGGGTGTAAACGTTATTTAATGGTCTGTAGTCAACCCTTGCTACAATGTGGAGTAAATGTGCAGACGAAGCACATTGGGAATACACTGAACAAAACCGGAATAATTCTAGAGTAAATTCACAAATGAATCACGCGCACACTTTTATATCCCGAGCAAGGCATGTGAAATGTCGCTTTTGGTTTGTTTGACCATAAAGCAATATATTTGGACTTTAAGGCTATTGTTTAGCCTTGAGCCCGAAGCCACTGCACCTGCCGGACGATTGATAGCGATGCTACAGAGAGGACCACGGGGCACTCACGTCAGCACTCCTTGGTAACCCACAAAAGGCCATTTCTTGCAAAGCGAGCCAAAGGAAGGAATTTACAATTTGTCTACTGCAATATCCATCAGGAGTGGAACTTTCATTGTTTCTCATTTGCATGTTCTCAAACTTCAAAGCAGAAACCTAAAGGGAGACCTTCACGCCTAGACCCTAAATAAAACAAAGTATGGGATGGGAGCACAGAGCTTGTTTCAGTCCCGGGGATGTGGCATTGTTGAGCTGCTCTTGTCTGCAGCGGAGCAGCTTCTGGGCTCAGTGGTTGGTGTCAGCTTCTTATTTATTTACAAAAAGCCCAGCAGCTCTCCCGCGGTGACAAATTAAGGGCCAGGGGGTGTGTGCAGAACCCGCCAGCTTTGCCCTGAAATGCCTGCTCCCACACTTCTGAGATCTCTCACAGAGCAGGGAGTGCTGGCGGGCCCTAGGCAGTGCCTCTTTGCGCATGTTTGGTGTGAGCGCTTCAAAACAGAACATGGGCGCTTTGCACAGGAACGTGCGCGCGGGCACCTTCGAGGGAACATACGTACCAAACGACAAAACTCTGTTCTTGTCATTATTCACTGCCTCTGTACATTGTGTAAAGATCTTTTCACCCCTGATGTATGTTGGCGTCCATCCGGACTGTGTTCTGGCTTTTGGAAACAAGCATTGGCAAAGCCAAGAGGTCTGGCGTTGGCAGCCTCCCTTTTGGCTAAGTCAATTCCGGTTTTGGTTTGTCATGGTTTTTGATCAACTTTATTGTTGGGAAATCTGCTGGGCCCTTACTAATCTGAAATATACAAAAATTAGCCAAAAGAAAAATTTGTTTTTTTTTCATCTCAATTAGCCCACAACGTCGTCCCTGCAACTGAAGGGGCCTCATTTGTGTGTGGCCGAGCTCCTTGCGAAATGGCCAACTGGCAACACTAATAGTAAAGTTAGCCAATGACCAATGCTTACTCACTGGACGAAAGAAAACTGTAAATGTCACAACAGCAGGCCAATGGATGAAAAGAACTAGCTGACAGCCCCTATAAGTAAAAGTATTATGCATAGAATGTTAGTAAATTCAAAAGGTCTCGGCTAACGCCAGACCTAAATACCGAAAATGATCACAAGTCTAATAGTAATCCGGGTAGCCTGTGACGTTTACCTGCCACCAGACATGTTGTGGTACTTCGAGGCCAAAAGTGGTGCCCTTTCCTTTCCTGGCCTCCAGGAGAGTGGGCTCGGGCAGGCACCCATGGGCCCTGCCAGTGCTCCGGCCTCTTAATTAGAACGCTCGGTGGCCGCCATGTTGCGCCGCTTCCTGGCGCGCATTGTCCCGCTCCCCTGACCTGTGAACGCCAGGCACTGAGCTCGGTGACAGTGCAGCGCGCAGGCCCAACATCAAAGCCGTGGACCGGGGGCCAGGCCAGGGGGACAAAGGCGCAGCATTAATCAGGGAATGCACCAGAAATGCCACCCCATTCAGGCCCGGGAGACACTGCTATTCTTTGCAGACACAAGGAAAGGGGCCTCGGGCTTCCCTATTCAAAGAGGACTACAGCGGCATGCTGGGAAAAACTGTCCCGCCCCAGGGAAAAGAGTTTACTGAAATTCCCCGGCACTCACTACCAGAGGTTGCTCTCTGATCGGTTCCATCCATGTTAATATGACCCTCTGCTCTGCACCCGTGCTGCTGGGAGCGCTTCTGGTACCCAGACGGCTGAAGTTTAACTCATTGGGTGTAAGTCTCACACCTCGCAGTACAATCTCACTCACTGCTGGGTGTGACCCCGCGTTCTAAAGCACAATCAATCCATGGATCATTCTTTGTGCTCGAGTCTCACACCTCAGGTATCCCCCGGGCATCTCATCTTTAACTCACTGAGTGGGAATCTCTTACTACAGTCACACTTTAACATCTCGTCTTTCACATGGAGTATGCGATTTACACATTTTATTTTAATTTTATTTGGGTATTTATCGAGTACAAATAGCACTGGGAATCAATGCAGAGTTGTATGTACGCAGGGGGCAAAAACATACAACATGCATGGAGCAGTAGGGTTGATGACGGTTGTTTACATGAAAAGTGTTTGGGCGGGCCTTCATGCCAGATTAAGAATGGTTAGAGCAGAGTCTTGCATAAGGCGCAGGGTCTACAGTCTTACGGGATGCAAGGTGGCCCTATTGTGTAAGTCAATGGTGCTGTTTGATTGGGTGCGCCTTGAGCTCCTCTCTGAATTGCAGTACAGCGTGTGTCTGGCCCCTGTGTAATGGTCTGGTTTGAGAATGCAGACTTCAAAGTCTTTGTCTCTGTACACATGTGCAGGTGTAGGGTTTTACAAATAGTTCTAATGCTGCAGTGTTGGCCAGAAACGACGAGCCCTCTGCCAAGAAGGTCGCTGATTTCGCCCTACCAGTTTTTTCAGTGGTTCAGTAGGTCGTGGAGATGATGGTGCCTATAGCGGAAGCCAGTGCAATTCAAGCAGGGTTGAGTTTTGTGACCCTTCTGATGACTCCTCAACAAATCCAAATGAGACCCCGGTATGCGATGGAAGAAGCATGTGTTGCCCTACACTACCAAAAGGCTCTTTATTGCTGAACTAACGGGAGGCTGTACATCATACAAGAGCCATTCAACAATAACAGCAACAATCAACCGTCATTGAACTTTGAAGATTTGCTGTATCCTGAGGGGCAGCATTTAATGAGGCCAGATATGTGTTAGGAATCTGTGGCAGGGTCAAGACATGTGTTTGGAAGTAAGTTTCTTGTAGGCAGGGTTTTGACCTGTGCAAGAGGAGAAGCTGGAAGCAACTCTCTTTTCATAATGGTTGCTTTTAAGCTAGCTATAGAAGCAGGGTATTTAGGTCTAAGTTCAAGAAGGGAGTGTAAGTGGGTGGATGGTTGGCGCCTTGGATATGTATCATGGTGAAATCAGTGGTCGTGCTGTAGGATTCAATGGAGCATCAAATTTGTTGAGTTTCCCACCTTGCAGCTGTAGCGCAAGTTACTTACCTTCAGTAACGCCTTATCTGGTAGATACTCTATCCTCAGATTCCTTACCTTAGAATTATCCCCAGGCGTCAGGCTGAATTCGGATAATTATTCCGTGCTGGTAGGTGACATCGGTTGGATCTGTTTGGCGTTGTCCACGCCGGATGTGACTTGCGCTTTGCCTATCTAGGTGCCACCCCAGTGCGCTGTCGCCAGTTACTTATCGCAATTTTTTCCATGCCAGGAGCACAGAGCCACAAGGAATACTGACTACTGGTTTTAAAAATTAGGGCCCTGAAAGGGAAAAGCCCTGTCGCTAGAAATCTGTTCGCAGAGTGGGAAGGATGGGTGGGACCAGATAAGGCGTTACCAAAGGTAAGTAACTTGTTCATCTGATAGATAATTCTAGCCGTTGATTCCTTACCTTAGAATAGGTACTCAAGCAAAACCTCTCTGGAGGTGAGTCTGTGGACCAATTTCACACGAGGAAGTCCTGCAGGATCGAATGGGCAAAGAGCCCAGTCCTTCGGACCTGACTGTCCAGGCAGTAGTGTTTTGTGAACATGTGTAGGGAGGCCCATGGACTTGAACCCCACGTGCTAATACAGTAGTAGCCCACAAGCCCTCAGCAGGTTGCTTCTTGGCCAATGTGTAGCAGATTTTTATGTAGCGCATGTTCTATGTGGAGACGGTCCTCTTCTGCACAACCTTTCCCTTCTTTGCTCCGACATACCCCACGAATAGTTGGTCATCCACCGAGAATTCTCTCATGCTGTCATAGTAGAACAATGCTCTTTTTGGGACCAGTAGCTTTCAAGAGATGTGGCAGAGTGTAAAAAGTAGGTAGAGTGATGGATTGGCCTTCAAGAAAAGGAGTGGCCACTTTCTGGAGAAAGGAAGCTCTCGTACGAAGCATCTGCTTGTCTGGGTAGATGTTCAAGTATGGAGAATTGGATGACAAAGCCTGAAGCTCACTAACCCTCTGGGCACATGTTATTGCCACAAGAAATCTCCACCCAAGAAGACAGAGCGTTGACAGGTTCGGTGGAGAACCCTCTCCTGCTGCTGCGACACTAGATCCTCCTGAAGGGGCAGGCAGATAGGAGTATCGATGGCAATGCTCAACAGCTCGGAATACCAAACTCTCTGAGCCCAGTTCGGAGCCACAAGTATGACTTGGGCCCTGTTGCTCCTGATCCTCTCGAAAACTCGGAGCAGGAGTGGTTTGGGCAGTAAGGCGAACAGGAGGCCTGAGCTCCAATTGAGACGAAAAGCGTCTCTGAGCGAGAGCCGCCTTTCTAACTCCAGCACTTAGAACTGCTAATTTTGTGCATTCCTGGCGGTGGCAAACAGATCTAACCAAGGCTCTTATCATTGCTAAAAGAGAACTTGCACCACAGTTGGATGGAGATGCCATAAGTGATCCACTAGGCATCTTTGAGTGAGTTTGAACCACCAGGGGAATGCCCTGGCAGTCCAGCCATGTCAAGAAATGTAAGCAGAGTCTCTTAAGAAAAGAGTCCATGCAGTACCACATGGCAGTGGAGTTGTCCATAAACACCTGGACTAGCCTTCCCTTGATGGAGGGTAGAAAGGCTTTCAACGCCAGCTGGATCACCTAGAGCTCCAGAAGGTTGATGTGGAGTCCGGATTCTGCGGGACACCAGAGGCCTCTGACCTCCTGCTCTCCAGATGGCCACCCCATTCCAGAAGTGGCACATCTGTCACCTCTGCCAGGTCTGGTTGGGGAAGGGAGAGGGATCTGCCACTGACCCAATCGCGGTTCATTAGCTACCACTGCAGATCGTTTGCAGTTCCCTTTGAGATCTGGACCATGTTGGAGAGGTTTCCCTGATGCTGCGCCCAAAGTAACTTCAGGTCCCACTGCAGAGCCAGCATGTGCCAGCAGACCGGTATCACCAGCATGATGCAGGAGGCCATGAGGGCTAGCAGCCTCAGAGTTCATCTCACTGAAATCCAGGATAAAGGCAGAAACATCAGTATGATAGCCTGAATATCCTGGACTCACAGTTTGGAAGAATAGGCCCAAAACTGCCTGACCTGGGGTGGTGTGGAGTGCAAAAAAACGATGGATTTAGGCCCAGGTCTCTGTACTGGGGTGAATGTATGGCAATGTTCTGCATTCTGTCCATCACCTGTTGTTTTTGCCTTTGTAGGCCCAAAACTGCACCATGTCCAGAACAGCTTTGATCAAAGTGAGCATTTTGAATTTCTCCTTCTTGAGGACGGTCTAGTATAGGTCGAAGGCCTCCGTCCTTCTTGGGCATGAGAAAGTAGTGGGAATAACAACCACAACCTGCTTCTGGCTTCAGCACCCTCTCAATGGCGCCCTTGGCCAAGAGAGCAGTCACTTCCTGGTGGATCAAATAAAGATGGTCTTTCATCATCCTGTCGCAAGCAGGTGGCACGGGTGGAGAGGCAGTCTTGAAGGGGAGGGAGAAGTTGCTCCGTACAATCTGCAAAACCCATCGGTCAAATGTCATAGACCACGAGTGGTACAGTTGATGGGGGATCCTGCCACCTACTGGATGCCCATGATGATAAGAGGGCAGAATATAAGGGTTGGAGGCTGTAGCTGCCAGGGGGCTGGTGGATTGGCCTGACCTCTGGCTGCCTGACCCATGAGGTCTGTGGATACTGCATCTTTGGCGACACAGAGACTGGGAAGAGTGTGACACCACAGTGGCTCGGTGGGTAAAGATGTGATGAAGTCCAGATTGTGGCCATAAAAGGTGTGAAAAGAGGATTTGGGGTGGTGAGGGGCCGTGGAAAGGACATGGCCATAACCTTGCTGTCCTGGAAGTGCTTTAGGGCTGACTCCACCAGGTCTCCAAAGAGATGGGGACCATCAAAGGGCATGTCCATAAGCAATGCTCGGACATCCTCAAAAAAGTCAGTTGTCCTCAGCCAGGTGTGGCGCTATAAGGCCACTGTCGGTGAAACTGCTCTACCCAGTGAGTCGGTGGTATCTAGTCCACAACATATGGTGAACTTTGCTGCATTTCTCACCAACCGTCTGGGAGAGAACGGCCCGGGCCTCTTCCTGGACAATCAGCAGCACCTGCGCAACAGCGTCCCATAAATCATAGGAGTAGCAGCCCAAAAGGCATGCAGCATTCACTGACTGCAATGTTAGGCTGGTTAAAGAAAACATCTTCCCTAAGGTGTCTAGCCTATTGGATTCCCTGTCCAGGAGAGCGGAAGCGAAAGCCCCAAGGGAGGTGGAGGCCTTGACCAACAGGCTCTCCAGAGAAGGGTGTTGCATAAGGAAGTTGGGGTCCCCTGGAGTGGGGCAGTGGTGGCAGGCAATCGTCCTGTTCACAGGATCCCCTGTGCAGGCTTGAACCATGTCCCTAGCAGGACGTTATTAAGGCTTCATTAAAGGAGAGAAAGGTTCTGAGGGGGACACTCCTGGCTGAAGCACCTCTGTGAAGACTTTAGACTTGACTGCCACAGAGGGCAGGCTTAATTCCAGGACCTCGGCCACCCTCCTCGCTACAATTGCGAAAGACACCCTCTCCCCTGTAGCCATGGTAGGGGAGAAAGCATGCCAGTACCTGGAGAAGTGTTAATTCCCAACCAGTCCACATTAGGGTCAAAGGGCCAGTGGTGTAGCTATGGGGGGCGGTGAGGCGGACCACCCCAAGTGGCATGAGTTTTGGGGGTGACGGCCGCCCCCCTTCTATTACCTGTGGCCCTTGCAGCTGCAAGATTCATGGCAGCGCCCCTCCTGCTCTTTGATCAGGCCGCCGCAGGCAGCAAACGCAGGAGCCGCCACAGGCAGCCTAAGGCCCAGCTACGCCACAGCAAAGGGCTGGTAATCTTCAGGATCCAGCGACCCTTACCAATCCTCCAGTATTCCTAGCCCATTATAATAGGGCTCAGGCCTTGCCTGGAAGGCATTGCTTCAGTCGGCGGCGGAGTCAGCGTCGAGGGATGCCTATCAGGCTTCATGTCGGAGTCGGGGATCAAATTGGGGATGGTGTTACCGGTGGGCGCCTGTGGTGCTGGGAGCGCTGGCATGAGAACCAGCATCAGGAAAGGTTGATGGGGCCAGAGCTGACTATGTGGATCCAGCAGGGCCCCCCTCTGAAAAAGTGGGGACCGAAGGCACACCAGCCGAAGTTGGCCCCTCCAATATGAAGCACATGGCCTCATAACACCCTTGAAGCTGAGCAGAGGTCACACTGGCTCCCGGAAACTCAAAGCGGAGCCGACCCAGGCGCTGGCTCATTCGCTGAGGTATCCCTCGAATGCTTACACTCCTTTGTCTCATTGGCCGACAGACCTCTTCAACTTCTTGCTCTTCTACTTACCAGAGTGGCCAAATGACTTTGAGTGTGACAAAGATTTTGGGGCCTCGACCGAGAATGAGATCATCTCAGCATTGCACGTCGAGCCACCAGGATCTTGAGGGATTGCTCCCACAAGATATTCAAGTTCATTGCCCGTCAATTCGAGCAGGCCTTTGTGGTCACTCTCAAAGCACTCACAGGCATACAAGATGTGGGTCATCACCGACATTGGTGACAGGCACCGCAGGGCTTGAAGCCCGCCTTCCAAGATAACATCCCTGCCACACCAAGAGAAGAAAAAAAAAACAATTTGACAAAAAAGGTTTTGTCAAAAAACGACTAGGGGGTAGCTCTCTTTGGATCTGCACTGCCTGATATAGAAAGAAAAAACTTGCATCAACGTGCCAGGATGGCACCTATACGGACACTGTGCACGTCACATCTGGCGCAGACGACGCCGATGATGTAACGCAGAGTCTGTCAACACCACCTACCAATGTGCAGCAGTACTGCTCGCAAAAAATTTCTGGAACCAGTCTGACACGAGGGGATAATTCTAATGTAAGGGATATGCGACTAGAAGTCTCTATCAGATTGCCTCGTAAAAGTCTTGCTACTTGGAACACAGAACACAATGGTGATGGTTGCAGAAGAAGAAGAGGTATTATGTTGTTGGCAAGTAGGCTTTGAGGAGATAATATTGACATGTGGACCAATTGAAATGGCAGAGAGAGTTTGAGGAGGAGTAGCATCTCAAAAAGGAAAGGTTCTATGTAGAGTGGAGTGTGGTGTAAAAGTGTAGTAGGGAGGAAAATGGTATGGTTGAAATCAATATTAATCATTTGTAACCACCCCGTCCTCTCCCCCGCCTTGCACCATTTTCATTAACCTTAGGGCAGTGAAGCCTTGGTCTGGCGGGATCATGCATCAAGCTGAGTGAACGTTTTACATTGATGGAGAATGGCCATTAGCCGCTGGGTCAATGACTATTGATTTCTATTCTGCAAAATGCCCCCAGAAATTCGATTCCAGCTGCACCTGCACCCTCCCCATTATGAACGTATACACCAACAAAAAAAACATAACAAGCATTTATCATGGTAGCCTCACTTGTACCGCACCAGCCCATGAAATTTCCCACACATATCAGCCCTGCTTGCAGTGCCCTGTGCACCATAATCCACCTGACTGCCTTGACAATGGCTTTTTGTTTGTCTCCCGGCCAGAGAGGAGTTGTTAGACGTAGGAATCCTCATGCTCTGCGCCATGCTGTATTGGAGTATGGTATTAAAGCCTCGCCCACTCTCCGCCCATATTTGTCATTGGCTTGTGTCATTGCCCTTCATAAATGCTGGCTTCTGATTCGTTAATAGGCCTGTTAGTCCCTCTTAAGTAACGCATTTGTAACCTCCCATGAGGACTTGCCTTTTTACTTCGGTTGTTACACAGTATGTCTTTTTTACTCTGTAAGCACTATTTTTATTTAATGAGTTTCTCTTACTGCAGGCACAACATGCTTTCTTGCAACATTCAGCGCGCCATGCGCGCTTTAACTTTCTGAGCAGCCTGGGACAATAACGGCTGCTTTTTTGAATAGGTCTCGCATTTACACGAGTTTGAGCTATTGGCATTGTAAATGACAATGCATTTTATTTAAGTGTTAATTAGCAAAACAGGGGGAAAAAAAGCCTTTGTCATTTACAATGTCAATAGCTTCAACTCTCGCAAATGTGAGACCTATTGCATTGCAAATGCTTGTTATTACAGTGCCATCAGAATGAATTATCGGACCAGAACGGTGACATGAGCCACCATGGCTTACAAGAACAAAAATCAAGTTAAAATGTTTTTTGGGCTGCAGCAGCTCGGGGAGCTCTATTAATCAGGAGCAGTAGTTACAGCATGGGAGAGGGGCATCCTGCAGGTGTGCATATGATATGAATTTATTTCCGTCTTCAAGCAGGGCATTGTAGATTGTGAGCAGATACCACCGGTTAGCTCTTTAATCTCTGTGACTGCAACACATTCACCATCCCCACACTCATAGAGGGTCCTCTCCCACTCATACTGCTTCTGTGGCCTAGAAAAGTATCCAAGTCATCCTTTTTTTTCATAGACTCTAATATTAATCTTTACTTTTCATTATTATAATAAATGCATGTTATAATTACTAACGTAGCCACTGTTGCTTTTATCATCATTATCAATATTATCATAATTCTGGTATTCATTACAATCATTATTAGCAATCTAATATTCATCATTTTCTTCCTTGGCATACATGTTCTCTTTAATATGATCATCATTAAGATACATATAATTGATATATATATTGTGGCAGAATTCTTTTTTATCATTCCTATTACAAAAATTTTTTCAATAAAAAACAGGACAATGAGAATACTCATGCATCCTTGCTGTCACAATCATCGCAATAATGTTTTTACTGTCATCATCATCGCGACTATCGTCAATACTATTATTATTGTTAATATCATCATTGTCTTCATTCCTACAGTTATTTGAATAAGAAAATGAATATTATAAATCTGAAATTGTCCCTGAACCAGGATCTCATCATATTGTGATAACACTGGGAAGAAGGTAAGTAACAATGATATTACTACAGTTCAAGAGTCGTCAATCAGGATAATTTTCAAAGCCTAAAGTCCACACCCTAAACATACTCCCTGACCGACTTTATGATTTAGCAGAGTAATTTTAAGGCATGGCTAAAGTGGGCAACCGCCCAGGGCCCCCACCTTCCAGGAGGCCCCTTGAGAAAGTAAACTTTCTCTAAATTTGAACTCTGTCTATTACATTCCTCTTTATAATTCTCTTTCAATCTCTGCCTACATCTACCTCTCTATCTCTACCAAGTATTATCTAAAGGATTTTTGGTGTCCCGGGCAGGACAACAGCTTTTGTGATCTTTTTAAAGTTCATTGAGTATTGTTTGGCATAATGCAGGTTTGATTTAAAAGAAAATGTGAAATAGAATACAAATGTATTCCCTACAGGGTGTCCCAACGTAGTTCTTGATCAAGGGCACCAAAATCCTTAAGATGATACTGATTTAGTTCACAATTGGTGCTACACAAGAAAACACATGCTACGCTCACTGTTCAAGAGAGACAATGGGTGAAGTGGCTGACACTTTGCCCAACGCAGTATGATGTGGTGGATCAAAGCAAAATGTGAATGACAGTGGAACAGACTATTAGATGAAGAAGTCAGACCAACAGCCACTCTTCTGGTGGCAGAATTAGGATAGATCAATTCAGTTCAGAAATTCTTTGTGCATATTTAAATTTATTTCAATATATCAATCTGTTATTTTTCCCCAAAGGAATAAGAATGTGGGTGTTGGGCTTCTCGGTTTTCAGGATACCTTGTGCACATTACAAATACTGGGTGTCTTTCACACCTAAGTAGAATGCCCCTCAAGTAGAAGAGCCACCCCCCGGCTGGGAAACTGGAAAGCTTTGTACACGTGATGGGAATGGAGGATATCTGGAGGTCTCAGAACGGGACACGGAATTGCTAATCCTATTACTCAGGGCCACATAACAGACACTCCTGCATAGATTACTTTTTTACTCCACTTGAAATGTTGGGTCACTTTAATGAGGCTGAATACAAAGCAAGATGTATATCATACTGCTCCCCACTGAGTGCCACATTAGAAGCCAGGACACTAAGGGGGAGGGGAGAGTGGAGGATGGCTGCATGGATATTGACGAACTCACAAGAAGTAGAGCAGTTCTAGGAACCCTTGAAGCATTACTTTACAGGTAATACTGAAACAGCAAAGGATGCTGAAATATTGTGGGAGACCTACAAGGCCACGGTACGGGGGAACGATAATCTCAGGAGAGGTAGGGGACAAAAGGAAAAGAGTACAGCAGACCGTAGACCTGGAGAGGGCGATAGTCCACTTAGAAAAGGGCTATATACTTATCCTCTCAGACGATATATTGATGCACATAATGCTTAAAGAGGAGAAATATCATATGATAGCCACTGAGGAAGTTAAAAAGACTCACATAACGAGACAGGAATGAATATATGAAGCCGGTGATAAGGCTGGGAAACTCCTGGCATGATATAGCGATAGAGACAAGGAAAGGAATCATATTAGGAAGAAAGTGGCCTCAAATTGCGCAAAAATCACAGAGAGTAACGAAATGGCAACACTGCTGGCAGACTTTATACAGTTGTTCTATGCTTTGGCATGCATAACACTACCCAAACAGGACCTATGGGCTTTTATTTGTAACTTCCCCTGCAGGACATTAGGGAAAGACAAAGCCTTAGCACTGGAAGAGGACCTCACAAAGGAAGAAGAACAAATTGCACTTATACAGCTTCAATCTGGGAAGACGCTCGTCCCAAAGTTTTTAAACACATGGTAAGTAGCAAAATGGAACCGATGCACAGAATTTACCTAGAGGAGTGCAGTAAGGTAGAACTCTCTAAAGGCTTTCGAATTGCCACAAAAGCAGTGGCGTAATGAAACTTGAGGGCCCCCCTTGCAAAGAACATGGAAGCCCCCCCTCTCGATGCACTAAGGAGCGTTCAGGCCAGGATACTATGCTGAGGGGGCCTCCCTGGAGCTCAGACCCTGCTGCACTGCGGGGGCCTTTGTTACGCCACTGCACAATAGTTAGTGCTGCCCCTCAAAATG
This sequence comes from Lissotriton helveticus, assembly GCF_964261635.1. Lineage (NCBI taxonomy): Eukaryota > Metazoa > Chordata > Amphibia > Caudata > Salamandridae > Lissotriton > Lissotriton helveticus. Next base: position 1,963,225,447 of record NC_136061.1, on the reverse strand, counting down.
GGTGAACTAAAAGATAGATGGGACTCGTACTACCCAATATCTTTGTTCAATGCAGACACCAAAGTGCTAGCTAAGGTGTTAGCAAATAGCATACGGGGAGTGATCTCTGACCTGGTGCACCCGGACCAGCATAGATTCATACCCCACAGGTGTACCAAGCTAAAGCTCTGTCATCTATATAACAATATCAAAGTGGAGGAGGGGCTATCAGTCCCACTAGCAATAGTGTCTCTGGATGCTCACAAAGCATTGCATTCTTTTGAATGTCTCTTTTTGTTCGCCATCATGGGAAAGATAGCGTTTAGACTGAAATGTATAAAATAGACAAAACTCCTAAACCCCAACCCCAGAGCCCGACTACAAATCAATGGGACTTCCCCTCCAGACGGGCAGTAGGCAAGGATGTCCCCCGGCGCTGATTCTATTCACATTGGCGATAGCAGCCATGGCAGAATGGGTACAGGTGGATGCTTAGGTATGGGGCTGGAGATGGGGAGACTCTTGGGAAGAGCGCATATCCCTATATGCTGATGACATACTGTTATATGTGCCGGAACCAGAAAAATCCCTCAGAAGATTGAGAGAGCTGTTCCCGGAATACAGAGCATTCTATGACTTGAGAAAAAACTGGGAGAACTCCCTAATATTACCCCTGGGCAACTGGACGCCGGAGGGTGACTTACCTCTGCCACTGAAAATTGCCCCCCAACATTTTAAATACCTATGGATGTCAACAAGTGGCCGAATACACTATGAAAATAACCTAATCCCACTAATTCACAGGTTGGAAAAGGATATCAAGCAGTAGCAGCTCCACCGCTATGGCGGGGAGCCTGGCTCTTCTTCCTAGCTATCTGTTCCTCCAGGCCTACAAGTTGAGCCGGAGCAAGGAGAAGCGACGCGGGACCCGGTGGCAAGGTAAGTGTATACATTTTTTTTCCATTGCGCAACCCTGTGCCCCCGCACCCACCTCCTACCCCACCACCCGCCCGCTACCCACGAGTCATGCCGGCCGCCACTGATAGCAACCACTGGGAGGCATTTGCACTCTCTCTCCTTAGCAGAGCGTCGCTCTTTAAAATGGTTGCACTGCCCCATTTTACATATGAACTGCAAATAGCCCATACATGATTCCACCAGTATTGTTTCCGATGATCGATTACTCCAGGCCTTGCTATGGAGTAACAGCCCACCCCAAATAGCGATGGCGAACCTCCACAGATCTGTCTATGATGGGAGTATAATGCTTCCAAATGGCCGTAGATTCTATGTGGCAGTTCAGGTTACTGTAATAACCGAATGTGCGTGTGCTCAATTGGATGACCTTGCATTTAAGATGGACCAGGCCACTCTGGAACACAAAGGATGCCTACACATTCTATATGGAGGGAAGATGAGAACAAATGCCCCACCAGCCAACAGTGCTATCAATGTGGAGTAAGTTAACGAGGGAACTAGGATGAGACAAGAGACTAACCCCTCTGACCCCATGGCGGTAACCATTTTACCAGGCTTCCAAAAATGGGACTCAATCGGCTTCACAACACTACACAACATACCTCCAACTACACCACACCCTACAGGTGACAATTCCTACTGATAAGGAGACCAAAGATGACTCCCCGCTTGGGAGGAAATTACTAAACGGACTTTTGACTGCAAAGGCTATTTCCCTCACATATGCTGCCTTAATTAACAACACACAGGATGACCTGGAGAGATTAAGAGCCTGATTGCAGACAGATATAGGATGATTGGGCGATGAGGACAGGGGAGACGCATTGCAATTCCCTAGAGCAGTGGCTATAAAGGCGACTTTACGCCTCATCCAGCTCAAAATACTCCATGGAATATACTTGGTCAGAGCACTGTTGTTCAAAATAGGTAGAATCCAAGACAATACCTGCCTGAGAAACTTTGGGCAAAAGAGGACATTCTTGCATTCACCATGGGACTCCCCCATACTCCGAATATTATGGGAAGGGGTGGTATGTAAACTGGAAGAGGCCACAACAGTAACTATTGAAGCACAGCCTCCACTGACATTACTGGGAATATGGAGGGACTCAGAGGCAACATCTTATAGGAGATTACTGATTAATTTAGGATTTCTGTTAGCGAAAGGGAAATGGGGCAGCCAGGCATGCTCAAGACTCCGAGATTGGACAATAGGAATGGAATTATGCAGATTCAGGGAAAAATGGTATTCGAAGAAGGGACTACCCTCAAAAATATGCACACAGGGGTCAAGAGCTGCAGGAACCAACACACAGGTAATGAAAAGAAGGGACAAACCCGATATAGGTGAATGGCTCAAGGACGCGAGAAGGAGGCACAGCTCCGGGCACTGGGATGATCTGAGATAAACCATCACAACATAAATGACTGAGGTATCTTGTGAACCCCGGGGTTGTGGAAGTGAGAGAAGAGAGGGAAATATGACCAACATCGCTGTAACCATGTGTTGTGTATGTTTGTTGGAACTGTTCAGCTAGTAATGTGCTGTTAATTTAAAACCCAAATAAAATATATATTAAAAAAACAAATGCTGGGTGTCTATGACTACGTTAGTCAACTATGTTATACTTCAGTAGGGGAATACAGCTAGGACATATACCCGTAACACACTTTGGTGGGATTGATATAACAATGATTGGCAGGGGCGCAGTAATGCATGCAACCACAGAGATAGGGCTTGGCTCTAGTTTTGTAATAAACCATGTGCCAGAAACCATTTTGCACACAACAGAGCCTTTCTTCTAGCCAAGTTCCAACTTGGCTATCACATAGCCTTTGCACAAAATTAATTATACCATGTAGAAATATCGCAATATTAATTGTAATAATACTTATATATTGTTTCAAAATACACTTTCCTGATTTGTAAAAGCTTTAAAATAAAGCAGTTACTAGCCCCAATTTAATGACAATTTTCCGCCCTCACAAAGTGGAAAGTTGAGTAAAAATAAGGCAATTTAAAATTGCACATCACAGCATAAACCCACTGAACAATTCTGCCAGCTACAGAAATCTCAAGGTTTTGGATCCATTAGACTGCCATGACCTGTTCCTTTTGAACATTCCTTGAGATGTTTGGCTGCAGATGGACAGCAAGTGTACTACAAAAAAAAGTTGGAAGGCTTTCTGGGCAGCAGTAAGTTATACACATGACTTCACAGGTTTAAAGGGAGATCCTGAAGGCAACATGGAGAGAAAGAACACCAGTACCAGCTTGGTGAAAACAGAGCTAACCCCGAGCACTCTGGAGAAAATATGCATGTATGTATGTGGTATTTCTATAGCGCAAACCTAGCCGAAAAGACTGCCGAGCATCGTACAAGACAGCTATAGGTGAGATGGGCTGTGGATTCCCTTCTTGGTCTTCACCTACCCAGTCGGTCTTTAGACAGACTTCTTTTCGCCTCTCCGTATTGTCTCTTCCCTTTTCCTCCCTCTCTCACCTCCCCTGCCCCCTCCACTACTTCTCGCTCTCCTTTCTCTCCTCTCCTAATTGTATTGCCTATTTTTTGGGGGGATTTATTGTGTAATTGTTGTACTTTTTATGTTACATTGTTGATTCTCATGTAAAGTGCTCTGATACCTCCGGGTCTAGCCAGCGCTATATAAAACTCTTTAAATAAATAAATAAAGCAATCAGTTATTAATGAGTGGTAGGAGAGGTAGCTGGTTACAGGATAGTTACTGTATTGTGGTGTCATTGTATTTAAGGAGGTGTGTTTTCAAATCTTTCCTAAATTGGAGCAGCTTTGGGGTGGTCCTTAAGAATACAGAAATGTTGTTCCAGATTCTATGTTTTACACGTCTTAGCCTCAGTCTGATGGTGTCCTGGCAGTGGTTGTGCCAACAGCCACCAGAGATGGTGAGTTTGTATCCTAGATAAGCGGGGGTGCCGATCGTGATGACTTAGTAAATGATGCAGCTGGTTTTGAAGATGCTGCGGGCTGGCAAAGGGAGCCAATGTCCAAGAAATGCTCGTTGAAATCATGGAATAAATTCTCCATGAAATAAGGGCTCTGCAACTAGCACAGTGGTTGGAAGATGCAGTTTAACACTTGATGTGTAGTCAGGTCTTATCACTTACTTCTTCTGGATTTATGTAAATGTAACCAAACCTATTCTGTATAGGTACATGTATATAGGACTTCATAGCTATGATGTGTCGGGATGCTTTCTGTGGATGGATGGCACTCTACTCCAGAGCCTGTGCTTGGTTGGAACAGTGTGGATTTATGGAGTGGCTTCTGTGGGAAAGGTCTTAGTATCCTAACCCTGTGTAATATACTTGCAAGAAAAATGTATCAAAGTGGATGTTGATTGTTGAATACTTTTGCGCTACACTATGTCATGTTGACAAGATCAAGCAGACCGATGGTAGCTTAGCTGAGTAAAGACCACATGGGGGATTACTATCCGCAGCCATCTTTGGAGAAGCAAGGTGAAGGTCAGTCCTGTTTGCTGGTTTTCACTTATGCTGCTGTGCACTAAAATGTGTCACTTTACGTGACCTGGCATTCCGAGCACCATCTTTATAATGAGTGGCACAAAACTGTGTAAAAACATTGTGCAGGGTTAATCCCAGCCGATCCAAGAGTATGTCATCCTGTAGTAATTACGAGTCTTTGTGCAAGTGGCCTAATTCCCAGTATGGTGACCCATAAAATAATCAGCCCGCTTTGTCTCGCCCTAATCCTTTTAGGCTCCCTTCTTGCCTCGCCGGCTCGATAAATGCTGCCTTTATTTGGTCCCCATGGTTCTAACACAGAGCCCTCCACTCTGAGGGCCTGCCAGGTTAAATACACTGAATGTACCCTCGCCAAGGGCATTGAAAGGATGCTGGGGAGGGAAGCCATGGTGTCCATTCACTTCCTCCTGGGTTGCCTCCCCTACAGACAAGCCCTGGAAAGCAGAGAGGAGAATGGAAGAAAGCTTGTTTTCTGTAGAGGGAACTGTCAGGCTCTTCTGGAAACTGCACCCCACAATCTGTAGAAGTTTGACTGATGAGAAAGGCTCTGTGGACTTCACTGCGCAGTCTGCTTGCCAGCCAAAGTGTGTAAAGGAGTGGTGTAATGACTAAAGTCCAGAGCTGTGGCTACCAATTGCAGCATAGTGCATTTTTAGGGGATTTACTATAATACTATTGACTACCAGGATGGCAGCTGCATTCCCATCAGAACTCTTAAAAGCCTTTGGTCCATGGGGTCAAAAGTACCCCATCCTTTGTCCGTGGGGGTGAATTCTTGACTAGAAGATGTAGACATTGATAAATTGATGGCAATCTATCAGAATTTGAAGAACCTATTTTTTATAGTACCCGGGGATGAGACCTACTAGCTGCCTTGTGAATGCTCACTCTTTTACACTAAAGCCTTCTCAAAACACGTTCAAACATCCCCTCCCCCCCCTCCACTGCCAAAGAACCGTGGCTTCTGCAGACCCTGATCTTTCAGGAGAGGCCTTAAATTACTAGGTATTCATGCACAGAAGAACATTTCAAATTGAAAAAACAAACCAATATATCTACTCAAAGCCCCTGATCCTAAGAGAATACTGTCTGAGGATAAGAGCACTCCTGGGCAACACATGCATCTCTCAACCACAAGTGGATGAAAATGATCTACAAGTACATTTGTGATTTTGGTGGATTCAAATCCTACCCAAGAGGACCACAACTCTTCAGGTGCTCCAGGGCACAGGTATGCATTGACTTCCAGGCACCAAGAGATAAAACCATTCCTGCTACCCGTGATCCCTACTCACCACAACAAGGTTCACAACTCCATAGAAAATTCTGTTTGCAAATATTCAGAGGCATAAATACAGGGCTATTTGCTAAAAAATAACAGCTAACTGCAAGCTTCCTCGGGCTCCTGGACCACATGGGTGCCAAAGAAATATGACCACAAATAAAGGCAATTATTATTATTTGTTTTTAACAACTAATCTTTACAGGCTGTGTGTGCGAACCACATGGTTCCAGCATCAAGCGAACCTAATCATGAACAAGTAACTCAGACCCCACACTTTGAGCCATAGCTCTTAGACAGCCAGTGAGTGAAGAAGCAAATCCAAAAATACCTGGACCTGCTTAGTGGGAGGAGAATGATGTGCTAATGCCAAGAACATTTGAAAAGAAATGTGGCCAAATACCCCGTTTTACAACACAATGTATTAAAGAATTTGACCTAAAAGCAAAAAGTCTTCCAGGCGGATCTCAAGGAGCAGTCATGAAATAAGGCACAAAATAAAGTAGTGTTCGCTGACCTTCTCAGGGGGACTGAGGGTCCCCCTCCTCACAACCATTTTAAAAACATAGAACCCAAAGGTGCATTACAGTACGATTTACAAATGAAATGGCTACATGGTATACTTTTTACAACCAGTACTTAAGAACACCAGTATTCCAATAGTGTGCCAGATAAATTTGATCTTCACCAGGGCAATAGTCTGAGAGAGAGGTTTGTCATCGTTCCCGAGATAACTTACTATAAATCGTGGCAAAATTGACTTTTTTCCAATCTTATTTTAATACTAAAAAGACTAAGAAAACACCGGTTTTACAAGCAGCTCAGAGATTCTGAACTTGCAGTTTCACATGGCCTTCTATCTTTATTTTCTAGACGTACATAGCATCTTTCTTCCCTTCTACCTCCTTTCATTTTCCCATCCTGCTATTATTCCCGAGTAGGTTTTCAGTGACATATTATGAAGTCAGACAGGCCTCACAGACTGAGGCACTAGAGCTACCGTTCATTCTACCTAGACCCTTCACATCCAGACAGCAACATAAATACCTAATGCTCCACTAATCTTACATGCTCTGGTCTGGAACAGCAGAAATTTTGCAAATGTTGTAAAAATGTATATCACCTTATATGATGAAAAACCTGCACAATACTCCTGTAATAATACGCACCGGTACAAGAGCCCTCTGACACTACCAAAGAAGCATCAGTATTGCATATCCACCACTCAACCTTAATGACCTTTCAAATAGTATCCTTAAATATATGATGGGAAACTAAATTTGCCCTCAAACATCACCCTGGCATTTCCTGTAAAAACACTGACTTTGTTCTCATATGGCAGATTTTTATTTTGGGTAAATGCTAAACATATTGTTATACAAGCAAACAATTCCAGGGATGCTCACTTTATGCCGTGATCAGGTGCCAAGGGTAGAAACTGTTTAGCAGGGGTGGCCACTACAGTATAGTAAGGGGTCAAGACAGGAGTTCAATCTGAATTAGATCTCTACAACAATGATTAGAACGGACAAGGAAAAGGGAAAAGGAACAATTAGTGTGTAGACTAAATCACACCCAGGGTTTCCTGTTACTCAAAAAGGATTCCCATCAGTCACCACTCGGATCCGCCCTTCATCATCTGGGATCCATCGCCCTCTGAGTTACAGATGTATCGACCCACAGTGGATTGGCGGATGTCTAGAAGCCTAATCCTACTTGTGGCGTACACTAAGAGGGGAGCTTAAAGAGTGTGGTGGTAACCGGAAGCAGTGCTAAACAAGTGCTGAAAAGTGGAGTGCACAGTGAGATAATGAAAAGTAATAGTTATAAAATTAGGTAAAGAGACGAAAAAGAAATTTATTATGGTTTGTTTCTTTCCTAAATCTTAAAAGAGATAAGTGCGTAGTGGTCTAAACAAATAACCACAGTTGGAAAAAAGGTCGACATGTTTCTGCAGACTTATAAGATCCACATAGTATCTGGCTGCTTCCTCAGGACCAAGAAGACGCTACTGCTTAAACAAAAAATAAAAAATAAGTGGGAAAATGAAGTACTGAATAGACATCACCTGAAATGTGGCGATACCATCCTTCTCCTTACTGTTTCAGTTCATATGCCAAGAGTAGATCCATTCGTAATAAAATATATGTAGAGAAAAAAAAAGAGAACACACAACGTTTTGAGTGCAACACACAATGTTAATGCACATTATTCAGACACAAATTAATCATGATCATTGCTTGCCAGATGTGGTCGCCTTTATATGCATGTGACACATCTCTATATATAACGTAACAAGTTTATATTTACTCACTTACCTAACTAGCAGGAGAGAAAAGCCCACCTCACCTGGCTACAGCGCAGGTAAAGCGGGGCACCGCTCTAAAGTAGCAAAAAACACAAATGAAATGAAAGGGAAATATTAGGACATAAGACTCATCACGCTATTCCAGCAGTATGCCCTGGACTCAAATTAATGTTTAGTCTTTTCTCAATACATAACAGGTCATGTAGTGATCTCTACAATCACCACCGATAGTTGTTTAGAGATGTTATGCAGTTGTTATGACAGTGGAGGGAAGGATTGCCTCTGATGGTTCTTGTAAGCTTTATGTACACTAGACAAACCATAGAGGTTTGTATAGCTGACGACCAATAAGGAATCATACCCCGCGGGTATTCAAATTGACAAAGTACTAGGCAACCATAGAAAGAAAGTGCTGCCCTCAAGCCTTCAAGGAATGACAATGTCAGCCAGCGAGAGATCACACCCCACAGGTATACCGTTTCACAAGGCATGGCACACGAATAGTCAGGGAACAATTACAGACCTCAAAGCTCCCTGAACAGAACGAGTGGACAGATAGTGTCATACCGTCTCTCCATCGTGACTCTAAGTCAGTTTATGGCGGAGACGAAAAAGAAAATAAGAAGCAGAAAAAGACACGCAATACGTGAGCTTACCTGTCCGTCGGTACCCCGGGCGTCCCTCTGGGCTGACGTGGGAGGTACCGACGCGGCGCTCGGCGTGTAGATTTTATTTTGGTCGCAGGCAGTGAGCGCTGTATTCCAATGACGTCAGTCTAAATGCGCTCAGCAAGGACTTATGGGGATTGAAGTTCTCTCTCAATGCGCTCAGCCACTGCAATATGCGTGAGCAGATCGAGTCAATTGCAACATGGACAGCGCGCGTTGCGTTTTGATTACGTCAGAAAGCGCGCACTATACAGGGGGATACTGGGAAATGCAGTTCTGTCCCAGACGACTCCTGAAATTTGATTGATCGTAAGCAACAGATGCACATAGGACTCAGTCAAAGAGAAATATTTATTAAATATATATTCTCTGTTAGGAGTGCTCTGCTTGTTCTTTTGTGCCTAATCTTGATACTTGATACTGATGATACACCCAGAGAGTGATTTATGTGATTAGTGTATCATGTGCTGAAAAAGGGGGCACATACGGTTCGCGCTACATTTTGATGACGTCAGAATGAGTGGGCTATACCGGGGTGCTGGGAAATGAAGTTCTATCCCAGTTCACTCATCAGTTTTGATTAATCATGGGCAATAAATGCGCATAGCGCTCAGTCAAAGGAAAGAATGTAATAAAAATATATGCTGTTGAGAGTGCTCGGCTTATTCTTTAGTACCGGGTCTAAATATTTGGTACTAATACTACACCAAAAAAGTGATTTGTGTGTTTAGAGTGTACCATGCGCTACACAGGGGCACATCCAGTTCAGACTAAACAACGACAAACAGAACGTGGGCAACTTGAATCGAATATCTTCTATCATAGTGCCATCCATGGGATTGCCTCGTTGAGGCCCACTTGATCTGATCGAAGTTTATACACCCATTTCTGCTCTTTCGCGAAGAGAAAACCACTAATGTCAGTGATGTGCGATGGAATCAGGGGTTGTTCAATAATTTTCCAACTTAATTCAGTAGGTAAATGGCCAACCTCTATGTAGTGGGTTGTTAATCTTGTAGCCTGTTTACAGCAACGAATCGAGCTCTTGTGTTCAGAGATTCTCAACTTCACTTTGCGTGTAGTCATCCCTACATATTGCATTCTGCAGGGGCATGTGATCAAATAGATGACATTTTGACTATTGCAATTTGTGAATCGCCGCTGCTCCCAGGGACGACCTGTACCAATATCAATCTGTGTTGACTTTTTAGTTAACGGACAAGCCACACAATTGCCACAGGGGTGGTGTCCAGTGACAGCTGGCATGTCCCAAAGGGTTCCTAGGGTACGAGGATTCATGGTCTTGGGTCTCGTGTGGACTAACTGGTCTTTCACATTGCGTCCCCGTTTAAAGGCAAAAAGAGGAGGGGGTAAGGTGACTGTGTCTCCCCCGGTATTAAGAATAGCCCAGTGCTTCTTCACTATTTTTTGTATTAGGTTGGACTTCGTGCTAAAAGTATTGACATAAGTGATTCTTTTCAATGTTGGTTTCGGAGGCAAAAGCTCTAGAAGGCCCTCCCTGTTGTTATTTAGTGCACGCTTTTTAGCTGCTCTAACGAGTTTCTTCGAGTACTGCTTTTCAATCAGCTGGTTCTCTAGGCCCAAAGCATGTACTTCGAATGCAGGTCTAGTAGAACAATTTCGTTGAATTCGAAGAAATTGTCCATAAGGCAAATTGTTAAGAAGTGCTTTGGGATGGAAACTCTGATAACTCAAAAGGGAGTTCCGTGCTGTTGGTTTGCGATATATTTCAGTGTGCAGACCAGCCGGGGTAACTGTGATCAACAGATCTAGGAAGGATAGCTCATGTGCGCTATATTCCATGGTAAATTTCAAGAAGGGGTTTAGTTCATTTAGCCACCCATGGAAAATGTTCAAGTCCTCGACCGTGCCACGCCATACCACCAACACATCATCAATGTAACGTTTCCATAAACGCACATTGTTCTTATATGGATTGGTCAAAGTGAGCACATGTTGTTGCTCAAAATTATGCACATACAAATTAGCGAGGCTCGGGGCAAAAACGCTGCCCATGCTGGTCCCGCTAATCTGTAGATACAGAGAGTCCTCAAAAGCAAAAAAAAATTCCGTGTATCATCAGTATCAAGTATCAAGATTAGGCACAAAAGAACAAGCAGAGCACTCCTAACAGAGAATATATATTTAATAAATATTTCTCTTTGACTGAGTCCTATGTGCATCTGTTGCTTACGATCAATCAAATTTCAGGAGTCGTCTGGGACAGAACTGCATTTCCCAGTATCCCCCTGTATAGTGCGCGCTTTCTGACGTAATCAAAACGCAACGCGCGCTGTCCATGTTGCAATTGACTCGATCTGCTCACGCATATTGCAGTGGCTGAGCGCATTGAGAGAGAACTTCAATCCCCATAAGTCCTTGCTGAGCGCATTTAGACTGACGTCATTGGAATACAGCGCTCACTGCCTGCGACCAAAATAAAATCTACACGCCGAGCGCCGCGTCGGTACCTCCCACGTCAGCCCAGAGGGACGCCCGGGGTACCGACGGACAGGTAAGCTCACGTATTGCGTGTCTTTTTCTGCTTCTTATTTTCTTTTTCGTCTCCGCCATAAACTGACTTAGAGTCACGATGGAGAGACGGTATGACACTATCTGTCCACTCGTTCTGTTCAGGGAGCTTTGAGGTCTGTAATTGTTCCCTGACTATTCGTGTGCCATGCCTTGTGAAACGGTATACCTGTGGGGTGTGATCTCTCGCTGGCTGACATTGTCATTCCTTGAAGGCTTGAGGGCAGCACTTTCTTTCTATGGTTGCCTAGTACTTTGTCAATTTGAATACCCGCGGGGTATGATTCCTTATTGGTCGTCAGCTATACAAACCTCTATGGTTTGTCTAGTGTACATAACGCTTACAAGAACCATCAGAGGCAATCCTTCCCTCCACTGTCATAACAACTGCATAACATCTCTAAACAACTATCGGTGGTGATTGTAGAGATCACTACATGACCTGTTATGTATTGAGAAAAGACTAAACATTAATTTGAGTCCAGGGCATACTGCTGGAATAGCGTGATGAGTCTTATGTCCTAATATTTCCCTTTCATTTCATTTGTGTTTTTTGCTACTTTAGAGCGGTGCCCCGCTTTACCTGCGCTGTAGCCAGGTGAGGTGGGCTTTTCTCTCCTGCTAGTTAGGTAAGTGAGTAAATATAAACTTGTTACGTTATATATAGAGATGTGTCACATGCATATAAAGGCGACCACATCTGGCAAGCAATGATCATAATTAATTTGTATCTGAATAATGTGCATTAACATTGTGTGTTGCACTCAAAACGTTGTGTGTTCTCTTTTTTTTTCTCTACATATATTTTATTACGAATGGATCTACTCTTGGCATATGAACTGAAACAGTAAGGAGAAGGATGGTATCGCCACATTTCAGGTGATGTCTATTCAGTACTTCTTTTTCCCACTTATTTTTTATTTTTTGTTTAAGCAGTAGCGTCTTCTTGGTCCTGAGGAAGCAGCCAGATACTATGTGGATCTTATAAGTCTGCAGAAACATGTCGACCTTTTTTCCAACTGTGGTTATTTGTTTAGACCACTACGCACTTATCTCTTTTAAGATTTAGGAAAGAAACGAACCATAATAAATTTTTCGTCTCTTTACCTAATTTTATAACTATTACTTTTCATTATCTCACTGTGCACTCCACTTTTCAGCACTTGTTTAGCACTGCTTCCGGTTACCACCACACTCTTTAAGCTCCCCTCTTAGTGTACGCCACAAGTAGGATTAGGCTTCTTGACATCCGCCAATCCACTGTGGGTCGATACATCTGTAACTCAGAGGGCGATGGATCCCAGATGATGAAGGGCGGATCCGAGTGGTGACTGATGGGAATCCTTTTTGAGTAACAGGAGACCCTGGGTGTGATTTAGTCTACACACTAATTGTTCCTTTTCCTTTTTCCTTGTCCGTTCTAATCATTGTTGTAGAGATCTAATTCAGATTGAACTCCTGTCTTGACCCCTTACTATCTTGTGTTGTGCTTATGGTTATAGGGATACTAGTATTGTTTGGGTCATTAAACTATCCCATAGACCCTCCCCCACCTGGTTTGTATAGTGGCCACTACAGTGCCTTATTAGAAATCTATTTATATAGCGCTCCATAGGCCCCTGACGATGCGTGTTCATCATGATACTAAGGATGCTGGAAATGGTCCATGGGAGGCCATCTTAGGTCACGGCCTCCATGCATCCTGGGCGCTTGGTGGGTAGGCACTGGGCAGGCTTTTGAAAGTGTCCCCTGCAACTAACATGAGCTAGAGAAATAGGGTGAAGGCAGCTGGTAACTGCACACTGTACTATAGGGACAAGCCGGGAGCCTGAAAGCTGCACTCTGAAAGCAGTAGTCCATACCAGAGCATAAGTACACCTGGAGACCGGACTCCACCACCTGTACTCAGGAAATCCATGCAAACTGAAGTGCTTTGTGGCTTTGTCAGCACTCTGAAGCGCTACATCAATTCTACAATGCATGAAACTGAGCACATGCGTGGGTTTGATGACAGTACTCCTGATCAGCCAATGATGTAAGTGAGCCAGAGATGGCTTCTCAAACTTTAAACATCTCTGTAAGGACCCAAAGAAAATAGAAGAGACCTCTAGTAGATGCGGCCAAAATATTAACATTATTTTCCCATTGATAACATAAATGTATAGATTATAAGACATATACAAAACTGGTCACTAACACAAGGCCATCCATTAAGATAATTGTGCCAGTGTACAACAGATGTTCTATTTCTTGCCACCGTTCCACTGATCCTGCCACAGCCCTCCCAATCCGCAGGTCAGAAAAGAATTACTAGGTAGCCTCACAAAAGAGGGGGATGCAGAACTGCGCCTTCCGAGACGTGTACGAGCCACGCGCGCACACACTCGCATCTCACACAGCCCCAAGAAGCAGCCACACGTCTCCCTAGCTGGATTGTGTCTTCAGAAGATGTTGTGTTATTCACGGATCCGACAAGGACCTTCTCTGAAGGGGGCCTGCTGCCTTTGCTGCCTGCGGTTTAATTAAGATTACAAACATTAAAAAAAACAACATTAAACGCGGCGGAATACATCAAATATTTATTGATTGGCAAGCCAGCTAATCCTGGGTATCGACGGGCTGTTCTCCCCTGGGACAGGCTTTCTTCCTCATGTATCAAGCTTTCCCGGGCCCGGCGAGCTCATCATTGTGCCTGTCGCAGATGACACACGGTGCAGTGCAAAATAAAACGGGACCACTATTCCTGCATTTTTGAGAAATGCAATGTTTGGTTCTTATTTGTATTAATTTAATACATTTACACTGAAAAATAAATCTTCCATTGTCAGTCTGCAGGGGAAACTCAAGCTAACCTTCAGATTTTAGTCTACATTAAATGTGTGTCTTCCCCTTCCTCATCTTTTGTAATCCAACATTTCAAGGAGTCGATATCACCTTACAGGTTCGCCAGATCCCCAGGGGAGGCTCCTCACCATGGCGTCGCCCCACAGAAAAATAAAATGATAATAAAACTATTTTATTATCAATTTGTTTTTCTTACCTTATAGCCAGCTGAGCTGAGGTTAAGGCGGGAGCGTGGACATGCTGACGAACATCACATCAGCAGTAGGGAGGAGTGGGAGGCACTTATATGTGCGCATGTCAGTTTGGCCAGCCGCTTTAGGCATGCACACTTACGTTTCTCCAATCCAGTTGTGTTGTACAGCCGGGATGGAGAAAAGCTGCAGGCTCCCTGTGACTGTGCGAGTGTTAAACCAGCCAGTTCAGGCCAATCCAGGAGCTGCTCTCATGTGAGGAATAGCATGAGAGCAGCGTCTGGATTGGCTGGAGAGCTTATGCAGTGAAGCCCATCCACATCCTGGACAAGAGGAGCAACGAGAAGGCCAGCAGTGGGAGCAGAGCGGCAGTTAAGTCTTTTTATTTTATTTTTAAAACCCAACCCCAAACCATCCCACCCCACCCGCCTCACCAATTTACTATAGCAGCAGCCGATACTGCTGTTCACTCCAGATCACCAGGACACCATGTATCCAACAAGGGGTTTCCATTAAGGAATGAATGTTACCAGGTACCAGTTGATTCAACTAAAGGAAACAAAGACTGCAGCTCCCACAAACTGTAGCGTTGAACACCCTATGAAGAAAACATGGTGTTCTGCTAATGTGGAAGGATCTAGCAACCTTGCTGTGAGCAACCTTGCTAAGGGCATGTCTGTGTGTCACATTGCACAGGTGTGCATGCACATGTGCATGCACACCTGAATTCGGTATTTTACCACACAATAGGATTGTGTGGTAAAATACCGACTCTTAAGGGCCTCTGGCACTGTAAACTGTGCCACCTACATTTGGAATTACAGAATCGGTATATTTACCGATTCCGTAATTTTCAGCCCCCTACATCTGAAAACCCTAATACCGGTCAAAAACGGCCGAAATCGGCCGTTTCCGACCGGTATTAGGGCTCCTACATCTGGCCCCATATGTACAAAGAACAGGAATTGCGATTTCCAAATAACCATTTTATCTGCATTGCTTTGGAAATCGCTATTCCTTACCAATGAAACCTTTTGTTCCATACTTGCAATCCCTATTGGGTTGCAAACCAATCTACCTCATCAATACCAATGAGCTAGGTCGCAGTTTGCAACCCATTAGGAATCACAGCCATCACAGGGATGGTGGCCTGCTATGGTCAAACAAAGCAAACACAAGGAGATGATGGATGGAGCGCTGAACCTCTTCAGACACTCACCCCCAGTCAGCAGAACAAAATGTCTGTAATTGCCTTTGGATAAAGGTTTTTATATTTTTTGAAATGCAACCCATTTTCCTTAAAGGAAAACGGGATGTGTTTCAACAATAAATAAAAACGAAATATTTTGTTTTCATTTTTTAAGAGCAGTCAGTGGTCTCTTGCAGACCCCTTTCAATTTGCGAATGCATTACCACCAACCTTGAGTTGGTGGTGAAGTACGGATGTGTTGTGAACACATTTCGGTCACAAAATATTTGTGCATGCCAATGCGATTAGGTATTTGGAAGGGATGCCCTAGGCACGCCCCTTTCAAATAACAAATCGCAAAACCCAATTTGCGATACGGTAACCGAATCGCAAGTTACCATATCGCAATTTGGGCTTTCTACATCTCAAAATGCATTTTTCTTGTCACAAATGAGCCAATTCTTCTAATCGGCTCATTTGCGACCAGAAAAAATGGTTTGTACATATGGCCCTTAGGTCCTTACTTGTGTGTATGTACGTGGGCACTTGTACAGCGCATACCTATCCGGGGGCATTGGAGAACTGAAAATGGGCATTGGCCGAGATTACGATCCACATTCCTTACAGAGGGGAGGGGTCTACAGTAGTCTGTAGAGGGAATGGAGATTTTACAAGCTATCCAAATGTGGTGTTCTTCAGCGAGGTGAGCCTTCAGCTCTTTTCTACATTGGAAGAGGGTCAGGTATTTCTGATGGTTATGTCTAGTCTGGGTGAGACTCCAGCCTGTCAAGCTGTGTGCGGAATCTCATTTCCGCTCCTGCCCGTCACTGCACATGGAGTGAATGGCTGGAGGTTGCCTGGGTCACTTAATTTCATCAGAAGAGTGGAGTGAGAGATGGCATAGCCAGGGGGGAGCGTCCGGCTCTGCTCTAAACAGGAAGTGTGTTGAAGAGAACGAGAAAAGTGGGATATCAAGCCTAACAGATAGACAGAGAAAAACACACACACCACACACACCCCACACACACTGAGTTCCAGGTCCCGGATATTTCTTGTAAAAATTCACAGAAGCGAGGAAATGCACTTTTAATAAAATATTATTATAACGCACAAACAACAGTACTCATTTTAACATTTTTGTAATGATAAAAGTGTGTATCAACCCCGTGACAGTAATTTACCGTTCATAAAAAGTATTACATCTGATGTCAGTAGTTACCCCCTACTAAGAAAACTTCCAACAACGAGCCCTTGGTCCCTGCTAAACAGGAAGTCGCACCAAGGCCTTAGCCCCTCCCAACTCGAGCAAATACTGTTCCAAATATGCAGCTTCCATTTCACAGCAGTGAGATTTCAACCCTCAACATTGGTGGTGTCCAACTCTCAACGCAGCGGCTTTCCGACTCAATATAATGGTTTGATGTACTTAACGTGGCGTTTTCCCGCTCTGGACACAGCGGCTCTTACTCCTCATCACAGCAGTTCAAGCTCTCAATATGGCCGCTTCCATCTCCATGACTGCAGCTTTTAATAAAGTCAATGTCATTTCCCCAGGGCATAAAAAAACATATCTGGTAAAGTCGGCAGAGGGAAAGGTATGTGTGATGCAGGGATGAGTTGTGTAAGTACGATTCTAAAGACACATTACTTACTGGTAACCTGTATTCTTCCACATCTTATTTTCCTTCTCACTGGCCTTATGTATGAGAGGACTCCCCTCGTGTACTTAAGGAATGGGACAAGGAAGATGGACAGTTATGAGTACAACAAGGATATAGTCTCAATGGTATGTATGCAGACTGATAGAAAATGCACAAACTATTACCTGTAAATTTGCCGAGTTATGTTTTTTAAGTGGCGAAACAATGTATTCGACCAAGGGACAAGAGTGGCCCCGAATTCTAAAACTAAGACAGAATCTCAGACTGCACCAATCCCACTCAAGAATTCTGAAACACTGCAGTTGAGCACATGAAAAAGCAGTTGGTTTCACCCACCTCCTACTGCCCAAAAAGACCAAATTTGTGACCATTTTACTGCAGACGGAAATATCTGCTCGTTTACATTGAGTTCCATAAAAATAACCAACGATCTTGTCAAAGGTATGAGCTTTACTGAGTGACTTGCCGACTCTTCCTTACCAATACACTCACGAACATGCTCCTAGCATCCTCCGCGATGGTACCAGCCAGAGGGAACATTAATGCACCCATTTCAACTGGAGAATTCCCCAGGGAATTACAAATAGCCTACATAAAGCCAACCCTGAAGACACAAGGACTTGGCCATGCTGACGTAAACACTATAGATCTATATGAAATGGACCAGTTCTCGCTAAGCTAATTGAAAAAGCAGTTTAATTCTGACTTCAGAAGTCCTTGAGCATAAGAACCTCGTCTGCGATAGATAACTGGTGAAATGTTTATCATACATGACAAAATCCACCTCCTTTGAGTCGGAATTTATCGGGTGCAACAAATACCACCCAAGTACGAGATTTTTCCTGATAATGGGGAATAACATCCAGCTGTTGTTGCTTACTCCACATATCCTGGTATTTACCAAACATTGTTCCCCTTTAAATATCGGCTGATTTGATGTGCTGACATTTATCCTAGTGGGTGCAATATTCTCCTGCTAAACTCGTAATTCTGATATGTGTGGTAATTGGAGATTAGTGGGCGACTTGTATTGGGGGGCAAAATGACACAGGAATTCAGGACACTGCCCTAAACTGTATAAAATGCCGCAGATTGGTAGCACAAATCGTGACCCTGCCTCCTTTCTGCTCAGTACTATTCTTGCAATACCTATGTGCCCCCCCAATGTTCAATAATCACCCCTCTTCTCTTCAGTTTATACTTTTCCCTTCTCCTGTAGTGTGTCATTTCTATCAAGCGTGCCTGTTGCAGCTATGAGACTAATGCCCAGATTCATCTAAAACTAGAAAGCAATTCGCTCCGGTGTAGTCTCCAGATGGCATAACCTGGTAGCATGAGAGGGGCTTCAGTGGCTCCCGGGTGGACTCCATATACTCTCCCTTAGAGGTGTTTGGTCGACCGGTGGCATGACAGGCCCTTCAGTGGCTCCCGGGTGGGCTCCATATACTCTTCCTTAGAGGTGTTTGGCCACCCGGTGGCATGACAAAGCCTTTAGTGGCTCCCGGGTGGACTCCATATACTCTCCCTTGTCGCCTGGTGGCATGTCAGAGCCTTCAGTGGCTCCCGGGTGGGCTCCACATACTCTCCCTTAGAGGTGTTGGGTCACCCGGTGGCATGACAAAGCCTTTAGTGGCTCCCGGGTGGACTCCATATACTCTCCCTTTGAGGTATTTGGTCACCTGATGGCATGACAAAGCCTTTGGTGGCTCCCGGGTGGACTCCATATACTCTCCTTTAGAGGTGTTTGGTCGTCTGGTGGCATGACAGAGCCTTCAGTGGCTCCCGGGTGGGCTCCACATACTCTCCCTTGGAGGTGTTTGGTCGCCTGGTGGCATGACAGAGCCTTCAGTGGCTCCCGGGTGGGCTCCACATACTCTCCCTTGGAGGTGTTTGGTCACCTGGTGGCATGACAGAGCCTTCAGTGGCTCCTGGGTGGGCTCCACATACTCTCCCTTGGAGGTGTTTGGTCGCCCGGTGGCATACAGGGCCTTCAGTGGCTCCCGGGTGGGCTCCATATACTCTCCCTTGGAGGTATTTGGTCACCTGGTAGCATGACAAAGCCTTTGGTGGCTCCCGGTGGACTCCATATACTCTCCCTTAGAGGTGTTGGCATGACAGAGCCTTCAGTGGCTCCCGGGTGGACTCTATATACTCTCCCTTAGAGGTGTTTGGTCGCCTGGTGGCATGACAGAGCCTTCAGTGGCTCCCGGGTGGGCTCCATATACTCTCCCTTGGAGGTGTTTGGTCGCTTGGTGGCATGATAGAGCCTTGAGTGGCTCCCGGGTGGGATCCATATAAGGCTCCATTGGAAGTTTTTAGTCGGTTGGTGCCATAACAGAGCCTTCAGTGGCTCCCGGGTGGACTCCATATATGGCTCCCTTGGAGGTGTTTGGTCGCCCGGTGGCATGACAGGGCTTCAGTGGCTCCCGGTTGGGCTCCATATACTCTCCCTTAGAGGTGTTTGGTCACCCGGTGGCATGACAAAGCCTTTGGTGGCTCCCGGTGGACTACATATACTCTCCCTTAGAGGTGTTGGCATGACAGAGCCTTCAGTGGCTCCCGGGTGGACTCCATATACTCTCCCTTAGAGGTGTTTGGTCGCCTGGTGGCATGACAGAGCCTTCAGTGGCTCCCGGGTGGGCTCCATATACTCTACCTTGGAGGTGTTTGGTCGCTTGGTGGCATGACAGAGCCTTGAGTGGCTCCCGGGTGGAATCCATATACTCTCCCTTGGAGGTGTTTGGTCGCTTGGTGGCATGACAGAGCCGTGAGTGGCTCCCGGGTGGGATCCATATAAGGCTCCATTGGAGGTTTTTAGTCAGTTGGTGCCATGACAGAGCCTTCAGTGGCTCCCGGGTGGACTCCATATACTCCCCCTTGGAGGTGTTCCGGTGCTGTCTCTGAGTCAGGACCTTGATTATTACTGAGTGGAGTCAACAAAGGACAACTGCTCATTGTTCTCTACTAAATGAACTCCATAGAGTATGCACCTGTGGACACAGTGTTGCTCACCAGCTGTGGTTTCTAGGTATGACACAATCCACCCTAAAGACGGTAAGTACCTGCCTGCATGACAGCATCTCTTCTCCCACTCTCCGCAACACCTCACTGATATGCACAGCTCAGCCTCGAGGCGCCATGCTTATGTCTCGCGCACTTCACCTACATGTTCCTAATATAGGCGTCAAACTACAAAAACACCCTTTCCAGCCGTGCACTCAAAGGGTGCAGAGGAACCTGGTGTTATTGTGAGTGCCCTTGTCAGGGGCGTGACGTAAAATATGACTCATTGAACCCAACAGCTACGGACTCGTCAACCTTTAAAGCGCTTTGGGCTTCACAGGCGTCAGGAAAGTGCTATTCAAATATCAGTGCAGCATAAATGTAAATGTAAATGTAAGTGTAAATGTAGTATACTTGTAAAGCGCACAGCTGCCCCAGCAACGGGGCGTCCCGGCGCTGTATAACTCTGGGGAACCCGTCCTGGCTTTCCCTGTGGGATGGTCCCTTGCTGGGAGTCCCCAAGGTGGAGCCAGGCATCCCCGGAATTGGTGGGGCTGTTGTGGAGATTAGGCAAGCTAATGCCCAGAGTTGCCGAGTGGAACCCCTGATTAGAGTAAGCACCGAAGTGAGAATTATCGAGTCCGCTGACCAAAGTCCACGACCCTGCCGCGTCGAGAATTGAACCCTGGTCCCGGGCTGACTTCTGCTCTCAGGCCTGCAGCCTCTAACCAGTGAGCCACACTACTCCACAATGCGGTATAACGTTCTTATGTATGACGTCCTCCACAGTGTGCTTCGTTGACTCCAGAGTCTGTCTCCTCACTGGGCGCGCAGTCAGCATGTAAATGAAGCCATATGCTCGCTCCGCCGCCCCTGCCATCACACGTGAAGCCTGCCGGCCTGCCTTTCAGACCTAGAGCCGAGGTTAGGCGCCTTCCTTTCACCTCATTTATTTACCACCTGCTTTCCTCCCTTCTCCCGATGTTTTCTGCCTCGCTGGTTTACGCTTCATCAAAACACAGCAGCTCACGAGCCGCGTCTTCAGCTAATTTAACCAAGTTTATGCCTCTGCTTGCACAACACCACCAGCGAAGGCCTGGCGAGCACTTATCCAAAGATTGAACCTCTCAGGTCATGTTTACAAACAATAAGAGAGAGAGGGAGAGTCGTGAACACTCTTAGTCCCCAAATTATAATATGTAACAACAACAAAAGAGTGTTCCTGTTCTGGTTCAGGTGGAAAAAGGGCACAGAGCACAAGGAAACAACAAAGCCCAATAGGTTTGTTAGGAAAGCCCTCACTCACCGACCTGGTCGGTGACTTGCTTCATCATCGGGCCCCACCGGGTGTGACCGAATGTCACCCCGGTGTGCTTCGACGCCAGAGTTACTGCGGAGCTGGTTTTCGTGATGGGAGGGCTATGTGGAAAATTATGTGAATAGTGTCAAGTGGTGAGATTAAAATTGCCTTGTATGTGTCAAAAATTTAATTTTAATCAAAGACCATCAAGGGCAAGGTTAAAAAATGTGTAGGTGAGTAGAGCCAACTAATTGGATGGTCTTACTCCCTCTAGCATTAAGTGAATATGTGAATGGTCGACATGGACATGTTTCAGCCGGTGTGGTATCATTAACCTGGCATTCGTCAGGACCTATGGTGTTAAACCTCGGCGGTATGGGCACTCTAAGGCCCACCCTGCCAGAGGGCTTGAAAGTCAAAAGATCTGTGAAGTGCACAAAAACACAGAGGCGGGCTTCACCACCCGAAGGTAGGACGCACACACCTCCAGCCTCTAAAATTTAGAGACTAAAAATAAAAAGGCACCTGTGAAGGTAAGAAAACACAGACAACACAAGACAAAAGAAACATAATTAGAATATTTTGTCAATTGATTTAGCCAGATTCAGTCTATTTCTAGTGCTCATAGTGCCAGGGTGCACCACTCATGCAGAATAGCAGAGGTGCGTGGCTCTGCCGTTGGCTGAGGCTACACGATAAGTCATATTGTTAATATGGTGGCACTGTCAAAGTAGATTGCCAATTTTGCAAAATCTAACTGTGTAAGTGCACAGGGGAGGGTATTGATACGTGAAATGAGGGCGAAATGGCAGTGAAAATAAACACGCAACATTCTGTCACTCATCGATCAATGGGCCAAATGGCCAGTGGCCAGTCAGCAATGAAGCAGTCAAGAAGTGGCGAGAAAGAGGGAGGGTCTCACTTCACCAGGGATGAAAATCCACCCCATAGACCGCGGGAGGGAGGGGACGGCGCATTTGGCACATCCTGCAAAGCAAAACAGAGGGAAGAAAAAGGGACACCAAAGCCTGGTCAAGCAGCAGTTAACACTACTTAGCTCTGAATGGTTTCTCAGCCGGACTCGTACTCACGCCCACGGCGTCCGTCTCCTGCAGATAAGCCTACACGCCCTCAGGACCGGGTCTCGTCGATCCGGTTGGGAAGGGTGAAGGCGGTTATATGCGTTGCCGGTGAGGAAAAAGGCGCGACACCACTTCCGGGAGTTTCAGCCTTCCTACCACGCATGCGTTGAGGATGTACTCCAGGGCTAGACTACTAGCCTGGTCCGGGCAGGCTACTCACTTCCGGGAATTACGCGCGGATTGAGGCGCATGCGCAGACATGATTTCCTTCGGAATTCGGGATAGTGACACTACTCGTAATGCGCATGCGCAGACGAGGTGAGACTTGAACACGGATGGAAACACAAGAGCGCAATTTGGTGTGCGCGTGAGGGGTATAATCAGAGTCAGTGAAAAGTATAACTGGCTCATGAGTTCAGGATGGGTGTTATCAAGACCAGTGGAGTGGTAAAAACTGATCTAGGAAAGTTAAGAAAGTTAAAGTAACACCGTAGCAGACAAAGGGAGTTGGTGGGAACAGATACAGATCTTGGGATAACAGATATTCATTTCAGTCATTTATTTGAGAACAGAACCCCAAGGAATGTCATCATTAAGGCCATTAGTATGGGTGCCAAGGCGATACACCCAACGCTGTTCCTTTTCAAACAGTCTCTCAGATATATTGGGGCCCCCAACGATTTGTTCAATCACAGTCCATTTCAGGTCGTTGGTGGTGTGATTGGTCTGGAGGAAATGGTCACTCATTCTTGTCGTGGCTTTTTTGCACCTGATATTACTTCTGTGCTCACATATCCGTAGCCTTATTTTACGGGTTGTCATACCCACGTAACGGAGTGAGCATGGGCAGGTGACGAGGTACACGACATACCAATCACACCACCAACGACCTGAAATGGACTGTGATTGAACAAATCGTTGGGGGCCCCAATATATCTGAGAGACTGTTTGAAAAGGAACAGCGTTGGGTGTATCGCCTTGGCACCCATACTAATGGCCTTAATGATGACATTCCTTGGGGTTCTGTTCTCAAATAAATGACTGAAATGAATATCTGTTATCCCAAGATCTGTATCTGTTCCCACCAACTCCCTTTGTCTGCTACGGTGTTACTTTAACTTTCTTAACTTTCCTAGATCAGTTTTTACCACTCCACTGGTCTTGATAACACCCATCCTGAACTCATGAGCCAGTTATACTTTTCACTGACTCTGATTATACCCCTCACGCGCACACCAAATTGCGCTCTTGTGTTTCCATCCGTGTTCAAGTCTCACCTCGTCTGCGCATGCGCATTACGAGTAGTGTCACTATCCCGAATTCCGAAGGAAATCATGTCTGCGCATGCGCCTCAATCCGCGCGTAATTCCCGGAAGTGAGTAGCCTGCCCGGACCAGGCTAGTAGTCTAGCCCTGGAGTACATCCTCAACGCATGCGTGGTAGGAAGGCTGAAACTCCCGGAAGTGGTGTCGCGCCTTTTTCCTCACCGGCAACGCATATAACCGCCTTCACCCTTCCCAACCGGATCGACGAGACCCGGTCCTGAGGGCGTGTAGGCTTATCTGCAGGAGACGGACGCCGTGGGCGTGAGTACGAGTCCGGCTGAGAAACCATTCAGAGCTAAGTAGTGTTAACTGCTGCTTGACCAGGCTTTGGTGTCCCTTTTTCTTCCCTCTGTTTTGCTTTGCAGGATGTGCCAAATGCGCCGTCCCCTCCCTCCCGCGGTCTATGGGGTGGATTTTCATCCCTGGTGAAGTGAGACCCTCCCTCTTTCTCGCCACTTCTTGACTGCTTCATTGCTGACTGGCCACTGGCCATTTGGCCCATTGATCGATGAGTGACAGAATGTTGCGTGTTTATTTTCACTGCCATTTCGCCCTCATTTCACGTATCAATACCCTCCCCTGTGCACTTACACAGTTAGATTTTGCAAAATTGGCAATCTACTTTGACAGTGCCACCATATTAACAATATGACTTATCGTGTAGCCTCAGCCAACGGCAGAGCCACGCACCTCTGCTATTCTGCATGAGTGGTGCACCCTGGCACTATGAGCACTAGAAATAGACTGAATCTGGCTAAATCAATTGACAAAATATTCTAATTATGTTTCTTTTGTCTTGTGTTGTCTGTGTTTTCTTACCTTCACAGGTGCCTTTTTATTTTTAGTCTCTAAATTTTAGAGGCTGGAGGTGTGTGCGTCCTACCTTCGGGTGGTGAAGCCCGCCTCTGTGTTTTTGTGCACTTCACAGATCTTTTGACTTTCAAGCCCTCTGGCAGGGTGGGCCTTAGAGTGCCCATACCGCCGAGGTTTAACACCATAGGTCCTGACGAATGCCAGGTTAATGATACCACACCGGCTGAAACATGTCCATGTCGACCATTCACATATTCACTTAATGCTAGAGGGAGTAAGACCATCCAATTAGTTGGCTCTACTCACCTACACATTTTTTAACCTTGCCCTTGATGGTCTTTGATTAAAATTAAATTTTTGACACATACAAGGCAATTTTAATCTCACCACTTGACACTATTCACGTAATTTTCCACATAGCCCTCCCATCACGAAAACCAGCTCCGCAGTAACTCTGGCGTCGAAGCACACCGGGGTGACATTCGGTCACACCCGGTGGGGCCCGATGATGAAGCAAGTCACCGACCAGGTCGGTGAGTGAGGGCTTTCCTAACAAACCTATTGGGCTTTGTTGTTTCCTTGTGCTCTGTGCCCTTTTTCCACCTGAACCAGAACAGGAACACTCTTTTGTTGTTGTTACACCTCTCAGGTCATGTGCACTTATCCACTTATCCTCGGGGTCGATATCTGGGGTCATGGGCACTTATCTACCGGATCAATAGCTGGGGTCGCAAGGATCAAACCCCATCTGCGTGATTTAGCTCCATGTGGATTCCATCTAAAATGGAGGAGGTTGACTTTATGTGATTTTATCACGGCCTTAACAGGTGCCTCAGGCCCCCCCCCCGTTAAGCATCCATATTGGACGAGGTGGTGG
The DNA here is from genome assembly GCF_964261635.1 of Lissotriton helveticus. Taxonomy (NCBI): domain Eukaryota; kingdom Metazoa; phylum Chordata; class Amphibia; order Caudata; family Salamandridae; genus Lissotriton; species Lissotriton helveticus. The sequence goes on along the minus strand of NC_136061.1, from coordinate 1,963,199,868 downwards.
GGGGGAGGGGTAGGGAGAGAGGCGGTGGATCGAATTTATCATAAGGCGGCACGGTGGCTCTAATATCAGCGCAACCATAATTTCAAATCAGAAAAGACCTTTTCAGAGAAGACACAGTGAAAAACAGCAGGCACAATTCTACCTGTGGCCATACGACAATCCCACGCCTCCTTGAACTTGGGTAAGTCTTCCTAAATGGTGAGGCATTACTGTGACCTGGCCCGGTCCGCTTTATAATAAATGACAAAGAGAGGAAAACCTGAGATGTCCTCTTTAAAGAAAGGAACGAAAACCTCTACAGAGTGCAGTTGAAGACAAGAACCTCCTTGTGGAGTAGTGTGGCTCACTGGTTAGAGGGTGCAGGCCCGAGAGCAGAAGTCAGCCCGGGACCAGGGTTCAATTCCCGACGCAGCAGGGTCGTGGACCTTGGTCAGCGGACTCGATAATTCTCGCTTCGGTGCTTACTCTAATCGGGGGTTCCGCTCGGCAACTCTGGCCATTAGCTTGCCTAATCTCCACAACGGCCCCACCAATTCCGGGGATGCCTGGCTCCACCTTGGGGACTCTCAGCAAGGGACCATCCCACAGGGAAAGCCGTCCCTAGAGTTATACAGCGCCAGGAGACCTATGGACGTGTAGCAGTGCGCTTTACAAGCTCCAAAAGATTTACATTTGTTGTGAGTAGAAGAAAGTCCATTCCATGTAGTATCTTTAAGTATTTTTATTCCAAGTTAAGATCTTGAGCAGAGCCCCGCCAGGAGCAGCCTTCCTGCCATCCACAACTGACATTCTCACTCATCCAACATTCTCACTTCACAGACACGCTGGCTGAGCAGCAGGTATAGCACATCCCCCCTTTTTACACAAATGAGAATCAACTTCAAATGAATCACAAAATGAATGGTGCATGCAAAAGATGGGAATAACATTCTCACATCATAGACACACTGGCTGAGCTGCAGGTATAACACTGCTCCCCAGAGGGAGGTGAGAAATAAGACCAGCCTCTCAGGAAGGTGCTTCCAGAGAGAGGAGTGGGATATGACCCCCACGCCCCGTGATAAGTGACGGATAAGATGTTCCCTCGAGGGCTAGAATAGAATTCCTTAAACTACCACCCTCCCTTTCAAAAAGGAGGATGGGGGCGATGGACGTTTTCAGAGAGAAATGAAAGATGAGATTTACCCACTTGACAGTAGAACAAGAACTTCGTCTGAGGTAAATGGATGAAAAGATCTCCCCCAGAGAGAGGAAGCAAATGAGACCTCCCCAACATGAAGAGATCTCCCCTAGAGGGGGGCAGCAAATGAGACCTCCCCAACATGAAGAGATCTCCCCTAGAAGGGGGCAGCAAATGAGACCTCCCCAACAAGAAGAGATCTCCCCCAGAGAGAGGAAGCAATAGAGACCGCCCCAACATGAAGAGATCTCCCCTAGAGGGGGGCAGCAAATGAGACCTCCCCAACATGAAGAGATCTCCCCCAGAGAGAGGAAGCAATAGAGACCGCCCCAACATGAAGAGATCTCCCCTAGAGGGGGGCAGCAAATGAGACCTCCTCAACATGAAGTGATCTCCCCCAGAGGGGGGCAGCAAATGAGACCTCCCCAACATGAAGAGATCTCTCCCAGAGAGAGGAAGCAAATGAGACCTCCCCAACATGAAGAGATCTACCCCAGAGGGGGGTAGCAAATGAGACCTCCCCAACATGAAGAGATCTCCCCAAGAGAGAGGTAGCAAATGAGACCTCCCCAACATGAAGAGATCTCCCCCAGAGGGGGGCAGCAAATGAGACCTCCCCAACATGAAGAGATCTCCCCCAGAGGGGGGTAGCAAATGAGACCTCCCCAACATGAAGAGATCTCCCCCAGAGAGAGGAAGCAAATGAGATCTCCCCAACATGAAGAGATCTCCCCCAGAGGGGGGTAGCAAATGAGACCTCCCCAACAAGAAGAGATCTCCCCCAGAGAGGTGTAGCAAATTAGACCTCCCCAACATGAAGAGATCACCCCCAGAGAGAGGAAGCAAATGAGACCTCCCCAACATAAGGAGATCCCCCCCAGAGAGGGGCAGCAAATGAGACTTCCCCAACATGAAGGTGAAAGACAATTCCTTCACAGGGAGGTGGAAGATGAGATCATTCCAAGAGGGTTAGATCTCCCGCGTGCCGCAGTGAGAGGTGAGGTCCCCCTCCTTTCCGCCATCAATCTACACATGGCACACAGACACACCTGCTCCCACCCAATGCCGGCATTATGAGGCTTGGCGATAAACTAAAATGTCCACTAATGTATGGAGAAAATGGCGCCATGTTATTACTGCCTGGGGCTTTCGCGTGTTAGCCAAAGTCGCCACGGAGCAGCTCAATTCTGGTGCATTTTAGAGAGGAATATGTCATTAGCTGTCTGCAGGGCAACTGTGGCTGTGACAATGGTCTCAAACTGAATCAAAGACATGTTTTTTTGTCACATGACAATAGTGTATTAGCATTTGCACACTATCGTTGCCCCAAATGAAACATTCATAAAAGTGGCCCCAGTCTGTGTCTGAACCTTGAAACCAGGGAGCGAAGGTACCTAAAATCCTACAGAGCTGCAAGGCCACACCAATGGTGACACAGCGCTAAATGGAACTTGGTAACAAGGAACCTGAATGCATTTTTCGATGATCCTGTAAGGCTTCTAACTGTTTCCTTTAGTTACCTTTTTTGTAGTATGCAACGTTATGTTGGATACATTTCGTTATCAAGATGGAAGACAGAAGTGTTAGACACCGCCATTATTCTTATTGTGTCTCCACCTTGGAGAGGACCTCAGCGGCCTCTCTTTTTTTGTCGACGGGGTTCTATCCAGTGCATTCTTCCTTGGTGTCCCGGTGTATTATACTGACTTCTCCAGTGACGCTCTCTGTTGCATGGGTCTTATTGGCTCTCTGTTGGACAGGAGCTGACACACGTCGTATTACAATAACAACACAGCATTCCTTATGCATAAGTCATACAGCTTCGACCTCAGTTTTTAGCCAGTAAGTCCTCCTTTATTTTAAGACTCCTTAATGGAAAGCTAAGCCCTATTTTAATTCATCCCCACCCCCGCTTCTCCCACCTGCTTCTGTCTCTTTTCCACTCAGACGGTTTTGGCACACTTGGCAGGCCCTCTCCCTCTTCCAGCTATCTGGGGTTTACTCCTTCAGCCTCCGATCCCAGGACTCCTTGCGGCGCCTTTACAATCTTTGGGGTTTGCAGTTAGTTTATCGTTGCATCCAACACAAGTTTAAATACATTAATAAAGTCAGCAGGATATTTATGAATAGCACGACCAGGGAAAGGACTATGTTCAGATGACACAGTCCGAACCATTGATGCTACTATCCTACCATGGACGTAATTAAAGTATCACCGCCATGTTTACTGTGTCTCCCACGCGATCCTCGCGGACGGTGTATTCACTGATACTGTAACTCACGCGGATGGCGCATGCACTGATACTGTAACTCACGCGGATGGTGCATGCACTGATACTATAACTCACGTGGACGGTGCATGCACTGATACCGTAACTCACGTGGCTGGTGCATGCACTGATACTGTAACTCTCGCGGATGGGCATGCACTGATACTGTAACTCACAAACTGATACTATAGCTCACGCGGACGGTGCATTCACTGATACTGTAACTCACGCGGATGGCGCATGCACTGATACTGTAACTCACGCGGATGGCGCATGCACTGATACTGTAACTCACGCGGATGGCGCATGCACTGATACTGTAACTCGTGCGGATTGTGCATGCACTAATACTGTAACTCACGCGGACGGTGCATTCACTGATACTGTAACTCACGCAGACGGTGCATGCACTGATACTGTAACTCACGCGGATGGTGCATTCACTGATACTGTAACTCACGCGGATGGTGCATTTAATGATACTGTAACTCACGCAGATGGAACATGCACTGATACTGTAACTCGCGTGGATGATGCATGCACTGATACTGTAACTCACGCGGACGGTGCATGCACTGATACTGTAACTCATGCGGATGGCGCATGCACTGATACTGTAGCTTGTGCGGATGGTGCATGCACTGATACTGTAACTCACGCGGATGGTGCATGCAATGATACTGTAACTTGCGCGGATGGTGCATGCATTGATACTGTAACTCACGCAGCTGGCGCGTGCACTGATACTGTAACTCACGTGGATGGCGCATGCACTGATACTGTAACTCACATGGACGGTGCATGCACTGATACTGTAACTCACGTGGCTAGTGCATGCACCGATACTGTAACTCCCGCGGATGGGCAGGCACTGATACTGTAACTCACATGGACGGCGCATGCACTGATACTGTAACTTACGCGGATGGCGCATGCACTGATACTGTAACTCATGCGGATGGCACATCCACTGATACTGTTACTCACGCGGATGGCGCATGCACTGATACTGTAACTCGCGTAGATGGCGCATGCACTAATACTGTAACTCGCGCGGATGGCGCATGCACTGATACTGTAACTCGCGTAGATGGCGCATGCACTAATACTGTAACTCACGTGGCTAGTGCATGCACCGATACTGTAACTCCCGCGGATGGGCAGGCACTGATACTGTAACTCACATGGACGGCGCATGCACTGATACTGTAACTTACGCGGATGGCGCATGCACTGATACTGTAACTCATGCGGATGGCACATCCACTGATACTGTTACTCACGCGGATGGCGCATGCACTGATACTGTAACTCGCGTAGATGGCGCATGCACTAATACTGTAACTCGTGCGGATGGTGCATGCACTGATACTGTAACTCGCGTAGATGGCGCATGCACTAATACTGTAACTCGCGCGGATGGTGCATGCACTGATACTGTAACTTGCGCGGATAGCGCATGCATTGATACTGTAACTCACTCGGATGATGTATGCACTGATACTGTAACTGTTGGATGAAGAGCTATGAGACAGAGCAGTCTCAGGAGGAATCACAGATCATAGGTTCTACCGTCATATGAACAGGTACTCATGGTGCTGAAAGAAACAAACAATAACACAAAGGAGCCAAGAGGGATCTGGAAAGGTATATAAGGGATCGCCCTCCACTCAAAACAGTCAAACAACAACAAGATCCCTATACCTGGGGTGATTAATACATTTCGCAGACATGAGAAAACATCACTTCGGATTTTATTTTTAACATCCCGAAGTGGACCCCTGCTATCTGTCGCAGTGTGGTCAATCCTCTAATGTCTAATTCTCCCCACTTAATCTATTGTTCCAAAAAATTTAATACTAAGGCCTCAATACAACCAGTGTCCAGAGTAATGTCCAAAGGACGTCTGCCTTCTTTACTGGCAGTACATCATTCCACACTTCACCACATGTGCATAAACCTAACAAGGAAAAAATGTGTGGTGGAGAGAAAGGCACCTCACGGGCGAACAACCCTCGGGGATGTTGGCAGATGTTACCAACTCAAAGCCCCTTTCTCATCATCGGTTGCCTTTCAATCCAAACGAAAAACAAAATGAATGCAACACATAAACTGAAATGCAAGTGCAGGTGCAAAATAAAGAGTATCACAACATTAACTCATAACAGACAGAGTGACATAAAATCGACAGCCACACCCACTCAATAACTTTATTCTTAGATTCAATGTGAGCTGAAGAGTTAAAACAAAGGTTGGTAGTTTAATATCGCCTACCAGTACCTGATACCGACATGTTTCACTGCCCCAAACATTTCGGCAGATTCATCAGGGTATTCAACACTCGGTCACTGCACCAATTTTTTGAACATTCTTTCTGGACACCCAGGCCAGCATGGGCAACTCATACCGGCTGACCAAGTCACAGTTGGACTCGTGTAAAATCGATTGCACTGTCAATCGTACGTAATGGTAACAGGACCGTATATCATCCCAGGAAAGAAACAAGGCAATAGAAGATACTACAGTCCTGGGGTATATTCAGAGATAATTCAGTCCTAGTGTAAGTTGTTCATACAAACTACAGTTTTAGGATAAGCCACCCACTCTCGATGCAGCATAACAATGAGGGATTCACCGGTACTGCAGCTCTACGTTTAGCTACTCTTGGAAAACACAACCCTTGGATAAAGTACTCATGATATGTCCACAGACACTGCAGCATTAGGGTGAGGTACTCAGACTGTGCAGCTCTAAGATGAAGTACCCTCAGATACTGGAGTTCTTGGAAGAGGTACTCAAAGATTCTGAAGCTCCCTTAGGCGACAATTTGTCAGATGCTAAAGGAATAGGTTGAAGTACTCTCAGATACCTCTGTCCTGGGTGGATGTAGGAAAAAATTTGGAGCTCTTGGATGAAGTACCCTCACAGGCTGCTGCACTCGGATGAGGTACTGTAGCTCTACAATTAGGTATTAATGGATACTGGAACCTTGGGCCTTGCAGTCATGGGCAAGGTACTCACAGCTCTGTGGATGAGATGCTCACTGATACCCAACGATTACACTACTCTAGTGGAAAGTGTCAACAGTTACTTTAGACACGGGGCAGTCAGTCATGTGTTATTGGCTCTGGGGAGAAGAACTTACAAATGCTGCAGCCTTAGGATGAGGCCCCTACCTATATATTATCTTTAGAAGATGGGAGAGGATATAGCCTTAGGGCTGGAGCAGTCGACCTCGAAGCTGGGGAACTGGGTTCGAGGCTCGGCAACGACGCTCAACATCCCGTGATTCTGGGCAAATCACTTAATCTCCCCGTGCCTAACAAAAATACAATGTGTCCGTCTGTAGCGCAACTGATGCTCGTGTAAAGACCTCTGATACTCGATGTCGCGGGTCTAGTTTGCGTATATAAAACTCTAGAAAAAAAAGAGAAAAAAATAGGTATACAGATACTGCAGCCACAGAACCAAAGGGTACCCATGGATTGAGCAGCTCTAATGAAAGTACCAACAGTAACTTCAGCCACGGGGCGAGGTTGTCAAAGGTTATGTAGCTCTTGGATGACGTACCTACACGGTTTGGTTCAAATAACTTTATTTCGGTTTCTCAGAAGAAATCATAAAAGTATACAGTTATTTAAAAATATACCAACAATAATCACAATACATTTCCAAATAATCCAGGAAAAGGCAACATCATAATACATTGTTGCACATTTCTATAAAAACCTAAATAAAAATAAAATCGATAACGATTTCTCTGAAGAAGAAAAGAAGAAGAAGAAAAAATGGAACATCATAAAACATTATTGCACAATTCCGATTTACACAAGATAGATCAATAACGGTTTCTGATAGCAAATACTCTGGGGCCAGGATAAAAGTCAAACAAGTCACAGATACAAATCGGGCCATCTCCAGTTTTGGGCTGAGAGGATCTTAGATAGGGGACAATGTTCCTGTGTTTGAATTTAATTAAAATCAGATCTCCCGGACAGTTTTTGGGCAACGTACCCAACCATCCCACTCTCCTGACGCTCACAATTTCGCCATCTAGGTCAGGTGGCAGCGGTCTATTGTTATTGAGCCAGAAGATGGCTTTGTTCAACAGGTCCTGGTTTGTTTCAAATTTGCCCTGTATAAGCTTTGGCACCCCAGAGAGAACAGTCACATAGGGGGCAGCTTCAGGGGGTAGGTTAATTCGATGCCTTCTTTCATGAGGAATCCTAGGTGCTATTAAAGAGACATAAGTCGGTTTAGAAGTAGTGTTACAACTTTTTGGGATGGGTTTGCTAGTAGATGAATTAGTTGGTTGTGCTTTTCTGTGTTCTGTAGACTTAGGTTTCTCATGGTTGGTGGAGGGCGTATAAGCAGTGTTTACAATTGATGGATTAATCCTTTGTACTATTTTTTCCACGCTGGACAACCTTTCTCCCAGATCCTGAATTTTTGTGACCAGGGGTGATAGGGCCGCGTTCAGCAATCGTTCAATGTGGGCCAGTAGGGTCGATTGAAAGGGGGAGTCATTTGATGTGGCCCCCACCTTCTGTGGCGTTGAGACAGTTGAAATAGCGGGGGGTGATGAGGGACTACAGGACATTTGATCAACATTAGCTGGGATCTCCTCAATGTTCCTTTTGGTGATTAGGGCCTGGGGCAGCGTATTGGCTTGAGTGGCAATCATTTCAGGCACTAAAGGTGGTTCCTGGGGAGTGAGGTTTATAAGGTCAGTAATTCTGCCAGATATGGGCGGAGTTGATATGTTAGGGGCATAGTTTGTGCCACACAGGGCGTTCAGGTCCTCCCAGATAGACATATTGTTAGGACTGCAAGAACTCCAGAATAGACACTGAACGGGTCAGGGACAAATGACAATAGGAAGCAAATGGGTTAGTTGTTTTCTGTACCTGCTTCTGTGGTGGGGCCAAGTGGGGGGGCCCGTCCCGTCCTCCTCAGGTCCTCTGAGGGCCACAGAGGGCCCGCCCTTGTCCCGGGCTTCTCCCGGCGCTGCCCGCGCGCGTCCCGCGATGCGGGATAAGCTCCTCTGCTTTCAAGCGCCTCCGGGCGCAGGCGGTGGCGTCAGAGGTGCGTCGTGACCCCAGGGGCACCTGGGAGTTGTGGTCCTTGGCCGTTTCCCTCACGGCGGCGGTAAGGACTGCGGGAGCCAAGCCGCTGCCCTCGCGGTAAGGAATGTGCGCTGCAAACCGTTGCCCTCACAGTAGGTGTTCTGATCTGTTAAACCCCCCACAAGACACTCGTCGCTCCCCCGCTTTCAAGCGCCTCCGGGCGCAGGCAGTGGCGTCAGAGGTGCGTCGTGACCCCAGGGGCACCTGGGAGTTGTGGTCCTTGGCCGTTTCCCTCACGGCGGCGGAAAGGACTGCGGGAGCCAAGCCGCTGCCCTCGCGGTAAGGAATGTGCGCTGCAAACCGTTGCCCTCACGGTAGGTGTTCTGATCTGTTAAACCCCCCACAAGACACTCGTCGCTCCCCCGCTTTCAAGCGCCTCCGGGCGCAGGCGGTGGCGTCAGAGGTGCGTCGTGACCCCAGGGGCACCTGGGAGTTGTGGTCCTTGGCCGTTTCCCTCACGGCGGCGGAAAGGACTGCGGGAGCCAAGCCGCTGCCCTCGCGGTAAGGAATGTGCGCTGCAAACCGTTGCCCTCACGGTAGGTGTTCTGATCTGTTAAACCCCCCACAAGACACTCGTCGCTCCCCCGCTTTCAAGCGCCTCCGGGCGCAGGCGGTGGCGTCAGAGGTGCGTCGTGACCCCAGGGGCACCTGGGAGTTGTGGTCCTTGGCCGTTTCCCTCACGGCGGCGGAAAGGACTGCGGGAGCCAAGCCGCTGCCCTCGCGGTAAGGAATGTGCGCTGCAAACCGTTGCCCTGACGGTAGGTGTTCTGATCTGTTAAACCCCCCACAAGACACTCGTCGCTCCCCCGCTTTCAAGCGCCTCCGGGCGCAGGCGGTGGCGTCAGAGGTGCGTCGTGACCCCAGGGGCACCTGGGAGTTGTGGTCCTTGGCCGTTTCCCTCACGGCGGCGGAAAGGACTGCGGGAGCCAAGCCGCTGCCCTCGCGGTAAGGAATGTGCGCTGCAAACCGTTGCCCTCACGGTAGGTGTTCTGATCTGTTAAACCCCCCACAAGACACTCGTCGCTCCCCCGCTTTCAAGCGCCTCCAGGCGCAGGCGGTGGCGTCAGAGGTGCGTCGTGACCCCAGGGGCACCTGGGAGTTGTGGTCCTTGGCCGTTTCCCTCACGGCGGCGGAAAGGACTGCGGGAGCCAAGCCGCTGCCCTCGCGGTAAGGAATGTGCGCTGCAAACCGTTGCCCTCACGGTAGGTGTTCTGATCTGTTAAACCCCCCACAAGACACTCGTCGCTCCCCCGCTTTCAAGCGCCTCCGGGCGCAGGCGGTGGCGTCAGAGGTGCGTCGTGACCCCAGGGGCACCTGGGAGTTGTGGTCCTTGGCCGTTTCCCTCACGGCGGCGGAAAGGACTGCGGAAGCCAAGCCGCTGCCCTCGCGGTAAGGAATGTGCGCTGCAAACCGTTGCCCTCACGGTAGGTGTTCTGATCTGTTAAACCCCCCCTACCTACCTACACATGCTGCAGCCTAAGGATGAGGTCCTTTTGGATATATTATCTTTACAATTAGGTACTCACAGATACTGCAGCTCTGGGGATGAGGGCTTGACCGGGAGGCAAGTACAGTTCTTGAAAATATTTTCATACCCGCCAGGCATTGCAGAGACTATGTACATTTGACCCTCTCCCAGCAGGGCGTGAGGTCGGGGGAGTATTTGTTTAAAATGGGAGCAAATGATTTCTTTCGCAGCATGCCCTTCCAGATGTGTTGCCAAAGGCCATATGTTTCTAAGGCAGGTCTGAAGAGAAACTCTGCATCTTCAGAACATGTGTGTGCCCACTCACTGTCCTCGTGCTGCTCCCTTTGGGCTGCTACAGAGCCGGGTGGACGGAGGATGCCTCAGTGCAGCCCTCGGACCCCGAGCCGCCTGGAGGACGAGGGGTTTCGCTTTGAAGAGGCAGTTACTTCTTTGCCTCAAACATGGAGGCTCAGGAAGCAGAGCTGAGCCAGAAGCACTACAACTGCTAGTACTGACGATCTCAGATTAGCAGTGGAAGCAGTGACCAGACACCCTTTAGGAAAAACATGTGAGATCACTATTACTACACGTCTATCAACCAATCGGGCTTTATAAGGTGTAGCTAATCACACGATTGAGTTTCCAGGCATTGCAGGTCTGAGAGGCTTATTCGAACAGCCAGATCTTGAGGGCCATTCGGAATTTCGGAAGTGAAATTTACATAGATCGAAATTAAATTAACATTAGTAGCATCTTTAAAAAAAATTAAGGAGAACCTGATGGGTTAAAGCAACGTGTTTATGCTACTGCCAATTATATCCAACCATTGTGGGAGAATGTCCAATCCAACATCTTGCACCAGGGTAACTATAAAAACCTTCTATCCATGTATGCAAACCATCCCTCCCACCTTCTTGGTGCACGCTTTACCAATGAGCAAACAGCAAGAGCAAAATGACATGGCACCCAAGCCACTCTCCTCATTCCTCCCACCCCCACCTCAGATCTGTGGAAAGATTTCAAAATACTCAACCTCAATCTACACAAATGACTACATTTAAAGGTAACATGGTTCCGAATAACAATGTTCCACCCAGGCTACACAAAATTACACATCCACGACCATGCAAGAATTAATCAACACTATCTCACCATAAAATATCCTCTTCCCTCACCATCTAAACTAAGTCCTGGGTGAGCAGGGAAAAAGAGACAGGAGTGGAGCACTCTTCAGGAATAAGGTGGTAAATAAAACAAGCATTTGCAATGCAATAGGTCTCGCATTAGGAAAGTTTGAGTTATTGGTATTGTAAATGACAATTTTTTTTATTTGTGTTGGTTTTGAAAATAGTGAAATTAATAGCTTTGTCATTTACAATGTCAATAGTTGTAACTTTCGCAAATGTGACACATGTAGCATTTGTAATGCAATATGTGTTGTATTTACGTGACTTAGATGTATTGATATTACAAATAAAGGCTTTTAATTTTTTTAATAATTAATACTTAAATCAAAGTTATAGTAATTTATAATGGCAATTATTATGTTGAGTCTATTTTATTATGACGAAAATCCAAGAACAGAAGTGAAATATTAAGATCTTTTTGTGACATTTGTAATAAAGCTTGAAACATTGAGAGAACATATTTGAACCAGCTGTTGTTGAATGTGGCGACAGAATGGCGCGCGAGAGGGTGGCAGGGGAGAGTGTGTCGTGCGAGAGGGGAGAGCGTGGCGCACGAGAGGGGAGAGCGTGGCACGCGAGAGGAGAGAGTGGCGAGAGTCATTGAGACATCTTCCCGTTTGAATTTCACTTGATTGGTTCTAAGAGGAATTTGCACCATATGTTTGGAGGGCAACAATTCTATCTGAAAAAGGAGTTGCCATGGGGTAAATTTTAGCTAGTCTAGATTTTACAGTCAACAACTTTAAGCAGGCTGGGACTTCTAGCATTAAAGGTACGTACAAGCACATGTAAAAGTTCTACCATTTTGTTGGATGAAAAACTAGAAGTCACTGAAAATCGCGCCTAATAGGAAGAGGCGAGTTAACACATAAAATACACTATGGTTTTTGTTGTGCTGAAACAGTTTCACCTTCTACATGGAGGCAGATAGAAGTTAAAGTGAAGTATGCTTTGGTTCGAGCCACAGATTTGCAGTTTATGCATATTATTCTTTAACTACACCGACTCGTGATTTACACAAAAACTGTGATATTGCAATTTTACGGCATAGATTAAATATATCAGATGTATGCATTTATCTGGACTTAAATACTCCAGATGTTAGCTACGAACGAGGAAAAAAAACTCCAGATGTAAGCTACTAACCTGGAAAAAATACTCCAGATGTGAGTTACTAACCTGCAAAAAATACTCCAGATGTGATCTACTAAACCAGACACAAATTCTTCAGATACAGGCAAACAACCTGGATAAAAATATTCTAGATGTGAGCTACTAACCTGGAAAATAATCTCCAGATGTGAGCTACTAACCTGCAAAAAATACTCCATTTGACACAAACTCTTCCGATATAAGAAAACATCCTGCAAAAAACACTCCAGATGTGAGCTACTAACCTGGACACAAATTCTTCAGATATAGGCAAAAAACCTGGATACAAATATTATAGGTGTGGGCTACCAACTCTACCAGTAAAACCTGGACACGGATAACCCAGATGTGGCCTACCAAGCCGGACAGCTGACATGGCAGATGAACCTGAACAAAACACTCGGGAGGCAGCTTTTGAACCTGAACAAGAATACCCTAGATATGGCGCAGACACTTGGAAACAAACAAAGCAGATGGCGTGTACCATTGTGTAAATGTATGCCGCAGATGTGACCAGCCGACAGACAAATACTGCTGATGTGGTCTATTAACCTGAACTCAGATTACTGCAGCTGCGTATATACAACAGACACGTAAAACAAACAAGTCATTAAATATGCTTTCCTGAACTAGAATCAATAATGACGTAGTCCAGCAACCTGCATACAATATAAAATGCATCTATCAGAGCTGGGCACGATGGTCCAGATTGAACTAGTCTCTCCAGACTCTGACACCGGATCAGGGGCGGGGCTCAAACACCAAACCATATCGAGGCCTGTGACGAAAATGTTCACATTTTACAGCAAGACCACTGTCAGGGCCGAGTGCCTCGCACCCACTTGCGATTTCACCAATCGGGGGTCGCCTGTTTCTAGGCGCGCCCCAAAACGGAAGACGGGGGCCCACAAAGGGCCCCTGTCCCGGGCCCCCAATGTCACGGTGACCCTCCGCGCGTTTCCCACTCCCTGACTGGAGTCTCTGGAAGGTCAGGGTCGTTGGAGGGTGGGGACCCTCCTGCTGCCCCCCTCATCCCCCTACAATAGCTCGCCAGGGGGTCCACATGCAGATCTCCTGTTTTCCCGAGGCCAGCCTCACTATTTCCAGTGTTTTCTGAAAGGTTTGCAGTAAGTTTTAAGAGGTTGGGTTTCCTGGCAAGGTCCGCCCACCTCCCCAGCCCCAGATGAAGAGGAACGCAGATAAGGCACATCTGTTCTCACTTAAACAAAATATTAATAATAATACAAAAACCCCTTGAAAAGCCATCGCTCTGCGCCGCTTCTCCCCCAATCTCAGCCCGCCTCGGGCTAGCGTGGCGTGCACAATCCCGGGCGGAAGTCAGGCAGGCCGGGGGCAGGACGACAAGACACACCGGAAGCCCAGGCGGGAGCCTACCCAGCACTGGGACGTGTTGGCAGGAGGAGAAGGACGGCCGGTGCTAGCGGGGCTCCTGTGAGGTGAGAGAGACCCTCACTGAAGGAAGAGACTGCCGCCGCCTGCAAAGTGCCCCGCCTGGAGAGCTGGAGATGAGTACCGGTGAGTGGGGGCCTTCTTCCTTTGCTGAGCAGCGAGGACTCTGGGGGGCATTCTGAAGATATCGAGGCCCACGAGGTGGGAGGGGGGAGGGGAGTGGGGTTTCTCTATGTATGTATGTGTGTGTACATGCGTGTGTGTGTGCATGTGTGCGCGCGAGGCGGGGGGAGGTTCTGTGTGTGTGTGTGTGTGTGTGCGTGTGTGCATGTCTGCTTACAAGGAGCCAAGGAAGACAGGAGATTGTGAGGCGCGCGCGACCTGATCTGATTCCGCAAGGTTGCGCGTGCACATCACTTGTCTCCTGTCTCCCTTGACTCCTTCTAAGCAGAAATGATTACAATAGAGTCTCGCAGCGACGATCGCTTCGCGATCGGTTCGCAGTGCGAGACCTAAAAAAGCGCTAAAGCTTTGGGTACAGGCTTATAGAAGGAGCAACTAGAATTATGCGATTTTGCAGCTGTGGCATTTCCTGCATAATTGTAGACTTGCCGCATTTGCCACTTAAAACATCTGCTGTATAATCTCCAAATTTTAAGAAAAAAAAAATTGTCACTCAAACGGACCAAAAGTTACTAACAAACCAGCAATATGTGTTGCTGCGCATTGGAAGGACTTTCGTAAAAAGTTGACTGGTCACCTTTCTGCTGGTAATTGCTGTATTTGGGAGTCAGACTGGTGCTAATGAGGTGAAACCTTTTCCCCAATAGTGTTCACTTGTGTAAAAATAACAATATAATTAGGTAATGCTATCAAATAATGTGCAGCAGGATGCTACACATTTTGCCTTTTCTAGCTGCATCATTTAGTAAATCCCGCTACATAAATTGGTCCCCTCTTGCCGCATAATTCCAGTGGTCCTGTTTATATACCCAAGGCAGTTTCTGGCCCCATGAAAGGTAGCTTGCAAGAGTTCACAACTTTCGGTCACTCGGGCACATAACCAATAAATAATCGAGGTAGCCACAGCGATTCAAACAAAGATAATGAATGCTAAGGAAAGATTGAATTTCCACTGCGAGGCCCTCCTGCCATTACCAAGCACGAGTACTCTGGCATGGTATGCACCTGTTACAACGCATTCGTTACTCCGCACTACCATTACAACGCGACTTTTATAACGCATACCATTACAACGCATTGCGCTGGGGGGCGCTATAGGATAGGGAATGGTATAATTTACTATCCAACACCTTCCCTAGGGTCCACGGGGACTGGAGTTAGAATAGTAAATTATACTTACCACTATCCAGCACCCCAAAGCGCTATGCGTTGTAATGGTATGCGTTGTAATGGTCGCGTTGTAATGGTAGGTAGTTGTAACGGTATGCGGAGTAACGTCATACATCCCTCTGGCATTCTTTACAGCAGCCAGACACCTGGTAAACTAATGTCCACAACGCTGAAATAATGAGCCAATACCTTTCGGTGGAAGACATTTGGATCGATCTTAAATTACATCATCCACCCTAATTTCGAAGTAAAAATGATTTGGGATTAGCAGTGACACCACTAAAAACACTGCAACAGTGACAAACTGCACCCACCACAGAATTGCTTGTATGTGAAGAGGAGTTTACATAACTCGTATGTCAAGATAATTTTGTATTCATGCTGAGTCAGCGGCTCAGTCAATGATCTTGCAATGGGTCTTGCATGCCCATACTTTGTAACAGTTTAAGATTCATGCCGGGTTGTCCATTTAACAGCTGCGAGCACAAGAAGGACCAGAAAAAGAAGCATTGTATGTGAACCCCCTCCTCTAAAGCTGCACATCAGAACCCAGGGTTCTTATATATTAAA
The DNA here is from genome assembly GCF_964261635.1 of Lissotriton helveticus. Lineage (NCBI taxonomy): Eukaryota > Metazoa > Chordata > Amphibia > Caudata > Salamandridae > Lissotriton > Lissotriton helveticus. Next base: position 1,963,184,152 of record NC_136061.1, on the reverse strand, counting down.
ATTTGGCATGTGTGCAGAAAGTGATTGAAAATATGTGCAGAAAATACTTTCAGCAGCCATGTGGTGAATTGTGGAGGATTGCCGGTCAGAATTTTTTATTGTAGAAAATTGTATTTAGATTTATGATAAAAAAAAAAAAAAAGAAACTAGAACATAAAAGGTAAATGCTAAGGTGCCAACCGGGTCTCTGGTACGCTGCACCTATGGCGGTTGTGCCAGTCCCCAACGCCATAGAGGGGCTGGTGAAGGCGCATGGTGACACGTCCGGCACCCGCCCGACCTTCGCAACTGATTAGAGGTATGGGCATGGGGAGGCGGGTTCAATCTGGATCCTGCCGGTTTCTCGGGGGCACGATAAAAGGGGCTGTAGAGCGGATGGGACGGTCTTCTCCCTCGCCGCTCCACATCGCATTCCAGCAGGGGCCGTCTACGTGACGGAGATCTCCTCTTACCCAAGACAACTGTGTTGATGTCCATCTATGCCTCAGGGGAGAGTGGAGGGGGTTGGTGTACCCATGGGGTCATGATTGGGAAGGAATATCAATAATGGGGAGGGGACTCGGCAATACCTGACCATATGGAACAGCATTAGTTGTATGTGCGTGTAATGAGCAAGGTACACGGTGAAGCCAGAGGGATTTGATGATATCAGAGTATAGCAAATTTGAGTGTTGCTGATGGCAGACTTGTTGTATGAAGACATTTAGCGGTATGGATAAGTTTGACATGCCAAGGCATTACTGGTAGAAGTAGTTTTAATAAAAAATGAAGAAAGATGAGAGGAGAGGTGAGGTGTGAAGAAGAGAAGAAAGTAAAGAAATAGGTGACGAGAGGGGAGAGGGAAGGTAGTTGGGAGTTGAGTTTTAAACCCCAGCCATGATGTACTTGGGCAGCACTGGTTCATGACACCATGTTGAGACTATTAGGCGTTGCAACTGTTTCTATCTCTGTAGTGCTTGATACAATGGACCATGAACTAATTCTAGACGGAAGAAATACATGTGTGGTATAAGAAGGCTGGGTCCTGTAAATTGTCTTATCTTGTAAGACCATAAACCCAAAGGCAAAATGAGCAAGCTGATATGCTTGAAAAAGAAGGAATGAGGGGCGTGTATTGCAACAATACACAAATAATACCAAACACATACACATGTGCACACACATAGCATGGTTGCTCAAAAGAACGTTTTAAGTAAACATGTTTATTTTTACTGGTATGGCATGTATATAGATACCTTTATACACATTGATGACATGTCAGTAAAAAAGAAATATATACATATATACATAGGACCAAGGAAATCCCTACCCGTTTCGGTCTGTCTAAGACCTTGATCACCGGTAGATATATATATATATATATATATATACATGATAGATATACATATACATGATAGATATATACAGAGAGATAGAGATTTGTTATGTATACGTATATAAAACATGTTACTATTAACAACTGCACTAATAGACATAGTCACACATTTATAATTACAGTGCAAAGATCAAATTAGCGCCAGGATATCTTTGAGGTTTTAGTTGTGCTTTATACATGCTATTTCAATTTCAATTCAATTTCAAATTCGGTGTTATTAGCAGCATAGTGAAGTTGGCATGACAGGAACCTGGTGTACCGCTTCACAGATTGCGAATGACAATGACATTGCACAAGGAAACAGCTCTGCTAATAGTCACAAGGCCTCTCCATGCGATTTCACTTCACTGCACAAATTTAGCTCCTTGCATCCTTGTTTGCATAATTACTTAATGTACAAACATGTAAAAACGCCATGACAGAAGACATATGTGTGGATCTGCAGAATGCAACATACTATTTATTACCATTTTTTTGAGTCATGCTTCCACCCCAGATCCAACAATGGTAATAAATATTACACTCAGTGTATCTGCATATATACTGTGTGTATACACGGACAGACAGATAGAGATAGATAGATAGATAGATAGATAGATAGATAGATAGATAGATAGATAGATAGATAGATAGATAGATAGATAGATAGATAGATAGATAGATAGATAGATAGATAGATAGATAGATAGATAGATAGATAGATAATCCTGATCAGTAGTCGCAAATATATTGTAGAATCTATTGCAACATGGCTAGGACAAAGCAAACATGTTTAATTAAATCAAATAAAAATTAAACATGACTAAAACTGATATAATAGTAATTTATACAACAGACAAAACTAAAAAGACTGAGAGTGAAACTCCACTTACAGTGGAGGGATTTAAACTAAGGTCAGTACTTGGACCGAAAACTGTCTTTTAAGTGTAGAGCAAACAGCATAGTTAGGTTGACAGATCTGAACTGAGAACTCTAAAAGCTGAAGCATGTAATATCCACACGAGGTTGCAAGACTACCATCGATGCCACTTCCTGTGATGTACACACTGCGATTATTAATCAAGGCAATTAGGAAACACATTTATGTGATAAGAAAAGACTATATTCAATGGACACCACAACCATCAACATAAAGGAGTGGGGCTTCCACTAGTGGGAAAGGCAGAGATGCAGAATACATAGACTATGATGACAGCGGGAACAGTCAACTACCGACCAGTTCAGGGGTGCAATTAAGATCGTACTTCCACCGAACATACGGATAGTTTCCGCCAAACCTCCAGTGAAGTTGGCCCCCATCAGTGATCAAAATACCCTGAAGGCACCTCATGCCTGCTCTGTACCGCTACATGAAAAAGCATACAGCATAAAGGAACATTCCCAGCTATTCACTGCATTATTTATATAGATTAATGCATTATTAAAGTAGGGTTACATCTAGGACACATTGCAAAGCAAACCACTTCCATGCACTTCACCGCTACACATGGAATACTCAGTGAAGATCTGAAATAGTGTATTCATTCCAGTTCTCTGCAGCACTGGGTCCTGGTGCATAGGTGTCTTACCTAGAGTGTGTACAAACACTTCAAACTACTGTTGAGAACTCACTGCTATTTCGCACATTAAGCGGATCAGTTAACTTTTACCACAATTCTGAGAAATGAGGCCATGTTATACTCACTTGCTGCTTGGACCTTGGCCCGGCGGCTCACCACAGAGCCAAAGCGGTTCTGGGCCAGGCAGTCGTATTCACCTTCATCTGAGGAGCCGTCGTCCAGCATCTTCTGGAAGCGGTCCAACTGCAGCGAGCCATTGGCCAACATGGTAGTGTGCCCACCATCCACCAGCAGCACGCCATTCCTCCGCCACGAGATTGCAATAGGAGGGGTGCCTTCCACGAGGCAGTGCAAGAGAAGCGGCTGTTCTTGGACCGCCACATCATCACTGGGCTCGACGGCAAACGCCAACTCTGCAGAACAGCTCCAGTCTATGGGAGAAGAAGAGAGCACCATAAGAAAACCCTCTGGACTCAACAACAGAAGACCTCCACCACCATGATCAGAACTGTTACAAGAGCCATGAACACAATCTCAGCATTTAACGAAACATACAACTTGCTCACCAGAGGGAAGAGGTGAAAGGTAAATGAGTCAACAAATTGGACAATATGCGCCATGCCCATAACAAGATGTAGCTTCTGACGAATCTGGCTCTTCAGGAAGGGCCACTTAGTGACGTCACACCATAGCACCTTCTCTCTAATAAACTATAAGCACTACAAGCTAATTCTTGCAAAAAGCAGATATGAAGTAGTGCTTGACCTCCAGAAGCAAAAGCAGTGATCAAATAGAAGTCTCAACAAGCACTGCAAGATCAGGAGACCTAGGGTTATTAACGCATGTAGATTTACCACATTAGTGCGAGACACACAGGAGGGAGCCCACCGGAGTGGGCAGAGAGGGCTATAGTTGTAAAGTAGATCCTCATGCAGTTCAGTATCATCACTCGTGTGGCATCATAAGGATACATCCAAACAGCCAAATGAACTTAAGTGAGAAGTTAATATATCTCTGGGGAGATGCAAGATGTGAAAGACAGTCTAAAAAGCCAATGGCAGAAGAGGAGAGTCCTAGAAAGCCAATAGGTGAAAAGGCGGCTCAAAGCCCACTCTTGTATATTGTAAGCAAAAGCTGTTTGACAGCTGCGATGTCAAAACTCTGAATTGAAAACTCTGAAAAATGAGACACTCAAACAGACCTTCTGTGAAGCAGCACTGAAACTCTGGAACATTAGGAAACATCCACTCTTCACACATTCAAATACGAACTCAAAACATTTCAAAGAAGGCAGCAGATACACATTTATTATTTAGTCTCAGCCAGTGTCACACTGGCTTGTATTGTCTGCAAGGAATATCTCATCTCTAATGGACCAATTGCTGCATTGTTTTTTCTTGCACATATATACACAATATGCTTAGCTCATACACACAACCAACATATGTGTGGTTACTGTGCATTTGCACTGTTCAGCATTTATTAACCCATGCCTGTACGTAAGTAGTTAACTTGTGGAAAAAATAAGTGCCGGGGCTCTCTTCAGGAGGCAGCTATCATCAGCCCATTGCTCCTATTTGCAACGCCTATTACAGAACTAACTACTAACCAAGAAACCGTACAAGTGGAGAGAGGATGTGGCCTAATTGTCAGAGCTGCCAACTTTGGAGCTAGGGAACAAGGTTCGAGTCTTGGCATAGGTTCAACATCCTGTGATTCTGGGCAAATCACTTAATCTCCCTGTGCCTACAAAAAATGAATGCGTCTTTAACTGGTGCTCATGAAAAAGGCTCCAATACCTTTGGGTCAAGTTCACGCTATAAGCACAGGTGCTGAAGATTATGTGCCGGTGCCGAGCGCCAAAAACCACCGGATCAAATTAAGCACTGCACGGTCTACATAGGAATTGAAATCATTGGTTTTGTTATGTGTTCTGATAATAGAAGTTGACCCTGTTTGTATACTGCTACACTGCCCTGGAGGCCTGGTCGGTGTCGCAGCGCTGGCGCTCATCGCAATAACACACCGAGGCAGAGGTAAGGAATGCACGTCTTACTTTATTCCCTGCCAGCCTCACACTTGCTTACAGACTAAACTCCTCCCTGTGACTCACTTCCTTTTCCTGCTGCCTGTCCTGTCTCACACAGGAAGTCAGGCAGGGCGACACTACATCTCCCCTGTTTTGCAGAGTCTCACTTCTTCTATATCTCTTCGACCAGACGTCGGGGTTTCCTGATTAGACGTTGCGGTCGTTCTCTGTGTCTCGTCATGGGACTGTGGCTGTGGGGACTGTGGTGATTTGTGGTTTCCACCATTCGCGTGGGGCTATGATTGCTTGGGTCACTGTTGTCACTCTGATTGGAAGAGTCACTTGAGAGTGGATTTGGCACGGTGTCGTGGCCGCCGCGTCGGTTGCATTTCCTGAAGTGTGAGATGTTTCTTGTCACTTGTTTGTGGTCAGCTTTGGCTGTGACCATGGTTCCTTTCTTCTTGGTGACTTGCATGGGAATGTCGAGGTATCGACTGTCTGCCTTGGATCGCCGATCACTCCGCACTATCACCCAGTCTCCTTCTTGTATGTTGGAGTCTTTGGCATGTCTGCGTTGATCAGCATATGTTTTCATTTGATGCTTCCGGGTGTGATCAATGTCCACAAGGGTGTTGTGATCGACCGTGACTGTCCGTTGTTGCGGATTTTCATTTAGCATGGGCAGTCTTGTCCTGGGTGTCCTTCCTAGCATTACAGTTGCTGGGCACTGAGCTGTGGTGTTGTGCGGCGTATTCCGGTACGCTCTGAGTACTTCATTTAATGTCTGCTGGACATCTCGGTGAGTCAGTTCTGCCTGCTGGATTGCTCTTTTTAGTGTCCCCATAAATCGCTCCACCATGCCATTTGCCTGTGGCCATAGCGGAGTGATTTTCTGGTGCTTGAAGTTTAGGTGGGTTGCAAAGTTCGTGAATTCATGACCGTTGAAGGGAGGTCCATTGTCTGTTTTTACTCGCAGTGGGATGCCCCAGGCTGCGAATATCTCATCAAGCACTGGGATTACTGTCGTTGCTCGAGTTGATGATATCAGTTGTGCGAATGGGAAGCGGGAGTATTCATCCATGGCAACAATGATGTACTGTCCTGATTGTAGTGGGCCAAAGAAGTCGACCGCTATCTGTTGCCATACTCCGTCTGGCAGTTCTGACATTTGTAACGGTGCCGGTGGTTCTTCCTTGCTGACTACTTGGCATGTGACGCAGTCTTTCAGGGTTGTCTCGACCATGTAGTCAAGGGTGGGGAACCAGACTCGTTCTCTCAGGGCTTTCTTGGTTGCATTGATGCCTCTGTGTCCTTCATGTGCCAGGTTGATGACCCCTTGGCGTAATTTGAGAGGAATCACAATCCTCCCCCCTCTCAAGAGGAGACCATTGTCACTGATGGAGAGTTCTTCACGCACTCGTTGGAATGCGGCTAAGTCTTGTCGGAGTTGAGCGGACTCGGAGGAGGACTGCTTCACGTCCCTCCAGGAGTTGGAGCGAATTCGGGTCATCACTGCTTGGACGAGGGGGTCAAGTGCGGACGCCTCCTGGATGGCTTCGACAGGAACAGTGGGAGGACACGCAGCGTCAACAACAAAGTGAAGATATTCGTCAGCTACAGAGAGTGCAGAACGGGCACCCGCCAGTGGGTGTCGTGACATGAAATCAGCTGGGTTTTCAGCTTTCCCAGGTTTATGGGTGATGGAGAAGACGTAGTCTTGGAGACGCAGGTCCCACCGCTCAATGCGTGGTGGCATTTTCGCATTGGGGTTGCCAAAGATTGTAATGAGCGCCTGATGATCCGTGATGATCGTGAAATGTTTGCCATAAACAAAAAGGTGGAAGTGTTCGCACGCCCACACCACAGCCAGGCTTTCCTTCTCCGGCTGGGAGTATGCTTTTTCTGTATCCGTCAGACTGCGACTTGCATAAGCGATGATGTGTCGTTGGTCTGAGTCTTCTCGGTATTGGGCCAGAATGGCACCCAGGCCCACTGGACTGGCATCCACGGTGATTTCAGTTTTCTTCTTCGTGTCGAAGTACGCCAGATTGATAGCTGACCCCACGGCATGTTTGATGACAGAGAATGCATGTTGACACGCTTCCGTCCAGTCGAATGGCTGACCTTGGCGAGTGAGTTCTCACAGTGGGTAGCTGATTGTGGCGTAGTCGCGGATGTACCTCGCGCAGTAGCTCGCCATGCCAAGGAAAGAGCGTAAGTCAGTGACGTCTCTGGGTTTCTGAGTGTCGGCCAGGGCTGCCACTTTCTCAGGGTCTGGTCTCATGCCCTCCTTCGAGAAGATGTGTCCGTAGAATTTTAAGGTGTCTTTATGGAATTCACACTTGCTGGCATTAAGTGTTAGGTTTGCCGACATCAGTGCATGGCAGACCCTGTCCAGGGCTGTGTCGTGTTCTGTTCTGTCCTTCCCAAATACCAGCAGATCGTCACTGTAGTTGAAGGCATTTGGGATGCCTTGGATGACCCGTCTGATGGCTTCCTGGAAGATCTCGGCAGCCGAGGATATGCCAAAGTTCAGGCGTTTGTAGTGAAAGAGGCCTTGGTGCGTGGTAAAAGTCGTGATATATCTTGATTTGTCGTGGAGCTCCAGCTGGTGATAGCCTTTATTAAGGTCGAGCTTGGAGAATACTGTGGCGCCATTCAATTTGGTGATCATGTCACTGATATGCGGCCCAGGATGGCGTTCCCGCTCGATGGCGGTGTTGGGCGCGCGCATGTCAACGCACAGCCTGACCTTGTTGTCTTCTCCTCATTTTGGAACTACTACAACTGGCGATACCCACGGGGTGGGACCCGTCGTGCGTTCTATGATGTCTGTTCGAAGGAGATCTTGGAGCTCGTCATCAACGGCCTTTTGTAGATGGAATGGCACCTTCCTGTGGTGTTGGGCAACAGGTGTCACATTCTCGTTGATGTGAAGCTTTACTTTGAAGTGATTGAGCTTCCCGAGCCCTTTGAATAAGTTGGGAAATTTTGCAACGATGTCGGGAGTGTCCTCCGTCATGTAGAGGAGTTCTACGAGTTTGAGTCTTTCTGCTGTGGGGAGACTGAGGAGACAATCTGCCAGGTCTGGTCCCTCCACTACATGAATGTAGGCATCAATTGTCCGGTCCTTGAACGTGAGAGTGGTGCGGAAACGGCCGAGACAAGGCAGTGGCTTGCGTGACATCCACGTGAAGACACGGACAGCAGCTGGTTCCAGTTTAGGCTTGTGTTTCATGGATTGATGTTCCAAAGCACAGATGTAGTTTAAAGATGCTCCAGAGTCCAAAACAAATTTAGCTGGATGGTCACCTATCATGATGTCGAGCTTTGGATATCGCTTCAGTCGATCCGGGTCAGCAACCATGCATATGTACTCATCACGTTCCGGAGTAGTTACCATGCATATGTATTCATCACTGTCTTGTGATGTGGGGGTGCGCGATGGTGACTCACTGGATGTGTCTCTGCGTGACCGATAGGAGTCCGTCACATGACGTCTTGAGCGATGGCTACTTCCGGAACGACCTCTTGACTGATGCGAGTATGCTGACTGGACGCTGGAATTGGACGAGCTGGAGGACCTGCGTCCCTTGTCTTTTATGGCTCGGGCGTGATGGCGTGACTCATGCCCCTTGGTTGATGATCTGTGACTTGGTTGCTTGGCTTGGCATGCAATCTCGAAGTGATTGTCTCTTCCACAGCGGTGGCATCGTTGCCCGATGGCTGGGCACTGTCCTGAGTGTGGGTAGTCCTGCCCGCATCTATAACAGGTAGGCGATGCTTTTGTGGATCTCGTGTGTCGCGAGCTTCGACGTGATGGCTGAGACCTGTGGGACTTGGAAGTGGGCTTGGCGGGCTTGGAGGACCTGTGTGCCTGAATGCGCAAAGCATGGTCCTTGTGATCCAACGATTTCTGTGTCCCCATCCGCTTCGCGTAGTCCTCCGCCTGGTCATTGATTCTTGTCAGTTCCTCGATTTCATCTAATGTGTATGGTTTTTTTAGGAGTCTCCGGCGCAAGGTTTCAGATGAGCAGCCGTCGATGATGCGGAGCCTCAGGGCGTCTTCCGTTTTAAAGTTATCAAAGTCGCAGTATCGTGCGAGTCTACGTATGCGCATGATGAAGTCACTCATACATTCATCTTTCTCCTGCGTGGCAAGGTTGAACGTGTGGCGCTCATAATCCACATTGCGTTTGTGGAGAAAGCGTCTGTCAAGTGCAGCTTTGGTTTCATCATAGGTGGCTGTTGCAGCATTAGGCAGTTCTTTGATGATTTGTGCAATGTCCGGACCAATCAGATTTCTCAGAGCCACAAGTTTTTGCTTGTTATCTTGTACTAGGGATCCGACCATGTAGTCCTCAAAGTCTTCACTCCATGTTTTCCACGATGGGCCCATGCTGTTGCCTGGCGTCAGTGGTAAAGGCTGAGGTTGGCGCATGAAGGAGTCTCCCACTGGGTTGTTCGCCATTGCAGGTACAGTGGGAGCAGGGCCTCTTGTGCTGGGAGCTGGGCTTCCTGTACTGGGAGCTGGGCTTCCTGAACTCGCTGTGCTTGATGCACTTGATGCTGTGGTGGCAGTGCCTGATGAGCTGTCAGGGCCCGGATTGGACATCTGCACTTAACTGGCTGTATAAGCGTTTATCCAGTGCTTATTGGTTGCACGCAGTTTTTATATGTTATTATTCTCTTTCTTGAGCATTTGCGCTTCTCAGTTGCCTCTGTGGACTGGCAATGTCCTTGTTAGCAAATGGCGCCTGACCTTAAGATGGCCGCCGGAGAGAGAGTGTGGGTTTGTTGGAGGGCGGCGCCTGACTCCAAGATGGCCGCCGCGCGGGACAGTAGGCCTCGTGTCTCTGTCCCTGGGACCAGGTAGACAACACGCGTGAGGGGAGCGGCCGTGTCCCGTTCTGGCTCTTCTCTCCTCGCTCGCGCCTGGGATCGGGTGCTGTTCTCTGGCGCTGCACACTCGGCTGCTCACTTCTGGCACGTGGGGTCGCGCTCTGGCATACGCGCCTACCTCCTGGTGCGGCAGTTGGGTGCTTGGGTGTTGTTCGAGCACCCGCGCTCTGGTTTCTTCGCGACTCTCTTCCCAGGGCAGTAGCGGCGAGCGCTTCTCACCGGCTGCAGTCGGGTGTTTTCTGGGCTTCGGCGGATTTTCTTTCCGCTGCAGGGTTCGGTGGTCGGCCACGTTGGGTGGCTGAGCGGTGCTGCTTGTGGGGTTTATAAGTATCCCATCCTCGTCGCCATTGTCGCAGCGCTGGCGCTCATCGCAATAACACACCGAGGCAGAGGTAAGGAATGCACGTCTTACTTTATTCCCTGCCAGCCTCACACTTGCTTACAGACTAAACTCCTCCCTGTGACTCACTTCCTTTTCCTGCTGCCTGTCCTGTCTCACACAGGAAGTCAGGCAGGGCGACACTACATCCGGGACTACAGAAAACTATACAAATAAACAACTCACCCAATAATAAAAATAAGCACTGACAAAGCCAATAGGTGCCGCGTCTAGCATAGAACAAAATCCCAACACCAAGACTGCTGCATTTCCACTTACCACTACCAAGACTCTGGAGCTTACTCCCACCCTCAAGATGGCGGCCCTCACTCAGTCAGAAACAACATGTATCTCACTTCCACTAAAACCTAGACTGCAGGCCCGTTTCACTAGCTAGTTTATGTAACGCAATACCACTAACCAGGGCAGGGAACCACCATCTATATGTTGGCACTCACTCTGATCACCCAGAGCACTGAGTTTATTCCCATCACCCAGAGTGTAATTCACTAACATCCAAACTGAGCAGCTCCTTCCCACCACCCAGGCTAAGAGAACTCAATCTCATGACCAATATTGCAGAACACAATTTCATCTGCTGACCAGCGGCGGCTCCTCCGCTATGGTGGAGGAACGTCGCCTCACCTGCCAGCAGCCCAAAAAATGAAAAATAAAACGATAATAAACTCTTGTTTTGTTATCGCTTTATTTTTGCTCTTGTAGCCAAGTCTTGGGGTCGGGCCAGGGGAATGACAGGCGTAGGAGTGATTGCACTTTTGGAGCGGTTGCACTGTTATTCAGTGCGCACGATAGTCTGGCCGGCCATCTCCGGATGGCCAAACCAACATGCGCACTGAAGCTCTCTTCAACCCGAGCTGCGTTGCCGGGTTGGAGAGAGCAGGCACAGGCTCCCAGTCAAACTGGGGAAAAAATCAACGGCGCTCATGCCAATCATGACTCTGCTTTCAGCAGCATGAAAGCAGCATCAGGATTGGCTGTAGTGGACTTTGGGAGCCTGTGCCTACTATGGAGAGGAGCGCAATGCGGCGATGCTGCAGGCAAGTGGTTTTTTTCATTTGCCTCATCATCCGTCTGTCTGTCCCACCCCCTCTAGCGACACACTGGCCACTACTTCTCCTGATTTCCACCAATCAGACAGTGAAATCCCCCTAAAACACTTCTGAACAGTCCCCAGGTAGGTGTGGGCTTCTGAATAGATGCTGTTAACCTCATCACTACGGCGTGAATTCCGTCGCAGTGCTGAGCATTCCAATCGCGGGCGTGGTCATGACGGCTCCCGGCCGTCATCAGCACACGCCCACCGTGACTCATGACGGCCGGGAGCCGAAGGGGTTAAGTATGGGTCATTTATTGCATTGTGAACTGCAGCCAGCAAGGAAGAATTGTTCTCTTGCAGGAGCGGGCTGTGAGTGTATGTATATAGTTGATGTACATGGTGTGAACCGGAGGGGCAGGATGGGGAGGAGCACGAGGGAGTGACAACAACATAAAAGAACGAGAAGGAAGCCATGAGTGCAATCTGGAAAGGGCAGTTGGTTAGGCAGTAAGATTGGTGGTGTGGGTGAGCTTTAGATTTTCCAACAATCACACTGGCATATCATGGTAAAATACAATGTATGAGAAGCAGCGCAACTGGGGGTCTTAAGAAGCAGTGGACTGTGAGAGGAGTGCGGATTATTAGGGGTACGTACAGCTCATTTAGTAAAATAACAAAAAAAATTAAAGGCCTTCAAAATAGAGAAGAGAGAGAGAGAGAAAGAGAGCGAGAAAGAGAGAGAGAGAGAACGAGAACGAGAGAGAGAGCGAGCGTGTGCTTTAAGGATCCCAGGTGAAATCCGACAGACACCCCATTTTACACGGCTGAAAGCACCTGTACCCAGCTATTTGTTAGAAAATGCATTCATTATGGGGGCATAACACCCCAAACACCTCCCCTGAATCCAGGCCCCTCAATCTGAACTGAGAGGACGGGAATGAAGGCCCGGAGGAGAGCGCAGGTGTGGCGCCAACATTGGGGAGGGAAGGTGGACGAGGGTGCCATGCGTGTGTGGGGCCTGTATTGCAGATTACATCAGCCCATTGGATGTGGATTTCGTTACTTGGAGGCGGGTGGAAGAGCTGCTGTGAGCTGATATTTGAAAGCAGCCAGTGCAACTTAGTCCCAGTTAGTGTTGCGTGGTTTGTGCGTACACATTTGGAATCCTCTACTCCATAATCTAGCCAGCAACGAACTAAATGATTTATAATGGCCTCACTTCAAGGCAAGGCACACTTACTTTAGTTTTCTGCACTAGACTCCAACCAGCAAATGGTGTTAGCAGCCAGTGCTCTCCAGGCCGCAGCACTTGATAGGCACAGCTGACGAGGCGCTAATATGCGTGACTTCGCATTTCAGTGCGGTGATGCGGACCACCAATCTGAAATGTGTTAGTCTAACGCATGATGCGCGATACTTGGCAGGGCCGAACTTGAGTGTGATGGAGGTGTGGGTGACAGAAGAGCAGCTGGGAAAGTGGCTGGTACTTTCCTCTTCCGGTGCATTCAGTCCTTCCGGGGTTATAAAGTACAAGCAGTGAAGTGGTCATTTTGTACACAACATTGGCAGTAGGGCTTGGACTGGGGGCCGTTTCACATTCAAAGGGGCTGCTTTGAACCCAAACACAAAACAGACACGAGCTCACAATGTGTGGGATATGCAAATGAGAAAATGTGTTTCTGGGAGAAGGAACCTGTGAAAATGTCGGTGATGAGGCTGGCTCGGCGCACACCTCTTGGTGCACTTCTTTACAAAGAGGGTTTGTGTCAAACCAGGCGACGCCATATTAAATTCCCTGGGGAAAAGGGTAAATGCATGGAAATCCATTTCCTCAAATCAGAACGTGTTACATTTCCTTCCTGCTAGCATGCAAAGTCTTCCTGAGGGGAGAAAGGCAGTGTGCTCAGCTTTACAGGATTGACAAATTAGTTGCTTGTTGTTCGGGTGATTAAACAATCTTACATTTGCATAGCAGCTGGCCTGGGTGTGCTGTGTGGTGCGGGCGGTGGAACATAATAACTTGTTTTTATAAAAAGCATGCTACCACTGTTTGGCAGCTGCACGTTTCTGCGGCTAATCAGTTTACTACTAACCCACTCAATGGTAGTCTTTTTTACCTGCTTTTGAGGATGAAAGGCTAAGTTAAATGTCCATGTGTTAGAAATGTGCAAGCCCTATCACCAAAATGTGAATATGGTGCCATCCATTTTTTTTTTTAGCTGTGTGTAGGGAGACCCGGTGTTTCAAATACATAGCATATACTTAGAGTTGGCCTTGAGTAAGCACCTTGTTCACGATGGATGGTTCCTAGCCCATCTCAGTTGACTGCTGTTGGTTCCATGGGTGTCTTCCCTATTCAGGTGCTTATATCAAGGAGCATTTTGGTCTCACAGTGTTCTGACTTATTGAGTTGTTCTGGTTTTTAAAGGGACATACAGTTCTGGAGGATGGTGCTGTCTTTTAGTCACACTTTCTTTAAAAAAAACAGCACTGCAGAACTACCTGATGTCATCTCTCTGATTGCAGCAGAGCCACAAAGAAGGAAAATCCTCAGAACAGGAAACCTTAGGCCTCACAAGTGTGCATGCATAGAAAGGCAGAGATACATTTAACAAGAGCTGACGAAAGCCCCAGACAAGAACGGGCTCGTAGCGCGAGCCGAAACATGGTGGCATGAATTTATGAGGTTTAATTGAACAATTGTATTCAATAAAAAACCTCAACAAAAATTGTATCCATACCGCAGGAACACTATGAATAAAGAAAACCTTTGGGTATGCCTGTAGGTATTTTTAACTACATATCTTTCTTCTGGATCCGTGTTTATCAAGCTTGATTTAATCTAAGAACTCCCATTCTATCTTTGGTTGAGTTCGCCCTGATGGTATCATCCTACCAGACTGTGGCTATGTGCCAATGATGAAGCATGTCGTGATAAGTGAGTGAGGCATCCACGCCAATATCTTTGGATATCCAAGAGGTTTGAGGAGGGACATCTTCCATATAAAAGGGTCCAATTTCCTTCTCCCCCTAATTCGTTGAACATTCCAGTTGCTTTTGTGTGTGGTATACAGTTCGGGAGACTGCAACTGGTCTTACTGTTTTTCTAGATTGTGGTAAAAGAAATAAAACCTTCTTGTTACAGCCATGCCAAGAATGGAGTTATGAGCTTACGGAGGCCTTGTCTGGGCCAAAGAGGGAGAAGCGTTGTTTGCACTGTAAGGCGGCATGTTCTGAGATGCGTCCTTCTGCACATAGCTGACTGTCTGCACTGCCTTGTAGGAAGGATGCTATCAGATGAAGTTGGCGGTCTTTTCAAGCCAGAGTGTAGCCCAGCCAATACAAATAAATGTACCCAATTATACATGTTGTCTGTAGCAAATGTAATCATGTATTACTGCAGTGCAAAGGATAAATATATCAGTGCAGTAGTAGAGAGCAGATGTGTCAGGGCTTGGGTCCCTTCTTGATCTTCATTGTTCACACCGTGAGCCTATGCAATGAGATTGCACTCTAGTTCTACTTAAATACCTGTTTTTATAACTAATCCACTTGAAAAAACAACAAGCAATTAACCATGTGCACAGATGTGCAGAAAGTAATATGCTATTTATTACCAATGTTGAGAGAGGGGAGACGCTGGATAGTTATGCCATGCCAGGGAAAATATATTTGGACTAATAAAACATGTTGTTTGAAAGAAGTACACCAATAAAAACATGTTTCACTGATTCATTGCAAGGGTCAAATACCTTATGAATCCCGCAATACAGGGTAATTTACTTAAGAAAAAATGCTTATTGTCTCAAAGATCCCTTTCTAGATTCATTTGTCAAAAGAACTGCAACAATAAACACAAAGCGTAGGATATTTGGTTAAACTGAATGTTGAAAAAGTCACTTTAACCATCACATTTTAGTAATTTTAGGCTTTTAATGGATGTCAGTTATCTCGTGCAAACGGTCAATGTGCTGAGGTGTTAAAGGTTGCAACGTTATAGTATTGCATAGAGAGCAAGTACTGACACTTGGTTCTTCCACAGCGGTCTGTAAGTTCAGAGGTGGTCTGTGATCATTCTCAAGGGCTGGGCATATTATTGCATAACATATGAGCACTGTGGGTGGAAGCGCTCAAACATTCGACTATAGAATGTTTGTATCTGTGCCAGTGGTCTAGCAAGACCTACTACCACCTAGAGATGACCCTAAGTTTGCCACCCGGTGTAGGTACGGGGGTGGGTGGCGGCCGACGGACGACTTGTTCCAAGGGAATGAGGGAGGATTGGGTGGACAACTTGTTCCAGAGGTGGGGGGTCTGGTGGCCGGATAACTTGTTCTCGGGGGGCAGGGCGGTGGTGGTAGTCCACAGACACAACTTCCTCACCTCCACCGCCCCCAAACACAGTGCCGCCCGGCGTGGGCCACCTCCCCCCAGCTACGCCACTGATCAGGGCCTATTTGAGTCTCAGGTCTCGCTTTAGGCCTCTACCACTGGCGCAACACAAAATGATGAGGCCGATCTGAAAAAAGTGGGGAGGGGACCCTAAAACGTAAGTACACCGACTGTCATATACATGTACAAAGGCGAAGGAGGGCTAGGATGCAGTCCAGCTACGCTGTAAAGGTCTACATTGCATATCTGGTCCCTTCCCAAAAACTTGGACACACTGGGTGCAGGCCTCTTGCGTGCATGGGTTGCATCCCATCTATGTATCACAAGTACCACATGTTGCACTGAAAAGACCTATGAGTCAGGGGCCGTTCAGGAGGCTGTCTATTCCTGAAAAGACTGTCTCCCTATGGTTGCTATTCAAGGTCAAACCTCGTCTCCACAAGGATGGTCACATTAGCACGCAGCCCACAAGTTCCTCTGACCTGCACTAATTTATCCTCTTTAGCTGTGCTCTGCATGCCTAACTAGACGAAGGAAAAATTCTAATTTTCTCCAGTGAAAGAGGGATGCTTAATGGAACCCGAGTAAATAAGCAGAGACATGGATAGAAATAGGCCCTCAACTCTGCCTTCGCCCCCACCCACCCACTTTTCATTTGGATAATCAGATGTTTCCATCTGCTCGATTTAAATGAGCATTGTTGGCCTCCTGCGAAGGCCAAGCAGAGGAGCACCTGCGGGGTTTCCCCAGGCGCAAGCCAAGGTTTATCGCTCCCTGCACCTTCCAAGCACCGTCGGGTCCCCCCGCATCGCTGCTTCGTTATTGGGGTATTTCATTTCACAGACCAATTTATTACAGTAATAGAAAGACAAGACAGCGCTGCGAAGGTGCGCTTGGGAGCCCGAGCGGAGGCGTGGAAGGCATTCCATGCAGAAAGAAGAGCTGGCCGCGCGGCCTGCTGGCGGGATTCACGCTCTGCCTTCCCGGGCCATCACTCCACGCCTCCCTGAAAATTAATCAGCCTGAAAATTGCAATCAATCATGTCCTGAGGGCAGCCAGCTTCACAGCCGGAACTCTGCTGCAATCAAAACGGCTAGCATCCAGCCTGCAGCGGGTCAATATCAGGCCCCCAGCCGGTCAATATCACGAATGTATTATGTCAACATCAGGGCCCCAGCAGGTCAATATCAGGGCCCCAGCAGGTCAATATCACAACTATAGCACGTCAATATCAGGCCCCCAGCCGGTCAATATCACGAATGTACTATGTCAATATCAGGGCCCCAGCAGGTCAATATCACAACTGTAGCAGGTCAATATCAGGGCCCAAGCAGGTCAATATCACAAATGTAGAACTTGAATATTAGGCCCCCAGCAGGTCAATATCTGGCCACCAACACGTCAATATCACGATTGTAGCACGTCAATATCAGGCCTCCAGCAGGTCAATATCAGGGCCCCAGCAGGTCAATATCACAACTGTAGCACGTCAATATGAGGGCCACAGCAGGTCAATATCACAACTGTAGCAGGTCAATATCAGGGTCCAAGCAGGTCAATATCACGAATGTAGTACGTGAATATCAGGCCCCCAGCAGGTCAATATCGGGCCACCAACAGGTCAATATCACGATTGCAGCATGTCAATATCAGGTCTCCAGCAGGTCAATATCACGATTGCAGCACGTCAATATCATGCCTCCAGTGGGTCAATATCACGATTGTAGCACATCAATATCAGGCCTCCAACGATCAATATCACGATTGTAGCATGTCAATATCAGGCCTCCAGTGGGTCAATATCATGATTGTAGCAGGTCAATATCAGGCCTCCAGTGGGTCAATATCAAGTTTAAAGTGGGTTGGAATGCGACTTTTCTCATTTAATGCAAGCTTACCCCAAAAACAGTCTGACCAAAAGACTATCAATAACAAGGAGGCACAGGGTCTTTGTAACATCCACAGATGGTTAACCTGGAGCAGTCAATGTACCTGGCAGGCAGCAATGCAGCCCTGTATGCATCAGGCTAATACCAGTTTGCCACAAGACAACATTAGGTCTGCAGCAGCTACTCAAGGTTAGGGGCTGTAGCAAGTCAATGTCAAGTCTTCAACAAGTTAGATCAGGTCTGCATTGGGTTAACATCATGTGTGCAGTGGTTCAATGTCCACCTTAAATCAAGTCAGTTTCAGGCCCACTGTAGGTCAATGACAGGGTTGCAGCTATTTGATATATGGATCCTAAGTAAAGAAGCAGTAGGCCAATATCAGGCATGAAGATGTTGAAGGCCGAGAGGCTGCAGGAGGTCGTTCTCAGGCTGCAGCTTTAGAAGAGGCTGCCAATGGCAGCCACACAGTGTAGGAGGCCTAAGTGATGCCGAACCAGTCTTTAAAGCATTTAGATTTGGCACAAAAATGGCTGTGAGCTGGAGCGGTCGTTCACAAGCAGTAGGGTCAGGGCTAACAGATAGACGTGTTTATTTGTACCGCCAAATAGCCAGTCCAATGTAATGCATATAACAAAGACGAACAGACACTTCAAAGTAAATGGAGTCAGTATTACCCATCTGACAGATAACCAATGTATCCACACAGAAAGATGAAAAGATGAGTCAACCCTCATGGGATTCAAACATACAGGTCTCTCGAAAGACATTCAATCTGCTAGAGAACAAAGCACTATAAATTCAAATCTAAATAAAATTATTGAAGGCATTGATGAAAATTACTAAATGAATTGAACAGGAAATAACCACCAGCTGATAATTGTCTGATGCCTTTGGAGGAAATGGAGCTAACACTGGACAAATTGACAAAAGGCCCTTTGGATATTCCTGGGCCCCATGATATTTTACAGCTTATTGGCCAGATTAGGCTGATAGCGGAAAGATCTAGAGCTGCCAAACATAGGTATTTCAGAGGCGTCCTGGAGAATGCTATTTCATTTTATGGACGTTCTTGTCTGTTTGCTATTTCCACTGATCTGGAAGGAGGGATCAGGATAGGAGGCCAAGGGCAAAGAAAAGGACCAGTGGGAGGGGTAATGTAGAAGATGTTATAAAACAAAGACTATTAAGCCGGAGGAGGGCAACTTACATTCATTCTAAGTTCATGTGATTCCATGAGGTGAGAGCCAATGTGAAGTATGCAAAATGGACAAGGATGTGACGAGAGCGCTCCAGAAAATTCCTCAAGATCCCAGAAGAGACAAGAAATTTGACAGAAATAAGATCACATGGATGGAAGCTAATCCTATCACTGAAAAGACATGTACAAACAAACTCTAGCACCTGAGATGGGGGATGAAGACCGCTCAAGACAATTTAAGATACTGAATGGATGAAGGCATGTACACCTGTTTGAAAGGTCTCACGTAATGTGAGGTTTACATACTTCACCATACTTAATGCACTCCAGTGAACATTTACAAATGTTACCCTGAGAGACCATCAAACAATACAAAATATGAGGTAGAGGGATCTAACCTTATTAATATGAACTGGTCCAGCCAGGTAATAGAGAAATTCTGTAAAGAGATAGAGAGAGCAGGAAGGCCATGGAACCAATGTTGACCTACATTGTGTTCATTAATCACCAAAGAAGGGCAAGATTGAGCATAAAATAGCATCTCTAGTCCTTCTGATAGCCAAGGGACGGATAGCTATACACTGGCTACAGCCTACAACCCCCACATCAGACAGCTGGTGTGAAAACTCCTGGATTGCATGCTCACCAAAGAGACCCAAGTGCTGCCCCAGCAACCAGCCCACTGTGAACTCTTCTAGTAGGTATTAAACACTGAACAAATCTCGAAGGTCACATGACCAGCACAGTTGACATCTGATCTGACATATTCCTTGCCCCGTTAGATAAACGTAGGCTGTAGCTGATGGGTCACAGAATTATAAAAATGGATTAGATAAGCAAAACATATCGATATCTCTATCTACATATGTATAGTTGGTAGTTATAGTTAGGACCTAGTTTCCATAGGAAAGTGTTTTTTGATTTGCCAATATCCTTGGCGTCATTTGACGAATCTTCGCAACATTTTCAAAACTAATGGGGCGGTCAGGTCAGCTGCTGTGTTGAAAGTTTCGGGGTGATTCATCAAGCTAGGGCAGAGAAAAAGGGGGTCCCAAAACGTGTTTTCTTCATTTTAATTTCTGTAGGAAACTTTAGGCACGGCTACAGCCTGAACTGCTGAATGGAATTACACCAAATTTCGCAAAAAAGTAGCTCTTGAATCAAAAAACACTCTTTTTGGTAAATGGTATAAAACCGTTCAGTTTTTCTTGAAGAAATTTAAATATTTCTCAGATATTCAAGTGGGGACGTGGAGTATCCGCAAACCATAATGATCTTGTTCATGCAATCTGATTGGCTGCCAACAGTTCAAGCCAGGAAGTGTTCGCAGCCATCTTGTGAATCGATTGAATCGAGTCTCAAGAAAAATGTAAATGTAAATGTAAATGTAAATGTACAGGAATTTATATAGCGCAAATCACCAAGCGGTTTCTAAGCGCTTGCTTAGGGAACCCGTCCTGGTATTCCCCTGTGAGATAACCCCAGCAGGGTATCCGCAAGGTGAAAGCCAGGCATCCCGCCGCGAGGGGCCGTTGTGGAGATTAAGCAAGCTATTGCCCAGAGTCGCAGAGTGTGAACCCGTGAATCGAGTAGGCACCGGAGCGAGAATTGTCGAGTCCATGGACATTTTACAACTCAAGACCCCGCCGAGCCGGGAATTGAACCCTGGTCCCGGGCGGACCTCTGCTTCCAGGTCTGCCTCCTCTAACCACTGAGCCACACTTCTCCACAAAGGTATAAAAACATTAAAATACAAGAAAGGGGGTCAGGGAAGAAACACCTGGACCCCCTAAGCCTTCTCAGGATGTCCCATAGGGACAATGCCGGCTCCCACAGGAGGCGGGAGCTGGCCGGGCTGTTGGGGCCTTCAGGTACCCTCTGCAGTCCCCAGCCAGCTGGCAATGACCCAGGGGATGGGGTCTCCAGGACTGAAAGTGGCCAAGGAGGGGGGCCCCTTAGCCCCCCCCTTTTTTTTATTAAAGAAAAAAATGGCCTGGCCCTGGGGGATGGGGTCCCCGGGGCCAAAATCAGCCTGGGGAGGAGGGCCGCGTGGACCCCATCCTTAAAACAAATTATGAAAAAAGAGAACATTGAATGGCCTGGCAGCGGGGATTGGGTCCTCTGGACCAAAAAGGGCCCAGGAGGGGGGCGACTCGGCTCCCCTCCCTTGAAAACTTTTTTTAAATGGCCATGCTCTGGAGGATGGAGTCCCTGGGGCCAAAATCGGCCTCAGGAGGGGGGACACATGGCCCCTCTCCTTTTTTATTTGAACATTTTAAAAAATGGGTCAGGCCCTGGGGGATGGGGTGCCCAGGGCCCAAAAGCATCAAGGGAAGGGGGGCCACACAGCCTCCTTTCCTAAAATACAAAAAAAAAATTGAAAGCCGGCAAGTCGCCGGAAGTCCCACCCCCTTGTTCCACTACTCTGCAAACACACCTCCTGGCACTCTCTTGGCTGGGGGATTAAGTCCCCTTCACTCTTGAGGGTCCTTATGGGGCAACTAGCCCACCTGTTACCTCCAGTAAGCCCCACATAGTGGGATTGATGAGAGATGCTCGGAGGCCATGTCCCTTTTTCCACCGCTCCGCAAATGCACCTGTCAATGCTGGT
The DNA here is from genome assembly GCF_964261635.1 of Lissotriton helveticus. Classification (NCBI taxonomy): domain Eukaryota; kingdom Metazoa; phylum Chordata; class Amphibia; order Caudata; family Salamandridae; genus Lissotriton; species Lissotriton helveticus. The sequence continues at coordinate 1,963,162,760 of NC_136061.1, read as the reverse complement.
GGGGCAATGAGGTACCTTTACATCCTGAGGCATTTAGGACTAAAGTGGACTTCATCCCCCAACCAAGAGCACGACAGGAGGTGCATTTGCAGAGTGGTGGAGAAAGGGGGCGTGGCCTACGACCACCTCCCAGGAATCCCACTGTGTGGGGCTTACTGGAGGTAGGAGGTAGGCTAGTTGGCTTCTATGGACCGCCAGCAGTGAAGGGCACTTCATCCCCCAACCGAGAGCATGCACGGAGGTACGTTTGCAGACTGGTGGAGAAAGGGTGCATGGCCTGCTACCAGAACTCAGCAATCCTGCTGTGTGGGGCTTACTGGAGGTAACAGGAGGGGTAGTTGACCCAAAAGGACGTCCTTGGGGCCAACTGACCCTCTTGTTACCTCCAGTAAATCCCACACAGTGGGATTGCTAAGAGGACTTCGGAGGCCACGACCCCCTTTCTCCACCACTCTGCAAACGTGCTTCCTAGTGCACTACTGGTTGGGGGATGAAGTCCACTTTACTCCAGAGGGACCTTGGGGACCAAGTAGTCCTCCTGGTAGCTTCTGTAAGTACTACGCAGCGGAATTCCTCAGAGCTGGTTGGCGGCCCAGCCCCTTTTCTCCACAACTCTGCAAACATGAGTGCTAGTTAAAAAACAACTTTGAAATTTACTGGAATAACCAAAAGTTACTGGGACGTTATAGTTAGAAATTAGCATTTAAAAAACCTTAAAAATTCAGGGAAGAGAAACACAGGTTACAGGAACGTTATAGTTAGGTTGACATTTCACTTGTACAAAACCTGTGGCATTCAACTATTATAGTTAGCTGTGCTAACTATAACTCGGGCCCCCACAATGCACTTCTGATGATGTCACATAATACATCACTCAAGACATTATCAGTGACATGGTCGGTGACATCACTGATGACATCTCAAATTACATCACTGATTACATTATCCAGTGACTGTGAATGTTTCATTGCGGGCAGGGAAACAAATCCAAAGTCAGCTCCCTGAGGCCTCCCTCCCAGTATAACGTAATTCCGGCCACAGGGGTGGGCTCCCTGGTGCATTTGCAGGGAGAGAGGCCGCACAGCCCCCTCCCCTTTACAAACAAAATGCCCTGAGGGGGCTAATGGTTATTGGATTGAGCCAGCCGCAATGTATTTTTTTGATCCTGCAAGAGTATTGCAGCATTTTTGGCCGCTTCATTTTCCATTTTGGTTCCAGGCCCCCCATGAGTCCTAAGGGGCCAGGGTATCCCTACCCTTCCCCCATGTATTATTTTTTTGTT